>NC_089800.1:79045371-79667871 GCF_029633855.1 Hoplias malabaricus
AACGTGTGTTTTTGGACTGTGGGAGGAAACTGGAGCACCCGGAGGAAACCCACGTGGACAAGGGGAGAACACACCAACTCCTCACAGACAGTCACCCGGAGCGGGAATCGAACCCACAACCTACAGGTCCCTGTAACTGTGTAACTGCGACACTACCGGCTTCGCCACCATGCCGCCCCACAATTGAAACTTATATTTAGTAAACATTGTACACATGCTGGACATGATATTTTGGTGTACACACGCTAAGATACTAAATTCTGACTGTACAGAAGTCAGAGGCCGTTGTTCAGGTTTGTTTTTTTAAGACAAATTGGCTATTAGTACGTTTTGTATTACTGTTTCAGGAGACTGAATTTTATATATTCTTCTTACTTACTGATATATTCCGCCTCCCACTTTCAGAAGGCTCCTTGTTATTATGAAGAAGGCAAGAAGGCATTGCTGAGAAATGAAAGTTGACAAGAATTGTGGCTTGATCACTCAAGAGCCCCGACCTCACCATCACTGAATGTGTATGGGAGGCCATAAGAGACAAAACCACCAGCGTCTAAAACTGAACTTTGGAGGAGTGGAAAATACTATTGTAGATCCATGTCTGCAAAAAGAAATAAAAAGTGTGGGCACACAGAACACTGAAGAATGTCCGTTTCCAGAATATAATGTCCTAATGTAATCTTTAAGTAATCTTAGAGTTCAGAATCATGAGCAGCAGTAGTGTCTTCTGTCTGATTATACATCATTGCCTCTCCAAGGCCTGACCTCCATGCTCTTGTCATTCTGTCGTCCTTACAAAGGACCTGTGTTTTATGTGAGGGGAATTTGTTTTCATAATGACGAATCCCACAAGAGATGGCTAGCAGCTGCGCTAATATGAGAGCGACCGAGAGAGACACATTTAGTGGTTCTCCTTCAATGCCTGAGTAAGTCAGTGCCAAAGCCTGTATCTCAAACCTCAAGGGGACGGCAGAGTTATACCCAGAGTGCATGATCATTACCATGCTAAATTTATATTGATTGCTGGAGCTTAAGAGCTAAACATGAGCCTCCTCCCTGGACACTGCCACTATATATGGTCCGGAGTGATCTGCTAATCCAACTGCAATACATGCGACGTGTTCGTCATAGAAAAGAGAGCGTATTCCAGACTAAGTATATGAAGCCCACCACCCCTCTTAGTGCTCTAGACGAATACAATATCAGAAAAAGACATTAACCCCTTACAATGCCAGGATTAATACCTTCCTAGGTTTATTATATAGTAACTATACGGTTATTATATGAAAGGTCTAGGTTATTACTAGGAAATAGAAGTGTGTAATAAAAATCTGGGCCCCATAACCGAGGTGGCACACATCAAATCACTGGGGTGGTACCCTCAAGGGCACATGTTCATTGCTTAGTAGAGGAACACGATTGTACCATATTCAGAGGCTATAATATGATATATATGACTCCAGGCTCTTTATTTTATCTTTCTATTTTAAAATGTTAAGTTATGAAATGGAGAAATGGATGTGCCCCTTTCCTCTGGGAGCATGAATGTAATACACCATTAACACTCATTTAAAGTACACAATTGGTACCTTAAGAAGCCCTTAAGATTTCTGACAATGAGCACACACCGACATGCACACAACTGCACTAGGGGCAGTGAGTAACTACACACCCAGAGCGGTGGGCACTCCTCCTCCCATCTCCCAGGGAGCAGTTGGGTGTTAGGTGCCTTCCTCAAGGGCACCTCAGCCATGGGTGTTGAAGGAGGAGGCAGCACTGTTCTTTTACTCCCCATGCCCTCACAATTTTCCTGCTGGTCGAGGAGATGAAAACAGCCATTCGGACCCATCAACCATTAAGACACAGCTGCCAACTAACCGAGCTGGACAGTTAGTGATCTCCTGTAAATGTGTTGCACTTCCAGTGATTTTGCATTGATGGCAGGTGTTGTCTTTCAGATGTCTCTGAGGAACTGTCATGTCTCTGTGCCTAGCTTAGCAGCACTGTGTGACTGAGGGAAACCATGCCAATGGTCCGAATTGGCCATGACTAAAATATTTCCCACAACCAAAAAGGGTCAAAGGATGGTAACAGTTCAGAGAATGGGGGGAGAGAGTGTAGAGTCAGTCTAAAGAAGGGGTCTGAAAGTTTCTGTGTTCCCCTTCAGCTATTTGTCTAAAGTTGTTGTCCGTCCTCCGTGGACACTTCGCATTGTGCGTCCTGCCTCTGTGCTTTGCCCTTGACATTATCAGCAGCTCAACGAGGCCCCGAGGCTGAAATAGTGCTGAGATCGTGGCCTGCTTTGGAGCCGGAGAGTGTCCGGCGGCTAAGTGCTCAGCCGGAGAGAGAAGAGGAAAGAAAGCTGGGCAGCCGAGCTCCGCGGAGCGGCCCACCGGGGAGCGGCCCTAATTAAACAGTGATTAAATTAAGGGCCGATGTGAGCAGAATGCCACTTGATTGACAGGCTGTTTTTCTCGCTGCCGCTCTCTCCTGGGTTAAGGTGCTGTGCACAGACTCAGCAATGACTTTGGAGGGCTTCGTCCCTGATGGCCTCTCCATTTCTCAGCATGGACTCAACTTTCTGCCTGGGTTTTTTAGTGGAAAGGGTCTGGAGCTGTTTGGGGCAGTGGGTTTGAAATGATAGGCCATTTTCGTTGGGGGTGGGGGCTGTTGCATGACATTCAGACGTGCTTTGTATTGTCATTGCCCAATGTACAGAGCCAGGAAGAAGTTGGCTTTTGGGTGTCTTGCTCAAGGACAACTTAGCCATGGATGTTGTGGGAGGAGACAGCTCTGTTCCTTCACTCCCCCATGACAAATTTTCCTGCCATTTGAGAGACTCATAGTTTTAACCTTCCAGTCCCAAGCCTTAACACCAATGTCCTTCATGACCATGGGTACAATTGCAGCACTAATCTCATAACCACCGCTCTATGCTATAAACACAAAGGCGTCTGCTGGAACCTTCCTATGGATTTTCCATAAAGCAGACATGCTGCGAGTAGATGGAAGCACTGAAGGTTCTTAAATAATCATTTGAGATCTCTGGCGGCAGGCGCCCTCTCGGTGTATATACAGCTGCGTGGTATATGGAGATGGATCGTGGCTATGCCTCAGAGCAGGAGGTGTTTGCGAGGATGACTTGGAGATGGCAGGTATTGATTTTATGCTCCACGAGCACAGGGCATAATGCAAACCCTAGCCTACGGAGCACATGAAAGGATCATACACGAGACTCAGCACACAGATTTGCCTCAAAGATGGCTCAAAGTAAACAGCAGGCCTCAAGGCTGGGAAGCTCTCTCAGCACAAATGCAGACGCAGAGAGAAGCCCTACTCTGAGATGGTTCGGGAAATCTATATATGATCTACATAAAGTAAATTAGGCACATGTTCAGAGTGCAGTGTGCCTTTAGTCTAACAAAACCCTATGACCCTATGAAAATGCTAGAAGCAGGAAAATTTCTGATTCAAGAGTCGATGGCATTCATCCAAGAGACATTAGTGAGGTCTGGTGTTGATGTTGGATGCTTAGCTCTTGATCACAAAAAACACTCCAACTCAGTCCCAGAAGTATTAGCTGCAGTTGCCATTGGGCATAATGAACGCAGGCTCATGTGCAGCTGCTCCAATTGTTTATACAAGATGTATTTCAGTGGAAAGTAGTTGAATTCACAAATTATATATGGTGTCTACCAAGGTGTGAAATACAGGGGATCCAGGGGGGTCCAGTACCCCTCTGTAACAATTTCCTAAAAAGAAATTTAAAGAACATGTTACAGTGTTATAGTATCCGTTGGCCCCAAAATAAACACCTAAATACAAAGGGGAAAAAATACTGTGGTTCTTAGGTGTGATGCTGATGCCGTTTCAGAAGAATATCTGTGTATGATGCACTTTTGTCTAGTTATGTTATGCTTAGTGTGTGCAGTAGGGACCCCCGATTACAAGTGGGTATTTCGCACGCTATTGTCTACACCATGTGGCCTGTGATTATACTTCATTAGCAAAAGCATGGATACAGCAGATCTCTGCACTTCCACATCCCTGCCTCCTTCTCAGCTGGTGTTTCAGGGAAAGTGGCGGATGCCCTCAGAACCTAAGCAGCATTTCTGCCGAGACACAGCGGGACGCAGGACAAGATCCAAAACATTGAGCCCAGTCCCGAAGCTCAGTGTGACTGTGGGATGTTTTAGTGATCTTGCCAGGTGCAGACTGCCATAAACAGCGAGAGTGATGCCACGCCGGCTGACCTCATCATCCCTGACATTTACCACTCCACGCAGCACTGCGTTTTCCTCTCCTCCAACAGCGCACCACAGATGACTGTGTGACATAGCTGTAAGCTTTAAACTCTCAAGACCCAGCTCTGTCAGTCTCTATCAGCCCACTCTGACACACTCAGATTCAGACATCAATGAGATATTAAATATGAAAACGTATATTCGAACATCAGCACTTTTGTTTTCCTTTGTGCATATGAGGAGAAGTCTATTTATGAATAAAAAGAATGAATCTGACACAGTTAAGGATTATAAATGTAAATGTTTGATTTATTCCCAGCAAAACTTGTTTGTTTATTTTTATACTGAAGCAGTAGTTGTTTATAATGGAACATGTCAGAGTTTGTTATATCAGTGTCAAATATGTTTTTTTTTTTCAAGTACAATGCACTCTTTTTGTGCAGAAACCATTGTTTTATGACTTACACTGTGCACTACGTAGTGTGGAGGGAGACATTTTTTGAAACAAAAAAATTTGTGAACATTGTGCAGCTTGAAATTAAAAAAGCTTGAAGTGTGTTGTCATAGCAACCGCTAATCCCATACAGTTAGTAAGAAATGGTGCAGTATTTTATAATTTTGTGTACTAGCCTGCTTAACTAATAATATTAAGATTAGTACATAATATGTTCTGTATATTATTAGCGTGTGTAGTACACAAATGGGAGAGTTGTAAATATTGTTTCTCAACACTCACTCTTGTGTGTTCTTATATTCTCGTGTTCTTGCTTGACGTCATCGTCCACTGCTGAAGTTACATTCCAATACTCAAGAACACAAACACCAAGAACGTTCAAGTGCCCGGGTGTTGTTCTCGCTCTGCCCAAATTAACAAGGACGCATCGGTTCATGACGTGCCAATGAAAACGACCTGAAAATCCCATCATTCACTGCGACATCACACATTTGCTCTTGCAAGTTCATTCTCAAGAACGTTCTTCTTGTGCTAAAGACTAAACACAACCCAATCGAACAAAGTGCTTTTTAGAACATCTAGCAAGTATCATGAAAGATTGAATGAATGAATGAATGAATGAACGAATGAATGAATGACAGAATGAATGCTGCTAGCTAACTCTAACCTGCCTTAATCCAAAACCTAGCTGCCTCAAACTGAAAGAACCTGGTTTTATTGCCACAAACAGAGCATCTGGAGTCAGCCCTGATTTCTATCAGTTGTGTAACAGCAGTTAAAGCCCATGACTTTGGGTTGAGAGCAGCGGGAAAGCAGCGGGAAAGCTGATCTGTGTGTGTGTGTGTGTGTGTGTGTGTGTGTGTGTACTGCAATCTAGCCCTGGAATCTGAAACTAATCTCCGAGGAAGTCTGTCAAGTCCATGCACATAACGCTCTGATGGAAAGGGAGCGGTAAATGCTTCATAAAGCTTTCATAAATATGCAATCTGTGGGCTAATAGCTGTTTCTAAAACCTGTTTCAGCCCGTCGCTATCGGCCCAGGAGCCCACTGGGAGTTTTCATGGCACAGGGGGCAGGAGGAATAACTTTTCCATTCGCCTCCGCTGAATTCAGCCTGGCTTTGATCTAGTGCCCGACTGAACCATGGCGAACGAGGCTGTTTGCAGGAAACTGACAGATTTTACACAGAGATATGCAACTTCCATATGTAAGATACAAAAATTTTAAATCATAGGGAAAAATACAAGAGATGAGAGCATGAAAGATGTGCACTTCAGAACCTCGTAACTCCATTTGTTTCTTTCTTTTATTTTTTACATTCATTTTTCAATTCACTGCCCTTTACACTGTGTTATAATACTGTGACTAAAATAGCAACAGAAATGACCCAAAGATACATGAAATAAAATGTATGACTCTTTTCCTGCTCCAAAACACTGACCATTCTGGAGATACGAGTCTTTGGACATTCAAAATGATTGAAATTCATTTATACACAATGAAATGAAGTATCATATTCCAGCCCAAAACAGTAGAATCCACTCATGATCAACACCCATTCACAGCCCCAGCCTCTGGCAGGAGACAGTAGATCAGCGTGCCCTTGGTTATCACAGAGTAATGCTCATCAGAAAGGCTGTATTTCTCCATAAACCTTAAGTCTCACACACAATGAGAAATGGCGAGATAAGGGCCCCGAGACCATTTCTCTTGACATTCACGACAGCAAACCCATCAGTCATGCTGTCAGAGGCAGTGGTCTTGGGCTGGTTTAGAATTTATGAGGAATAATGATGGCTTGAAAATAGCGCTAAAGCCCTGCCCTTACTTTTGCTTTGGAGTGTTATTACTTTTGCTGTGAAGCGTTATGTGCCGGATTGGGCCCGGCTTCAGACGCCGTTTCTTTCATTCGCCGGCTTCTCATATATCATATATTCGCTTCCACAGTTTTGGGGTGCGATTGCTTTCAGGACACTCCAGTTCACCAGAAAAAACAGGTATCTGACCACGTTACACAAGATACCAAAACACTCCAGGAATAATTGTTAATTGTAAACAAGGCAAAGTACTGTATTGCTAAAGACTGAGGTGAAGAGGTGGTAAATAATACGAGAAATTGATTGGAATCTACTATAGCAGGAAGTGAATGAATTGTCTTCTATGGTGAAGACAACTGCCATTTTCTGTGTTCTGAACTGTACATAATTCTGTCACTCTGTCAAGTACAGTACCATTCAGAAGTAGAGTAGAGCTAGTCACTCTATAGGACTGTGTACCAGCCCCTACCTCTGCACAACCCAAGTTATGGCCTCAGACACATTAAGAAGGGAGCGGTTCTACAAATTAACTCTCGACGAGGCCACAGCTGTTCACTGAAAACCGTTCCAGGTGACGACCTCATGAAGCTGACTGAGAGAACGGCGAGAGTGTGCAAAGCTGTCATCAAAGCAACAGGGGGCTACTTTGAAGAGTCTAAAGTATAAAACATATTCTGGTTTGTTTAACACTTTTCCGTTTAGTACATAATTCAATATGTGTTCCTTCATAGTTTCAATGTCTTCCACATTCAGTTACAATGTAGAAAATAATAATAAAAAAAAAGAAAGAAAAACCATTGAATTTGAAGATGTCCAAAATTTTGACTGGTGCTGTACATTCTCAGTATGTGGAAAATGGCCCAAAACAAAGGAAGTCTAATGTTATCAAGGGGGTCAATGTGGACTTTACCTTCCTTTTGCTGCAGTAACATTGTCTACTCTTCTGCGAATGCTTTGCACTGCTACACAGTCCTTTCACGAACCTAATTAGGAACCATCCACCAATGTAAATTATTTCACAAACCACTAAAAATTGTTCCCAGCTGGAAACCATGATGGCATCCGTGGAGAAGTTGAGTAACAGAATCTGCAGAGGAGCTCAGAGCCTCATGAAGCATTATTGCATTGTCACGGCTCTATTTGTTAATCTATGGACCTGGCAACGGCACAGCAGCACATTCAGCCATTGTAACGTTAATAAGGTCAGGTATCAATGTTGAATGATTTAGTTCTGGATCACCAACTACACTCCAACTCCAAAGATATTTTATGAAATTGCATCATTCCAAAATAACACTGTTCCACTGCTCTGCAGCCACTGATAGGGGACTCTTTATACCCTTCCAGCCAGGGCTTGCCATTGAGCATGGTGTGTAGTGTAGTGCTGTGGTTTGGTTTTTGCAGCCCCTCACCCGTGTGTTGCATGTAGTATCTGTTCCCATGTGCTTCTTCTTTCTTCTTCCCTGTTTTTGTGTTAGTTTTTATATGTCTACATTGCCCTTGTCAGGTTCTTATCTGTTGATCTTTGTTCTTAGCTGCTTTTTTGTTGTTGTTTGGCCTCACCCTGTATCTGTGGGTCTTAGATGCACTGACTTGCACTTGCATCCTGTTTCATCTAGAGTTGCACACATCAAAATTTGTACAGGTTTGCTGTCTGATGCATGAGCAGGCTTTACATTTTCATTCAGACATGCTATAACTGGGACCGCAGATAGATGGGCTGCTGCCAGAGCTTTGATGAAGGACTTGTCAAAGGCTCTAATAAAAGCACACGACGTGAGCACTGTTGTCGAAGCCGCGCCGCTCACGCCTCTGCCACCGCTGTGCTTCCCCAGCTGTTTTCCTCAAGTTCAGTGACACCGACCGCATAGTGTGGTCACAAACTCACCTTAATGTAGACAGAGCCAAGTCGGCAGATCTCAGCTCGCCATCCCCCCCCCACTTCTCCTCTCCAGCAGGAAGTACACAGGAGAGTGAGGCATTTTTCAATGCATTTAGATGAGACCTTTAACAAAAGGTCTCTAATGCAGATATCAATGATCCCTGAGAGAGGCTATCGCAGTGGAATTGGCTGACGGGGATGTCACCGCTTGCATGAAAAATGATGGATCCAATTTGTCAGAGGCTGCGCCGGCGGTCATTAAAAGAGGAAGCCAGCCGGTAACAGAGCCAAAGACGCGGCTAACGAGTGAACTGCTACAATTGCCACTTTACCCGCTATTTCGTTCAGGGGGAGCGCGGAGGAGTCAGTAATGTCATCCACAGCGAGCCTGAACTGAAAATGCCAGAAAATAATAACGGCTTTTGATTTGTTTCATCTCCTCTTTGTAACACATGGTCCCTAAATGCAGGAGGAATTTACGATAAATACGCTCTAATATCACTACAGAAATGAGCGCACAGTTCCAAAATATACTCACGCTAACCATGCTAACACAACAACCTACAATATGTCAGCACCATTTGGCAAGTAGTTTGTTCACCGTCCAAGTGGGATCCATTTTTGAAGAGTTAATAGAGTTTATAAGGATGCTTCATTCATTCATTGTCTGTAAGCGCTTATCCAGTTCAGGTTCGCGGTGGGTCCCGAGCCTACCTGGATTCACTACAGACACTTTTGAGTTGCCAATCTACCCACCAACATGTGTTTTTTGGGCTGTCGGAGGAAACAGGAGCACCCGGAGGAAACCCACGCGGACACAAGGAGAACACACCAAACTCCTCAGAGAATGTCACCCAGAGTGGGACTCAAACCCATGACCCCATATTTATAATTTTAACAGTTGTTGGCCCAAAGTGCTTTCTACTTGAGGCAGGAAAGTTAACAGTACAAACATAAAAGTAAATTTCAAATTAAAGAATATATTTACATCAAGAATAAGTGAAAACATTAAAAATATTGAAAACCATAACAGAAACAAAAAGTGAAATATTAAAAAACAGAAGGACTTTAAAACTAAATTAAGAATAGACAAGTTGAGTGAACTAAAAACCATGAGTGAATCAGTGACTTAGTGACTCAATGAGTGAGTTAGTCAATGATTTAGTGAGTGAGTCACTCAGTGACTCAGTGATTCATTTGGCCACTCATTGAGTTATTAGTGATTCTGATTTGTGATTGAGTCACTCAGTAAGCCAGTCAGTGAGTAACTGAGTGAGTCATTCAGTGAATCAGTCAGTGATTCAGTGACTCTGATTTAGTGAGTGAGTCACTCAGTGAGCCAGTCAGTAATTCAATGTCTCAGTCAGTGATTAGTGAGTCAGTAAATCAGTGACTGACAAGCCAGTATCCTCCAGTTATCTTCCCATTCATTAAATTCCTCATCCGTGAAAATACTGATATATTCATTTTAAACATTTAACCCATTATTATTCACAACTGAGACATTTCCCTGTTTGTTTACAGGATATTTTAATGAACGCACAAATGTGATCGAGCATGAACCTCCACCTCCTCTAAGGCCAGCAGGATTGATTGCGTGGAGGGGGTCTTTGTTTCCCAGGGAGAGTCTCCAGACGGGGGCTGATAGAATACTGCCAGCCATACCTCGCGTCCCTAACGTCCAGAAGGGCTCGATGCTGACACATGGGTTTCCCTTTTAATGGAGTGACTTTAGGAGGCGCTCGTTGATGTAGTGCTCAGCCTGGCGCCCTTGAGGGGAAAGGTAAATTTGCTAAGTTAATCACTTAATGAGGCCAATTAAACATGAGCAGCTCAGGTGTAATGAGCGCCACCACTGAGCCCACAGCAAATGAGCGGCATTTCCCTCTCTGGGCCAGGAGTGGACGGCCAGAGCTAATCTGTTATCCACTCCGCATCCCAGCTCTACCCGGTGAGGTCGTTTAGATACAGAGAGATATGGAGCACTGGGGAATATGGGCCTGTAGGTTTTGTAAGTCTCACTAAATTCGACTGAATATTCCAAGGTTATGGATTACATGAGAAAATTATTATCTACCAACTGAGCTGTTCGTGATCCACAGTAAGTCTGCTTCAGATGAGGTCTGGACAAGTCATACACTGAAGTATCTCTACAGAAGAGTCTGGTCCTGAAGAGTTTCAAATGTTACAAGCAGGACTTTGTAGCCAATGCAGACCTTACACAAATCAAGCATGGTTTACTGAATAAGAATGTGACGTTCTGTCCTGATGAGAACAACGGAAACACAGAACTGAAACATGGGCCACAATCTGAACCATGGAGTTAAAAACAAGGGCACAGAGGCTAAACACTGAATACCACACATTTGTGAAGCATTTGTTTGTGAATGAGTGAGTGAGTGAGTGAGTGAGTGTGTGTGTGTGTGTGTGTGTGTGTGTGTGTGTGTGTGTGTGTGTGTGACTGAGGGGGTGAATGTCTGAGTTTGTGACATGAATAGATTTTAAATTAATGAATAAGTGCATAAGTA
This sequence comes from Hoplias malabaricus, assembly GCF_029633855.1. Lineage (NCBI taxonomy): Eukaryota > Metazoa > Chordata > Actinopteri > Characiformes > Erythrinidae > Hoplias > Hoplias malabaricus. Next base: position 79,056,294 of record NC_089800.1, read on the forward strand.
AATAAGTTAATATTTAAATAAATAAATGTGAGAGAGTGAATTACGAAAAAGTAAGTAAGTATGGAGTGGGTGGGTGGGTGTGTCAGTGTGTGACATGAATATTCAATGGAGTGAATGAATCAACTTGAGTAAATGAATGTGTCAGTGAGTGAATGATGAATGAATTAATGAATGAAATGCTTTTGTGAGTGAATATCACTCAGTAAGTGTGTGTGTAGGTGAATGTGCATGGGTGAGTGAGTGAATGTCTGAGTTTGTGACATGAATATGCTCTTAAAATAATTAAAATGTCAGTGAGACCATGAATGAAAGTTAGTGAGTGAAACATCCAGGTGAGAGACATGAGTAATCAAGTAAATGAATGAATGTTTCAGTGAACAACTGAGTGAGTGAATGAGTGAGTGAACTGTTGAAACAGAGAGTAAGTGCCATGGATGGGAGCGTCAGTGAATGCTTGAGTGAATGACATGAATGTGTGATTGCTAGAAAAATGAATGAATGAATGAATGAATGAATGGATGGATGGATGAATTAATGTCCCATTGAGTGAATATCTGAGTTAACGTGTAATTGAACCTGGTGGATCTATGTGTCATGACATGGCTATGTGAGTATATGAATGAATGAATGAATGAATGAATGTTTCTGTGTGTTACAAGTCTGTTCCATGAGGTTGATTGCATCTAAGAATGAATCAGTTCATGAAGCAAAAAAATCCCAGTATAAAACATCAACGTTCCTGAAAGCCACACACTCCTGCCGTCCACGATCAACATCTGGAAGCAGGATTGATTCTGACAGTCGTACAGACGCATGAATCTCATTCCGAGTGCCCAGAACTTCCAACACTTGCTCTGCAGGTGAGTGATTTCAGGGAAACCGCCTCCTGCTGGACTTTAAAGTGGAAAAGGTCACAGGCGCTCACACTGAGTTAACGGCAGAGGCATCAAGGCTCTTCACAACTGCCCTAACAATCTTCCAGAGTCAGAGAGAGCCACTCAACAAACACAGCAGTGGGCCAGGATTTATTAAAACTCAAATACAACACCTTCTTTATCCTCAAACACCCTCTGAAATCTGAGCTTGGGACTGAACGTAAGCGAAGCTAAGCTGTGATCACACCTGATTTGTCACTATTCTTTTTTGTGACGCGACATCCACGGATTCGCTCTTGCAGTGACCTCCGAGCTCTCTCCAATCCTTCCTCATTAAGCCACCGGGAATAAACCTCTACTGGACGCTTTTCATATCCAGAGATCTATAAGCCCCAGGGGTAGAAAAATTATGCGGTCCTTAATCAATTACCGTCACCTTTGGAGCGATACGTTCTGCGACAGGATCGTGACAGGAGCAGATAAAGGACAATAATCCCTCCTCATGTCCAGCCGGAGACAAAGCTAATAGGGACTGCATATCGGAGCCGAGCGTGTCACGGCTGCGCTGGATTTCCATACGTATTAAGCAAAGTAGATGCGGTCAGCCCTAGGTTCAAACACATCACTCAGACGGGATGAGATTTATTAGGCCGTGATCACAGCTAAAATCTCCTAAAGAGGGCCACATCTGTGGCAGGTAAATGATGGTCTTCATAAAATTTTATGGCACAGCAATGAAACAACATAAATCTTTCACAAAGTAGAGCATCCTCTTGATATTCAAAAACAGACCCAGTTCTGGGGAAATATTAAGAAGGTTAAAGTGAATTCGGACACATATGGAGAGGCACAGTCTTCCCAAACATGTAGCCATCTATGGGCAGCTGGGACTGACAAAGCAATAAGATGTGAAATGATATGAAGCACATGCGACTTTCATCTTGTCACCCAAACATAAAGAGCAGAAAGAGCAATAACTCGTTATAATATATAGTTGTTACCAGCGTCGTTTTTCCGCTGATGTGCAGTTTATCACAGCCACAACATAGGAGGCCTACTTTTTAAAGCAACACTAGGTAGTATTTTACCCTCACAGGGCAGTGAAGCATCACAATGATTTTGAAGCTGTAACTGTAACGTGGAGAATAGAGCTTCGGCTGTTGCTACTTCAGGGCTCAGCAGTGCAGAAACTGGACTATGTAACATTTGGAGTCTGATGGAAACCAGCCTTGATTTCAGGACAGTGCGGTAAAAGTCAATTGCATTCTTCAACTGTAGAAGGAGCTCATGAGTAAAAGCACAAAATCTTGTTTTCTTTTATCTAGTTTTGCTTTAAACAGGAAGGACTTACTGAGAAAACACTGTGTAAAAAAGAATAGTATTATGACTTTGCCATAGTAAAAAGTCTGTAAATATCGAGACAGGACTGTAATTAACCAATTTGTTTCAAACGAGGTAAGCTAGTTTGAAAATATGCCGTCCTTCACAGGGTTCCACAACTGCCACCCCCACCCCAGACTATAGTGATGCCACAAAATCGTGTTCCTAACAGGAACTGCAGGCTTTGGAAACCACTACAACCGCGGCGGTACGTTTGCTAATGGTCTATTGGCGTGTTGTTGTTGTTTGGGACTGAACACAGCTCCATCATCAGTTCAGACAGATCAGTAGAGTTTGTTCCTTCCTTGTTGCAGCATCCAGCTCTCGCTGGATTCTTTCATCGGCCACCGATCCAAGGAGCGTTTGAACCTCTTCAAAAGACCACGGTGTAATTTTACAAGCTGTTATTGTGAGTCGGATTAAAACAAATGTGACAACTGCTGTAGCTGGAGATTTTACAGATGGTGAGTTTTTGCAGGAGGTCTGCTTTTGCATTGTTATTGACAAGCCTCTCTGGCCAATCAGCACACTGCAAAGTATGCATGTCACATTTAGTCCCTACTCGGCTCGCTCGGAACCAGGAGACAGCAGGTATCAAAAAAGTACAAGGTACCAAATATGCTTAATGTAAAAGCAAAAATAAATTAATAATAAATACAGCTGAGTAGAGTAGTGTAGGCACCACGCAGTGGAAAAGCACCAATAAAAAAGAGCAGGAAAACCCTGCTCACTCACAGTTGGCATTGGGCATGGTGACCTTAGGCTCTTATCCAACTGGCCACAAAACCACAAATGAACCACCTGTGAAAGTCACTAGAAGTAGAAGTGTTGGCTGTTTCCCAGCTTACGTGATAAAGCTAATGCTCATCAATGTTCACTTCTAGACATTTATACTCAAGGCCAAAGCACCTGCTTTTTCCATTAGGCACAGAGTGATATGTTCTTAGACGCTCACACATTACAACGTCTCATTAGGGTAATTTTTAACAACATTAAGTGTTCAGTCATTGACGAGTGACCACCCACGTTTATGAAGAGCGCCGCACTGTACACTAGTGCTGCCTCATCAGTTCTGACACCTGAGCGCTGTTCATCTGTGAGCGCGCACACACACACACACAAAGGAGCATCACGGCCATCTGCCCTGGGAACACACACATCCATCTTTACCACAGAACAACAACTGTGTACAGGGATGGGCAGATGAGAGAGAGAGAGAGAGAGAGAGAGAGAGAGAGAGAGTAAGGGAAGAAATATTATGATGGATAAAAAGAGGGGAGGACGGATTGGGAAAAGGGAGTGAGAGAGATGAGAAAGAAGTATACTTCTATAGAGACAGCAGTGAGAATGAGAGGATATGAAATGAGGGAAACCACAGAGATCCCAGGAACCTGGCTCCCTCTGCTGTGTTAAGTGCTGCTGCTGACTGATTAAGTCACAGGTTCCTAAACAAGAAGAACTATGGATGTATATATCATGAAACGTTTGTGTCCTGCTTTGGTCCAAACCCCACGAGCCCCAGCAGTGTTCTCCCCCTGTGTAAACAGCCCTGTTCAGAACGCCCGCTTTCAGCACCTGTTCCTTTAAATGATAATGAGCCGCTCGCTGTTCACCCCGACCCTGAGCTCACAAAAGAGCATTTTTCGTCCTCATTTTGTCCATTTTTACTCAGTGCTCTTATTTCTCTATTTCTGTCTGTTTTGTTGCATTTAACGTTGTCTTTGCGCTCTCACATAAACACGGCTCCAGCGCTGTGATTGGACAGACTCAGACGAGGGGGCGGGGCAATTCTAAAGACTCTGCACTTGTCGTCAGAACTGGAGCAGAATCAGAACGACTCGTTTTACAGACTTAGGCAGAAATGGGTGATCTAATTTCACAGTGTGTGGGTTGGTGGGCTTCAGATCTATACATTAATATGTGGATGCACTGAACAAGCCACCTTCTTTCATAATGTGTCCCCTTTTAAGCAATTTTGATTACATCCTCCTCCCCAGGCGTCATTATCAGTGAAGAGCTCTCACAGTAAGCACATCAGGCATGATGTCACCTGAGATGTTTCCATTTGTTTTTATTTTTAGACCTGCCTCATGCTGTCTAATCAGTGTGTGGCCTAGTGACACAATCCCCTCGCTGCCTGCCTCGCATCTTATCAGGCACTGGGAGCTTTTAGCCCCACTTCCAGCCATTAACAGGGAGCAAGCGGAACTCCGCACGGAAAACCAAGCCTCCTTAGTGTCTCCTGATGATGTCGGTGCCCCAGTCAGAGAACTGGAGAGAAGCCTAATCCAAAAGAAATGGAGGAGATGGCTATTACTCCTTTCTAACGATGCTGAAGAGTTAATCCCAAACACCATCTGATTGGTTGAAAAACGTTGGGTGTGTGTTGTTAACAGCAGGGGTGTTTTCTATGCTTTATCAGGCCACTGACCACCAGTTCCTAAGGAAATGCAATTGTTTACAGCACTTCAGTTTAAGCAGTTGCTAGGGATGTAGGAAGTGGGAGAGTTGAGGGTGCTGCAGCAATCCCTGCTTTTCAAGTTTGTTAGAATTTCAACTTATTTCCGATAATAAAATACTAAATATTTTAATAAGGCGGCATGGTGGCGCAGCAGGTAGTGGAGCAGTCACACAGCTACAGGGACCTGGAGATTGTGGGTTCGATTCCCGCTCCGGGTGACTGTCTGTGAGGAGTGTGGTGTGTTCTCCCTGTGTCCGTATGGGTTTCCTCCAGGTGACTGTCTGTGAGGAGTGTGGTGTGTTCTCCCTGTGTCTGCGTGGGTTTCCTCCTGGTGACTGTCTGTGAGGAGTTGATGTGTTCTCCCCGTGTCCACGTGGGTTTCCTCCGGGTGACTGTCTGTGAGGAGTGAGGTGTGTTCTCCCTGTGTCTGCGTGGGTTTCCTCCTGGTGACTGTCTGTGAGGAGTTGATGTGTTCTCCCCGTGTCCACGTGGGTTTCCTCCGGGTGCTCCGGTTTACTCCCACAGTCCAAAAACACACGTTGGTAGGTGGATTGGAGACTCAAAAGTGTCCGTAGGTGTGAGTGAATGTGTGAGTGTGTGTGTTGCCCTGTGAAGGACTGGCGCCCCCTCCAGGATGTATTCCCACCTTGCGCCCAATGATTCCAGGTAGGCTCTGGACCCACCGTGACCCTGAATTGGATAAGTGATTACAGATAATGGATGGATGGATGGATATTTTAATAAAACTTAATTTGGGCACATAAATGTAGGGCAATATTTTTACCTCTTTTTTAAAACAAAGAATACAAGGTTTTAAAGTCACATTTTTAGGATAATTTGATTATTCCTGGTATTTTCATTTTTGTAATTTTATATTAACTTTTTCCTGGACCTTACTTGTAATTCTTTTTATTTAGTTTTATCTCTATCCTGTTGTCCTGATTTTGAGTTATGCTTTGGCCTAAATGTGCTTCACAACCCAAATTCAGTCAAATCACACTGTATTTGTACAGTGTTTTCGCAAAGCAGTTTTACAGGATTAGTATCAGAAAAACAGATAACAATGTGAATAAAAGCCCCAGGGGAGCAAGGCGAAGGCAACAGGGGCAAGGAAAAACTCCCTTGAGTGAGGAGAAATAGGGCACTGAGTAAAAACTGAGAAAGCCAGAATGAAGAAGGAAGAGAACTGAGCAAAAACAGCTTCTGCTCCTCACTCCTCACTGCTGCACTGAAAGTGGTCGTTCTCGACAGGGCTGTTTAGACAGGGGGGGAACAATGCTGTGGTGTTTGGTCCTTGTGGTGTTTTGACCCAAGCAGGTCATTATGTCTTTTTTAAAGTTATATAATTCTGTTATTAGACATTATTTAGATGTACGTGTTACAGAATATGCCCACCATAATCATGCCCCTAGATTTGTGACTGGAAAAGTCAAAGAGACAAGTTATTGAAGTGTGCAGAACAGATTCATTTTATCATTAGCAGAGGGACTGTGTTCACGTCATCACCAGGCTTTTAATGAGGGAGCTCTTTAGAAGGCCAAGAGCTGACCTTCTAAAAGCATCTTATTTACAGAGTAGCTTTGTTTTGTATTCTCCTTATTAATGCAAGGATGTTAAACAAAGATATTAGACCATGACCTGCAGGTCAATGACAAGCCCTCATTCTACATAGTAACCAGACTCTGGGTTTCAGAGCTGCATGCTTAAGTTGCTGATCCTCTCCAGCTCCATAAAGTTGTCAGATGATTCCATGGGCTTTAATCAGTGGAGCGATCCCACTCCAGGGAATGCCCAGCGTCTCCGCAGAGCAGTTATCATCCTCCATGTGGTGCTTGCTGATTTAGCAGAATGTCAGGAGGACCACCTCACCTCTAAAAGTTCCTCAGATTAAAACAGAAATACATAAAATAATTAATCAAAAGTGCCACGCCGAGGCCCGCTCAAGACCTTTGCTTCTTAATAATTAATCCCTGCAATTAGGCAACTTACTATGCACTGAGCGCTTGGGCCCATGCAATATTCATAGCCATTCATAATTATGCAATACATTGCTTATATGAAAAATCCTCTCAGAGGAAGCGATGTCAACAGAAAGAGGATTTTATTTGGTTTATAACACTGTTTCATTTCTTCCCAGAGAGTGAGAAGGTTGTGTGTATCCTGCATGCACCCTGGCTCTCCATGTACGTCCTGTGGAATTAAAGAAAACATGTGGAACCCATCTGGCCTGCATTCGAAGTTCCAGGAGCTGGATATCAAAGTGCATGGGATACAACAAAGGCTTACCTTCTAAAATACGATAGACGTGACCATGCTAGAGTCTGTAAACATAGGAGAGAAACGGCATCAGAATTAGAGAGAGAAAGAAAGAAAGAGAGATACTATCCGCCATGCATTGTATTGTGTGATAAATTATACATTGTGTTCATCTCAGCATGGGAAGAGTCGTGGAGCACTTGATGGAGCCTGAAGCAAACGGAGAACCGCAGCTGCAGTGGACACACTGGACAAGTTTGTCTTTCATCTTGAGATGCGCTTCAAAGCTGGTCTCGAACACAGCAAACCGGCAATCAAAGCTAATGTGTAACTAGGCACAGGCAACTTCACAAGGCCCAGCAGCTGAGATCAGACAGAGACAGTGCTGTCTCCTTCATCTGCGCAGCCAGATCCTCTACGCAAGGTCCCGGGAACATTATTTGCTCCATGTCAGAAGCTCCAGCTCGGGGAAAACTTCTAAAGGCCTTTAATCAGCTCCTTCAGGAGTTTGTATGATGTGTGATGGCAAAACTGTTGCTTTTTTAGAACATTTGATCAACAATAAGGTTAAAACCACCTCCTTGTTTCTACATTCACTGACTGTTCTCTCATTTCCTCTGACCACAGTTCTCAAATACGGCTCTTTAGATATTGTAAGCCACCTGTTGGACAACGGTCAGGGCCCCCACAGGACCACCAAAGGAAAGATAGGTGGTGGGTCATTCTCAGCGCTGCGGTGACACTGACGTGGTGGTGGTGTGTTAGCATGGCTTGCACTGGTATGAGGGGATCTGACACAGCAGTGCTACTGGAATGTTTAAGGTCTTGTTGCAGTGAATATGGGCAGTAACTAAACTAATGAATCAGGACACGCATGGTGCTTTTTCACAGCATGGGCCCGGCTCGGCTCGACTCGGTTCGTTTAAAGCTTGTCGCTTTTCCACTGGCACTGCTCCTCCACGAAATGGAGCTGGCGATGTCACAAAACCCTGTCTCTTACAGGAATCACTGGCCTTGAATACCACAACAATGACGGCGGTGAAATTAGGTGCGTGTTGCGTGTTGTTGTTGTTGTTTTGTGGACAGAACACGGCTCCGCCCCCAGTTCTCACAGATCAGTAACTTGTTGCACATTTGGCTTTCATTGGGAATTTACGTCTGCCATCGGCCCAAGGAGCGTTTAAACCTCTTCAAAACACCTCGAGGTAAATTTATGAGCTGCTGCTGTGAGTCTGATAAAAATAAATGTGAAAGCTGCTGAAACTTAAGAGATTTTACGAGGGGTGGTTTGTGCTGGATTTGAATGAGCTCTGCATTTCGTGGTGTTACAGGTCTCTCTGGACAATCAGAGCTCTGCAGGGTTTACACCTCACCATTTAGTGCCTACTCGGCTCGGTCAGAACCTGGAGTGAGCTGGGACTGAAAATTTACCTGGTTCCTGGTTACCTGGTCTGTGGAAAAGCAAAAGAGTCGAGTAGGTTCCATGCACTGGAGAAATGCTTTTCCTCAGACATTATGCAGATACACTGAGGATTCTACTCTGCTAATCAGGAAGACACCTAAATACCAACATCTCCATGGGTGCAGAAGTGGCTGTGGCTGTGCACCACTCCAGATAAGCATCAGCATAAGATAACATGTTACTGGCGGGTGGGGGGAGGGGGGGTGTTGGTGTTGTAAATTTGCCATAAAAAGGTTAACTTACAGAATCCAAATTCGACTTGACTGTTGTTCAATGTGGATTAAAGCATGTGTCATATTTAACACACTTCAAAGATCAGAACATGTCTTTCTAGTTGTTTGAAAAGTGATGCCCTGCTGTTGCAAATGAAGGATGTGATTCATGACTCTTTTATTTATTTTTATTTTAAATAAAACGCATGTTGACAGTGAATAAACGGATACACGGCGATGTGTGTCAGATATGCCACCGCAGCAGGGTTCCCGGTAGCCAGGAGCCAAGTCCATAAATTGCATACTTCATCCCTTCCGGGTGCGTGACAGCCCTAAAGTCCATCCAATCGAACCGAGATATGGAGGAGGCCGAGGCAAATATGGCTAATGGCAGTGCTGCAATACAAAACTCAAGAGAGCGGCAGCAGCACGCCCGAAGCCTCGCAGACAGGATGGAGCACAGTGTGGGGGCTGGGATTGTTTTGGCATACATCATGGGCCTTAGATTAGAGTAGTAATGTCCACCCAGGAGGCCAGGACTGCCTCACTGACGCTACACTGTGGAATTCAGCACGGACAATAGCCACAAGCAGAGCTAAAAGCCTCCTTTGCCAGCTCGGAGCTCTGTAACCTGTTAGGAGTAAATTGCTCATACAAGATGCAAGGCACATAGCTTTGCAATGGCTTGCACCATCATGGAGGGGAAAGGGTCTGCAGGTAATGAGATCCGAGCTCGGAAATGCTTTTTAATTAGGAAACCCGTGGCTCCTCAAGGTTTCTGATCTGTCATTAAACACCAACATGAAAGCGAGACAAGGCTGAAATACAGCCTCTGTGTTTAGGTCTACGCTCGAGTGCTAACTGATATAACTGCACTTGTGTGGTAGGCACACAGAGGTCCGAGAGCAAGCGGCGAGATTAATGTCTCCTCTGGACAAGAACAGGTGCATTTAATGCACACCAAAGACATGGAAGTTTGAGGAGGAACCCAGATGGTATCTATAACGACTGGAAACTCTCCAAGATTTTACCCAGTGAATGCAGGTCTGGTGACATGGGAAAGAAATTGCTATTGCAGAGTGTATTACGGGTGTCTTTATAGCTGGACCCTGTTCTGTTGCATGCCAGGAACAGAGGCTATGATGTTGCATGGCTTCTATGAACCCAGCCTTGAAGTATTTTCAACACCCGGAATACCATAAATACCAAACCATAAAGTATGCAGCTTGGAGGACGTCTTTTCCCCAGCAGTGTCCTGTCTTTTGGTCTATTAAAAATTACACTCCATTTCAAGCTCAGCAAACTTGTCCCATTACACCTTAAAGTGATATACTGTATTGTAACCTCAATATCACAACTTCAAATCATTAAGATGCTTCAATGAGCTGTAAAATTGAGAATAGAGCCTCTCTCATTGCTATTCTGGGCTTAGCACTGTAGAAAATGCACTATGTAACCATTGGAGGCGCCCAGATTTCAGGACAGTGCTGTAAAAGTGAATTAACCTCTGTAACTGACTGTAGTGGGAGCCCAGGAGTAAAAATATCAAATCTCACCTAGGGTTCCTTTAGGTGGCAGATCATGCATTTTTTATGTAATCACCTCTAATATAAACCCAGTAAACAAGGAACATCCCTGGACGTTCAAAATAGGTCTAAAAGTAGATCCATCTTAATAATTTAGTTAAGTGGTGACCAATCGATAACGTCAGTGGACGTCCAAAACATGTTTTATACAAGTCATTTATTTCGGGACCAATTAATAACATCAATGGACGTCCAAAATACGTCTAATAGTCGTCTTTTCAATGTCTGTGTTTTGACGTCTTTTCAACTTTCATTTTCAACCTTAAGAGAACGTTGATTAGACGGCGGTCATTACGTTATTTCAACGTTGAATCAACGGCTAATTGTTTACTGGGAAGGAATGCTTTGGAATTTTAACACTAGTGTGAACGAAAATTATTTTTAAAAATAATTTATATTTAAATGTACAGAAGTTTTAAAAGGCAATGGTTTCGCTTTTTCCACTGTTTTATCAAGAAAATATACTATGAATATCATTACCATTTATCTTTGTTTTGTTCTGCTTTCCTTTTCAAGATGTTCAACTGATGTTCTATAATTAATGTTAATGTTACATTAACTGTTGCTGGTTGTGTGTGAAACTCACATTGTCCAGAAAAAGCCCCGGCACCGCTTTCCTGTAGCTGCATAAACACTAAAGTAAAAAAGTAGCTCATAACTGCTTAAGTTAGACCAAATAATACTCATCATACAGACATTTATTAGTGTTGACGAGGCCTCAGTGGGACGCTGGGATGGAAAAAGGCATAAAAACCTGTCACAGAAACAATGCACTATGCCACACATTAAGACTGTAGCATCTTTTTGCTTTGTTTCATGACCAACAACATTTATTGAACGATAAGAATTTATTATTAAAAATGTATGTCATGATGATTATTTAAATAATTTGTTATATCAATAAAACCAAAAAAATAAATGTGTTGTCTCAATAAATGGGGTGGGGGGGATATATGCAAAACCATGGCCTTTAAGGCCAGGGGACACAAAGAGAATTAGTTAATAAAATAAGATAAAAAACAATGACCATGCGTTGTACGATGTCAGCTTCTAGTTACTGTTTGTTTAACTTGAGAAACTGGAAAATGCAATTAGAGCTAAGGAGAAAAGGACATAACAGCTTATCAAGAGGAAAAACACACCAGCCTAGAGTACTCAGTAGCACTGAAGTGTCCATGGAACACGGCCCAGAGATAGATGGGCTGTGTTTCCTTAAGTGGTTCGATGGTCCGATGAGGAAATCCTGTGCATCTCAGTCTGATTAATGACTTTCCCCTCCTTAATAAACAGCAATTGAATGGTAGGCAGTAGAAGACCTAGCTACTACAGGCTGGTGGTGGTAGTGGAGTGGTGGGGGGCGGAGAACAGGTTCATGCAGCAGTCCCAGTTTGTGGCACAGTCTGGGGTTGATTATAGTTGACCTTGCGTGTGAAACAGCTAGCCTAAGCTGTGCAACTGTAGCCAGGAAGAACAGAAGATAAATGAGCAGATATTGTATTGGCAGAGAAAAGGAGGATCAATGAGCCGTTCGATATGTGTTCGATTTTTTTTTTATCACAAAACGTGGTGGAGGAGGAGGGCGATTGATCAAGGCGCTGGGACTCATTGGCATATCTAACAATATTAATTAAGAAAAACTGCTTAGCCGACTGATTGATAAATCAGCTCGTATCATTAAAATGAAAAGAACCATTTGGGAACATGTATATAAACATGGAGAGAAATATGTCTCGCTGTAAACTTTGATGTATTAGCTCTCCCTCCCTGGACGTCACCTTCAACATAGTATTTGCTGCGCTAATGAATTTTACCACAAGGAGGATAAGGATTGGCTGTGGTTTCTGAATTATTTCCATAAAGGTGGCTTTATGTGCTACAGTATGAACCCACTTAACGCAACTCTATCCGGACATGTTTTAAACGGATAGGTTGTTGTGACTGGAACATAATCATATAATTGGATTTGGTCATCAATAAAGAGCCTGGGGTGTCTCTTTGATGAGACGGCAGTGAAAAGCAATATCATTTAAACCTGCCTTTACCATGACATAACGTTACTGATCCTTAAATGCGTCTCATAATATTGAAATATGTTAAAGGCGACCTATTCTTCCCCTTTTCCCACGAAGGAACATAGTTCTATGACATCCTTTGGTCAAATCACCACTAGCATGAAACACCACGCTCTAAACAGCGCTGTTCAGAAAGGTAGGTTTCAGCTCCTGTTCCTTTAAATAATAATGAGCCACTCGCTGTTCACGCCGACTCATATCTTAGCACGCTTTGTGTCTGCTTTCCACCATTTAACCTCATCTTTGCACTCTCACATAAATGCGAGTCCAGCACTGTGATTGGAGGGACTCAGATGAGGGGGCGGGGCAATTCTGAAGTCTTTGCACTTGATGTCAGAAACATAGCAGTGTATAATCGACTCATTTTATCCCATGTTTTCTGACTTAGGCCGCACACAGGAAACTGACTGGGTGGTATTGTTTCACAGTTTGTGGGTTGGAAAGCTCCAGATACACACATTAATGAATACATGCACTGAAAATGTGATTATTTCGTAATAACTCCTCCCAATGTAAAGTGACAGTAATTAGCTAGGAAGCTAATGCTAAGGCTCTTAGGAAACACTGTAAAGACAAAATTCAGCTTGACTGTGAAATGTGGCAGCCATGGCCTAAAGAGCAGAGGGCTTGGAACTGGAAGGAACAGTGTGTTCCCCTTCCTCAGAATCCATGGTTGAAGAGCTGCATTAAAGCAGCATTAAGTGCCCAAGAAGACAGTCTAATCATTCTTTGCGGATTCTCTGACGGCTCCAGCAGTCTCTTGAGCAGGGAGTAAATGAATTATTGCTAGAGCCAAAAGTTCTCTGGCTCCTGTTTGGCTCCCATTTGGTTCAGTCCTTGCTTTTGGATGTGCACCTAAAGAAAAGCCAGCTGGCTGAGCTCTGGTCATTTACAAATACAGCAGCACTGTTCATTAAATACCAAGAGCTAGAATTATTGAAGAATTTCTCAAGGCGCTGAATTAATGGGGCAAGATCACACATGATTGATACAGTCAAATTCATCAGCCACATAAGTTTATTTGGTGTTATACATCACTTCACCAGTGCACAGCCATGAGCATATGTAGCCCAGCGATAACTCAAAAAAACCCAACACAAGAGCCACAATCTACATATTACTGTCAAAGCCCTGAAACATAGATCCGCTCTCAGGCCGTACTCATGTGTTATGATGCTGAACAATAAACACGGTCAGACAGGCAGCGGGTATTGCTCACTCCATATGTGCACATGGGGAATACATGCCTTCAACGAGAGAATATTTATTGAGCTTTGCTTTTTGCGTATTGTAGCACACACATGTTTAATGGTTAATATTCCAGCTCCTTCGTGGGCGCCCTACTTGATTAGCACTTACATGTCTTTAGCGGATTGAATGAGTTCTGAACATTGCTGTCATCAAAAGGCCACCTCGCCTGTCACTAAATCAAATACTGTTTTGAGCAGCAATGATGAGTCTGCCAATTAGCTGCACGAGGTGAGAGGAGAACTGCCACCATTATACGCCTGCCATTCACCGGATCTATAGCACCTCTGATTCAGCCGTCTCTGCATGGGACTAAATGTGATAAGTAATGAATATGACTATTGATGAGGCCTTTAACAAGGTAATAACGGTGGTCCCCAGTCAATAATTATTTCGATAAGAATATCTTTATTATGAAAATGCAGACGACGGCAAAAATCTCCCGCCAAAACAGTACCCGGCGGTGTAATTGCCTTTGTCTGAAATTATAGTTTTCATTAAACACAATGTTGTATGTTATTGATTGTTTAAATAAGACTCAATATCTCCCTCCATTTCAAAGGAGTTGTGAAATTGCATGGCACTGTAATATTCGCCCTTGTGCATGTTCGTTAACGTTATGAGATTCACACTGCTAAAAGACAGAGATTACCAGGACAGAATAGGCCCGGTATCTAAATGGGCCAATTTTCTGGGGCTGGATCAGAGAGGAAAAGCAGACTATGTGGTTTCATAAGCAGAGCTATCACACGTGTGGAGTAGAGAGGGGGCACGGTAGACTGTGATTAGATTCAGACTATATGCCAGAAATGAAACTGTAACAGCCTCTATAAATTCTGTGCACCGTGAGCTCCGTACCTTGTGCTTTGCTTCCTACTCAGGCTGGCCTCTGGGCACGGCGAGGTGAGAGCCTCTCCCTGACTCCCCGAAGCAGAGCCATTTACTGAAATCTGTCGGCGCAGCTAGACACAGTTCACTTACCAACATTATAAAGTCATGCCCTGGTATTTTTAGTTGAGTGACAGCATGGATCAGAGTGAAAGTCAGAGCTATTCTACAAGCTTTTGGTCTTTTAATCCTGTAGGCTTTAAAGAAGGGCTGCACAATGTATCGTTTAAGCGCCATTACAACTTCCACATGCACATTAGTCACATCACAAAATTGTGTGCATCAATTTTTAATTTTTGTGCGTTTGCCCTTCAGGGCCACCATACATTTCCATCATTTCCACATTAGCTGTTCAATGCATCACTCAAGGGGAGAGGAGAGATGGACTTCTCTGCCATAGTCTCTCTGCCCATCCACCTCCTCCATATTTGTACATGTGTACCTAATTGGACAATAGACAAGTCAACCAACTCATCTACCTCATGTACACTTTAACCTGACAGCTACAATAGTAGCTTTATACTTAATACAGGATCATTGCACTGAACTGCCTTGCACTATTTATTTTACTATATTTATTTCTAATTCAAAACCCTCAGTCTATACTGATATTGCACATCCCATACCCTTTGCACTATCCATACTTTTTCAACTTTTAAACTATATACTGCACTCAAGAGATCATCCTCAGCTGCTCACGGTATCATAGATTCTTGCCAGACTATGTTTGATCATTCTTAAGCACACTATGTTCATTTTTTATATATATTAGTCCATTGCTGTTAGTGATTGTTGTAAGCTACTGAGACCTTGAATTTCCCCTGGGGATCAATATAGAATCTATCTATCTATCTATCTATCTATCTATCTATCTATCAAAAAGTGCAGGATTTATTAAGTGTGGAAGGAGCTGGCATTGCATTTATGTACATATCTTTATCTTTCTTTTTTGATCTGGAGGCTCCCTTCTATGTCCAGAACAAAGAACAACTTTTATTGCTGCTTGACACAAAAGGAAAAGTTTCCATGACACGTCTAGGCGGATTATATTTGCCAATATTATATTAAGTATCATTTATTTCACTCCAGTCTTGAGTGTTTGTTGCTAGTTGTTGTGAGTGGCATTTTTTTTACTACTGAAATGAAAATGGCAAAAAAAATGTTATTTTTGTAAATGAATAATTAAATGAACAGTATTGATAATTCAAAAGAAATAACCCATTAAAAAGAGAAACGAGCGATCTCGCGAGGCACACCTTTAGATCGCTGTTACAATCCCGTAGCGATGTCTCAGCCATCAGACAGCACAGTAGGCGTTCTCCTCCAGCTCATTGAGAACTCTAGTGATGAAGCGCCATGAGCAGCTCGAAAAGAGGCAGTGGCTGGGATTGTGTGTGATTGGGCTTGGGGAGGTTCTAGCTAAAGGGTAGAAATGGCTATTAGACATGATAGAGGAGAAAAAGTAGATAAAATTACCAACTGGCACTACTGCTATGTCTGAAATAGTCTGGAGGTTTTTTTTAATGGAACTTCATGGTTTGGACGGATGTTTAACGGCCCTTCATCACAAACAACACAGCAGTTGTTGACGTAAGAGCAGCTTGCGGCTCAGAATTGACTTTTGACTTTTACAGAAGATGTCTTAAAATAGACTTGTTACTTTTGTTTCTCACATTTTTCAATCAAATATAATTTTAATAACATTATTAACATTTAATTAACACTTTCATTCACACTCTCCCACCATAAGTGGGAGCATACACAGATTACACAGACCAAATAGATTAATGAATCATCAAGGATATAGACCAGTGATAAACAGGCAGAGAAGAGACACACAGCTCTGAGATGGTCCAGAGCATGACAGAATACGTATAAATTGTAGAATTAATGTAAAATTAACTTTCCAACATACAGTTAAGTCAATTTTATCATTAAGATCGCACACAGAATCCTTAGAATAAATAATATATTATTATTTACCAGGTACAGCCTTACATTAAAGGTTCTAGCATTTCTACTTCATCTGAAACAGGAGGACTTTGAGTTAAACCCTCTGGCTGAGGGACCTCATACTCTGGTTGTTCCTCATCCACCACCTTGGCTTCCATCTGTGGGAAAAGTCAACATGTCAGTCTCCATACAGTGTGCTTACAGTGAGTGATGCATCAAACTTACAAAGGATTTTAATTTCTGTCAGAGTTACTCTGTCCTTGCACTCCATCTGCTATTTTCAGATCTTTAAATCATGGTATAATTTGGGCTCCAAAGTTTCATATATGCATGGATGGCAGATCTTTCAGTGTGGAGGCGCCCAAACTCTGGGATATACAGCTGCATAAACGTCTTATCATCTCCTCTATCTCAGCTTGCTAATATCAGTTAGAGACCACCCGCTCTTCCGGTCCTATCTCATGCTGTTGGTGTCGGAGTCATGTTGTATTGCTGTGCTTTTCCCTGCAGTGTTACAAGTGGTTTCATTTTTCCTTTCTGTTCAAACTTCCCTTTTGTTATCTTCATTCCTTACATGTATTTATCTTTCCCTGCCCTTTGTCCCCGACCTGTTCCACTATTTGATGGTAAAGTGGTCTTGAGCTCATTAATAATGTATGTCTACTTCTTAATAACACTTTTATTCTGACCTTTTACGCCATTTATAATAGTGGACCAAGTCCACCTGCTCTTAATATGTACAGTACCAGTCAAATGTTTGATCACACCCACTCAGGGAGAGTTTCCTTTGTTTTATGCCATTTTCCACATTGTGAATGTACAGTAGCAGTCAAAAAGTTTGGACATGTCATTCAATGGTTTTTCTTTGATTTTTATTATTTTCTACATTGTACATGAACGTGGAAGACATTAAAACTATGAAACACATATGGAATTATGTAGTAAACATAACAGAATATGTTTTATACTTTAGACTCTTCACAGTAGCCCTCTGTTGCTTTGATGACAGCTTTGCACACTCTCGCCGTTCTCTCAGTCAGCTTCATGAGGTCGTCACCTGGAACGGTTTTCAGCGAACAGCTGTGGCCTCGTCGAGAGTTAATTTGTAGAACCGCTCCCTTCTTAATGTGTCTGAAGCCATAACTTGGGTTGTGCAGAGGTAGGGGCTGGTAGACAGTTCTATACAGTGACTAGCTCTACTCCACCAATCATTAATGAGAAGGTGTGTCCAAACCTTTGACTGGTACTGTATATGATGCTTTGACTGTAGTCTTCTTGCAGCTTAAAAATGGCAAGTACCAAAGACAGAAAAGCTGTATTGGAAAGGTTATTTCCAGCCACTGCAATATAATCTGTATTTTCTATAAGACCGTGTAACACAAAATGGAGTCATCATTTTTCTGGGGCGTCTGAATTCAGTACAATGTGTCCCAACAAAAGTGCAATATTACACAATACAATATATACAGCAGTTATAGTTTGTGTGTGTGTGTGTGTGTGTGTGTGTGTGTGTGTGTGTGTGTTTGTGTGTGCCAGGAATATATCACATAGTGGTGACCAAAGCCTACACTGTGGGGATCACCAACTGGTCCCTTTTAAGGTGATAACATGTTTTAAGTTTGTGGTTAGGGTTAAGCTAGTATTACTTGTGTGTGTGTGTGTGTGTGTGTGTGTGTGTGTGTGTGTGTGTGTGTGTGTGTGTCTGTTTGTGTGTGGTCTAGATTTACATCACATTATGGGAATTAGAATCTGTTTACAAACTCACACTGTGGGAATTGTTTGTCCTTATGGGAACAAATATAATGTCCCCCATGATGTAAATCATTAGTTGAAGATGTGTTAGGGTTAGTGTAGTAGTAGTTACGTTTAAGGTCAGGGTTATTCTCCATGAAATGAATGGAAATCGTGTGTGTGTGTGTGTTTATTTCAGCCCCCTTACCTGATCAATGGGCAGATCCACCTTCATGTTGCTATCCTCTCCCACCTCAGACACGCCCACCATTTCCTTCCTTTTGTCTTTGGCTCGGAAAACACTGTCCTCTGAGGAGAGTAATTAATCACAGTTACTTGGGCTTGAGGATGCTGCCATTCTACACTATCTCTCCTCTTTTCCCTGCCACCGCCAATGTGATCAATGCCACTGTCAAATCGCTTATTTGTTAAGAGCTTTAATGAGGGGATTGACTACTGAAAAGTCTGATTTCCCTGATGAGACTCTTGGAGCATCAACATCAGAGGTCTCTGTATAATGTAGCTTTTTGGCCGCTACTGAAAATGGAAAGGTACGCCTGGTTCGGCGACAGTCAAGTTAAGGTAAACAGAAACAGGGCCAAAATCTTTTTAAAGATTTCCTTTTTATTGGGAAGCATGGGTAACACAGCTCCAGAGATGGTATTAACACCTAGTGCTCTGAATCTGCTCGCATTGCTGCGAAACCTCTAAAGCTATCAGTAGCTGAACTCTAGTGTGGAACATGATGGCGATCTAAAGTGATGAAAAACACAATCAATCCAAAATTAGCGTCCTGTTGGTGGAAGATGGCATTAGATTTAGTTAATAACAATCTTCAGCATCATCCCCTATGTCAAATTAGCTTCACCCAAGTGAAACACATTTTGCTCTGCTTTTCTTTTTCTTTTTTCCTTGGGACGCAAACTACACTGGTCACTGCTTCTGACATTCAAAGGTAAGACAATCTGTGCTAATGATAGGCTGCAAGAAGATGCACTCCTTCTGCAATTGGTGATGTCAACAGCACTCACATGCTGCCTCTGGCTTGCTTTATTAGCCCTCTGCCCTGACTGATGTAGTTAAGAGGACGCCTGTGCTCTGCTCTTTCTGTTTTAGGTTTCTGCCATTAGTGATGGCATTATGAGAATGCTTTGCCACAAGGGATGATCAAGTGTCCAGCGCAGGAGCTGGAGACCACGCAAGAGCACCTTTTACAAGCCTGGCTGCAGACATCCTGGCCGGCACTAATGTGGCCTCCGTGCAGCGTGGGGAAATTCAACTCCATCACCAGGACTGCTGGCTTGGCTCTTATGTGTGAAATGATGGCAGCTCCGCAAAAGGCCGCAATTACTCACCCAATGACCTCATAGGATCCGGGAGAGGTGATGCACTGAGCGGGAAAATGCTTCTCACACTTCACAACACTGGTTATGCACTAATTATACAAATATGATGGTTATTTACAGGTGTGTGCACTCGTACGGTAGAGGTACAATGTTGGTCAGTGGGGAATCCTGCACAAATTAAAGGTGGACATTCATTCATTCATTCATTATCTGTAACCGCTAATCCAGTTCAGTGTCACGGTGGGTCCAGAGCCTACCTGGAATCATTGGGCGCAAGGCAGGAATACACCCTGGAGGGGGCGCCAGTCCTTCACAGGGCAACACACACTCACACACATTCACGGACACTTTTGAGTCGCCAATCCACCTACCAACATGTGTTTTTGGACTGTGGGAGGAAACCGGAGCACCCAGAGGAAACCCACGCAGACACAAGGAGAACACACCAACTCCTCACAGACAGTCACCCGGAGCGGGAATCGAACCCACAACCTCCAGGCCCCTGGAGCTGTGTGACTGCGACACTACCTGCTGCGCCACAGTGCCGCCCAAAGGTGGACATATCACATGTTATCATTTAATCATTAAAACGCCAGAACTGTGTTCCCTTGTAGGAAACTGGGAGAATACACCTTAATGGTAGATACTTACGAACAGGGTCTGATGGTTTTTAAAAAGAGAGATTCAGACACTTGGTTCTCAGGCTCTGCTTTTTTAGCGACCAAATTGTGGAACGTGGTCAGTGGCACTGATCAGTAGGCGAAACTCAAACCCAAATGGCTATGTTTGGGCTGTAATAACTGAACGACGTACAGCAAGCAGTGAGGGAAGGGAGTCAGTGTTAAGTCTGGAACCCCCTCGTCTTGTTGTGCTATTTGTGCTGAATAACTTATGAACATTTTGATTCTCTATCAGGAGAAAATTGGAGCATTTTGTTTCCCTGGCGCAGCTAACAAGGCTCGCTGCATACATTTCCAGCAAAATGGCGTGATTGAACTCATCTATGATTTACAGCGCTCTGAAGTATTTGAAGTTTGTTGCATGGTTTAATATTCATCTGGTAAGGCAGTGTTCTATCCAGGAATGGAAGCGAGCTCCCCAGACATAGGTAGTCTTTAGAGAACCGCCTGCAAATTCAAAGTAATCCCTACCACACGCTGCCTTGTTATCTGCTGTATGCCCCACACATGTAAGAGCATGAAATATCTCACACACACACACACATTGATGAGCACAGAAAATAAAGCTGCATTCCACCAAAACAACAGCCTCGCTTCCCATCCCCTCTTGATCTGGCAGTGATGAGGGAGGGGAAACACATTAGGAGAGATGGGGCTGGGGAGGGGGAGGGGGAGGAAAACACAAAGTTATGCACAACTGCCACACTCACCCCGTGCTGTGAAAAGGTGTGGGGCTTTGGAACCACGCCCCTGCTGTTTGGCTCTGTCAGGTTGGGCATAGACGTGGGAGTCAGCGTCGCCTCCCAGTCGATCAGCCGACTACAACAGTGAAGAAGGAGCAGCCATCAAGCAAAACCTGTAACTTTGATTCCAGGTTGTCGATGACAGAGCCACGGACGGTGCCTTGAAATCCATCTCTAATCATACAAACACCGTTTTGGAACTCCAACTTGTTCCTCCCCCTTTTTTCCTTTATATTTTCTATTGACCTCAATATTTCACAGGCTGATACGCTTTGTGGCTCCCCGGTGACTGACGCCGTATTGAATTCATCTGGTTCCAATGCACCCCCCTCCCACCCCCCACCCCCATGCACAAACTATCAATCACAAGAGAGCTCGGCAAACTAATCATTTATTAATGAAACAGAGCAGCCATGAATTTCTAACCGCATTCCTCTTATTTATCACAGCAGATCAAACAATGAGAGTCCAAACAGGCTTAAAAGGAGAGGCAGTTGGAGGGAATAACTTATTCCTAGGCAGACGGCAGACGGTTATTAATGAAAAGAAAAAGGCTCGGGGACTGGAATGGGGAAAGAGGGATGGGGGAGAGAGTAAGAGAGCGAGGGAGAGGAGTTATAGGGAGAGTGATGCTTTGACAGCAGGATGCATGTCTGCATTAATGCTCCCACAAAAGGCAATTTTCCTCCAGCTGGCAGCGCACATCCACCATAGGTAGGCAAGGTGAGCCGTGTCTGTCCCCAGGTGAGGCCACCAGAAGACTTAATGTGTTTTTTTCTCCAGCTTGGCTGCTGCTGTTAGTTGACTCCACAGACAGCCTGCTCAGGGGCACTCCACTGATCTCCAGCTTCCACTGGAACGCACTCCAGGCCGTGGAGTTTGCAAGCCCACTAACACGGGGTCTGGGGAATAGCCCTGTATTTGTTCCCTCGCCTGCTTATTTTTTAATGCAAAGGCAAACTTTGGAATTCAGCAGCCGCTGGTGCTCGACAGAGAAATAAAACAACAGTCCAACCCAGTTGCTCAGGAATATGCAGTTCAGACCAAGTTCATCAGACACGTGCAAAGTAGCAAAACGACCATGAGGACATAGGGATGGTGAACTTATCTCAGAGGCTGCATCTTGTGCACGAGAGGACACGTCAAAAAATGAGGTAAATATGCTCAAGTGATGAGCTGAAATGAAGTAAACACCAGGTAACATTGGGTATTACTCCATCTACAGTTGCACTTTTAAAGCATTGTCCTAAACCAAGGAGCATGGAGGGAGTGGAGTGGTTTCTGCAGCGCTGACAACAGAGCAACACCCACAGAGGCCGTATTACAGGTCAGTGGAGTATCACAATGATTTGAAACTGTAATTTTAAGGTAAAAATGCTGCCTATTGTTGCTTGAAAACGGGGCTTGAATATATCACCACCTCCTAAAATGAGATCACGCCTTGAACACAAGCCTTTCAACGTGGAAGAGCTGAGGTCAGTGATTCGGGTTACAGATTACATAATGTCTGAGCCAAGCAGTGTTTGTTTCATTCAGAACTATATTCCAGACAGAGAGGTCAGACTGAGACGTGGTGTGATAATCAAACGAGACAGGGCGAGACAACAGGCACTGCACCTGTACGATTGCTGGTACGAGTGGATCAGACACAGCAGGTCCACCTTGGATTGTCCTCAGTCCAGCTGTGAGACAGGTGTTTAAGCACACCATGCAGCAGCACTGCTGTGTCTGATCCACTTGAACTTCCACAACACAAACCAACACACAACCACAAGGTCAGTGTCACTGCAGCGCTGAGAATAATAATCCAGCACTCTAATGATTGGCTACAAGCTCTGTGGTGGTCCTGTGGGAGCGTGAAAGTATCACAGTTATTGTGCTTTTAGCCGGGTCAGTTGTTGGGATTTGGCTGTAAAAAGGCACAGAGAAGGTAACTCCAGCCTGAGCGATGTGACGTGACATAACGTGACAGCAGCTCCAGAGACTGCAGAAACCCCTTGCTGTATGACTGAGCCAGGAGAGACCTGACAGGCAGCAGCTGGATGGGCGTCACCACCAGCCCACCCACAGGAGAGATGCTTCCCCCAAAACAGGAAGCCACACTTGGGATGGCAGCTGGTCTGAGAGGAGCAGGGCTGTGGGCGCTGGCGGGGGACAGATTCTTCTGCGGTGGTATGGATTGGGTTTGGCCGGTATGACCTGATGCCCGCCTCTGAGAGGCAATCTCATGCGCATGTGGCAGGGGAACCTCCTGATTAGGCAGTGAGATCTTTTCCACCGCTGGATGTGACAAACCCAAGCACATTCCCCTCCAGTTCAACTTTCCCATCTGTGGGAAAACAAACAGCTCACGCTGCGCCGCTGCTTTCATCCACCGCCACAGTGCCAACTTCAGCCACACTGCTGTGGGATCCGAGCACCGCACCCACGTTTACTCCCAGGGCACTGAATGACCCGATGTAGACGTTCAGTCAACCCACAAGACCAAAGCAATAAGCCCTACGTATGCACAGCATTCATGACTCTGAACGGAGGAGACAAATCCTTTCAGTAATGCTCCACTTTCTTGTCAAACTGTTGATAACATTTCTAATATCGCTCCAGAAGATGACATCATCGGATGATGTAAGAGGCTGAGGAAAGGGAGAAACGCATGAAGGGGGGTGAGTTGGTGGCAGGGGCTGAGAGAAGCTGCAGCTGTCTATGTCTCCCTCTAGTGGTTCCTGTTGTGTAATGACAGCCTGAGGCATTTTGAGATGATCTCAGCTCTGCTTTAAAAGAGGACCACTTCTGAATGTATCACTTGGGCCCACCAACCCACACACTGTGAAGCAAAACTAACCAGTCAGTTTTCTGTATTGCTGCCTATGCCAGAAAACATCTGGCACATTGGATTCTGAATTTGCTCTGCTTCTGTCATCAAGTGTAGAGACTCTCCAGTCACAGTGCTGGACCTCTATATTTTCGTTATAAGATGAAAATAAACAGACATAATTAGCACTGAGTAAAAACTGAGAAATGAAAACAAAGAAGAGCTTCCTCGCTCCGCTGTGTGCTCAGGTCTAAGTAAACATTGTGTGGCTCAGTATCGTTTAAAGGAACAGGCGCCTAAACAGCAGTTCTGAACAAGGCTGTTTTGACAAGAAAATCAGGTCCCAGGACTGCCCAGTAAACAAGGAACGTCCCTGGACGTTCAGAATAGGTCTAAAAGTAGTCTGTTCGTCAAGGACATATTTTAAACGTCAATGGACGTCCAAAATCCATCTTAATAAGTTAGTTAAGTTGTGACCAATCGATAACGTCAGTGGACGTCCAAAATGCGTTTTATACAAGTAATTTATTTCGGGAGCAATTAATAACACGTCAATGGACGTCCAAAATACGTCTAATAGTCGTCTTTTCAATGTCTGTGTTTGGACGTCTTTTCAACTTTCATTTTCAACCTTAAGAGAACGTTGATCAGACGGCAGTCATTACGTTATTTCAACGTTGAATCAACGGCTAATTGTTTACTGGGTGTGTTCCCTTGTGGCAAATATGAACAGTATGTCACCTCTTAAGTATTAGGTTAAGCCTCATGCTACATTCTGTGATTCCTAATATTCCCCAAGCTGTTCTTGTCAATGCTTTCACTACAGGAGAACTGTCCTGTACTCTTTGTAGCAGTCTGCTCTATCAGCACATCTGCCCATTCATCAAGAAAGATGAGTGCACATCTTCTCCAAGTTGTTGGATGTTGTTGCATACCCATAGTTCCCACTGGAGATTTCACCCTCTCAGAGCTGAGACCAGAGCTGATACTAAAACACTTCAGAATAAAAGAGTAGAGAATATCAGAAGTGTTCTCATGGACAAAAGTGCAGGGCATGGAGCCATGACGGGGTCTTTTGTTTTCTGAACAAATGCCGATTACAGGTAAATGTAAACAGATGCTGCGGCTAAACCTTTGCGTTTAACGACAGTTTAATGAGACTTTGATGGCTCCTCCATCTTCATTCTACCAAAGATAATTTGCCACTTTCTCCAAATTATTTCCTCCTCTCAATCAAGTTGATGATGCATGAGAATCAATTAGAGAATACACCTATGGAGCGGCCACCAGAGCCTTCTCCCTCACCACATCAACTGGCAGGCGTCGTGCTGTCATTTTTCTCGCTTACGGTAAACAGATGTCACACACTTCTTTTTCGGAACGGTCCCAGATCCAAACTGCTGAGGGTGCACTATTTCTCCGAGTCCTGTTTGTGAGGTCTTATCGGAGTGTGGACCGACCCAAAGCGTCAAGCGCATACTTCCACCCACGACTCCATCTCAAAACAATTTATCCTCATTGTGTGGGAGTGAGGGAGGGCTTCGGCAGGCTCCCTCGGCGAAGGTGCTAAGCCCGTAAGAAGGGTCGCATTTGATCAAGTGGAGCGGGTTTGGAGCGCTGGGATCGCCTGATAGAGATGGAGCTGAGAGGAACTCAATGCCTCCTCCAGACAGTGATTGATGAAAGGAATCTCCCTGTCCACTGCTCTAACTGCTAGGGACTGGGCTGATCGGAGATGTTATTGAGATTCTGGGGGAGTAATACAACTCTCCACAAACTGAGAATCCACACACATGAGCAGGAACTTTGTAAATACCAGCTTTTATTTTCAGCTTGAACCTCAATAAAGTTAAAGGACGGTTTATGGGTCAGCTTTCTAAACCTCACTGATTCCAGTAAAGCTGTGGCTCCCAAACTCTTCATTATAAATGTCAGTATCAACAGCAGAATAAATCCCTGCAGCTGCTAACTACATTCAAGCTCAAGAACTATCACAGCACACATCAGTGTTGTGGGCATTGGGGAAGTACATATGTCCAATGCACTTGATTTATTGTAGTTTGCATATTAATATGCACTCTGTTGAATGTTTGCTTAGACGATGATTGCAGAAGGGCGGCACGGTCACGCAGCAGGTAGGTGGCACAGTCACACAGCTCCAGGGACCTGGAGGTTGTAGGTTCAATTCCTGCTCCGGGTGACTGTCTGTGAGGAGTGTGGTGTGTTCTCCCCGTGTCTGCGTGGGTTTCCTTCGTGTGCTCCGGTTTCCTCCCACACTCCAAAAACACACGTTGGGAGGTGGATTGGTGACTCAAAAGTGTCCTTAGGTGTGAGTGTGTGAGTGAATGTGTGAGTGTGTGTGTTGCCCTGTGAAAGACTGGCGCCCCCTCCAGGGTGTATTCCTGCCTTGCGCCCAATGATTCCAGGTAGGCTCTGGACCCACCGCGACTCTGAACTGGATAAGGGTTACAGATAATGGACGAATGAATAATTGCAGAAGGTTTAAATATAAAGTCATTTAATAAAATAAGACCATCTATTATATCATCACTGTCCAAAGAACAACTTGCATCTCCAAAATAGTAACTTTACAAGAGAGGGGAAATCCTTAAATTTCAATGGAATTTCATGTAAAATAATAATAAAATAATAATAATAATAAATAAATAAACTATTCCAAGTAATTTTCCTCATAAAATAATCACACAGTGTGAAGGACAGCTGCTGTGTGCAAAAAAGTAGTAAACTAAAAATATGTATATCAGAAAAAAAAAAAAAAAAAAAAAAAAAGCATGTCTGATGTCTTCCACCAGAGGACACTCTAAAACCCATGACTTAACAAAGGCTTAAGTCTGTTAAGGGAAGTACAACATAAAACCTGGCTAGCTAAGTTAGCCATTTGATAGTTCCACACAGCTCCACCTCACTCTACACTCTGCAGCTTCACTCTCGCCTCAAACATTCATTCATTCATTCATTCATTCATTCATTGTTTGTAACTCCCTATCCAGTTCAGGGTCGCAGTGAGTCAGGAGCCTACCCAGATAAACTGGGTGCACTTACACACTCACACCTATGGTCATTTTTTTGAGTCACCAATTCACCTACCAACGTGTGTTTTTGGAGCGTGGGAGGAAGCCGGAGCACCCGGAGGAAACCCATACGGACACACGGAGAACACACCACACTCCTCACAGACAGTCACCCAGAGGAAACCCACGCAGACACAGGGAGAACACACCACACTCCTCACAGACAGTCACCCGGAGCAGATTTTGAACCCCCAACCCCAGGGCCCTAGAGCTGTGTCACTGCGACAAATACCTGCTGCACCATTGTGCTGCTTTTGCCTCAACAAGATTAATCAATAATGCCATAAAAAATCAATTATCAGATTTCCATCCCCATTCAGCTTTGATTGCTATCTGTTACATAAAGTCTGATTAAAATCATATCCTTCCGATCCTCAGGCTATTTCACATCAACATGTTATTCATTGGTTTAAATTTGTTGGTGACCTACAAAATCAATACAGATTTGGGCAAAAAGTACTAAACTAAATTGTACACACACACACACACACACACACACACACACACACACACACACATGCAAACACAGTCACTCTCAGCTATGGACAATTACACACACTCACTCACACGATCACACTTTTTAACACTTAATAAATTAACCCTGGCAGTCAATGGTGTTGCAAGACACTGCTGCAAAACTTACCAGGTCTTGTGGGGTCTTGCCTCGTTTTAGCGGCGGGAGAATGTCATTCCCGATACTAAAAAGAGACAGAAGTGGTGATGTTCAGCACAGAACAATTGGCAAGCAGTAAATGAATGTTTATTATCTGTCACTAACCTGATATCTCTGACAATGTACATTTCAGATGTACAAGAAAAAATTCATATCTATGAATATGGCTAAGTGTAACTTAAATCTATACAATTAATGTTCAATTTGCTTTGGTCCAAAGTTCATGTCAATGTCGATACAGGGTAAAGAACAGTGGGAGAACACACCACAGTCCTCACAGTCAGTGACCAGAGGGAGGGATTAAACCCACAAACCCAGGACTCTGGAGCTGTGTGACAGTGACACCACCTTGCCACAAGGTAGCAGGTAATGAGAACTTAAAAGATATAGACAGATGCCACATCACTCTGAACTATACTCACGCGTCATCGAGATCTAGGATTACACCTTTGTTTGGAACCCAGTAATTATAAGACAGAGGGCGGAATTTCTCAGCTCCTACTGCGACATAATACTGGTTGTTTTCAAGCTCAGCCGCACCGAGTAACGGAGTTCCATCCAACATGCACAACCTGCAAGAGATACGCAGTGAAATCACTTGTTTTATAACCACTTCACCTGTTCAGGGTCGCAGTGACCCCAGCGCCAAACCAGAATCACTGTCCACAGGTGTGAGTGAGTGAGTGTCTGTGGACAATGTCACACAGCAAACCCACCTACCAACACGTGTTTGGACTTCAGGAGGAAACCAGAGCACCCAGAGGAAACCCGCGCAGACACAGGGAGAACACACCACACTCCTCCCACCCAAAATTCAGAGCCTCTGAAGCTGTTTGACAGTGACACTACCTGCAGCGCCATCTTGCTGCCCAAACAAAATCAGGGAACTCGTGTCCTACCTGTGCACAGCTCCTGTGCGAAGTTTCACTTTCCGTGTTACCATGGCCAGCACACTCTCCCAGCTGCTCAGGGTATGTTTTGGTAGCAGTATTCGAGCCGGAGGAACCATGATATCTCCATTGGTGAAAACACTACAAATTAAAAACACATTCAGAACTCAGGAACTCGCTTCGCAAATGTGTTTAACTTCAGACTGACAGGAAAGTGGCAACACCCTTTAATAGAGGTGCCTTGCGAATAACACATTAGACGAAGGATGGGAAATCTCAGGCCGAAAACAGCACTCTAATTTGATGTTATTCATTTGCTATTAAAAGCAGACTTTTCTGGTGCCTGAGGGTTTGCCAGCGAGAAATTCCAACAGGGAGACACTGAAATTAAAACTCACTTGATGGTGCATGGCTCATTAATGTTTTTCCTCCAGCGTGCTGGGACAATTATTTTGCTGTGAACCACAGGTCGAATCTGTGATGGAGACAAAATGAACAGTTCCCCGCTGAGCATCTGTGGAATGGATTGCTCTGTCATTCATTTAGAGGTTTGACAAACTTCTGACTCTCTAAAGCTGGAAAAGTGGAGTTTTACAGGCTTTGTTGTTAGTTATTCAGGATTTAAATGGGACATATTGAGTAAATAAAACCAAAACATGTTAATTGTCTTTACATTATAAGGTGTGGAGCCTACCAAAGTGCACACTGTGAAATAAAATGTCTTGCCCCTTGTCTGAATCTGTCCAAACACAGCACAGGACCCGTAAGTGCACTGTGTAAAGACAGAGGAAATAAGAAGAAAGAGAACTGAGCGAAAACTGCTAAAAACCAAAGCTTCTGCTCTTCGCTGCTCACTGCTGTGCGCTCTGTTCTGGGTGAACTGTGAGTGGCGCGCTATCATTTAAAGGAACAGGCGCTGAAACGGGGCATTCTGAACAGGGCTGTTTAGACAAATGGAAGAAAGCTGCTGTGTGAATTGATCCTTGTGGTGTTTTGACCAAAGCATGTCACAGACATTTTCTTAAAACCCAAGGGCTGTGTTCCCTCATAGAAAAGGGGAGACTATGTCTCTTCTAAACAAGTGAAATATTTATTAAAAGCCTTTAAGCAGAACTGCATGGTGTTATCATGATGTCACTGAATTGTCAATTAGATTTGTGTGTAGATTGAGGATTTCATCGTCCCAACGTGATCTTACATTGTCACATGTTATATAATACATAACAGAACATTTCAATTATGTTATGTTAGAGAATAAGCCATTATAGTGAATCTGTGGCCAACAACAGCTTAAAAACATAAAGCTGTAGCTTGTGTGAAAAGTGTTTCTCTTCTCTGTAACAATGTTGCACTGTATTTATTTATTAATTATATTTTTTATATTTTAAATCATGATCAGGAGAAGGTCCATATCACACATGTATAGTACCAGCAACACTCATCTCACTGTGTCCGTGATTTGTTCTGAGCAATGTCCTAGGTCCCATGCTTATAACACCTCACCTGCTTCTTTTCCTTCCTCTGTGGCTTCTTTGTTTCTATTTGAAAATAGCTGTTTGAAAACAGGGGGAAACAGATTACATTTCATGTTTACTGAAAGGCACACTGTGATTTTTTTTTTATTCCAAATTAAAACCACTGCCACCAGAAATGCTCCCTGTATCTCTACATACTGGTACGACATTTGCCCAAAGGAAATTGTTGTTGTTCATTTGATGTTCTTTTATGGCTGAGGAGAAGGATGGTGATATTAGAACTGGCATTAGATCAATAAGAGACATGAGATACAGGCTAATTCTCACAACTGTGTGCAAATTTACACACTCACCCAGTCACTCACCTGTGTGGAATAAAACCCTAAGAACCTAAGTCTAGAAGACTCTAGAAATAGCTAAGTATACCCCTTTGAATTTTCATTCATTCATTATCTGTAAGCGCTTATCAGGTTCAGGGTCGCGGTGGGTCCAGAGCCTACCTGGAATCATTGGGCGCAAGGCGGGAGCACACCCTGGAGGGGGCGCCAGTCCTTCATAGGGAAACACACACACATTCACGGATACTTTTGAGTCGCCAATCCACCTAACAATTTGTGTTTTTGGACCGTGGGATGAAACCAGAGCACCCGGAAGAAACCTACGCAGACACTGGGAGAACACACCACACTCCTCACAGACAGTCACCCGGAACGGAACTCAAACCCACAACCTCCAGGTCCCGGGAGATGTGTGACTGCGACACTACCTGCTGCACCATTGTGCCACCCCCTTTGAATTTTCATTAAAAGCTATTTCTGGTTTTTGAAAGTCAATTTATCCGATACCATTAAGTTATTGTGAATAAACAGTGTTTGTCAGTGTGTTAAATAGAGGCCCCATTTGGTGCTGTACACAACCCACTATAAGCCTGTGTGGGCCCCATTTATAGAGTGTTACTGGGCTGCCCACATTTACTCAATACAAGCAGCCCCTCTGAGTCCCTCTAACAGCCCATGTACCAACCGTCCCAGAGCCCATGGCCATTTACCCCCAGCTTGTCCATGTTCTTATCCCACACCAGTCTTGTTCTACTGAGTGTAAGTTCATATGTAGAAACTTACTCTATCTTTTTCATCTGTTCTGCTCCTGCAGCGACATATCTCTCTCCGTGCATGAACTCTTCCAGGTCCCGAACTCGGTGGCCCTCTGTTGGGCTATAGATATTCCTCACTGCGCCAAAGGGAGCCTGGATACCCCGAGTGACCAGGCTGAGAAAACTCTCAAATGTCGCAGTTTGGCGCTGGTTTATCACAAACCTTTTCCCTGGGTAATAAGCGTCTCCATTACGGTGAACGATGATGGTTTTTGTGGCTGGAGGCAGCTGAGGAAACTTGCCAGAGCTTTCAGACATTCTGGAGCACACAGCGGTAAATAACATGAGCAAGCTTCCCCTGCTGAAAGAGCTCAGGAGGTAAACATCAGTGTGTGAAACTAGAGCAACTTCTCAGGTGTTGGGCGTGGTAAAGAGTTAAGGCTAAGGTTCCCTGGCACATCTCCAGTAACACAGGCGGGGATAACGCGATCAGGCCCAGCAGAGAACTACAGATCCCCTAAAGTAGCAAAGTTTTGAAGTGTTCCTACCCTCCTCCAAAAGCTACATAGTGCAGTTTCTGCAGTGCTGAGCTCATAGTAGCAACTTGAGCGGCTCTGTTCTCCCAGTTACAGATTTTGAAGCTGTAAATTAGTATTAAATACTAATAAAATATTGTGGCGGCTCCTGGACACTTGATGGAGCTGGGCCTCAATGGGGGAGCTCCCAGCCTGCATCACGCTCCCCCTGCACTCAGCTGTTGCAGTGACACTGACGTGGTGGTGTGTTAGTGTGTGTTTTGCTGGTGCGAGTGGATCAGACACAGCAGTAGCTGCTGGAGTTTAAACCCCTCAGTGTCTGGACTGAGAATAGTCCACCGACCAAAAACATCCAGCGTCCTGTGTCACTGATGAAGGACTAGAAGACGACCAACACACACTTTGCAGCGACAGATGAGCTACTGTCTCTGACTTTACATCTACAAGGTGGACCAACAAGGTGGGTGTGTCTAACAGAGTGAACAGTGAGGCGAGGATAAAACCCAGGATCTCAAACCTCTGGAGCTTGTTGACACTATGTAAGACATGTTCATATATTATCTTTGATCATGTGTCATACTGTCACCATTTTGTCACTGATCAAATGGCACCTGAATATTGCAGTAGGAAGGTTTGTGTTACGTCAAGCTGTATCACCCACAACATGACCGGGTCATCTTCCTTAGATAAATAGCTCAAAGGAACAACAAGGACACGCCTAGTCTCCACACAAGTCGTCTTAAGTTTCCAAAAGATGCTGTACTTTTCACCATGAAAACTGAACATTTATACATTTTATGAATCAATGGCGTTGAGACACCCCTAATACATCCCTGTACAGCCTACTGTGCCATTCATTCCTACACAGGTGGTTTTGATACCTCTTGGCCGCTAGAGGGCAGCAACATACAACTAAGTGCTTATCAGGAGTAAGTGGGGAGTTGTTCAACTGATTCTATAGTTCTTCCAACAACGTGTTTACTGGTGACTCCAGACTAAACGATGCACGCTTTTAAACTAATTTCATTTTATTTGTGATTTTACAAAGATACAGAATTGCACGCACCAGCAGGTGATGTGTAATTTAATCAGCAGCCGTAAGATTAACTGCACTAGTCCAATGTAAATTCAAGAAGAAAGTATCTACACATAATAGGTTGTACTGCAGTGTTTCTATGTTGAAAATAACTTACAAAAAGTCAATGTGTGTCATACCTATACACTATATATCACACTAGCACATAAAATGTTAAATATAGAGGACATTCCTGACTATTTCCCAACCTCTCTTCATTCTTCAGTATTAAACAGACTGCTACAGACTATAGCTTCTAAAGTTACCCTAACAATAAATGGCATAGCAAGCAATTTCAGACACTGCAGCTTTGCAGACAGTTTTGAACTCATTAAAGTTGTGCTAGCATAGCCACGTGCTCTTCTTGGCCATTGTTTGGTGTGAGGTGGTCAGGACAGTGATCTTCTTCTTGTTTTTGGGTTCATATACATTAAACCTTGTTTTTAATACTATCATGAGGTTTTAGCCCTGGCTCATTCCTAGCCACCAGTCTTAGCTAAATCAGTCTAAAAGTGTAACTAAAGACCGGTCAGCTAAGACTGGTACATATCTCTGTGATTGTCTGCTCTGTACTATGCCTTCTTCAGAAAGAAATGTGGACTCTAACAATCTTTATACCTTTAGTATGAATCTGTGAGGTTAGCATGTTTTATGCTAACTGTAAAATAAAAGTAAAAAGCAAAAAATAAAGACAAGGGGTTTCGCAGGGTCCCTATTAGAGGAGGGCAGATCGACCCAAATATCGATAATATCGATACCAACGCTGGTATTGGTATTGAGCAATACTCGTGTAAAAAGAACAATACTCAAGCTTTCTTTCTCTCCCGCACGCAGTGACTGCTGCGTACGCGGATTCATGAAAGCCTACTCTCTGTCTGTGTGTGACGTAATGCAACCCCGTTAATTACGCCGTAAAAGTATAAATACCGCCATTTTTTACGCCGTTAAAATACCAAGATGCCGTATTTTACCAAAGCCAAACCAACGGCGTTAAAAGCGGCATTTTAAAATAATATAATGAGCTCCACGAAAGCCAATCCATTTGAACTCCAATCGTCCAATCACTGAGAAGATGAGACCAGCTCAGATCAATACAGAGCTCATTCATCTGCTAATAAACATTGTCTGAATGGCAGGTAACTGAATGATAATATTAAAAATATTAAAAATGAATGAATTAATCAGAACTTTAAGATGAGAAGAAGTCTTAAAGCTGCTATCCTGACCACCTCATGTCAAACAATGGAGATGATGTGAGTGTGTCACGACTCTTATGAGTTTATTCCCACTTCCAGGATTGGCCCGAGAGAGTGAAATCACTTAGAAAGTTGTTTCCAATTAGTTTGAATCAGTGTATTTATGTAAAAGTGGTTTTGTAACATCACAATTTAAATCAGGCTGTTTTTGGCAACTTCGTTTTCATATATACCGTTAACAGTGTTTACAAACTACTTCAAACTCAAAGAAGGAAAGTGTACATGTACTGTATGAAGTATGAAGTGTACTACATCTCTGTATTGCCCCTCGAATGTAGGGCTCTCAGAGTGACTGCACTCCTGCATTATAACCCTTCCCAGAGGCCTCGTCGTCTTCGTCCCACTTAAGCTCAAATGCGGTCTCTGTCAAACTCACACACAAAGTACATGGTGAGGGAGCAGGACACATCCACCCACTCCCCTGAAGACACCAGCTCCACACAGTCCTCATCCTCGTAGGCGTTATTGGGCTCTCCTTCCCTCCACCTGCTGAAGGTGGTCATGGGTGAGAGCTCCACGTACACAAAGTGGCCCTCCCGCTCCAGGTCATTAATGCCGATGTACACTCTGCTCAGGCCGGCCTCCGCGATGTACCCAGCGATGGCCCTGTTGGCAGCAGCATCTTTGGGCATGGCCAGGTGCCCGCCCCTGCCCTGGCAGTATGACTCAGCATCTCTGTAGCGCTTCTCCTCCTTCACCAGCAGATACACCTTGCTGTCTGTCTCTTTGATGCCAGCGACAGCTGCGGGGGAGGGCAGTGCTGAAAAGTGAGCACTTGTATTTCTGTAATCACAATGCAGCACCCAGCGTCCACAGCAGAGCAACGTCAAGTCCATTAAACTGTTTTAGTCAATGATAGATTAATCCTGTACGTAGGGCTGGACGATGTGGCCAAAATTGATATCACAATATATTTCTTAATTTCAGTCGATGCGATATACTTTCCAATATCAATACGAACAATTTAAAATTCACTGAAAAACTTCCAAAAACAAACAAAAAACATGACATCACCATTAAACATAAACCTATTGGCTTTATCAATATTAATATTTTGAAACTAAACTGTAAATTGAGTGCATGACATAATTACAAAATGTGTTTAAAAATCGTATCATTGTTATTGAGGCATTTTATATTGTGATATATATATTTATAGTGAATTATTGTCCAGCCCTAGGTGTGTGCTAACATTTGGACACCTCCGGTTAAATGTTCATGCGCATGCACATCTGTAATCAACTCCTTAGACAAGAAGGAAATGAAATGGGATGCTTAGGAGCACCTGCACAAGAACTTAAGATTACCACGTTCATATCCAAACATTAATAGAAGTGCTGTATACACTTTTTGCACTCTCTGCTTCCACAAACACTGTGCACTGTCCACCCCTGACCAGACAGGAGCACTTTGCAGTTCCACAATTACAGACTGAAGTCTGTTGCTCTGCAATCTGTTTGCCCACTATCAGGCCCCTATAGAACTCCCATAGAGCAGGTATGACTTGGTATGAATTTTAGCGCGCTGCAGTGACACTGATGTGGTGGTGGTGTGTTAGTGTGTGCTGTGCTGGAACGAGTGGATCAGACACAGCAGTGCTGCTGGAGTTTCTACTCACTGTCCACTCCGTTAGACACTCCCACCTCATTGGTCCACCTTGTAGATGTAAAGTCAGCTCATCTGTCGCTGCACAGTGTGTGTCGGTCGTCCTCTTGTCCTTCATCAGTGACACAGAACATTGTCGGCTGTATATTCTCAGTCCAGCAGTGACACTGAGATGTTTAAAAACTTCAGCAGCACTGCTGTGTCTGATCCACTTTTACTAGCACTACACACACTAACACACCAAGAATGATCCACCACCCGAATCATACCTGCTCTGTGGTGGTGGTGGTGTGGTCAGTGGAGCAGAGAGAATGGACAGAGAGTGTAGAAACATGGACGTGGTCATAAAGTTATAGTTGATCATTGTATATATGTTCAATTCTACATTAAAATGTACAAGAATTGTTCCCATTTCACAGAAAATGTCAGTAACATACATTGAACAGAGGTGCCCAGTTCTTGCGCACAGCTGAATAAAATATTTGGGAGATAACAGGCTTGTGTTGGTGTGTCTCTCCCTAGTACCAGGAGTGTCAGATTACATTCCAGGAGGGTTACACCAGGGCATGATTTTCCAGCAAAGCTGATTGTGTAAAGTGCTTTAGCGGTGTTGCTTAAGCCAGCTTCTTGCAGTTGATGAGCTGGACCAGGTGTGTTAAAGCAGGTAAACTCCAGAATCACATTTTAACACATGCTCTTATTGGTTTAAAGGAAGAAACTGTAGGTGTAAAGCTGCCATGGTGCATTGCAGGAACATACCATTTTTAATAAACTTCAGCTCATTGGTTAATTGCGCCACATGGTTATCCATTTCACCAATCATCTTCCTTAAGGGTGCACACTCACATGGGAGCCCTGCGGAGACAAATTACCAAACGCATTAACGAAATTTAACATTCCTCTCACACAAAAGATGCTAATTGCTCCCCCTTGTGGATTATTTATAGATTGCTGTATGTGAGTGACACATGAACTGCATCTTAGAATACAGCTTGAGAAAGACAAGTCAATTACTAATATGTGTCATATACTGCAGTAATGTATGATTGTTTTTCACTATGGTAATATGTTCTTTGTCTGTGTATATAATTCTTATATTCTTATACAGGAGGTCCTCGGGTTACATCAGTCCCGAGTTACGATGTTTCGAGACAGACTTATAGAGACAGTTTAGAACATAATTTCCTACCCACATACAAAAATTAGAGTGCAGTTTCAGCAGTGCTGAGCCTGGAGTAGAGACAACAGAGGCTGTCATTTTAAGGTAAAATTGCTATATCGTGTAGAATAAGTGTAGTGTTTCTTTGAGCCAAAGGAAAAAAAATCTGCACTTTCTCTGCCAATCCATTACCTGGGTCTCCATTCGAGCCCTTAGGTCCTGGATCTCCCATATCACCCTTTAAACCTGTAAAAAAGGTTGAGAGTCATAGTGACGTCTTACAAAACAGAAGACTGATTACTGTCTGAACTGTACTTCACTTTTTCAATGTCTTTACCTTTAAATCCAGAGGGACCCATTTTTCCGTATCGTCCCATGACCCCTTTTTGTCCTTTGATTCCGGGAGGACCTGAAATATTTAAACACTGCTGGTAATTTCATCGTTAAAGTCCAAATCAAAGTGTTAACGTTTCTAAGCAGGTCAAAGGAGGCTCTAATGAAGAATTAAATTCAGAGAAAAGGGCAGTTCCCCACTCTGACCCCCCCCCCCCCCCGCACCCCAGTGCAGCGTCACTTAATCCTCATTAAAGCTGTCGTAAACACTTGTCATCATTACTGCATTCTGGCCGCTGTAGCCAGATGACCTAAGACCTCGGAGACATTCTGGAGTTCTGCACTCCCTCAGTGTGATGAAACCCAGCAGAAACCCATGGTCATGTGACTGGTCAGGAGAATTCCAGTAGCACTTAGTGGTACACAGTACACAGTAGTAGTGCTTTTGTAATATTATGGTTTATTAGGGTCTATTAGTTATGAGAATGACATAATCATTAATTAATTATTCATATATCACTAAGGAAATCAGATATTATTATTATTATTATTATTATTATTATTACAAATATTAACATGCAGTTTATTATGGCTTCTCAATTATAAAATATTACCATTTTATGCATGTTATTTAACAATCTATACACAGTCATAGAGTACCTGCATCTCCAGGTGGTCCCACTCTCCCAGGTCTTCCAGGAGCCCCCTTTTCCCCCTTTTCTCCTGCTTCCCCTGTGAGAACATACATACAGAGTGTTAGTCCAGTCCCCTACGTGGCTTTACAGCTGTAGCAAGTGGTGGTAGACATTTACATTAAGCTGAGGCTGATGCTAGAATCTTGGGTAACGATTTATTGTGCATCCACCTCCCCTTTTTTTTATAGTGAAGCTGCGGGACCTCTGCTATTACCTTTGAGTCCAGGGACGAGGATTTGGACAGAGCAGGGTTCATCTGTCATGTGTTGACCATCAGCTAACCTCACCAGGATCAGACCCAACACGGTGACTAACAAACACGATGCCAGGTTTTCTCCAGTCATGCTGGGCACGCCCCTGATGGGATAAAGATCTGTACACACAAAGAACGTTTGAAACATCATTTAAACAGTGGAATGCATCTCCACAATCAGGGGGTGCTCATGTGTTTGTGTGTGTGTCTGTGTGTGTGTGTGTGTGAGTACTTGGGGAAACTAGTCTGGTAGTGAATAAGGCTCTGTTTGTCCACAACCACACACACACACACAGATAGTGTGAATGCGCAAAGGGCATCAGTGTCCACAATATGCGCTCCTTAAATTAGCTGTATTCACTAAGTGCGAGGGGTGTCTACATACATTTGGTCACATAGTGTAATTTAACTTTAGTACAAAGTCTTCTTCTCCAGAGTTGCTTGTAAATGTCCTTTTCATTACGCTAAGGTTTGAAAGCCAGTCACACACGATTATTCAGAGCCAATGGTTTATGCATATTCCGCACTGTGTGTAATTTATACAATGCTGTATGAATTCACATCGACTGCACCACAGAGCAGGCGGAATAATGGAGGGTGACTGCACCACCAACAGAAAAGCAAACTAGCTCAGCTCAAAGCGATGCCCACATCCTCTGGACACACAGAGAGAGAGAGAGAGAGAGAGAGATACAGAGAGAGAGAGATACAGAGAGAGAGACAGAGATACAGAGAGAGAGAGAGAGAGACAGAGAGAGAGAGAGAGAGAGAGACAGAGATAGAGAGAGAGAGAGAGAGAGAGAGAGAGAGAAAGAGATACAGAGAGAGAGAGAGAGAGAGAGAGAGAGAGAGACAGAGAGAGAGAGAGAGAGAGGTTGTGTTTACCAAGCAAATACGTAAAGCACAGCCCCATGCCAATCTTAATGCTCCACACTCACACCTTAGACCCTACATTTACAGTCAGAGCAGGTACAAAGTATAAGTCAAGCCTCTGGGGTCTAAGGGCATGTAACTGCACCTGACCTCCATCTGTTTCAAGTGCAGTTGTGTGATGTCACAAAAACCAACAGTTTAGCTCCATCCATTCAGATGAAGAGCAGCCGTTTTCATACAGAAGCATCATATCAGTGAGTAAGGCACAGTAGACCACCACTGATCGAATGTTCAGTCCCTTGAGCTTTTAAAGCTGTTGTAAGCCCCCCTTGTAGATGTACATTTCTATAAATTGAGACGCTGCTGGGGGCTAGAGTTTATCAGACACGCCTTGAACGACTGCTGCAGTAATATTGTAAAAAATGGACTCACCTTGTTCTGAAAGCTCAAATCCAGTGTGTGACCCACGCTTTTCTTCAGACTGAGGCCTGAGAGACTGACTCTCTGAATCTCTCTCTCTCTCTGGTGGTCCGCCTGGCACGGTTTGCCTCGTCTCTCACGACTGCAGTAAGGAACAGGCCACAGAGAGAGAGTGTGTACATAAACACACAGATAAGGCTGCCTCTGCTCCACTCCTCTCTGATTAGAGTGTGAGAAAGCAGGGCGGTCATTGACAGCTCCGCTCAGAGCAGATAGCCCCCAGCTCCAACTCAGAGATCAAAAACATTCTCTAAATTCATGAGCTTTTACAAAATCAGGATGTAAAACTACACAAACACCACTCATTTCAAACTTTAATCTTTTCTGTGTATTTGATCAGCTCCACTGACCATTCAGGGGCACTCTGTACGTGTTGCTCTGCATACTTTGTTAGCCCCGTTTCACCCTGTTCTTGAAAGGTCAGGACCCCCACAGAGCAGATATGACTTATGGTTCTATTACTTGGATTATTAGAAGTGGATCAGACACATCAGCGATGACTGGATTTTCAGTTGTTGGCTATTCTCAGTTCACTGCTGCGTCTGATCCACTCTTGAACCTTTTCATTATATGAAATTAAATGGGGCAATTTACTGGAGGAGTTGTGCTAGTGGAAAATGAACCAGATACCAGCAACCAACAGGTGAGTAGAGTTGAATCGAGGAGATGACATGCAGTGGAAAAGTGTCATAAAATTTTCATGGCTGTAAGAAAGACCACAGAGAGACCACATCCTTATTAACACCCTTTCTTATTGTATCAGCAGGGGTCAAAAGCATTTGTTCATACAGCGTAACATGAGAGGTTGAAGCAAAGAGGTTAGCTACAAATACCTGGAGAGTAGAGAAGTGAAGCGCTAAAATAGTGTAGTGTGTGCTTTCATCCACAAGGTGACACTAAATACTTGAAGGTGCAGCTGGATTATTCCACGATGGTCCACGATGGTCCTATCGAAGTGCTTACCTCCATCTCTAATCACACATAGCCACATGGTGAAGTGCACCCATGGAGCACACGGGCTTAGCTGTCTAGCTCCATGCAATTAGCTCAAACAGCACAGCATGGCTTGACTCATTCACACCTGCCACACACTGGGCACTGGCCCGAAGGTCTCCAAAGCTGTTTAGTGCAGGGTCTGGGGCTCTGGCCATAGCACCAGCATCATCATCTTCCATCTGGAAAAACACAGAGGAAAAATAGGCTGGAGATGATGAAGCAGCTGGGCAGGGCTCATGTAGCCTCCAGATTTTTAGCCCTGTGCTGCATCTTAATGCTGTCAGTGGAAACGGACACTGAACCCACGCTGAGGAAGAAGAACATGGGGCACGCTTCAGTGTCAATGAATCGAGAAGAAAAATGTAATCGCAGAGCCATAATTGCATTAAGCATGATCTGGGACTAAATCCTAGCAACGGAATTCAGCAAATAGCAATTAGAAATGATAGCTTTCGCTTTGTAAAATTTGGCCATTAGATAGTCCATCCAAAGAAGAAATTCATTGATTAATTCATTCATTCATTATCTGTAAGCGTTTATCCAGTTCAGGGTCACGGTGGGTCCAGAGCCTACCTGGAATCATTGGGCGCAAGGCGGGAACACACCCTGGAGGGGGCGCCAGTCCTTCACAGTGCAACACAGACATACACACACATTCACTTTTGAGTCATCAATCCATCTACCAACGTGTGTTTTTGGACTGTGGGAGGAAACCCATGCAGACACAGAGAGAACACACCAACTCCTCACAGACAGTCACCCGGAGCGTGAATTGAACCCACAACCTCCAGGTCCCCGGAACTGTGTGACTGCGACACTACCTGCTGCACCACCGTGCTGCCCCAGAAGAAATTCAGAATTGGATCAGTGAATTTCAGTGGATCTTTATATCAGGGTGTCTTTACTTCTTTACTACTTTACTTTTATCTTTACTTCAGGGCCATGGTTTTACTCCCAAAATGCAATAATGGAATAAAACTTTTTTTGCCTCATTGTTGTCTTGTCTGCTTTTAAAATAAGATGAAATAAAAATACAGCACATATCTGCTATACCTAAATATTTGCCATCAGGATCGTAATCTATAAAATTCAAACAGTACCTAACCCTACCATCCTTTAATGCTCTCCTTTGTGTGTGTCGTACGTCTCCTCAGAAATCTGTACTGAATATTAAAAGCTTGAATTTAATGAATATATTAACTGGAAATTAAGCTTCTGAATTTCTGCATAGTACAGTGTATATTAGGTAATGAGATTTGGACATGGCAATGACTGTGTGTGTATGTGTGTGTGTGTGTGTGTGTGTGCTTGCAACATCCAATGCATTTTTATTGTGCAATGTTACATTTACAAAAGCCTATTTTTACGCGAATCATGTCCAGCGAGTTTATTAGTGCAATCTCATAGTCAATTTGTTAAAACCAAGCAATTCCGTTTCCAGCGAATGAGAGTTTGGCTTCACACCGTGTGTAAGACGTATATGAATAATACACCATTCATTATTTTTATTACTTGGCCGCAGACTGAAAAGCACGTAAGTGCCAGAGTTGTAAACACATTTCTAAAAGTCTCCTGCACTTATGAATGAAGTTTTTAAAGCCAACGTAATTACAGCTTTAATTAATGTGTGGGGTATTATAATGGCATAAATTTTGGTGGAGCTCAGGTATTAAAAGGGACCCGTGAGAATTGTGCCTCTGCGTAATGCATATTAAACACACTGATCGTAGCTGAGGACACAGGAGTTCAGAGACAGGCCACTTCCCCAGTGGCTCACGGCTGCTCCTCTGTCCTGAAGGGGCTTTGCGGT
Source organism: Hoplias malabaricus (assembly GCF_029633855.1). Classification (NCBI taxonomy): domain Eukaryota; kingdom Metazoa; phylum Chordata; class Actinopteri; order Characiformes; family Erythrinidae; genus Hoplias; species Hoplias malabaricus. The sequence continues at coordinate 79,098,293 of NC_089800.1, forward strand.
ACAAATGACTGAAAATGTAGTGTCAAACGGCTTCTCTGGGAATGCTGGCAGATCAAAGAAACAAAGAAAAGAAAAACTCCTGCAAACAGAGCTTGTTTTTGATGGATGCTACCTGCTAAACTCTTTTCAAAAATCTTTCAACAGGCTCTGATATGAATCTAAATCTGAGTCTGCACCTGAGTGTCCCTGCGGCAAAGACATTGCTAATATCGCTTGTACTCTTTGTGCAAGTGGAATGGAGCACCGGCAAATACATTCTCAACTTCCCCAGGGCTCTGGAAAGTGTTCGCCGAGGATGTGTTCCTCCTACAGCTGGCTTACATCTCTTCCCCCTCCGCCCCAAGTGTTCACTTCAGAGTGAGTTCCCTCAGACCTGTAAAGGCAGAGAAGCAGAACTGGGCGCACTCTATGGATCCCAAGCCCTAGGAGGATGAAGCTTTGCCCAGTGAGGCATGACAGCCAGCGCATCCCTCCTGACCCCAGGCCACCTTTACAGGAACGGTACACTGAGCCAGGTCAGGTTCACTGGCTAATCAGCCAGCTCTGTCATTTTAAAGTCTGTCCCAGCAGCCATCTTTTCTCATTAAAGGCACCAGCTTTAGCAGCAGGGTTATACCTTGGCTACAAGATTGACAGGCTAAATTAAAGGGACGGGTGGTTTGGTATTTTAAATAAAGATCAACAAAATACCCTCAGAGTTGCTGAAAAAATCAAACATTATTCTTCCAGCATAAACATAAGCCCAACTGGTCAGTAATAACTTCAAAACGACCTGCCTAATACTATACAAGTCCCCACTCTGCTATCAAAACATCTCTGACCAATCCACACGATCTTTGTAGGTGTCTTGTAGTATCTGGCACCAGCAGATCCTTTAAAGCTGGAGTAGATGATTTTGTAGAAACTATCACTTTTGAAAAAGATCCAACTAAAAAGTCCCTCCCACTACTTTCACTGACCTAATGCCACCCCCTTAAACCACAGGAACAGCAAGGTGTGTTTTCATTGTTCTGCAACCACTCTAAACACTAGGGCTGAATCTCAAATCTCTTCCTCCACCCTACGTATTGAACAATGTAGGTCATAAAATAACTTCCGCACTCAAAAGGTAAATTTTATGTTGGAAAAAAAAAACAACATATATATTGGGAAGGGCGGCACGGTGGTGCAGCAAGAAGTGTTGCAGTCACACAGCTCCAGGGACCAGGGTTGTGGGTTCGATTCCCGCTCCGGGTGACTGTCTGTGAGGAGTTGGTGTGTTCTCTCTGTGTCCGTGTGGGTTTCCTCCGGGTGCTCCGGTTTCCTCCCACAGTCCAAAAACACACGTTGGTAGGTGGATTGGCGACTCAAAAGTGTCCGTAGGTGTGAGTGAATGTGTGAGTGTTGCCCTGTGAAGGACTGGCGCCCCCTCGAGGGTGTATTCCCGCCTTGAGCCCAATGATTCCAGGTAGGCTCTGGACCCACTGTGACCCTGAACTGGATAAGGGTTACAGATAATGAATGAATGAATATATATTGGGATTTCAGTTTCATGTTGAATAATCTGTGAAGTGCACTATGTAGGGAGCAGGGGGCTACTTTTCCAACATAGGTTTTTGGAGGAAAACATACGTGTCCCTCATTCTATCACCTCTCCTTACACTCTGAGGCCTAAACCGATGTGCTCCTGCTTCCAACGTCAACTTCTGACAGCTGATGGTTTTCAGTGGTTTTAATCTTGTGGCTGTAAAATGTAACACCTTGTTTATCTTATCGACAGAAAGCTGAAACAAATTTAAAGGTGTGCTGTGTCTTTTCTCCAGAAAATTTAAAGCTTGGACTGACACTTTTTTTTCACCTGTTTATAGGCTAAGAAAAATGTTAGCATGGATTGCACAATATTTCGCTTGGAGCTAATATCCACTCTGACCATTAGAGCCTCTCGCCATTAAGTTTCTTCCAGCGCTGCTCTCGGGCCACACAATGCCTCAGACCAAGGAGGTTATAGACATTCAGCACCTGTGGGTAATACTTGCTCAATTAGACACAAGTACACCTCCCACTTAGTTAAGTGCATCACATAAGAAAACATTGCACTAATGAGGGATAGTCACAATTTTTGTTACGATTTGAACATTAAATTAATTGACCATGAGTGAATATATGTAATTAAATGTGCTTTAAATATGAAGTGTAATTCAGTATGCACCTGTCTATGTGTTGCTTTCTAAAATTGAATATTGAATCATTTTATTTACCCAGGACAGGATTCAAAGAGGAAAATAGCATCCAAAACAGCCGGGAAATAGAGAATAGGTGTGTGTGTGTGTGTGTGTTTGGTTTGTATTCAGAGCTGTATACGGACATGATTACGCACTGGCTGGATTTTCATATGGTTCAGACAGACTGCGGAAATCCGCAGAATATCAATGAAGGCTGGGTCTCGCAAAACTCGAGGCGCACTTCAGCACCAATAATGCGCACCATTAGCCGGTGCATGTTCACACAAAAACATTTTTCTTTGAGAGGACAAAATGCCACAAGAAAAGAAAGCTTTCATCAGAGAAGGCTCAAGTAATGCATCGGCTCCAGAACCGAGCCCTGACCTGAGAACCCGGGCACTGCATCGCACAGGGTCTGATAGCACTGAGGGTCCACACATTTAAAAAAAAAACCTCCTCAAAGAGAGGTCTTGCATCCTCCCATGTCCAGAACCTGATGAATTAAGGCAAATTACTCTGTAGACTACACAAGGCCCCTGTGTCAGAGACCATAGGATAGTAGCAGCTAGTAACAGCACATCAGCTGTGAGCAGAGCTTCAAAATATACCTGTCCCATGATGACATAATATATAAAGCCCAGGAGAGTGGAGGAGAGAAAGAGAGAGAGAGAGTATAAGGCAGTAACCCAAAACAGATGGAGAAGATGGCTCTCATTCTCTCCTAATGACTCCAGCAGCACTGCCAACTCCAGAACAACCAAAACGATTATCTTGTCTTCGTAAGACATCACTCACCTGGATGATCAATCACCTCTGCTAGGGGCTGCTGCTCCAAAACAAACAGAATGGATCCCCACCGATATTTAGCCCTTAGTAACGTCACGGCCAGGGCTACGAGAGGGTGTCTTAAGTAGGACGTCCTGAAATTATCAGCAGCGTTTATGTCTGTAATGACCTCACATTAGAAGCCAAGACTTGTTTTTGTTGTTTCATTCAATTAAGGACAAGATGGTTTACATTTTGAACATCTGTAAACAACCACAACAACAACAAAAAATCTACTTTTGACCAAACACACACTTTTACCAAGAAAAATAAAAGAATTTCAAGATATTTCAAGATTAAAGTAGTAATTATTTTAAAATTAAAGTGAAATATTTTGAACATAAAGTCATTGAACTGCCATAAAAACACATCCCCATTATTCCCGGTGGACCAGAACCGATGTTCTTCAGGGCTGAAGAGGGTGCGGGGGTCCTGATAACAATCAGATTTCAATCGTTGGTACACTGTGGATTTCCTGTATTTTACTGATTTTCTATACTTTATATTGATTGTTTTTGTAAATAAACCTCAGTTAATGACATGTAATTAAGCTTTAGAATGCAGTCCTTTTGGAGAGTTAATATATGTGGTTTCAGCAAAGTTTCCTTGCGCCTCACACACACTCTACACAATGTAAACACACAAAAGGAATGAGATGCCAGTGAGTGGTCTTTGGACTGCGGACTAACTTCTTCTGAAAAGCTGGAAAAGCTGTAGCACCCTTGGCACCACTACGACCCACGTCCCTGGTGAAGGCCCTGGTGTGTCACCCCAACCCTAAAGGATCCTATGTGGTTCTTTGCATTGATATATAACACGAAATTATTTAATCTCATGCCAAAACAACCTTGAGGAGGTAAGACATGAGAAAACCCACTGGATATGAATTAAAAACAAGAGTTTCTAAACCTGGAGTTGAGTGCAGAATATAGAGAGAGAAAGTTGGACACTTGTAGACCACCAGAATGGAGAGAAACAGGAGAGGTCCAAGCTCCATTCATGCCTCCGATGTAAACACCTCCACAAGTCCATCTTTCCATCACAGAGAGAATGTTTCTGGCCCTGATCTGGCCCACATCCTTCTTTTTCATGACCCTCTTGCCACAAGGAATGACAAAATGTGAGCAGAGCGCTCCTTCCTTCCACAACAGCCAAGAGGTCACTGTCTGGGTCAAGGCTCATGTTCTGCACAGCCATCTTTTCCAGAAATGGGTCAGAACTGATTCATGAGCTGTAAGGGCAAAGGAGCGTTTTTAATATGTGGTTCACATGCATTTTGCCAGCAGCGCTTGAGTGACCCCCACCTGCATGATATCTGGGAAGGGTCTGGAAAGACGTGTAGCCACCAAGAAGCCTTTCCCAGAAGAAAAAGGAAATAGACCAAGACACAGCACATTTACTGGAGGTCTCAAAACAATGGTTGGGCCACACCAGAGCCCACACCTCAACATCCCTCGATGTGTTTGGTGTTAACTGGATTGTGAGATGCAGAAAATGTGGAAAATTTGCATAACTGAGTCACCTGAAACGAACGGAAGCTAAACATGGACGTGGTACTCTGGTATTTCCTGATGCTATTTTAAATCATTTTTTAAGTGATTTTGAAGAACAGACTGTATGTGGAATAGACCCACGGCAGGAGATACTTTACCCCAGGGTTATTCAATTCAAATTAAATAAGGCCCAGTTGCTGAAATCTCCTCCCAGCAAAGGCTCAAAGTTCAAAATCTATAAGCACACCTGCGTCCATTGATCAAAACCGATACCATTTCATAGAACTGGCACAATATTTATGATCAGTTTTCAAAGTAGGAGATAATAACACACTAACTAAACTGGCACAGATTAAACACATTATGCACCAATAAAAGCTGTCGCCGCTAAATGGATTTAAGACTGATAATACAAGTAAAAGAACAAAATAGCTTTACACTAAATTAAAGTGGGGAGGCACAGTGTCGCAGTCACACAGCTCCAGGGACCTGGAGGTTGTGGGTTCGATTCCCGCTCCGGGTGACTGTCTGTGAGGACTTTAGTGTGTTCTCCCCGTGTCCGCGTGGGTTTCCTCCCACAGTCCAAAAACACACGTTGGTAGGTGGATTGGTGACTCAAAAGTGTTTGTAGGTGTGAGTGTGTGAGTGAATGTGTGAGTGTGTGTGTTGCCCTATGAAGGACTGGCGCCCCCTCCAGGGTGTATTCCCGCCTTGCACCCAATGATTCCAGGTAGGCTCTGGACCCACCGCAACCCTGAACTGGATAAGCGTTACAGATAATGAATGAATAAATGAATAAATTAAAGTGCCTTTAAAAAAAGGTACAATAAGAGCCTTAAAGGACTGCTCTTCTCTTCATTTCTAATTTGTTTTCTTTTATGTTTTTTTTTCAGTTAGGGTTTCTGCATCTTTTCTTATTTTGGAGCAAGCTTCACTCTCACCTCCCTCCCTCTCACTCAGTCTATTGAACATGCCACAAAGAGTCTGTGGTTTTTCCTGGCTTAATTCAGTGAAGCTTTTGCTGTAATAACCAGATTAGCTGTGCACGCTGCCTATTGCTACACTGTCTGACACAAGATTGCTTTCTGAACATTATTATTCTAATTAATTTGTCAAAACTATATTGGTTTTTTTAATGGTTTTGAAATGAGGTGCACCAATTTGGACGCCTGCTTTACACTTCATAAAGCTTCACAACATCTACACACAGCTTAAAGATTCTTATGGAAACTAGAGATGTTTTTCTCTGGCCTCGTTTTTGGGGACTTTTTTTTGGAGAGTGAACACTACAGAGAATTAATATCAGTTTTCTTGTGCTCTCTTGAGTTTTTTTCTGCTAACATCTAACAGGAAAATCTGAAGGTTTGTGCCCACATATTTATGGAATATAAAACTCATAGTCAGTGACTAACATTTATATAAATCCTAGTTCCAAAAAATTGGGTTCCTCTATATTTGCTTTTATCATCATAAAAAAATGTGAACTCCTTCTTTTAAAAAAGAAGAAATAAAACAATTAAGGACAATGAAAGACCATGCATCACCCGTTTCCATGTTTTAGTAGCACTGCTCGCTAATCCAGTCTTAGCTTAATAACTGAAGATATGCTTTAGTGGCTGCTTTATTTTAAATAGAGTGCATCAAACAAACAGGCTTAAGAGGTGTCACAAACATTTTCACTTTATTTTCTTCATTGCAAGAGCTCAGTTATATTAAAAATGCTCTGTTTAAAGGTAAAGTGTTCTCTTTGCTTTGTTATTATATTATATACATTAAAAGACAAAACTGTCGTTTCCCCAGAACTTTCCCTCAAAATATAATGACCTTTTTCCTGCTGAATGTTGATCATGCCATTGCCCAAAAGTGGATTGGATTGTAATATAAGAATATGATTATAATATATTCATTCATTGTCTGTGACCAGAGCATCTGGAGGAAACCCATGCAGACACAGGGAGAACACACCAAACTCCTCACAGACCCGGAGCGGGACTCAAACCCACAACCTCCAGGTCCCTGGAGCTGTGTGACTGCAACACTACCTGCTCTGCCACCTTGCTGCCCTATAATATATTTAGTATGATTATAATAAATATTGATTTGGGATTAAAAGGCGATGGTTAGTGTTAGATTAGATTTAGGATTCGATTTTGGGTTAGAGGCTACAGTTTAAAGCTGGGGCTGCAACTCTTTGAATCCTAACAGAAATCAATAAGCAAATAATCTAATTCTCTGATAATAATGTCCTATAATTTCTTTTGGATGAAACGAAAAGACTGAACAGCCTGTCTACCTACCACACACTGCTTAAAGCTATTGATACTGTTGCCCAAGAACAGCAGAGAATGTTTCACCACTCCCTACAACAGCTCACGTACTTGGCGCAGTGCTCTCTGCAGTGCTCTCCCTCGCTCTCTCTCTGGGACTCCTCCAGCTGTAGTCCGGCAGTGTGTAGGGAGAACGACTTTGAAAATAGGGCTAAAAGGATGGTGCTTTTTCAGTTAGATATCTTCAGAGATTAGCATACAATGCTAATTAAAAAATAAAGCACATTAATACAAAGAAAGTTACAAGCTTTAATATGATGAGTTAATATGATGAGTTAGTTATATGTGCATTGAAAAAAAAAAAATATATATATATATATGGGACTCTATTGTTTCCATAAATAAAACATTTTATAAAGAACACACTTATTCACTTTTACGTTTTTCAGCAGTAGTGGCATTGATGCAGTATCTTTTATTCATGTGGAATTGACGTGAATCAAGAAACCACAATGCATTCATTCACTTGGTGAAGCCCAGAAAACATGTCTGTGAGAATTGCAGGGAATGAGTGCAAGACTTTCAGTGTTTCTGCTACAGGTCATACAGCCTTCATTTGGATTTCTTCAGCCAGATGCACAGCCTGGGTTCATATGATATGCTCTCTGTGGCTCCATCTGTCTCCCTCACTCTACTTCTCCCTCTCAGAGGAAAGTTGGGTAGATGGGTGGTGGGGGGAATGGGCTCAGGCCTTGCTGAATGGCCTGTGGGGCTGTGGGATTTTGCTCTGAAGCTCGAGACCTCTGAGGTGGTCAAGGAGGACAATCGGCAGTACACAGTAGAGTGAGCCCTGGGCTCGGGGCACGCTGCGGAGCGAGGACACAAGTCACACCGGAACAGAATGCCAATGCTGGAGCACAACTGTGCTGCTTTGCATCGTAATGAGTAGCAAAGCACGTGAGAGCTCCCAAAATGAATCTCAAAGAACTAGGATTTTTTTTTTCTCCACAGTAGATCATTCAGCCTAAACGTGAAATACGTCTTCTTAAAGGAGGCTCAGAAATTGTCACACCCTGGAAGCAGAATGGAAAGCTGGACACAAAAGGAATACTAATGCTACACAAGTCATCCATTTTGTCATAACTCACGTGTGACGGGAATACTGAGTAAGATACTGAAATCCCACAGATCAAATGTAGTGTTCAGGATCACAGGAGGTGTCCACTTGGAGGGGGTCTGTCTACACAGCAACAATTCACATGTCTAGAAATGTGTAGCTGTGCTGGTAGGAGAGGATCAGTAGCTTTTAAACATTGTGTCCTATAATTGTCCACTCTGCTACACACTCCTACCTCATCGGTCCACCGTGTAGATGTAAAGTCAGAGACAGTGGCTGATCTGTTGCTGTAGAGTTTGTGTTGGCCGTTCCTTAGTCCTTCATCAGTGGACACAGGATGCAACACAGGACACTGTTGGCTGAATATTATTTGGTTGCTGGACTAGTCTCAGAGGTTTAAAAACTCTAGCAGCACTGCTGTGTCTGATCCAGTGTAACACACCCTAGCACGCCACAACCACAACAGTGGCTCTGCACCTCCCAAATAATACATACCTGCTCTGTGGTGGCCCAGAGGATTGTAGTGCATTGTAAACAACGTTATTTTAATGTTTTGGTACTGATCACTGTATAATTACTGTATTAAAAATTTAAATTTAAGTATTAAAATGATTACACTGCCACTTTAATGTTTAAATTTTAATCTTTTAATACTTTGATCTCAAACCTTGCACAAGCTCTGCACCACTCTTCAGCATGTTTCACTGCATGTTTTCAAGATGGCGGCCAAAGTGTTTGTGTGTTTGAAGGTGGGAATGTTTCTGAGAAAACGAAGGACCCAAAATGCCCACTCGAATGTCCTCCTCTCAGATGCCTAATGGATTTGGAATGGCTGTGCATGTGAGTACGGCATACCAACTCTCAACATAAGAAAAGAAATACAAAACACTCTTTATGGACTTTATGGACATTCACATTGCCCCTCCAGTGCAGTCTAGACATGGTTTGTCAGTGTGTTCTACTGGGTGAAGCAAGAGCACTGAAGAAAAAAAACAAGATCATTTTTGGACCATTAAAGTGGCAGTATGTAATCGAAACAGAAAGACATTATGGTGTGTGTGTGTTGCTGGGAGTCACTCTGCAAAGCCTGAAATAGTCAGAGCTCTGAAGTAAGAGTCAAATATGTCAGGTTTTTGGACCACATCACGTCCTGACGTGTTAATATCCAGCACAATTCAAAATCTAAATCAAACAATTACAGAGGCCTCAACAGTGTTGACTGAGTTCTATTTAGCGTTTGCAATCATCAGACTGCTTATCGTCGTTACAGTATCATCTGATCTCCCCCCACAGCACCCTAAACAAACCTGAAAACTATACATCAACACCCAAGGGCAGGAAGCATACTGGTGCTCAGCAAGACTTCACTAATCCTGTTTAATATAATTCCATTCTCTAAACAATGTTAGAACCAGGAGCAGCTCAGAAACACTAACCACTAACTGTGTAACTCAGTTAAGGCTCTCTCATGCCGCAGAGCTGCGTCGACTCCCTCAGTCATGGCCCATGATGGATCAGCCACTTATTTTCCAAACTCTGAGGCCTCTGTGGAGGTAGAGGTAAAATATCACTCTCCGGAAATCAGCTTTGGCCCTTTCTTGTGCGCATCTGAATAATGGGACACGTTAAACCGAGGTGAATTAGCTACATTAATACAAATCTTTGTTATTACTTTGTAGCTTGGGCTGCAGCGTGGTTGCTTTTCAAACAGAAATGTAGGTCAACCTCAAGATTTCTCAGAGACTGGATATATCTAATTCAGTATTTGATTGTTCTGTGGTGTTATAGGCCCTACACACTGCTGTGCAAATGTCAGAGACCACTCCGACTTTCCCGGATCTTGTTACTGCAGCCTTTACGTTATTTAGTTGTCAGTGTTAGAGGGGTATTTCAGTATTTAATGTGTCCACTCTTTCATTTTATTGCAGCTTCCATCCTTATTGGGAGATGGTTAAAACTTATTTTTTAAATAAACTTCATTCATTCGTTCATTCATTTATGTTTTGTAACCACTTCATCCCATTCAGGGTTGCAACGTCATTCTGTTCAGGGTGTGTGTGTGTGTGGGGGGGGGGGGGGGGGTTCGGGTGATGAGCTTTCGCCCCTCGCTGCCGTTGTATGCTTAGCTGAACCTATGTGTGCTTTTAGGTCCTTTACACCTTTATTTGCTACACAAAACATGGGAATTTCTGTTTTAATTCATCCGAGAACTTACATTTACGTTTCGGCATAGCTGCTCGAGATGAGGGTAGGTACATGAGCTTTGCCTGACGTAAACAAGGACTACTGACGTGCAGACTGACCAATTAAATGTCTACAGAGAAGGTTATCGACCAATAACGGGAGCTCTACAGTCAGACCGTCCAATCAGAAGATTTTAGGCGACTTCACCACGCCCCCTTCTCACTAAAGCGAACCAATCGGAGTAGGGGAGGGCGGGACTAGTTTGTGAACGAAACGCTTCTCAAAGTTCTATGTAAGCGCTGGAATCAAGTGGATTATTGTATTTCTAACTTACTTCCTAAGAACATATTTCCTTAAAAAATGATACCTTTCTTTTCATTTAGTATAAATCAAATAAAATGAAATGATATGAAATGTAATGAAGCCCTGAGTATTAATGATGGGTGCTTTTGCTCATTATTTCCATGTGATATAGCTGTATGACTAAATAAACTTGAATAAATTAGACTACCTGACCAGACTGATCAAGCCAAGTCACTGGCAAATGCTGCGGTCACTCAGAACTCGTCTTATTTGCATCGCTGCATGGTTCACAGGGTTTTATTTACACTGGGAAGTCAGTCGTGTCAATGTGTGGTCTTAGGTCAACAGCCACTTCAGAGGAAGTGACCCAGGCCACTTCAGAGGAAGCAGCTTTTACCTCAGAGAGGACAAACTGAACAAGAGCTGCCTATATCACGCATGGTTTCAGGCATCTGTGATGATAACCGAAGCTGCATGAATGAAGATCCTAAGCAAGGTGTTAGGAGAGAAGAGCAGGTGCTTCCTGTATGAGTGTTTGCGAGCTCTAATATCAGGCTCTGTTCCATTAATCTGCATCAGAAACCTATTCATGCGCAGGTGCTCTGACGCCGCCTGGCTGCTTGATTAAATTCTCGGGAATTGTGTTGGGGTCAGACAGCTAAAGGACTTCTAAAATGGTCATGGAGCTTAGACCTCCTCCTCCTCAACATCCAATTTGTTCATTTCAGATATCCCAATGAGTTTTACTGTAGGGTCATGTTACATCTTCAGTCAGGATGATTCCCCGTCTAGCTGCTGCACACACACACTGCTGTACAGCAAAACTGCCTTCAGCCGGGGTCTTTAAAATTCATGGTCCCAGCAGAAACGGGGGCAGCAGACTGCTCTGTATTTAGTGTTTATTAGACTCCATACACCGTGCTGACACAACTGCCTCAATTAAGACAAACTGAACAAACCTAATTGTACATTATGCAGAGGACATATTCATCATGCTTCAGTGCCCATTAATGCCCACAGAATAATTCATGTCCCGTGATTTATGAAGGTCTGGGCATGGGGTGTTTACTGAGTAAACTAACACGGAGCTGCTGGGGATTTATGAGCCACTGTAGCTGAACTATGGGGACATGTTTTGAACTCTAGCTGGACAAAGGCAGCCTCACCTTCAACTCGCTTTTTAAGTCCTATTAAGTGACTCGTTTACACTGCGGAGACAAACCGCAGACAACTTTCAATATATATGTGGCTTGCATTACATCCTATATACACTGAGGCAGCGTCTAGACCAGGTTCAATCGATACGAGGGTGTCTTTGCAGGAAACATGAAATCTGACAACTCAGTGAGGCAACTCATGCATTGCAGTCCTTTCTGTTGGGCTCATCTATGGAATGTATTTAATATGGGACACACAGGACAACTCATGTCAGAGAGACTTCAAAAATGTTCAGGTTGAGGCCTAACCTCGTTGGTTGCTGGACCAGTGTCACAATTTTGTTTTGCTGTTGTGCGATGCATCTACTGTCCTGCAAAATGTATCTACACAGCAAACACCTGACCAGTTAATTCATACATTCATACATCTTTATATGAAATTAACTGGGGGGTTGTATTACAGTGAATAGCACATTTTGTGAAGCATGTCGCTGTCACACAGCTCCAGGGACCTGGAGGTTGTGGGTTCGAGCCCTGCTCCAGGAGTTTGGTGTGTTCTCCCTGTGTCCGCGTGGGTTTCCTCCGGGTGCTCTTGTTTCACGTTGGTAGGTGGATTGGCGACTCAAAAGTGTCCATATGTGCAACTGTGTGAGTGAATGTCGCCCTTTGAAGGACTGGTGCCCCCACAAGGGTGTATTCCTGCCTTGCGCCCAATGACTCCAGGTAGGCTCCAGACCCACCGCGACCCTGAACTGGATAAGGGTTACAGATAATGAACGAATGAATGAATGAATGAATGAGTAATGCCTCTTAGCTTTTTGTCACTTATGATCTGCCACGAGTCAGGGTCTAGCTTGAGGTTCAAGGTGGGTCTCTGCTCAGACGTGTGCTTGGTGCCACAGTGTTAACTGCCCACTGCCACAGAGACCAGAGATACTGCTGAATGCAAATGAAGCTCACCATCTGGGCTGAGTGAACAGTCTTCTCCTGAGAGAGACATGCAGGTCAATAAAATAAAAAAATAAAAAAAAACAAGCAGACCCTTTCAGACTCCTTCTATTTACAAAACTGTACAGCATTGTCACTCATACCCCACCCCCACACTTTTCCACATGCCATTATGCCATCGGCTATAAATCTCCACCAATGTAATGTGTTTGACAAAATATGGTGGCTGTAACGGCATATTCGAAAGATTGAAATCACTGCACAACTTGCAATCATGAGAACACCTACTGGGACATTCCATGTATAAAACAGTGGGGTTTTCAGCTGAGGAAAGAATTGTGGCCCTATGTAACACAGAGACAGTTGTGGAGGCGAACAACATCACATTAAATGTCTCATTGATTGCTCAGATGAATGCACTGCTCGTATTCGGTTTGCAAGGAAAGATAACAAAGATGAGATGTTTTTGTGAGCTTAAGAATATGACTGTGGCTTGATCCCTTGAAGAGACTGGACAGAGGGGTCTTGATAAACTCTCACCACTGGCTGGCGTTGCCTCACAACTGTGACTCAGGAGTGGCTCAGAGTCAAGTGCCGAGCCACAAGTTGGGGGTGAGTCCACATGACTCATTTAACTTGTTTTTTTTAATACCTCTTGTCACATTCTCAGTGAGAAACACCTGGCAGAGGCTTGCTGATAGGTATAAAGGGCTGAAGAGGGTTGAGGAAAGGGAGAGTGATGCTTTTGCGTGAGAATAAATGACTGGAAACCAATCGGCTCCTGCATCGTGTTTACTTTCCAGAGTAAAGTGTAGGAAATGTACAACAGGGAATGTTTTCCATTGTGTGTCTCAACTTTACTTTGGTTATTCTTCTCTATGTGCATGTTTACCAGTTACCACTGTGTTGCATCACCTCGTTGTGAGGGCGACACCCACTCACACATTCACTCACATGGTGTATGGACGAACTTTCAACGTGTGTTTTTGGGAGGTGGGAGGAAACCCACGCGGACACAGGGAGAACACACCAAACACTTCACAGACAGTCACCGGGGACTCAAACAAGGACCCTGGAGCTGTTTGACAGAGTGCTGCACCACTGCTCAACAGCCTATTATTATCATTATTAATATTTATTAGCATAACTATAAGTGCATTTTCTCTAGTGTGAATTTCATGGCATATGTTGTAGATATGAACCATGGAACTGGCTTGTAAATCAATCACTCATTCACTCATTCATTATCGGTAACCCTTATCCAGTTCAGGGTCACAGAGCCTACCTAGAATCATTGGACGCAAGTTGGGAATACACCCTGGAGGGGGCGCCAGTCCTTCACAGGGCAAGTCGCCAATCAACCTACCAACGTGTGTTTTTGGACTGTGGGAGGAAACCCACGCGGACACGGGGAGAACACACCAAACTCCTCACAGACAGTCACCTGGAGCGGGAATCGAACCCACAACTTCTAGGTCCCTGGAGCTGTGTGACTGTGACACTACCTGCTGCTCCACCGTGCCGCCCTTTAAGTTGCAAAAAAAAAAAAAAAATTTACACTCTGCTGGCAGTGGGAGCTCGTTTTGAGCTTCTACCACTGCTGCCACCTCACTTTGGTGTGGAAGGAGCAGGAGCTACCCTCCTCTTGAAGAGGCGCGAAGCCCTTGTGTAAAGGCCTCGCACTCACTTCTTGAAGGAGAGCCACACTCCAGAGACAGGACCACAGCAGCTCACCACACTCACTGCATTTTCAGGCTTCTCAGGCTCTGGCTGATCAACCTGGGAAGACTGAGACGTGAGGCTTACGGTCTCCGTGCTCGCCTCCTCTGAGCCATCCCATGCTCTTATGGAGCCGTTCTCCTCTTCTCCTTCTGTAACTTTCTCAGGAAGGCTACAGATAAAATCTTGGATGCGGGTGTATGTCTGCATCCAGGGCAAGTCCTCGTTTACCGCCTGCCCATCACTGCTTGGATACGTGTTGTCATCCTCCAGACTGTAAATGGCTACAAATATCTGGTTAGTGATGGCCAGGGCGATATCTGCGTTGATGTCCACGCAAGAGACCGAGGGTAACGCCCACTCTCCACGAAGGTTTCTGTCCAGAAAAGTCTGGACTTTCTCCTGAATTGTTTCCCACAGGAGATCGTTTTCACAAGACATATTCCTACAAAGGTAATTTAAGATGTAATTAGCTATGAAAGACTTACTATAACTCAATAAATTCATCCACATCTTTCAATGTGTACCTTATCTCTGAGACAATTTTAAGCACGGCATAAGGACACAGCCTGTTTTTTTCCCCAGAGCTCAATGAGCTACAGAGAGCTAGAGCTGCCGAATTGGGAGCTGTTTTTAACTGCTCGGACTTCTCACCAGTCCTGGACCGGTTCTACTTCTTCCTACTAGCACCAGAGATCCAGAAGTTTCCCTAGAGAGGTCGTGAGTACTGAGCGCGCCCCAACTAAAGTTTTGTTTGGTTGCATTAAGCAAGTGAATTGGCTGTTGATGTTTTGAGCCTCACCGTACACAAGCCACGATTCAGGCCTGCAACGTTTTTGTCAGTGTACATTTGCTGTGTGTGTGTGTGTGTGTGTGTGTGTTAGACGTGGACGGATTTTACATTACAGAGTTACTACATTACAGAGTTATAGCCAACAGATTTCTGAATAGCTAACCGCAAGCTAACTTTATTGCAGTATTAAGCTTCCTTTAGAAAGTTATTTAGATTTAAGAATTACACAATCAGCTAGCCCTGGATGTTGATAACTACCTATCTAGATAGCATTTGCAGTACTTTCTATTGCTAATAAAGTAGTTTAGTTGCAGTACCATTTACTTTTGTTGCTAGCACTAATTTACACTATGTACATTGTTTTTAGCACATCAGCTAGTTGCTGACTCAGTTAATCAAGGTAAATACAAGGCCAAAAACAACAGATAAAAACTCTACAGTGTTGCCAATTCAATGAATATAAAATAAAATGACTGGTTGTGGTGCACTGGTCTGTTGCTGTTCAGAGGGCATTGTCAGATTTCCCCCTAACCATAACCTCCCACTCGCCGGTATCCGCCTATTTACTGGTCTCCTGTATGTCCTTCCCACCTGGCAGTCAACCCATCCAATCAGAAATGACCTTTGACATTTGAAGTTTCTGATTGGCTGAATCTGAGGCACATTGTAATGGCTGTAAGTGTGGAGCGAGTGCGCAGGTCAGAGACAGCGCGCAGGAAAGGAGAGCAAGATGTGTAGGTTGTAGTGTGTGTTTAAGAAACCTCCTTGCTCACTTAAAATATCCACGTGCGCTCGCAAAAACCTTCTTGCTCTAAATATACACGCGTGTGACATGAAAATAACGCCATATGGGTGAGTCAGCGCAGAGCAGGTGCGTGCATCTCCCCACCCACTTCCTGTCTTTTGCTTCAGCACCTGCACGTGGTGAAGACTAGCGGTATCGGTATCAATATTGGCAATACTGGCCTTGTATTTACTTGGGATCGGATCGATACCAAAACTCCCAGTATCGCCCACCTCTAGTGTCTGTGCGCTGGCATGTGTGGGCCCACTGTTCAGATAGATAACAATACATGTGTACTTGTTCAGAGCCGTGAACTTGGTTTAGAGGTTTTATATCACTGTTAACTAGTACATTGTATGAATATACAATACCTTTTGATATTGGGACAATAGTATTCATTTATATGCGTATTTACTTTTCTATTTAAAACTCTGATATCCACGTCTAACTCATATTATGTTTAGTGTAAAATTGGATAAAAATATGTTTTTGTGGCTTTGGTGTTCTCATTTGACAAATCTTATACACACACACACACACAGTATCTATCTATCTATCTATCTATCTATCTATCTTAGTAGTGGGGTGTGTGGGGAAAAAAACGAGAGAGATAAAGTAGTTTTTTATTTTATTTTTTATTTGGGATACTAAGAGTTAAGAGGATATAAACGTGTGTTTTTGGAGTGTGGGAGGAAACCGGAGCCCCCGGAGGAAACCCACGCGGACACGGGGAGAACACACCAACTCCTCACAGACAGTCACCTGGAGCGGGAATCAAACCCACAACTTCTAGGTCCCTGGAGCTGTGTGACTGCAACACTACCTGCTGCGCCACCGTGCCGCCCTTTAAGTTACAAAGTAAAAAAAACAGTTTACAGTCTGTTTACAGTGGGAGCTCGTTTTGAGCTTCTACCACTGCTGCCACCTCACTGTGGCGTGGAGGGAGCAGGAGCTACCCTCCTCTTAAAGAGGCGTGAAGCCCTTGTGTAAAGGCCCCGCACTCTCTTCTTGATGGAGAGCCACACTCCAGAGACAGGACCAAAGCAGCCCACCACACTCACTGCCTCTTCAGGCTTCTCAGGCTCTGGCTGATCGACCTGGGAAGACTGAGACGTGAGGCTTACGGTCTCCGTGCTCGCCTCCACTTCCTCAGGAAGGCTACAGAGAAAATCCTGGATGCGGGTGTACGTCTGCATCCAGGGCAACTCATTGTTTGCCACCTGCCCATCACTGGTTGGATGCGTGTTGTCATCCTCCAGACTGTAAACGGCTACAAATATCTGGCTAGTGATGGCCAGGGCGATCTCTGCGTTGATGTCCACGCGAGAGACCGAGGGTAACGCCCACTCTCCAACAAGATTTCTGTCCAGGACTGTCTGGACTCTCTCCTGAATGGTTTCCCACAGGAGATTGTTTTCGCAAGACATATTCCTACAAAAGGTAAATAAAGACTTAATTAGTTATGAAAGACTTACTATAACTCACCTAACTCCACAGCAAGTATTAATAATAATAATGCAGTTATAATCAAAACATGGTTGTTATATTGCTAATTACAGTTTCAACACTTTTTTATGAGTCTGTACTAAGTGAAGAAGTCAGAGATAAAGAGACACTTCAGTCTTACCAGGACATCTTCTCGCTTCAAATGAAAGAATGAGGGTGCTCATGTGAACGCAGCCTTTTATAGGTGATGCTTCAGTGTAAGTGTGATGTCACTGGTGATGTCACAGTCGTAGCAGGTAGCAACCTGAAGGTTCCAGAATACACAAGAATGTGCAAGTAGCTTTTAGAATCTTTCACCTGGACACATTCCATAATTACGAAGTGTTGTACATGACTCTGTGCATCATCATGAGCTATAGAGCCATATGTCTAACCTTCAGTTACGTTTTGTCCCGGTCCCTTGTTTTCATGTAGATTGTAGTGTGAGTTCTCTGATTGGCTGTAAATGGCCAACATGTGACTGAATTTTTTCCACCTACTAATATTTTTACGTGTTGAGGCGAATGATTCTATAAGGTTTTGGCTCAAATGGTGTGTCTTATCACGGCCCGTCTGTGCAATGGCTGCTGGCCTGACTCCAAAGTTGCACATTTAAGGTGGATGGAAACAAATTGAACAACACCTAGCAGCAACACCTCAGAACTAAAATTTGGGTTACTCAACATAAGATCACTAAACTCAAAAGCACTCATCGTAAATGATATTATAAGTGATCATAAATTCAATGTTTTCTGTCTCACGGAAACGTGGGTTAAACCAAATGAATATTTAGCACTAAATGAAGCCACCCCCCTAGGCTATAACTATGCACATAGCCCAAGAATATCAGGCAAAGGAGGTGGAGTATGTGTA
This sequence comes from Hoplias malabaricus, assembly GCF_029633855.1. NCBI lineage: Eukaryota > Metazoa > Chordata > Actinopteri > Characiformes > Erythrinidae > Hoplias > Hoplias malabaricus. Next base: position 79,116,442 of record NC_089800.1, read on the forward strand.
ATTTACCAAAATACCCTAGAAATTAGTCTTAAACAATGTGACACCTTCTCTTCTTTTGAGGTTCTCTCCACTATTATTACAAATCCCGTCACAAAAAAGGACGCATTTTTATTATGCACCATTTACAGACCACCAGGGCCTTACTTAGAATTTCTGAAAGAATTCAGCGATTTTGCTACAAACCTAGCGGTGTGCAATCATAAAGTTATAATTGTAGGAGATTTCAATATCCATTTTGAGAAGGAAAGTGACCCACTAAAAAAGGCATTTACCTCAATCTTAGACTCTATTGGTATTACTCAAAATGTAACAGGGCCTACACACTACTGCAGCCACACTTTAGACTTAGTTCTGACACTAGGTCTTAACATTGACAAAATTAATATCTTACCGCAATCCTCAGCAATCTCCGATCATTACTTAATTTCATATGAGCTACGTTTTATCCATAATATATGTAAGAACCCTCGCTATTCTACAAGGCGTATAATAAAACCATCTAACGCCCTACAATTTATAGAAAACCTACCAGAACTATCGACCCCAGTTCCAACTCCATCAGACCCAATGGACCTAGATGTACTAACTGATTACCTAGAAAATACCTGTCGATCTACTTTAGAAAAGGTAGCACCACTTAAACATAAAAGTATAAGACAGAAAAAGCTCGCACCATGGTATAACGATAAGACCCGTACTTTAAAACAAACATTACGAAAACTAGAGCGGAAATGGCGATCAACCAAGCTTGAAGTGTTCCATTCTGCCTGGAAGGACAGCCTTATAGAGTATAGAAATGCCCTCACTAAAGCTCGCTCAGCATATCTGGCCTCGCTGATCTCCCATAATAAAAATAATCCGAGAGCACTGTTTAGTGTGTTTTCTAGAATTACAAAAAATCAAGCAGGTTCTGAACAACTAATTCCAGCAACTCTCACCAGTAAAGATTTTATGGACTTTTTTAATAATAAAATTGAGAATATTAGACAACAAACTCTAGCCACAGGATCAAATCCATCCTGGCTGCCACCTGATGTGAATGAAATAAAACATAATATAACTGTAAAAGAAAGACTTGAAACCTTTTACCCACTCCCACAATTAGAACTAGAGAAGATTATCACCTCCGCAAACTGTACAACTTGCACACTTGATGCAATTCCCACAAAGTTGCTCAAAGAAGTACTACCAGCTATTATTGATCCTCTTTTAACTATAGTAAACTCATCGCTTAGTCTGGGCCATGTACCCAAAGCTTTTAAACTAGCAGTTATTAAACCTATGATCAAGAAACCAAATCTTGATGCTAGTACACTGTCTAATTACAGGCCTATTTCTAATTTGCCATTTCTGTCTAAGATCTTAGAAAAAGCTGTGGCCCAACAACTTAGTTCATATCTACATAAGAATCATATATATGAAAAATTCCAATCTGGATTCAGGCAACATCATAGTACAGAGACAGCTCTAGTCAAGATAACAAATGATCTTCTTCTTGCCTCTGATCAAGGCCACGTATCCCTGTTGGTGCTTCTTGACCTAAGCGCAGCCTTTGATACAATAGACCACAATATTCTCATAGAAAGGTTAGAAAACATGGTTGGAATCACAGGGACAGCCCTATTATGGTTCAAATCTTACTTAACGGAACGTTATCAATTCGTAAAAGTAAACAATCTAAATTCAAATTATTCTAAAGTAAGATTTGGAATTCCACAAGGCTCTATTTTAGGACCATTATTATTTACATTATACATGTTACCGCTAGGCACAGTTATAAGAAACCATGACATTAACTTTCACTGTTACGCAGACGACACACAATTGTATATTTCAGCCAAGCCCGATGACAAACACAGATTAAAGAAAATAGAGGACTGTGTAAAAGACGTGAAAGGCTGGATGTTGCGTAACTTCCTCCTTCTAAACAGCAACAAAACAGAGGTCCTGCTTTTGGGTCCAAAAGTGACAAGAAATAAATTATCAGACTGAATTTTAAATCTAGCTAACTTTCCAGTTAAACCTGGTTCAGCAGCAAAAAATCTTGGTGTCATAATTGACCCGGATTTATCATTTGATCAACACATAGGTAGTATCACTAGGGCAGCTTTTTTACATCTTCGCAATATTACTAAGATTAGAAATGCCTTATCCCCTCAGGACGCAGAAACATTAGTACATGCCTTTATTACTTCAAGGCTTGACTACTGTAACGCACTACTGTCAGGATGCACCAGCAGCAATTTAAGAAAACTTCAACTAGTTCAAAATGCTGCAGCTAGGGTCCTCACTAAAACTAGAAAATTTGAACATATCAGGCCAGTTTTATCATCACTTCATTGGCTGCCTGTTAAATTCCGCATTGACTACAAAATTTTGTTATTAACATATAAAGCTCTACATGGGCTTGCTCCTGAATATCTTCAAGATACAATTTCCTATTATGAGCCTCCACGTTCACTCAGATCACAGAATACTGGATTTTTAAATGTTCCCAGAATTCAGAAGGCCTCAGCTGGGGGAAGAGCCTTTTCTTATAAAGCCCCCCAACTCTGGAATGATCTTCCAGAAAATGTTCGGGACTCAGACACAGTCGCAATCTTCAAATGTAGGCTAAAAACTAATTTGTTTAGTTTATCATTTGGTAGCTAATGCTCCCCCATAGATAAAGGCGGCAGATCCGGGGGGTCCATGGACACAGGGAATTATAGTATACTGAGACGCTGGTGCTGTCGTCCCGCCGCTTCTCGCGATCACTCAGGTTTGTTGACGGTGGAGCGGAGGGATGCCAGTGTTTCAGGATGCTCCCGTGTCTGTGTGTCCTCCTGGTTCTCTCCTTTTAGTTAATGCTGTCATAGTCAGATCTGCCGGAGTCATTAGCCACACTCTGGAAATTTTCATATTTTCTACTTTACAAACACAAAACAGTTCAAAACTAATTCCATCCCTTTACATCTTTCCGAGTAAACGACTGCCCACCTGTCTGTCTGGACACTGATGGATGACTGTCGAGATCCTCCTCCACGCTTCAGACCAGCTGCCCACGCTCCAGCAACCACCAAGTGCCTTGAAGCTGTCCCTACACTGAAGTTCTCATGGACTACTAACTATCATCACCAGTAGATTGACCAGAGGAGGATGGGTCACCCCTTGTGAGCCTTGGTTCCTCCCAAGGTTTCTTCCTCAGTTGGGGGAGTTTTTCCTTGCCACTGTCGCCCCTGGCTTGCTCACTTGAGGGTTTTACATTTGTCTTTACATTTCATGTCAAATCTTGTCTTACTGGAATTCTGTGAAGCTGCTTTGTGACAACATCAGTTGTGAAAAGCGCTATATAAATAAATTTGATTTGATTTGATTTGAATTTGAAGCTATCTTTTAAAACCCAATTAAATCGATAATTTCAGAGACATTGATTCATAAATAGGGCGGCACGGTGGCGCATCAGGTAGTGTCGCAGTCACACAGCTCCAGGGGCCTGGAGGTTGTGGGTTCGATTCCAGCTCCGGGTGACTGTCTGTGAGGAGTTGGTGTGTTCTCCCCGTGTCCGCGTGGGTTTCCTCCCACAGTCCAAAAAAACACGTTGCAGGTGGATTGGCGACTCGAAAGTGTCCGTAGGTGTGAGTGAATGTGTGTGTGTCTGTGTTGCCCTGTGAAGGACTGGCGTCCCCTCCAGGGTGTATTCCCGCCTTGCGCCCGATGATTCCAGGTAGGCTCTCGACCCACCGCAACCCTGAATTGGATAAGCGGTTACAGATAATGGATGGATGGATGATTCATAAATAAGTCATTTCACTTAATTATTTAAACATAGCACAAAAAGTAAGAAAATTTGTGATTGGTAGTGTGTTTTCTCAGTGCACCGTGGAAATTTACACCTGGTCCATGTCCACGTGGACCTCTTCAGTCGGCCGTCGTTCAGCAGAGGCTTTCCTTAATGGTTCCTCTGTGAGTGGTGGGCTTGTATGTCAAAATTATTATAATAGAACGCAGCAGTGTGTCACGTTGTGTACGTGTATGGTTTGTTGCACTGAATCTTGCCCTGCACGGGTCTGGATTGACTTCATGCAGACGAAATAAAAACAAAACTAGATTTGCGTAGTGCTTGATAAGAGCTGAAAGAGAAGAGCTGGGAGAGCAGAGATGTTTAAAAATTAAGGAGAAAGAGCAAAGGAGGAAGAGAAGAAGAGAGTCGGGGTTTGGTGGTTGCCAGGAGATCGTTACTTGCCAGACTGCATTTTATATTTGGTGGAGGCAGAGGAGCGAATACTATTGGCAATACTGTGTATGTGTATAATAAACACATTTTTCAACAGTATACATGTACACTTACCTGTACATGCACCAACTGATGGGGTGTTTTGTGCCTCCTGCCATACGGGTTACAGCTGAAATGAGCAGAATTAACACAATAAAAGGAAAATTCCTAGCTGTCTGCATGAACAGATCCTGTCCTGAGGAACTTATGGCATCTTTAACACACCTATGGACAATATTGAAAAACCAATCCACCTTAGAAATGTGCTTATTATTGTGTTCCAAGAAGCCAGTATTTTCAGATCTAAAACAAAAAGCATTTTGTGTCCTGTGTGTGAAATATCCTCGCGGCAATATCCCTTCGTGTGCGCAGAAACCTTCTTGCTCGAAATATACGCACGGGTGAAGAATTGTGGCACAAAAATAACGCCATTTGGGTGAATCTGCGCAGAGCAGGTGCGTGCACACCTCCATACACACACATATATATATACACACACACACACACATACCGTATCTATCTATCTATCTGTCTATCTGTCTATCTATATATATTAGTAGTGGGGTGTGTGGGGGAAAAAAACGGGAGAGATAAAGTAGTGTTTTTTTTTTTTTTAAATAGCATCCTAGGTCTACTTCATTTATATAAAACATATTTCAAAAATGCACTGTACAGTATCCTTGTCATTGGGCCCCAGGGCTCTGCCTTTATTTAATAGGTGATTAGGCAGAGTGTTACACTAGTTTATGGCCCATTTACATATTTACACTGTTTTCCTTTTCTGCTTTTTCTTTCAGTTTGTCCTTTTAAACACTTTGATGAACATTGCTGCACTTGAACACATCGTCAGAGACTTCTGTTGAACATTGTTTAACGTTTAGCTGTGGAACACAACTGTAATTCAGCAGATTAGCCTTGGGATAGCAACCACACCAGCAGATGTTAAGGCGAGGGACACAAATTTACTACTATTTGCTCTGCCATTTGAAGGCTCATGGCTGGCGTGCCAGATGCTCATCCTGAAAGAGCAAAGCCGCTCTGTCTGAGCTGAAGCCATGAGCCAGGAACCTGGAGAACCCATAAAACTATTGACAATAAAAGGCAGAGAGCGTTTGCTTATGCAACGTTTTGTAATATGGAACGTACACGAGGCAGAAGTAAACGTTGCCCAGGCTTGGGCTTTTCTACACACTTTAAAAAGTTCCTTTTCAAGGGTTCTGGAGGCACAGGTTCTAGATAGAACCACTTCAGTGTAAATCGATGTAAAAAGCCTTTATTTTTGGAAGCATTTCTATTGGTCCATTCATCATAAAAAAAAATGTAGTACACTAATATCTTACAAAAATGGAAATACAAGGCGACAACATTTAGAACCTTTTTGAAATGGTTCTCATGGCATTACAAACTGTTCTATTGTTATAAGCTGGACATTGTTACAACAGAGGAACCCTTTAGGTGCCACATAGAACCACTGCCTATTAATAGTCTTAATCCCAGATGGGACTCAGTGAGTATCGTCCTAAAACTTGGTTCTGTTATTGTGTCTGTCAGAACCAACCGCTCTAGCTCAATTTCTTCCTCATTAATACATTAATTTATTTACTTCATTATATTAAATAGGGCCCCCACAATCCAGGGTCTCAGGGTCCTGAGCGGGATCCTCTCCATGGGTCACTGCCTGTGAGGAGTGCAGTGGATTCTCCCTGTGTCTGTGTGGGTTTCCTCCAGTGCTGGTATTTGGTATTTGGATCGGCTGTATGGCATTGTTCACAGATGTGTGTGTGTGTGTAACGGGGTGATTGTGTGATGTACTGAGGCCCTGTCCTGAGTGTGTTCCTGTCTTGCATTCATGGTGAACTGGTTACAGATGAAGGGTATAGGGAAGTAGGGTTTAGGGTGAAGGGTATAGGGTGGAGGTCAAATTTACACCCGTATAAAATGTATCATGCTGCCACCAGTGTGGTGTCCTCATATTGTTTCTTCTTCCACTCGCTCCATGGCTCCCTCCTGCCTGTCTCCTCCATCACTCCATCCTCCATGTCCACATTCTGGGACTTTCTCTTGTCCTCCTCGTCCTCTGACACTCCATCCTCCCTCTCTCCCTTTTTCCTTTTCCTTCTCTAACTCTCATTCTCTCCTGTTTCCAAATATAGTTTAAAGAACATGACCAGGATGCAGTGATCTGTAGTTTAAGACTAGGACTAGGACTAGGACTGAAGGATGAATCCTGTACCTGTTTGTTCCATGCTATCCATTCTGGCTCCTCTCCTCCATTCTTCCCACTGTTTCCGATTTTAAATCCCCCCCCCCCCCCCCTTCTTTTTGAATCTCAGTAGGATTGGACAGTTTACAATTCATTTTTCGACCCTCCCCTCGGGTGCCCCTCCTTGTTTTTTTTATAGTTATAGGAATAAAATAAATGTTAAATACTTGAATAAATAAATGTTATCTCCATGTCCTTCACTCACCCAGATGTTTCTCAAAATCTCAAAATAACTTTTTCCACAATCAATGCAATACGCAGCTTCTCTCCTCTTCACCAAATGAAAACGCTCTGATCAGAATCCGTGTGCACGCTCCTCTAATGTCAGACTGAAGTCATCCACATTCTGCTCCCTGGGTTACATTAGGGACTCTGTTCCCCTGTAATGGATTTCACAGTGTGCATTACATGTTTAAATGAATGTTATCATGACTGAAGACCATCAAATAATCACAGCAATGTTGTCCAGGTGCTCCGGTTTCCTTCCACAGTCCAAAAAACACGTTTGGAGGTGGATTGGTGACTCAAAAAATGCCCGTAGGTGCGAATGTGTGAGTGTATGTGTCGCACTTTGAAGGACTGGCGCCCCCTCCAGGGTGTATTCCCGCCTTGCGCCCAGTGATTCCGGGTAGGCTCTGGACCCACCGCGACCCTGAACTGGATAAGGGTTACAGATAATGAATGAATCAATGAATGTAGCATTAAATAAATGCAGTAATATTTTGCTTTAATCTCACATTTTGTGTTTCTTGCACATTCACATTTTTGCTATGATTTTATGAGTATGTATTTTTTGGATTTGTTTTTATAGATCCTATATATTTTACATTTTTATATTTAGATGTGTTTTTTTCGACCAAATTTGACCATCCTCTTAACTCTTAGTATGCTATTTAAAAAAAAAAAACAAAAAAAAAAACAATACTTTATCTCTGCCATTTTTTCCCCACACCCCACTACTAATAGATAGATAGATAGATAGATAGATAGATAGATAGATTCACGCACGCTCGCAAAATCCTTGCTCGCTCAAAATATCCGTGAGCGTGCAGAATGGTAGCACGAACCCACAAACTTTAGCAAGAGAGAAAAAAAGCTTGAGTATCGATCTTTTTCCACGAGTATTGATCAATACCAATACCAGCACTGGTATCGATATTATCGATATGTGGATTGATCCGCCCACCTCTAGCGTGAACAAGTTGTGGACGAGCTGGCTCTAAGACTGCATGGGAAGCTCAGCTTCCCTTAAAATGTCAAAAAATAAGTGATCATATATATACTGTTGTGTGTACATGTCATGCACTACAACGCGCTCAACTTCAGAATCAGCTTCTTATCACTGGTAAAGACGCGGCTTTCCTCTCAATCATTCCCTTCACAGTGCTTTAAACAGCGCGGACGCTGAGCGTCCACAGAGTTCAATAGCGAAGCAGCGAAGTGCAGCGAAACGAGACGAGTGATTGGATAAATGCTGGGCTTTGTCCCGCCCATCGGACGCTCAGCGTCTCTGGGGGTCTATGGGGCAGTGAGCTGGCCTCGGCTGGCCCGGACGCTCAGCTTCTGTATGATGATTGGATGATCTGTCTGAGGCTGAATCCCTTTTTGATTGACAGCGAAATGAGTGAATCAGCGATCCTTTGGTGTAAAGATCCGTGGGCGCACAGGCGGACACACATGGGCCAAGGCCGTTTAAGCAGCTTAGCTCTGTTGACCATTGAGAGGACATTAGTCAAGTTTTGTTGGTACGACAGGGTCACAGATCATTTTCTTAAAAAGGCACGGAGGGTAGAATTTACGTATGAATAAACCAACACATTTTATGATGTAGGCCGAAATTGAGCTTCCCCTCCTTGAAAGACCAGCACCCGCCACTGATATATATCAGGTAACATATTGTTTTGATTTGAATGATCCGACTGTAGAGCTACCGTTATTGGTCGACCCCCCCCCCACCGGAAACGTGTCGTCTTTTTCACCATCTCAGTTCTGGTCACCCTAGTATCGGGACTCTCAAGGAGGACACCCATTTCAGCTAGTTTAAACCCTTACACGCCACAGATGTCATTTCTCGCGATGAGCAATTATTAATTTCGTCGCACATAAATTAATCCCACAAACGAGTCAAAGGCAGATTACTCTGCGCTCCTATTGCTGTCTTGCATTAGCGATCTATCGGCCAATCAGAAAACAGGATTTCTTGTTGCCGAGTGAAGAGGTCTGAAATAGGTTTTAGCTGCAAGCACGCATGCGCAGCAGACGTTACCTACGCTCTGAGTATATATATTTATGTGTGTGTGTGTGTCGTCTATATTTAAGGTCTTTTTTATATTTAGCTTTGCTTTTATATCTAGCCACAACGTGGGAAAAAATTGTGTTAAAATTTTATGTAAAACACAGTACAACTTACTCGAATCTGACGGCTTAATTTAAGGTAGAATGAGTCTAATAAGTGCCACATCTCTGCCACGTAATGTTTGCTTTTTAAAGTGAAATGTCAAGTATATAGTGACCTTCAGCCTCACAGTTGTGCTTTTAAGGTGGAATTATCTGTGAGTTAACTGGGTTTAGGTGAGTTATTGTAAGTGTCACAAAGTGTGCTCTGTGTTTTATTATTAAAGCATTTATTTACCTTTTGTAGGACTATGGCTTGTGAGAAACACTTTCTGTGGGAGACCATTCTGCAGAGAGTCCCGGATATTCTGGGCGGTACCCTCTGTCTCGAGAATGACTACAAGCAAGCTACCAGTGAGGGTCAGATGGACGAGGAACAGTAGGAGCAGCCCAGAGTGCACAAGTACGCCTGGATCCAAGACTTTGTGTGGAGCCCTCCTTAAAGAGGAAATAGAGAACAACCACAACTCCACAAGAGCACCGGCCGGGTCAGAGGAGGCGAGCACGGAGACCATGATCCTCACATCTCAGTCTTCACAGGACAGACATCCAAAGCCTGAGAAGACTGAAGATGTTGTGAGTGTGGTGGACTGCACCTGCTGTGGTCCTTTCCCTGGAGTGTGCCTCTTTTTCAGGAAGAGAGTGAGGAGCCTTTACAAAAGGTAGCTCCTGCTCTGAGTAAATAAACCCAGCAGCACCTCTAATAAATAAAGCTACTCTGTATTTTTCCAGGCGTTGATCAATTGTTTCATATCTGTCATTGTCTTGCCTTCAAAGTGTCAGTCTGAGGTGGTGCAGGGAGTGAGGACTCAGAAGTAGAGACCAGACTAGTTAGGAACCAGGGTTTCACCATCTAGGCCTGGAACTGAGTAAGTCCTAAGTGTAGTATCTGTGTCTCAGAGAGAGGATGAGGAAGCTCTTCAGATGAGCTCCTCACTTCTTTCTAAGGAAAACAGTTTCCGTTTGTTTAAATTCTTTTTGTTTTTTGCAGGTCACTGAAGTAATATCTGAGCTTCAGAAGTGCAGGGGAAAGATCTCGAGCTCCACAAGAAGCGATGAATAATCAGCAGTTTTCAGCTCAAAGGGTCTCCACTACAACCTCCGGACGCTCAAAACAAACTGCCTAGGAAATGTATTGAAATTTACAAAATTAAAACCAAAAGATATATGATGTCATGTTTGAAATGTCTTCAGGAGAAAGAAACCTTTTACATTGTCACTACAAAAGAGCACAAATACATTTATTCATTCATTCATTTTCTGTAATGGCTTCATCTCAATCAGGTGGACAATTTCACAAACTCATCCAGTCACTCATACATTTCCTGTGAAGGACTGCGGCCCGCTCCAGGGCGTGATTCCGTGTTGGGCCCAGTGATTCTGGGTAGGCTCCGGTCCCACCGCGACCTTGAACTGGATAAGGTTTACAGACAATGAATGAATGTATGATAGATGGGCTATTAAACATGTTGTTGTTTTTTGTTTGGGGTTTTGTTTGCAGTGTTTCCTGCAGAGTGCAGATCCGGAAATGGTAAGTATTATCAAACCATCCATATATTTTTTCACAGAGAACACATGCAAACATTCAGCATGCCAGATCTCATGCTGACCAGACAGTAATTGGATTATAGTGTTACTGTGTAATATAGCGCAAGGGTAATAGAGGAAATGCGTTTTTCAGTTTTTTAATATATTCATAGGTGGCTCTGTAGGTACAATTCAAAGGCTACATACAGACATGACCCTGAACTTCCTGAATTTGTCTAGTACAACTATAATCACTAATTGCATTTGAAAATAATGTTTTGTCTGCTCATCATATTGTATTCAAATGAACTAGTCTGACAAGTCACACAAAAAAACAATATTGTCGTGTGGCATTTATACATTTATTTTTGTATAGGATTGTAGTGCTATTACTACACCACCTTCTCCATATTCATTTGATTCATTCAGCTTTAATACACCACCTCCTCCGTGTTCCATTGATTCGTCCAGCTCTAGATCAACTGAGGTTAGTAGATTTCTTTTGAGAAAAGAGCCCTGGTAAAAATGATGGACAGGAGCTGTTCCCCCAGGTTTAATATTTAATTGAAAACAAACGAATCACATACAGGACACAAAATGCTTTTTGTTTTAGATCTGAAAATACTGGCTTCTTGGAACACAATAATAAGCACATTTCTAGGTGGATTGTTTTTTCAATATTGTCCATAGGTGTGTTAAAAATGCCATAAGTTCCTCAGGACAGGATCTGTTCATGCAGACAGCTAGGAATTTTCCTTTTATTGTGTTAATTCTGCTCATTTCAGCTGTAACCCGTATGGCAGGAGGCGCAAAACACCCCATCAGTTGGTGCATGTACAGGTAAGTGTACATGTATACTGTTGAAAAATGTGTTTATTATACACTGTATTGCCAATAGTATTCGCTCCTCTGCCTCCACCAAATATAAAATGCAGTCTGGCAAGTACCGATCTCTTGGCAACCACCAAACCCCGACTCTCTTCTCTCTCCCTCCATTGCTCTTTCTCCTCTCACTCGTCTTTACTTGATCCTTCCTTAATTTTTCAAACATCTCTGCTCTTTTAACTCTTATCAAGCACTATGCGAATCTAGTTTTGTTATTTTTTTGTCTGCAGGAAGTCAATCCGGACCCGTGCAGGGCAAAATGCAGTGCAACAAACCATCCACGTACACACTCAGACTCCTAATGTGACACGTTGCTGCATTCTTTCACTGGAAAAGAGGATTTGGCTAATTTTTCATGGGCGCAACCCACATACTCAGCTCTACTGCTCCTCCCACAAATGCATGTTCCTTACAAATGTGACACAATTGAAGAGTAATTAACAGACTTTTCAACGGTATAAGATTAATTGCCAAAAAGCATTGTTACAACAAACAAATAATCTACCAATCACAAATTTCCTTACTTTTTGTGCTATGTTTAAATAATCAAGTGAAATGACTTATTTATGAATCAATGTCTCTGAAATTATCGATTTAATTGGGTTTTAAAAGATAGCTTCAAATTCAATTGGTTTCCATCCACCTTAAATGTGCAATTTTGGAGTCAGGCCAGCAGCCATTGCACAGACGGGCCGTGATAAGACACACTGTTTGAGTCAAAACCTTATAGAATCATTCGCCTCAACACGTAAAAATATTAGTAGGTGGAAAAAATTCAGTCACATGTTGGCCATTTACAGCCAATCAGAGAACTCACACTACGATCTACATGAAAACAAGGGACCGGGACAAAACGTAACTGAAGGTTAGACATATGGCTCTATAGCTCATGATGATGCACAGAGTCTTGTACAACACTTCGTAATTATGGAATGTGTCCAGGTGAAAGATTCTAAAAGCTACTCGCACATTCTTGTGTATTCTGGAACCTTCAGGTTGCTACCTGCTACGACTGTGACATCACCAGTGACATCACACTTACACTGAAGCATCACCTATAAAAGGCTGCGTTCACATGAGCGCCCTCATTCTTTCATTTGAAGCGAGAAGATGTCCTGGTAAGACTGAAGTGTCTCTTTATCTCTGACTTCTTCACTTAGTACAGACTCATAAAAAAAAAGTGTTGAAACTGTAATTAGCAATATAACAACCATGTTTTGATTATAACTGCATTATTATTATTAATACTAGCTGTGGAGTTAGGTGAGTTATTGTAAGTCTTTCATAACTAATTAAGTCTTTATTTACCTTTTGTAGGAATATGTCTTGCGAAAACGATCTCCTGTGGGAAACCATTCAGGAGAGAGTCCAGACTGTTCTGGACACCAACCTTCGTGGAGAGTGGGCGTTACCCTCTGTCTCTCGCGTGGACATCAACGCAGAGATCGCCCTGGCCATCACTAACCAGATATTTGTAGCCATTTACAGTCTGGAGGATGACAACACGCATCCAAGCAGTGATGGGCAGGTGGCAAACAAGGAGTTGCCCTGGATGCAGACGTACACCCGCATCCAGAATTTTCTCTGTAGCCTTCCTGAGGAAGTGGAGGCGAGCACGGAGACCGTAAGCCTCACGTCTCAGTCTTCTCAGGTCGATCAGCCAGAGCCTGAGAAGCCTGAAGAGGCAGTGAGTGTGGTGGGCTGCTTTGGTCCTGTCTCTGGAGTGTGGCTCTCCTTCAAGAAGAGAGTGCGGGGCCTTTACACAAGGGCTTCGCGCCTCTTCAAGAGGAGGGTAGCTCCTGCTCCCTCCACGCCACAGTGAGGTGGCAGCAGTGGTAGAAGCTCAAAACGAGCTCCCACTGTAAACAGACTGTAAACTGTTTTTTTTACTTTGTAACTTAAAGGGCGGCACGGTGGCGCAGCAGGTAGTGTTGCAGTCACACAGCTCCAGGGACCTAGAAGTTGTGGGTTTGATTCCCGCTCCGGGTGACTGTCTGTGAGGAGTTGGTGTGTTCTCCCCGTGTCCGCGTGGGTTTCCTCCGGGGGCTCCGGTTTCCTCCCACACTCCAAAAACACACGATTATACCCTCTTAACTTTTAGTATGCCAAATAAAAAATAAAATAAAAAACTACTTTATTTCTCTCGTTCTTTTTCCCCACACACCCCACTACTAAGATAGATAGATAGATAGATAGATAGATAGATGTGTGTGTGTGTGTATAAGATTTGTCAAATGAGAACACCAAAGCCACAAAAACATTTTTTTATCCAATTTTACTCTAAATGTGATATGAGTTAGACGTGGATATCAGAGTCTTAAATAGAAAAGTAAATACGCATATAAATGAATACTATTGTCCCAATATCAAAAGGTATTGTATATTCATACAATGTACTAGTTAACAGTGATATAAAACCTATAAACCAAGTTCACGGCTCTGAACATGTACACATGTATTGTTATCTATCTGAACAGTGGGCCCACACATGCCCGCGCACAGACACTAGAGGTGGGCGATACTGGGAGTTTTGGTATCGATTCGATCCCAAGTAAATACAAGGCCAGTATTGCCAATATTGATACCGATACCGCTAGTCTTCACCACGTGCAGGTGCCGAAGCAAAAGACAGGAAGTGGGTGGGGAGATGCACGCACCTGCTCTGCGCTGACTCACCCATATGGCGTTATTTTCATGTCACACTCGTGTATATTTCGAGCAAGAAGGTTTTTGCGAGCGCGCGTGGATATTTAAAGTGAGCAAGGAGGTTTCTTAAACACACACTACAACATACACATCTTGCTCTCCTGTCCTGCACGCTGTCTCTGACCTGTGCGCTCGCTCCACACTTACAGCCATTACAATGTGCCTCAGATTCAGCCAATCAGAAACTTCAAATGAAGCTTAATATGCGGTTAGCTATTCAGAAACCTGTTGGCTATAACTCTGTAATGTAGTAACTCTGTAATGTAAAATCCGTCCACCTCTAACACACACACACACACACAGCAAATGTAAACTGACAAAAACGTTGCAGGCCTGAATCGTGGCTTGTGTACGGTGAGGCTCAAAACATCAACAGCCAATTCACTTGCTTAATGCAACCAAACAAAACTTTAGTTGGGGCGTGCTCAGTACTCATGACCTCTCTAGGGAAACTTCTGGATCTCTGGTGCTAGTAGGAAGAAGTAGAACCGGTCCAGGACTGGTGAGAAGTCCGAGCAGTTGAAAATAGCTCCCAATTCGGCAGCTCTAGCTCTCTGTAGCTCATTGAGCTCTGGGGAAAAAAACGGGCCGTGTCCTTATGCCGTGCTTAAAATTGTCTCAGAGATAAGGTACACATTGAAAGACGTGGATGAATTTATTGAGTTATAGTAAGTCTTTCATAGCTAATTACATCTTAAATTACCTTTGTAGGAATATGTCTTGTGAAAACGATCTCCTGTGGGAAACAATTCAGGAGAGAGTCCAGACTTTTCTGGACAGAAACCTTCGTGGAGAGTGGGCGTTACCCTCGGTCTCTTGCGTGGACATCAACGCAGAGATCGCCCTGGCCATCACTAACCAGATATTTGTAGCCATTTACAGTCTGGAGGATGACAACACGCATCCAACCAGTGATGGGCAGGTGGTAAACGAGGACTTGCCCTGGATGCAGACGTACAGCCGCATCCAAGATTTTATCTGTAGCCTTCCTGAGAAAGTTACAGAAGGAGAAGAGGAGAACGGCTCCATAAGAGCATGGGATGGCTCAGAGGAGGCGAGCACGGAGACCGTAAGCCTCACATCTCAGTCTTCCCAGGTCGATCAGCCAGAGCCTGAGAAGCCTGAAAATGCAGTGAGTGTGGTGGGCTGCTGTGGTCCTGTCTCTGGAGTGTGGCTCTCCTTCAAGAAGAGAGTGCTGGGCCTTTACACAAGGGCTTCGCGCCTCTTCAAGAGGAGGGTAGCTCCTGCTCCCTCCACGCCACAGTGAGGTGGCAGCAGTGGTAGAAGCTCAAAACGAGCTCCCACTGCCAACAGAGTGTAAACTGTTTATTTTTTTTTACTTTGTAACTTAAAGGGCGGCACACAGCTCCAGGGACCTAGAAGTTGTGGGTTCGATTCCCGCTCCGGGTGACTGGCTGTGAGGAGTTTGGTGTGTTCTCCCCCTGTCTGCGTGGGTTTCCTCCGGGTGCTCCGGTTTCCTCCCACAGTCCAAAAACACACGTTGGTAGGTTGATTGGCGACTTGCCCTGTGAAGGACTGGCGCCCCCTCCAGGGTGTATTCCCAACTTGCCCCCAATGATTCTAGGTAGGCTCTGGACCCACCGCGACCCTGAACTGGATAAGGGTTACAGATAATGAATGAATCAATGAATTTATCATTAAATAAATGCAGTAATATTTTGCTTTAATCTCACATTTTGTGTTTCTTGCACATTCACATTTTTGCTATGATTTTATGAGTATGTATTTTTTGGATTTGTTTTTATAGATATATATATATATATATATATATATATATATATATATATATATATATATATATTTATATATATATATTTTTTTTTTATTTTACTTTTTTTTTACATTACTAGATATTTTACATTTTTTATATTTAGATGTGTTTTCAACCAAATTTGACCATCCTCTTAACTCTTAGTATGCTATACAAAAAAAAAAAACACTACTGAATCTCTCTGTAATCCCCCACACCCCACTACTAATAGATAGATAGATAGATAGATTTACGCGCGCTCGCAAAAACCTTGCCTGCTCAAAATATCCGCAAGCGCGCAGAATGGTAGCACGAACCCACAAACTTTAGCAAGAGAGAAAAAAGCTTGAGAATCGAACTTTTTTCACGAGTATTGATCAATACCAATACCAGCGCTGGTATCGATATTATCGATATGTGGATCGATCCGCCCACCTCTAGCGTGAACAAGTTGTGGACGAGCTGGCGGTGGAAGAGAACCGTCAGGATTATCAGCTTTTATATATATATATATAAAACTACATATTACCTGATTATATATATATATATATATATAGATATAGATATAAAATTATTATATTTATTAGTAGTATTAGTACTATTATATATTATTAGTATTTATAAAAATACAATATAAAAAGATATTGTTTTGATTTGAATGAACCGACTGTAGAGCTACCGTTATTGGCCGTTATTGTAGAGCTACCCCCCCCCCAGAGACGTGTCCTCTTTTTCACCATCTCAGTTCTGGTCACCCTAGTATCGGGACTCTCAAGGAGGACACCCATTTCAGCTAGTTTAAACCCTTACACGCCACAGATGTCATTTCTCGCGATGAGCAATTATTAATTTCGTCGCACATAAATTAATCCCACAAACGAGTCAAAGGCCGATTACTCTGCGCTCCTACTGCTGTCTTGCATTAGCGATCTATCGGCCAATCAGAAAACAGGATTTCTTGTTGCCGAGTGAAGAGGTCTGAAATAGGTTTTAGCTGCAAGCACGCATGCGCAGCAGACGTGACCTACGCTCTGAGTATATATATTTATGTGTGTGTGTGTGTGTGTGGTCTATATTTAAGGTCTTTTTTATATTTAGCTTTGCTTTTATATCTAGCCACAACGTGGGAGAAAATTGTGTTAAAAGTTTCTGTAAAACACAGTACAACTTACTCGAATCTGACGGCTTAATTTAAGGTAGAATGAGTCTAATAAGTGCCACATCTCTGCCACGTAATGTTTGCTTTTTAAAGTGAAATGTCAAGTATATAGTGAACTTCAGCCTCACAGTTGTGCTTTTAAGGTGGAATTATCTGTGAGTTAACTGGGTTTAGGTGAGTTATTGTAAGTGACACAAAGTGTGCTCTGTGTTTTATTATTAAAGTATTTATTTACCTTTTGTAGGACTATGGCTTGTGAGAAACACTTTCTGTGGGAGACCATTCTGCAGAGAGTCCCGAATATTCTGGGCGGTACCCTCTGTCTCGAGAATGACTACAAGCAAGCTACCAGTGAGGGTCAGATGGACGAGGAACAGTAGGAGGAGCCCAGGGTGCACAAGTACGCCTGGATCCAAGACTTTGTGTGGAGCCCTCCTTAAAGAGGAAATAGAGAACAACCACAACTCCACAAGAGCACCGGCCGGGTCAGAGGAGGTGAGCATGGAGACCATGATCCTCACATCTCAGTCTTCACAGGACGGACATCCAAAGCCTGAGAAGACTGAAGATGTTGTGAGTGTGGTGGACTGCACCTGCTGTGGTCCTTTCCCTGGAGTGTGCCTCTTTTTCAGGAAGAGAGTGAGGAGCCTTTACACAAGGTAGCTCCTGCTCTGAGTAAATAAACCCAGCAGCACCTCTAATAAATAAAGCTACTCTGTATTTTTCCAGGTGTTGATCAATGGTTTCATATCTGTCATTGTCTTGCCTTCAAAGTGTCAGTCTGAGGTGGTGCAGGGAGTGAGGACTCAGAAGTAGAGACCAGACTAGTTAGGAACCAGGGTTTCACCATCTAGGCCTGGAACTGAGTAAGTCCTAAGTGTAGTATCTGTGTCTCAGAGAGAGGATGAGGAAGCTCTTCAGATGAGCTCCTCACTTCTTTCTAAGGAAAACAGTTTCCGTTTGTTTAAATTCTTTGTGTTTTTTGCAGGTCACTGAAGTAATATCTGAGCTTCAGAAGTGCAGGGGAAAGATCTCGAGCTCCACAAGAAGCGATGAATAATCAGCAGTTTTCAGCTCAAAGGGTCTCCACTACAACCTCCGGACGCTCAAAACAAACTGCCTAGGAAATGTATTGAAATTTACAAAATTAAAACCAAAAGATATATGATGTCATGTTTGAAATGTCTTCAGGAGAAAGAAACCTTTTACATTGTCACTACAAAAGAGCACAAATACATTTATTCATTCATTCATTTTCTGTAATGGCTTCATCTCAATCAGGTGGACAATTTCACAAACTCATCCAGTCACTCATACATTTCCTGTGAAGGACTGCCGCCCGCTCCAGGGCGTGATTCCGTGTTGGGCCCAGTGATTCTGGGTAGGCTCCGGTCCCACCGCGACCTTGAACTGGATAAGGTTTACAGACAATGAATGAATGAATGTATGATAGATGGGCTATTAAACATGTTGTTGTTTTTTGTTTGGGGTTTTGTTTGCAGTGTTTCCTGCAGAGTGCAGATCCGGAAATGGTAAGTATTATCAAACCATCCATATATTTTTTCACTGAGAACACATGCAAACATTCAGCATGCCAGATCTCATGCTGACCAGACAGTAATTGGATTATAGTGTTACTGTGTAATATAGCGCAAGGGTAATAGAGGAAATGCGTTTTTCAGTTTTTTAATATATTCATAGGTGGCTCTGTAGGTACAATTCAAAGGCTACATACAGACATGACCCTGAACTTCCTGAATTTGTCTAGTACAACTATAATCACTAATTGCATTTGAAAATAATGTTTTGTCTGCTCATCATATTGTATTCAAATGAACTAGTCTGACAAGTCACACAAAAAAACAATATTGTCGTGTGGCATTTATACATTTATTTTTGTATAGGATTGTAGTGCTATTACTACACCACCTTCTCCATATTCATTTGATTCATTCAGCTTTAATACACCACCTCCTCCATGTTCCATTGATTCGTCCAGCTCTAGATCAACTGAGGTTAGTAGATTTCTTTTGAGAAAAGAGCCCTGGTAAAAATGATGGACAGGAGCTGTTCCCCCAGGTTTAATATTTAATTGAAAACAAACGAATCACATACAGGACACAAAATGCTTTTTGTTTTAGATCTGAAAATACTGGCTTCTTGGAACACAATAATAAGCACATTTCTAGGTGGATTGGTTTTTCAATATTGTCCATAGGTGTGTTAAAGATGCCATAAGTTCCTCAGGACAGGATCTGTTCATGCAGACAGCTAGGAATTTTCCTTTTATTGTGTTAATTCTGCTCATTTCAGCTGTAACCCGTATGGCAGGAGGCGCAAAACACCCCATCAGTTGGTGCATGTACAGGTAAGTGTACATGTATACTGTGGAAAAATGTGTTTATTATACACAGTATTGCCAATAGTATTCGCTCCTCTGCCTCCACCAAATATAAAATGCAGTCTGGCAAGTACCGATCTCCTGGCAACCACCAAACCCCGACTCTCTTCTCTCTCCCTCCATTGCTCTTTCTCCTCTCACTCGTCTTTACTCGATCCTTCCTTAATTTTTCAAACATCTCTGCTCTCTCAGCTCTGCTTATTCAGCTCTTATAAAGCATTACGCAAATCTAGTTTTTTGTCTGCATGAAGTCAATCCGGACCCGTGCAGGGCAAGATTCAGTGCAACAAACCATACACGTACACAACGTGACACACTGCTGCGTTCTATTATAATAATTTTGACATACAAGCCCACCACTCACAGAGGAACCATTAAGGAAAGCCTCTGCTGAACGACGGCCGACTGAAGAGGTCCACGTGGACATGGTGGACCATAAGGCAAATCACGATGATTGTAAAGAAGCAACCAGGTGTAAATTTCCACGGTGCACTGAGAAAACACACGTGTACTGTGACAAGTGCAAGGTCCACTACTGCTTCGTTCCACATCGAAACTGTTTCAAAGCAGCCCATAGCCAATGATTCTGAGATATGGACTTGCATATATACTGTACAGTTACAGGATACAGTTAAGGACAAAAAATAATCAAACCAATGGAACTACTGTTAAAAATGCACTTCACAAAGGCAAAGTCTAGTGTTTGTTAAGAGTTAAATATGACCATTATGTTAGTGATGACATAGTGATAAGTTTTGCTCTGCAGGAAGTCAATCCGGACCCGTGCAGGGCAAAATGCAGTGCAACAAACCATTCACGTACACACTCAGACTCCTAATGTGACACGTTGCTGCATTCTTTCACTGGAAGAGAGGATTTGGCTAATTTTTCATGGGCGCAACCCACATACTCAGCTCTACTGCTCCTCCCACAAATGCATGTTCCTTACAAATGTGGCACAATTGAAGAGTAATTAACAGACTTTTCAACGGTATAAGATTTATTGCCAAAAAGATTTGTTACAACAAACAAATAATCTACCAATCACAAATTTCCTTACTTTTTGTGCTATGTTTAAATAATCAAGTGAAATGACTTATTTATGAATCAATGTTTCTGAAATTATCGATTTAATTGGGTTTTAAAAGATAGCTTCAAATTCAATTGGTTTCCATCCACCTTAAATGTGCAACTTTGGAGTCAGGCCAGCAGCCATTGCACAGACGGGCCGTGATAAGACACACAGTTTGAGTCAAAACCTTATAGAATCATTCGCCTCAACACGTAAAAATATTAGTAGGTGGAAAAAATTCAGTCACATGTTGGCCATTTACAGCCAATCAGAGAACTCACACTACGATCTACATGAAAACAAGGGACCGGGACAAAACGTAACTGAAGGTTAGACATATGGCTCTATAGCTCATGATGATGCACAGAGTCATGTACAACACTTCGTAATTATGGAATGTGTCCAGGTGAAAGATTCTAAAAGCTACTCGCACATTCTTGTGTATTCTGGAACCTTCAGGTTGCTACCTGCTACGACTGTGACATCACCAGTGACATCACACTTACACTGAAGCATCACCTATAAAAGGCTGCGTTCACATGAGTGCCCTCATTCTTTCATTTGAAGCGAGAAGATGTCCTGGTAAGACTGAAGTGTCTCTTTATCTCTGACTTCTTCACTTAGGACAGACTCATAAAAAAAAGTGTTGAAACTGTAATTAGCAATATAACAACCATGTTTTGATTATAACTGCATTATTATTATTAATACTAGCTGTGGAGTTAGGTGAGTTATTGTAAGTCTTTCATAACTAATTAAGTCTTTATTTACCTTTTGTAGGAATATGTCTTGCGAAAACGATCTCCTGTGGGAAACCATTCAGGAGAGAGTCCAGACTGTTCTGGACACCAACCTTCGTGGAGAGTGGGCGTTACCCTCGGTCTCTCGCGTGGACATCAACGCAGAGATCGCCCTGGCCATCACTAACCAGATATTTGTAGCCATTTACAGTCTGGAGGATGACAACACGCATCCAAGCAGTGATGGGCAGGTGGCAAACAAGGAGTTGCCCTGGATGCAGACGTACACCCGCATCCAGAATTTTCTCTGTAGCCTTCCTGAGGAAGTGGAGGCGAGCACGGAGACCGTAAGCCTCACGTCTCAGTCTTCTCAGGTCGATCAGCCAGAGCCTGAGAAGCCTGAAGAGGCAGTGAGTGTGGTGGGCTGCTTTGGTCCTGTCTCTGGAGTGTGGCTCTCCTTCAAGAAGAGAGTGCGGGGCCTTTACACAAGGGCTTCGCGCCTCTTCAAGAGGAGGGTAGCTCCTGCTCCCTCCACGCCACAGTGAGGTGGCAGCAGTGGTAGAAGCTCAAAACGAGCTCCCACTGTAAACAGACTGTAAACTGTTTTTTTTACTTTGCAACTTAAAGGGCGGCACGGTGGCGCAGCAGGTAGTGTTGCAGTCACACAGCTCCAGGGACCTAGAAGTTGTGGGTTTGATTCCCGCTCCGGGTGACTGTCTGTGAGGAGTTGGTGTGTTCTCCCCGTGTCCGCGTGGGTTTCCTCCGGGGGCTCCGGTTTCCTCCCACACTCCAAAAACACACGTTTATATCCTCTTAACTCTTAGTATGCCAAATAAAAAATAAAATAAAAAACTACTTTATCTCTCTCGTTCTTTTTCCCCACACAGCCCACTACTAAGATAGATAGATAGATAGATAGATAGATAGATAGATAGATAGATAGATGTGTGTGTGTGTGTGTATAAGATTTGTCAAATGAGAACACCAAAGCCACAAAAACATATTTTTATCCAATTTTACTCTAATTGTGATATGAGTTAGACGTGGATATCAGAGTTTTAAATAGAAAAGTAAATACGCATATAAATGAATACTATTGTCCCAATATCAAAAGGTATTGTATATTCATATAATGTACTAGTTAACAGTGATATAAAACCTCTAAACCAAGTTCACGGCTCTGAACATGTACACATGTATTGTTATCTATCTGAACAGTGGGCCCACACATGCCCGCGCACAGACACTAGAGGTGGGCGATACTGGGAGTTTTGGTATCGATCCGATCCCAAGTAAATACAAGGCCAGTATTGCCAATATTGATACCGATACCGCTAGTCTTCACCACGTACAGGTGCCGAAGCAAAAGACAGGAAGTGGGTGGGGAGATGCATGCACCTGCTCTGCGCTGACTCACCCATATGGCGTTATTTTCATGTCACACACGTGTATATTTCGAGCAAGAAGGTTTTTGCGAGCGCGTGGATATTTTAAGTGAGCAAGGAGGTTTCTTAAACACACACTACAACCTACACATCTTGCTCTCCTGTCCTGCACGCTGTCTCTGACCTGTGCGCTCGCTCCACACTTACAGCCATTACAATGTGCCTCAGATTCAGCCAATCAGAAACTTCAAATGAAGCTTAATATGCGGTTAGCTATTCAGAAACCTGTTGGCTATAACTCTGTAATGTAGAAACTCTGTAATGTAAAATCCGTCCACCTCTAACACACACACACACACACAGCAAATGTAAACTGACAAAAACGTTGCAGGCCTGAATCGTGGCTTGTGTACGGTGAGGCTCAAAACATCAACAGCCAATTCACTTGCTTAATGCAACCAAACAAAACTTTAGTTGGGGCGCGCTCAGTACTCAAGACATCTCTAGGGAAACTTCTGGATCTCTGGTGCTAGTAGGAAGATGTAGAACCGGTCCAGGACTGGTGAGAAGTCCGAGCAGTTAAAAACAGCTCCCAATTCGGCAGCTCTAGCTCTCTGTAGCTCATTGAGCTCTGGGGGAAAAAAAACGGGCCATGTCCTTATGCCGTGCTTAAAATTGTCTCAGAGATAAGGTACACATTGAAAGATATGGATGAATTTATTGAGTTATAGTAAGTCTTTCATAGCTAATTACATCTTAAACTACCGTTGTAGGAATATGTCTTGTGAAAACGATCTCCTGTGGGAAACCATTCAGGAGAGAGTCCAGACTGTTCTGGACAGAAACCTTCGTGGAGAGTGGGCGTTACCCTCGGTCTCTTGCGTGGACATCAACGCAGAGATCGCCCTGGCCATCACTAACCAGATATTTGTAGCTATTTACAGTCTTGAGGATGACAACACGCATCCAAGCAGTGATGGGCAGGCGGTAAACGAGGAGTTGCCTTGGATGCAGACGTACAGCCGCATCCAGGATTTTATCTATAGCCTTCCTGAGAAAGTTACAGAAGGAGAAGAGGAGAACGGCTCCATAAGAGCATGGGATGGCTCAGAGGAGGCGAGCACGGAGACCGTAAGCCTCACGTCTCAGTCTTCCCAGGTCGATCAGCCAGAGCCTGAGAAGCCTGAAAATGCAGTGAGTGTGGTGGGCTGCTGTGGTCCTGTCTCTGGAGTGTGGCTCTCCTTCAAGAAGAGAGTGCTGGGCCTTTACACAAGGGCTTCGCGCCTCTTCAAGAGGAGGGTAGCTCCTGCTCCCTCCACGCCACAGTGAGGTGGCAGCAGTGGTAGAAGCTCAAAACGAGCTCCCACTGCCAGCAGAGTGTAAACTGGCAGTGAGAGTGTGTTTTTTTTTTTTACTTTGTAACTTAAAGGGCGGCACACAGCTCCAGGGACCTAGAAGTTGTGGGTTCGATTCCCGCTCCGGGTGACTGGCTGTGAGGAGTTTGGTGTGTTCTCCCCTGTCAGCGTGGGTTTGCTCCGGTTTCCTCCCACAGTCCAAAAACACACGTTGGTAGGTTGATTGGCGACTTGCCCTGTGAAGGACTGGCGCCCCCTCCAGGGTGTATTCCCAACTTGCCCCCAATGATTCTAGGTAGGCTCTGGACCCACCGCGACCCTGAACTGGATAAGGGTTACAGATAATTAATGAATCAATGTATTTATCACTAAATAAATGCAGTAATATTTTGCTTTAATCTCACATTTTGTGTTTGTTTTACACATTCACATTTTTGCTATGATTTTATGAGTATGTATTTTTTGGATTTGTTTTTATAGATATTATATATATCTATATCTATATATATATTTTTTTTTTTTTACATTTTTTTTACATTACTAGATATTTTACATTTTTTATATTTAGATGTGATTTCAACCAAATTTGACCATCCTCTTAACTCTTAGTATGCTATTAAAAAAAAAATCACTACTGTATCTCTCTGTAATCCCCCACACCCCACTACTAATAGATAGATAGATAGATAGATTTACGCGCGCTCGCAAAAACCTTGCTCGCTCAAAATATCCGCAAGCGCGCAGAATGGTAGCACGAACCCACAAACTTTAGCAAGAGAGAAAAAAAGCTTGAGTATTGAACTTTTTTCACGAGTATTGATCAATACCAATACCAGCGCTGGTATCGATATTATCGATATGTGGATCGATCCGCCCACCTCTAGCGTGAACAAGTTGTGGACGAGCTGGCGGTGGAAGAGAACCGTCAGGATTATCAGCTTTTATATATATATATATAAAACTACATATTACCTGATTTTATATATATATATATATATAGATATAGATATAAAATTATTATATTTATTAGTAGTATTAGTACTATTATATATTATTAGTATTTATAAAAATACAATATAAAAAGATATTGTTTTGATTTGAATGAACCGACTGTAGAGCTACCGTTATTGGCCGTTATTGTAGAGCTACCCCCCCCCAGAGACGTGTCGTCTTTTTCACCATCTCAGTTCTGGTCACCCTAGTATCGGGACTCTCAAGGAGGACACCCATTTCAGCTAGTTTAAACCCTTACACGCCACAGATGTCATTTCTCGCGATGAGCAATTATTAATTTCGTCGCACATAAATTAATCCCACAAACGAGTCAAAGGCAGATTACTCTGCGCTCCTATTGCTGTCTTGCATTAGCGATCTATCGGCCAATCAGAAAACAGGATTTCTTGTTGCCGAGTGAAGAGGTCTGAAATAGGTTTTAGCTGCAAGCACGCATGCGCAGCGGACGTTACCTACGCTCTGAGTATATATATTTATGTGTGTCTGTGTGTGTCGTCTATATTTAAGGTCTTTTTTATATTTAGCTTTGCTTTTATATCTAGCCAAATTGTCGAATCTGACGGCTTAATTTAAGGTAGAATGAGTCTAATAAGTGCCACATCTCTGTCACGTAATGTTTGCTTTTTAAAGTGAAATGTCAAGTATATAGTGAACTTCAGCCTCACAGTTGTGCTTTTAAAGTGGAATTATCTGTGAGTTAACTGGGTTTAGGTGAGTTATTGTAATTGTCACAAAGTGTGCTCTGTGTTTTATTATTAAAGTATTTATTTACCTTTTGTAGGACTATGGCTTGTGAGAAACACTTTCTGTGGGAGACCATTCTGCAGAGAGTCCCGGATATTCTGGGCGGTACCCTCTGTCTCGAGAATGACTACAAGCAAGCAACCAGTGAGGGTCAGATGGACGAGGAACAGTTGGAGGAGCCCAGGGTGCACAAGTACGCCTGGATCCAAGACTTTGTGTGGAGCCCTCCTTAAAGAGGAAATAGAGAACAACCACAACTCCACAAGAGCACCGGCCGGGTCAGAGGAGGCGAGCACGGAGACCATGATCCTCACATCTCAGTCTTCACAGGACAGACATCCAAAGCCTGAGAAGACTGAAGATGTTGTGAGTGTGGTGGACTGCACCTGCTGTGGTCCTTTCCCTGGAGTGTGCCTCTTTTTCAGGAAGAGAGTGAGGAGCCTTTACAAAAGGTAGCTCCTGCTCTGAGTAAATAAACCCAGCAGCACCTCTAATAAATAAAGCTACTCTGTATTTTTCCAGGCGTTGATCAATTGTTTCATATCTGTCATTCTCTTGCCTTCAAAGTGTCAGTCTTAGGTGGTGCAGGGAGTGAGGACTCAGAAGTAGAGACCAGACTAGTTAGTAACCAGGGTTTCACCATCTAGGCCTGGAACTGAGTAAGTCCTAAGTGTAGTGTCTGTGTCTCAGAGAGAGGATGAGGAAGCTCTTCAGATGAGCTCCTCACTTCTTTCTAAGGAAAACAGTTTCCGTTTGTTTAAATTCTTTTTGTTTTTTGCAGGTCACTGAAGTAATATCTGAGCTTCAGAAGTGCAGGGGAAAGATCTCGAGCTCCACAAGAAGCGATGAATAATCAGCAGTTTTCAGCTCAAAGGGTCTCCACTACAACCTCCGGACGCTCAAAACAAACTGCCTAGGAAATGTATTGAAATTTACAAAATTAAAACCAAAAGATAAATGATGTCATGTTTGAAATGTCTTCAGGAGAAAGAAACCTTTTACATTGTCACTACAAAAGAGCACAAATACATTTATTCATTCATTCATTTTCTGTAATGGCTTCATCTCAATCAGGTGGACAATTTCACAAACTCATCCAGTCACTCATACATTTCCTGTGAAGGACTGTCGCCCGCTCCAGGGCGTGATTCCGTGTTGGGCCCAGTGATTCTGGGTAGGCTCCGGTCCCACCGCGACCTTGAACTGGATAAGGTTTACAGACAATGAATGAATGTATGATAGATGGGCTATTAAACATGTTGTTGTTTTTTGTTTGGGGTTTTGTTTGCAGTGTTTCCTGCAGAGTGCAGATCCGGAAATGGTAAGTATTATCAAACCATCCATATATTTTTTCACAGAGAACACATGCAAACATTCAGCATGCCAGATCTCATGCTGACCAGACAGTAATTGGATTATAGTGTTACTGTGTAATATAGCGCAAGGGTAATAGAGGAAATGCGTTTTTCAGTTTTTTAATATATTCATAGGTGGCTCTGTAGTTACAATTCAAAGGCTACATACAGACATGACCCTGAACTTCCTGAATTTGTCTAGTACAACTATAATCACTAATTGCATTTGAAAATAATGTTTTGTCTGCTCATCATATTGTATTCAAATGAACTAGTCTGACAAGTCACACAAAAAAACAATATTGTCGTGTGGCATTTATACATTTATTTTTGTATAGGATTGTAGTGCTATTACTACACCACCTTCTCCATATTCATTTGATTCATTCAGCTTTAATACACCACCTCCTCCATGTTCCATTGATTCGTCCAGCTCTAGATCAACTGAGGTTAGTAGATTTCTTTTGAGAAAAGAGCCCTGGTAAAAATGATGGACAGGAGCTGTTCCCCCAGGTTTAATATTTAATTGAAAACAAACGAATCACATACAGGACACAAAATGCTTTTTGTTTTAGATCTGAAAATACTGGCTTCTTGGAACACAATAATAAGCACATTTCTAGGTGGATTGTTTTTTCAATATTGTCCATAGGTGTGTTAAAAATGCCATAAGTTCCTCAGGACAGGATCTGTTCATGCAGACAGCTAGGAATTTTCCTTTTATTGTGTTAATTCTGCTCATTTCAGCTGTAACCCGTATGGCAGGAGGCGCAAAACACCCCATCAGTTGGTGCATGTACAGGTAAGTGTACATGTATACTGTTGAAAAATGTGTTTATTATACACTGTATTGCCAATAGTATTCGCTCCTCTGCCTCCACCAAATATAAAATGCAGTCTGGCAAGTACCGATCTCTTGGCAACCACCAAACCCCGACTCTCTTCTCTCTCCCTCCATTGCTCTTTCTCCTCTCACTCGTCTTTACTTGATCCTTCCTTAATTTTTCAAACATCTCTGCTCTTTTAACTCTTATCAAGCACTATGCGAATCTAGTTTTGTTATTTTTTTGTCTGCATGAAGTCAATCCGGACCCGTGCAGGGCAAAATGCAGTGCAACAAACCATCCACGTACACACTCAGACTCCTAATGTGACACGTTGCTGCATTCTTTCACTGGAAAAGAGGATTTGGCTAATTTTTCATGGGCGCAACCCACATACTCAGCTCTACTGCTCCTCCCACAAATGCATGTTCCTTACAAATGTGACACAATTGAAGAGTAATTAACAGACTTTTCAACGGTATAAGATTAATTGCCAAAAAGCATTGTTACAACAAACAAATAATCTACCAATCACAAATTTCCTTACTTTTTGTGCTATGTTTAAATAATCAAGTGAAATGACTTATTTATGAATCAATGTCTCTGAAATTATCGATTTAATTGGGTTTTAAAAGATAGCTTCAAATTCAATTGGTTTCCATCCACCTTAAATGTGCAACTTTGGAGTCAGGCCAGCAGCCATTGCACAGACGGGCTGTGATAAGACACACTGTTTGAGTCAAAACCTTATAGAATCATTCGCCTCAACACGTAAAAATATTAGTAGGTGGAAAAAATTCAGTCACATGTTGGCCATTTACAGCCAATCAGAGAACTCACACTACGATCTACATGAAAACAAGGGACCGGGACAAAACGTAACTGAAGGTTAGACATATGGCTCTATAGCTCATGATGATGCACAGAGTCATGTACAACACTTCGTAATTATGGAATGTGTCCAGGTGAAAGATTCTAAAAGCTACTCGCACATTCTTGTGTATTCTGGAACCTTCAGGTTGCTACCTGCTACGACTGTGACATCACCAGTGACATCACACTTACACTGAAGCATCACCTATAAAAGGCTGCGTTCACATGAGTGCCCTCATTCTTTCATTTGAAGCGAGAAGATGTCCTGGTAAGACTGAAGTGTCTCTTTATCTCTGACTTCTTCACTTAGTACAGACTCATAAAAAAAAAGTGTTGAAACTGTAATTAGCAATATAACAACCATGTTTTGATTATAACTGCATTATTATTATTAATACTTGCTGTGGAGTTAGGTGAGTTATAGTAAGTCTTTCATAACTAATTAAGTCTTTATTTACCTTTGTAGGAATATGTCTTGTGAAAACGATCTCCTGTGGGAAACCATTCAGGAGAGAGTCCAGACTGTTCTGGACACCAACCTTCGTGGAGAGTGGGCGTTACCCTCGGTCTCTTGCGTGGACATCAACGCAGAGATCGCCCTGGCCATCACTAACCAGATATTTGTAGCCGTTTACAGTCTGGAGGATGACAACACGCATCCAAGCAGTGATGGGCAGGTGGCAAACAAGGAATTGCCCTGGATGCAGACGTACACCCGCATCCAGGATTTTCTCTGTAGCCTTCCTGAGGAAGTGGAGGCGAGCACGGAGACCGTAAGCCTCACGTCTCAGTCTTCCCAGGTCGATCAGCCAGAGCCTGAGAAGCCTGAAGAGGCAGTGAGTGTGGTGGGCTGCTTTGGTCCTGTCTCTGGAGTGTGGCTCTCCTTCAAGAAGAGAGTGCGGGGCCTTTACACAAGGGCTTCGCGCCTCTTCAAGAGGAGGGTAGCTCCTGCTCCCTCCACGCCACAGTGAGGTGGCAGCAGTGGTAGAAGCTCAAAACGAGCTCCCACTGTAAACAGAGTGTAAACTGTTTTTTTTACTTTGCAACTTAAAGGGCGGCACGGTGGCGCAGCAGGTAGTGTTGCAGTCACACAGCTCCAGGGACCTAGAAGTTGTGGGTTTGATTCCCGCTCCGGGTGACTGTCTGTGAGGAGTTGGTGTGTTCTCCCCGTGTCCGCGTGGGTTTCCTCCGGGGGCTCCGGTTTCCTCCCACACTCCAAAAACACACGTTTATATCCTCTTAACTCTTAGTATGCCAAATAAAAAATAAAATAAAAAACTACTTTATCTCTCTCGTTCTTTTTCCCCACACACCCCACTACTAATATAGATAGATAGATAGATAGATGTGTGTGTGTGTGTGTGTATAAGATTTGTCAAATGAGAACACCAAAGCCACAAAAACATATTTTTATCCAATTTTACTCTAAACGTAATATGAGTTAGACGTGGATATCAGAGTTTTAAATAGAAAAGTAAATACGCATATAAATGAATACTATTGTCCCAATATCAAAAGGTATTGTATATTCATACAATGTACTAGTTAACAGTGCTATAAAACCTCTAAACCAAGTTCACGGCTCTAAACAAGTACACATGTATTGTTATCTATCTGAACAGTGGGCCCACACATGCCCGCGCACAGACACTAGAGGTGGGCGATACTGGGAGTTTTGGTATCGATCCGATACCAAGTAAATACAAGGCCAGTATTGCCAATATTGATACAGATACCGCTAGTCTTCACCACGTGCAGGTGCCGAAGCAAAAGACAGGAGCGGGGGGGGGGGGGTGTCTGCGCGGCCTCACCCATATGGAGTTATTTTTGTGCCACAATTCTGCACGCGTGCGTATATTTTGAGCAAGAAGGTTTTTGCGAGTGCGCTTGGATATTTTAAGTGAGCACGGAGGATTCTTGAACGCACACTACAACCTACACATTTTGCTCTCCTGTCCTGCACGCTGAGTCAGCAACTAGCTGATGTGCTAAAAACAATGTACATAGTGTAAATTAGTGCTAGCAACAACAGTAAATGGTACTGCAAATAAACTACTTTAGCAATAGAAAGTACTGCAAATGCTATCTAGATAGGTAGTTTTCAACATACAGGGCTAGCTGATTGTGTAATTCTTAAATCTAAATAACTTTCTAAAGGAAACTTAATACTGAAATAAAGTTAGCTTGCGGTTAGCTATTCAGAAATCTGTTGGCTATAACTCTGTAATGTAGTAACGTACACCTGCATATATTAGTGTGTATTTGATTTAAATATGCTTCACAATTTAGGTATAGCAAAAGAGTATTTCAGTTATTTTGCCCTAAATATTGGCAATGCATGTAGCCTTAATAACATACAGGGGAACGAAAGAAGGGTGAACTGAACCCTCCTGGTCAGTGAAATCTTTCTGTAATTTTTTTTCTGAGTTAAAACCTATTTGTTCAGTGTTTGTGTGTGTGTTTGTGTGTGTGTGTGTGTGTGTGTAAAACTCAGGAGGGTTGCTCAGGTGGATTGATTTAAACCTGCCTTCCTCTCTCTACATGAAAAGCTTTTGAACTGCAGTATTAAGCTTCCTTTAGAAAGTTATTTACTGGTCTTCGGCCTTTATGTCCCTCCCACTTGGCGGTCAAGCCATCCAATCAGAAATGACCTTTGTCATTTGGCGTTTCTGATTGGCTGAAACTGAGGCACATTGTAAACTGAGGCACACACACAGCGAATGTAAACTGACAAAAACGTTGCACGCCTGAATCGTGGCTTGTGTACGGTGAGGCTCAAAACATCAACAGCCAATTCACTTGCTTAATGCAACCAAACAAAACTTTAGTTGGGGCGCGCTCAGTACTCAAGACATCTCTAGGGAAATTTCTGGATCTCTGGTGCTAGTAGGAAGATGTAGAACCGGTCCAGGAGTGGTGAGAAGTCCGAGCAGTTAAAAACAGCTCCCAATTCGGCAGCTCCATCTCTGTGTAGCTCACTGAGCTCTGGGGGAAAAAAACGGGCCGTGCTTTAAAATGTCTCAGAGATAAGGTACACATTGAAAGATGTGGATGAATTTATTGTGTTCAACTACATACATTTTTGTCTCATTTAATTCAATAATATATTTAAGATAATCTATTACTTTTTATCTTTTACTTTTTCCTAAATTTTCCCAACTGAAATGTAATAAAAACTGCTGTTAGGAGAAATAACACATTTTGCACCTGGCAGGCCATTTTGCATACTGTTGCCAAGGTTACAGAGATTTGGCGGTTAGAGAAACCAGTTTTATCCGGATGGAGCCAGTTTTGTCCGGTTCTTTCAAGATGGGACCCTCTAAAGGCAAGGTAAGAAGTGAGGAATAAAATAATGTTTTTGATGTTATTACCTCTTTATGAGATTTGTGCGAGGTTTGTAGAGCATTTTATAAATACATCCCATGGATGTAGTATATTTTAGATAATTGAATTTAGTTTAAGAGCAAGCATAATTTAACGGCTATTTACTGTTAGCTAACTTTAGCTAGCTATCTCGCTAGCTAACTGCATTAGTCATAAGGTAAAAAAATATT
Source organism: Hoplias malabaricus (assembly GCF_029633855.1). Taxonomy (NCBI): domain Eukaryota; kingdom Metazoa; phylum Chordata; class Actinopteri; order Characiformes; family Erythrinidae; genus Hoplias; species Hoplias malabaricus. The sequence continues at coordinate 79,148,719 of NC_089800.1, forward strand.
TGTGTGCTAACAAGCCACATAGCAAAAAAACACACTGTTTATATCCACCGGTATATCTTAAGTATTACAGGTCCAAAGTGTACAAAATTGAAGCGTCAAGTCTCTGTTTTTCATTGATTTTGCTCATATGTAATTCCATTTGATAAATATTTTTGTCGAAGTATAGCTACCTTGCCAGGACAGTTGTTATGAGTAAATATTAGTTAGCTACAGTATAGATATTCAAAATTTTCATGGACCCACATTTGCATTAATGTGTATAATGTGTACATACATCAGTCGAACGGGCAGACTCACATGATTATGAGGACATACGCGTTTTACATCAATGTTTGAGATAAGGTACACATTGAAAGATGAGGATGAGATCTGAGCTCGTGAGAAACATACAGTCGTGTAGCTTAGTCTCAGCTTTCCAACGACACGTCAATCAAGTCTGTAGAACAGTCGGGCAGAGTTATGCGCACACAAGGAGGGAGGGACCAACACAGACCCATATTTCAGCAGAACGCATTTGTTTTCAGCGAGTAACAGACCCAGACGCTGTGAGAGATGACTCAAAGTTCAACAAACAATGGTCAAGGCAATAAACAGGTTTTCAAAGCTTACATTTCTTTTACTAGATGCATTTCCCCCACTGATGCCATTTAAATACAGGAAGGGGTGTGAGGGAGGTTGCCTTGCTTACAGCCAATCAAGGTGAAGCTCCCGCCTCCCAACGACTCTGGCATTTTAAAGGACAATGCTGGTTTATAAACATGTGTAAACACCAGAAATAAACTAGTGAAATCTGGAAAAAATACATCATAACAAAAGTTTTTTTCCTGTTTGGTTAGGGTAAAAGGCCACTAAGAGAGGTACATGAGACTAGTTTCTACATTGTAAGATATTGGTTTAGGTGCAGACAAGATAAATATGCTGTATTTCTGCAGTAGGGTAATAATTTTCCTTTTGGTGAGCTTGAGATCTTTAGAGACACTGGGGGAAACAACAGTGACACCTAGCGGTGGCTTGTTCGCCTGCTGGCCACATTTGTGGATCAGGCTGCATTTGTATGTGGATCGGGTGAAATGCGAAAGGAAATTCTCAAAATCCAAAAACCCGCGAGAGGAAATGAACAAATGCACGTCACGGAAAATACGTGAGTGACTCGATTCACAAACGCAGATTCAACAATTTACAAAAACCTTTTAAATTCGAGACTTCGACTTTACAAATACTTGCAATGTAAATTTAAACAAATGTATTTATTTTTGCATAAAAGTGTGATATATCTGAAAAACAAAAACATGTATTTATTAATGTAACTGTATTTGTACAAATTGCAGTCTGTGAGACACAGATTGGGATGAGTTCATTTGTAAACAGTGAAACATATTTGTGACTTATGTTTAATTTGTGGATTAACATTTACACATTTGTAAAGTATTATGAGACTAATCTCTCTCCATAATTCACACATTCGTATAAAACCTGCACATTCGCAAACCAACATGTGAATCTGTGCAGTGCGAGTTACACACCTGTAGAAAGTCAATGACTACATCTGCTCAAATTTGCGACTACGAGTCTTAAATACTGGCACATTTCCGGTTTTATTTATGTTTACCATCAGAGATGTGATAAAAAGTCATTCCTTATTTTCCCTTTTCCCTGTTCCAAGAACTGCACGGACCCTCTGTCCTCCATGTTTGTTTTCTGGAGCAGGTTTTCGTAGGAGTCGCTCAATCACTGAACCAGGAGACATCAGCCAATAGCATGACACCTGTCCAACAAGCTGCTCTGATTGGTCAGAGGGGTTTACTGATCTCTGAACAATGCCGACCCATAGCTCTACAGATGCACGAATTAGTTTTGCACCACGCTCCATCTGATATATTTGGTGCAGAAGTGAGAGCACGTGGAAGTAGTCACGTGTGAGTGAAGAAGACAACATTTGAGACTTGTATGTTCACATGTTGGTTTGCGAATGTGCAAGTTTTATCAGTATGCGAATGTGTTTTGCACCATATTTACCGCTTTAACTGTAGCAGAACTGTGAGCGTATGATATTTTTTTACTTGTGTGTGTAGAATTGGATTTGTGCAGCTGCAGTGAAGAGTTTGTGAAGGTGTTAATGTTAAGCTGTACTTGTGGAAAAGGAAAAGATATCTATAGGTTTGCAACTCCTGAAGTGATTTTCTCTGTGACTTCAAATTTACTGATACACACAGTGTGACTATTTTGTACAACTACAAATTTCACTGTCACAGGTAATTTTCCTCTGTATGCCTCACAGCAGCCTGGCTGTGATAAAGCACAAGTTAAAATAATGTTAGCTAGTTTAATTTACCTTTCTTTCCTCTCCTCTATTTCTCCCCCTCTCTCGCTCACTTGTCAGGTGGGTAGAGATAGATGTGTAGTGCGGTATGTGTCAAAAACTGCTGTATAACTGTGTATAACTGAATGCTGTGTTTTAGCTGCACCAAATGGCTTGCGTAGATTGAAACAATGCTTTATATGAACTGATATATACAAAGAAATACTTAATAAATCTGTTTGTTTACTTTGCAGGTGGAGCATAAGGAGACCCCCTAAAAAGTTTGTTTTTTGGTGTTGATGATAATAATAAACATTGTAAAATTCATTAAGCTTACACTGATTTTGCCTCAGTATATCTTTATCAAAGCAGCTTAGATTCATTATTAAAATAGACCACACAGAGTAAATCAGAGTGATTTGGAGAAAGTTTTTTTTTTTTTTTTCCAAATGGTAAAGTTTGAGGCCTGTTAAGGGGATTCACATAAATATACTGAGAAAAATTAATGGAATGTTAATAGGACCATTATTTGAAATAAAATCTCAACTGCACTGGTGACACAAGGTGCAAAAAAAAACAAAAAAAAAACAACACAACAAAATGCAGCACGCCTGGTTTCAACCAGCCTAAAAGAGCACGTCACACCCCTATTAGTTGAGCTGCATTGGCTACCCTTAGCTGCTCGCATCAAATTTAAATCACTAATGATGGCCTTCAGAGTATTCACTGGTTCTGCTCCCATCCACCTCAATAGACTCTTAAAACCATACGCTAGCGCCCGCCCTCTCCGTTCCTCAAAGGAGCGCCAACTAACACGGCCAACCCCCCGTACAGGTCAGTCGAGGCTATTCTCATCTCTGGTACCACGCTGGTGGAACGAGCTTCCAAGCACTATCAGAGCAACAGAAACCCTCTCCGCATTCAAGAAATCCTTGAAAACCCAGCTCTTCCGAGAGTATCTCTTGCACTGAAAGTCTTTCTTTAATGCACTTATTACTTCCTGGCATATTGCAGTCAATGTAAGCTACTTTGTATAAATTGTGCTGTAGTTTGAATGTTAGATTCTCTTTTGTAAGTCGCTTTGGATAAAAGCGTCTGCCAAATGCATAAATGTAAAATGTAAATGTAAAATAAATGCTCCACTGCAGTGCACAATAAATGTTATAGTGTATACATTCTACTAACTTGCAATTAGTGAATAAGAAAGAACAAGAAAACTATATCATGTTAATGTAGCATTCAGAGGAAAGATGAATCTGGAAACATCAAGAAAAAATGACTTTTTTCACTTTCAGGGAACATTTCCAAAGCAGGATTTCCACAACCGTAATAGAATGTTAAGCGAATGTTTTTACATTGCACATAATCAGAACATTCGAAGACAATGTTCCTAGAATGTAAAATTGTCGTTGCAAATGAAGTTGAGGTCATATTCTGAGAATGTTATCCTAACTTCAATATTAAGCAAACTGGACAGATTAGTGTTGAGGGAATATTCCAAAGCAACCAGAATAGAACATTATGGGAACATTCCAAGACAACGTTCCTAGAATGTTAAATTATTGGTGTAAATAATCTTGAGTTAACGTTCCGGGAATGTTTTTGAAACATGAGAATAACGTTGTGAGATCGTTAAAAAAAAACTGGACAAAATCACGTTGAGGGAACATTCTAGTGTAACGTTCCCAATAACCAAAATAGAACATTATGGGAACGGTCTAAGAACATTCCAAGACAACGTTCCTAGAATGTTAAATTATTGGTGTAAATAATCTTGAGTTAACGTTCCGGGAATGTTTTTGAAACATGAGCATAACGTTGTGAGAACGTTAAAAAAAAAAACTGGACAAAATCACGTTGAGGGAACATTCTAGTGTAACGTTCCCAATAACCAAAATAGAACATTATGGGAACGGTCTAAGAACATTCCAAGACAACGTTCCTATAATGTTAAATTATTGGTGTAAATAATGTTGAGGTAACGTTCCCGAACGTTTTTGTAACTTGAGAATAATGTTGTGAGAATGTTAAAAAAAAATGGATAAAATCACGTTGAAGGAACATTCTATAATGTTACCCATAACCAAAAAAATAGAACATTAGAATTGCTCCGCCTCCTTGTCTGAGTCTGTCCAATCACAGCGCTGGACCTGCGTTTATGTGAGAACATAGAAGAGGATAAATGCAGCAGAACAGACACACGTGTGGAGAAAAAAGAGCACTGAGTAAAACAAAATAAACAGAGAAGAAAGAGAAAACAAGAACAGAGAAGAAAGAGAACTAAGCAAAAACAGCTAAAAGCCAGAGCTTCTGCTTATCGCTCCTCAATGCTGTGTGCTCAGGTCTGGGTGAACAGTGAGCGGCTCATTATCATTTATAGGAACAGGCGCTGAAATCAGGCATTCTGAACAGGGCTGTTTAGACAGTGGGAGAACACTGCTGTGGGGTTTGATCCCTGTGGTGTTTTGACCAAAGCAGGTCACGTTTTGTTAAGCCCCCACCTGTGAAAAATTGAGAGAATATGTCCTCTTTAAAGGGGTTATATAAAATGCATTTATTGAATTACATTTTAATGTATAAAAAATCAACTTTCTTCCAAGGGCATTGTTTATTCAATGGTACTTTTATACTTTTATAATAATTGCATTAAAGTAATCTCTCTTTTAACCTGATGGTGAAGAAGCTTTGTGAATTTAAAAGTGCTTCAACATCATGTAATGTTTCTACAAAGAACTCTTAAATTGGTGTAGCGCAGTCATGAGCCTAACCTCTGGAGGTGGAAGGACACTAGGACCCAGCAGGCTGCTTCCTCTCTCACCGAGCGGTGGATAACCAGAGCCGCCAGTTTTCCAGCGGAGCCCGGTATAAAAGGCAGGACGCAGCGGAAGACGCGCTGGATACTAGCAGCTGCTTCAGTGACCGACGGAAAGGAGGATCCAGGTTGACCCTGAAGATGGACGCTGCCGGGCTCTCATCACTCTGAGCCTTTACGCGCGTGAAGACCCCCACTCATCCCGTCTCCTTCCCTGGCGCGCGATGCGAGGAGAGGATGGAGAGGGACAGCACCGTCGCCGCGTCTGAAACGCGCCGATTCTCCGTCCGGGAGGGGACCCTTTTGTATTCTGGAGTCTAGGGCCAGTCATGAAGCGCAGAAAACACGCCGTGAGCGCGCGCTGAAATGCTGAAACGGTGACCCCCTCACACACCCTGCAGTGTCCAGGCAGTGATGAACGCCTCCAACGCCACGGACGAGAAGGAGCTGAGCGTGGCGTTCCAGGTCAGCGTGGCGTCCGCGCTCGGGCTCCTGACGCTGGCCACGGCGCTGTCCAACGCCTTCGTGATCGCCACCATCACGCGCTCGCGCAAGCTGCACACGCCGGCCAACTTTCTGATCGCCTCTCTGGCGGTCACCGACCTGCTGGTGTCCGTGCTGGTGATGCCCATCAGCGCGCTCTACACGGTCAGCCACACGTGGTCGTTGGGCCAGGTGGCGTGCGACGTGTGGCTCTCCTCGGACATCACCTGCTGCACCGCGTCCATCCTGCACCTGTGCGTCATTGCGCTGGACCGCTACTGGGCCATTACGGACGCCGTGGGCTACGCCAAGAGGCGCACGGTCAGGCGCGCGGCGCTCATGGTGGCCACGGCGTGGGTCATCGCCGTGTCCATCTCCGTGCCGCCGTTCTTCTGGCGCCAGGTGAAGGCGGGCGAGGTGACCGTGTGTGCCGTGAACACGGAGCACGTCTTCTACACCATTTACTCCACCTTCGGCGCCTTCTACCTGCCCACGCTGATGCTCGTGGCGCTCTACGGCCGGATTTACGCGGAGGCGCGCAGGCGCATCCTCAAGCAGTCGCCCAAGCGGACGGGCAAGCGGCTGATGGCGGCGCGCCTCGCCCCCAGCTCCCCGGGCTCCGCCAGCTCCACCGCGCCGCTGCAGGGCGCCGCGGAGCCCGAGGCGCTCGCGCACCTGGCCGTCACCGTCACCGTGTCCGACTCGCTGCTGGAGAAAAAGCGCATCTCGGCGGCGCGAGAGCGCAAAGCCACAAAGACGCTGGGTATAATCCTGGGCGCGTACATCGTGTGCTGGCTGCCCTTCTTCATTTACACGCTGCTGGTGGCTCTGTGCGCCTCGTGCCCCGCGCACCCGGAGCTCTTTGACTTCTTCACGTGGCTCGGCTACCTCAACTCGCTCATCAACCCCGTCATCTACACCATGGCCAACGACGACTTCAAAAAGGCCTTTCAGAAACTCCTCCGCCTCCGCTGCTGCGCCCCCTGAGCGCGCGAGGACCGCTGTTTGGAGGGTACGGGTAGAAACTGCAGGTTAACGGTGAAAGGACAGAGTACTGACCACGCAGCTAACGCCAGGGGTGTTTGAGGGCAGTCGCGTGTCAGGGCCAAGTTTTGAGCTGGCAACAAAGCGGGAAATGCACACACTGCTACTAAATGATACATGTTAAAGAATTACTACATAATATTTTTTACCTCAAAATCATTGTGATGCTCCACTGCGCTGTAACAGAGAGATTAGAGCCTCTGTCGTTGCTAATCCAGGCTCAGCACTGCAGAAACTGCACTATGTAACTTTTGTAGGAGAGTAGGAAAAGTGAAGCCAGCACAGGTCTAGCGCCCCTGCTGGCTGGTTGAAGTAAAAGGTGTCGCTCCACCTACCCCCATGTTTTCAATATCCAAGCAGCTAATTTTTCTTCTCAAAACTGTCTTTCCTCCTGGGTCTAATTCCAGCAGTCAGTTTTCCTCGTGCTAATATCAGCACATTTCCCCCAGAAATCCATTTTCATGAAGTTATTCTGCTATATCATAAGAAGGCAGAGTTATAGGACTGAAGTGATTGACAGGCTTTTTAAAAAACAGGAATGGTCTCAAGATTTGTATCATGTTGATTTAAGGCTTTCCATGGGGTGTTTCTGAACACTAATGTAGCAAACTACATCTTCATTGTAGTAGTTTTAAAAAGACAATACTAGAATTATTTACAAATAGTACATTATTATTTGATATCTTTCTCTTGATGGGCTGCTCCGCCATGTTGAAAATGTTGTTTACGTCATTAACTTGGCCAATTTATGCTGCCAAAATGTGTCCGACTCCAGCTTCCCTCGTCAGAGGGTGTTCATGTGGTGAACATACTTTTATTTATCATTTATAATTTATAAATGAACAGTCATGCCATGTTCTTCTGTTGGCTGCACAAACAGAAACTGTGTTCATATGCATCTCGGCTTCAGACACTGAGTGAAGTTCAATTATTATTAAAACTCTCCATTCCACCTTAAAATTTGCAGCAGTTACTGGTGTTGACCAGCTTTCTGTTCCAAATTAAATGGGGTAGCGATTATATTCCAGCATCAGTCGAACCTTAAATGCTGCATTTTTTAAGGTGGAATGTAAAATAGCAGGTGCATTTTGGGAAAGGAAAATAATTATAGATTAAAGTTTTCTGCTCTTCTCCAGTGTGGCCAACACAACTGAGATCAACAGGAAAGGGGTAGGTGTCTCACACTTAAAAATTATGGTTCTACAAGGGTTCTTCAGTAAAGAAAACAGTTCTATATAGAACCCTGAATACTTGAAGGACCTTTTGGCATGATTAAAGTGTTCTTTGCATCATGAAGTTGTTCTTTGGATTGATGGAGAATGAGGTATTAATGTTTCTTTACAGCATCGTTTAGAAAAGTGTTCTGTACGGCACTGTTCTTCCATTGTGAGAAGCTTTCCGTCATATCAAAGAAGACCTGTTTTTGGTTCCGTATAGAACCCTTTCCAATAGCTGCTTTATAGAACCATCTATAGTACATTCTCCATCAACCTGTAGAAGCCTTTCATGAAGCTTAGAACCCTTCAGTCATGCCAAATGTTCTTCAGGTGTTTAGGGTTCTATATAATACTATTTTTTTTTATAAAGGACCATTCATTTTAAGTGTGTACCCAAATTAGGAGGCGTGTCTGAGACACGGCTCAGTGAGGAGTGGGTGGGTCTACCCAAATCAGGCTGTATATCTCAGACTGAGCTTAGATTGAGCTCTGTGAGAAGACAGTGTCTGCCTCAGCCTCTGGTCTCTACAGCTCAGCCTCTGGTATCAAATTTGACAACGTGTTTCTACAGTCCATGTTCCTATAGTCATTGGGCTTGGGTGGTACCTGGAGATGAAGTTAGTGTTTGGAGGGCACCTGTGGTTATGGTTAGGTTTTGGTTCAGAATTAGGGTAATGATTATTGTTAAGGTGGCGGCACGGTGGCGCAGTAGGTAGTTGTCGCAGTCACACAGCTCCAGGGTCCTGGAGGTTGTGGGTTCGAGCCCCGCTCCGGGTGACTATTGGTAAGGAGTTTGGTGTGTTCTCCCAGTGTCTGCATATGTTTCCTCCAGGTGCTCCGGTTTCCTCCCACAGTCCAAAAACACACATTGGTAGGTGGATTGGCCGACTTCGTAGGTGTGAGTGTGTGTTGCCCTGTGAAGGACTGGCGCCCCCTCCAGGGTGTATTCACACTTTGCGCCCAGTGATTCCAGGTAGGCTCTGGACCCACCACGACCCTGAACTGGATAATGAATGAATGAATGTATTATAGTGATGTGTGCATTTCATGCTTTAATGGCAGAGACCTGACGGTGACACGTTGGTGCACTGACGTGTGTGTGAGATGCTTTGCTGTGATGCTGGGCTGCATGTGAAGCTGTTTGGGCTCCACTGGTCAAATTACATTTGTGAAATTAAATATACACCTCCGCACACTCTAATGCGTGAATACTCTTACATTTAGCAGCTCTAAAACAAACAAACAAAGGAATAAATAAATATGACACAATACATGTTCAAAATTTATGGAACTCAATATTTTATGCTTTTATTTTGCATTTGCATGTTCCAGTTTCAAGATATAACATCTTTAAATGTACAGAAGGACACTGACTGCCCCAACCCCCCCCCCCCCCCCAACACACACACACACACACGTTTGACCAGCAGGGCCTAAACGTCTTCGCAGGAATACTATTCTACCCTGCTGCATTATTGTGTCTATTTTGCATTGTTATTTTTTTGTTCAATTAAATGCCAGAGTAAAGTCTTTATGTTCCTGATCAACACTTGGAAACAACCGACCTGAGAATAAAGCCTCAGCCAGTGGTGCATTTACAGATTAGTAACACAGTGTACTCCTCTTTTCTTCCCTTCCTTCATTCCTTCCCTCTATCATTCTTGGCACTGCATATCTGAGTACATCATCTGAAACAACCCCAAAGCTGTATAGAAAAGCAACCATGAAAATTCCCCGTCCATGTCAAGGTCAAAGCCAGTTTTTGCCAAGTGCTGTTTGCTGGGTGCCTTTCATGGTCAGCCGTACTGTACAAACAAGCAGGTTATATTTACACCCGTCAGTGAGAAAGATTGGGAATAAATTACATTAAGCAAATAACAAATGACATTGCAGATTCTCAGGAGGCAGTACCTTTTCCCGGTCTATGGTGTTTACCATCATTTTAGCATCATCTGTGTGCTGAAAGCCACGTGATCTGGGCCTGTTTTTGAAATCTTTTGATATCAGAAATGATTATGCACAACCACTGATCTAATCCATGGATAAACAAAAGAGAACGCTACATACATTACCTACCAAAGGTAAAATATATATATATGCCATAAATAGCACTTGAATACAAGGAATAATCAAAGGGTATGACGTAGGATAGATCATATTTAGGCCTGGAATTGAGATGTGAGTTTTGTCATGTCTGTCAAACTTGAAACCAGGTTCTGCCAGACCACCGTCGGCTGCAAAGCATGTGTCGTGTGAGCATCACCGATATTTCAGAAACAAAGATGCCGAGAAGGTGTTGAGAGTGATTTTGACCCATAGCTAAGGAAACATGTTTCCAACAATAGCATAAAATGTGATTTCTATTAGGTTTCCTGCAACATTTCACATGACTCTGCCTCATAAAGGACATAGCTTTTCTTCAGATTCATATATATTTCTTACTATTATTAAAACGATGACTTCAAACCTACTTTCATTGATCACACTGTTTAAAACTGCGAGTTTGGGCAGATGTTTTGGAAATATAGATTTCAGCGGCGCTTGCAAACCAATGGCTGTGCCCTGCTTATAGGTGGAGTTTGAGTTTGAGCACTGCTCTCACCTACTGACCAAACTGTGTAGAGTTAAACTGAGAGAGAGACTAAAGAGTGGGGAGAACAAACAGTGGATACAGAGCGTGAAGACTGGTTGAATTTGGTTTCGTTATTGGTGTTAATAATAAAAAAGCTGTAAACAGTGTGTTACTGCAGTGGATTGGGCAGGACTTCTTGGATGGGGCCTGTCGTATAAAATAAAAGCACAGTGTAATATGAAGAAGCATTAAGGAGGTGCAGTTTGTTCTAACATCAGTGCATGTGTAAGAATACCTACCACCACTTTTGGACTACAGCAATGTGTGTACAGAATACTGGTGTTAGTGTAGAATCTGTTCCTAATATTTATGTTATTTATGATGTTGATAGCTTTATTTAATGGTTAAGCTCAGATTTACACACAATCAAACCAGACAAGGGTTTTACCACAGATGAAGCTGATAAAGATCAAAAGATCAGTGAAAAGATCAGTGAAAGTTGCATACCATCGTATTACCTTCTGTCACTGGGGTTGAATGAACATGTGTGTAATAGACTGTTTATTTCATCTTGAACACAATAATTGACCAATCTACAAATTCTGCTAATCTCAGTTACATGCGTCACACATTGAGATAACGGAGAAAATACTCCCCGAGTTTAACACAAGGCTTATGCACTTAAGCTACAAGCTAAATAGGATCTCAAAAACCAGCAAGATTAATTTATTCTTCAGTCACTGCACAACTTTGTCAAGCACTCACTAATATAAACACGATCCTGTTTACAGCACATCCTCCATTAAGTCCATTAACTTCTCCAGCCAATTATCCAGTGTAAACACTTTGGATCTGTCAGTTTGTTAGCACTGCGCGCTTAGCAGCCACGCAGGTCGACACACTTCTCTGTTTTTACTTTTCAATTATTCAACACGGAGCTCAATAAACCTGATCCATTAACCCCTCTTTAAATATCTCTCTGCTCTGAGTTACAGATATCGAAGTTATGTCCAAGTTAAAGGTAAATCACAACCACACTCATATGCTAACAAGGCTAAACACTGGATTTATACTGGAGGGGTTTGTGAACCATGTCTGAGTGAGTGAGTGAATTATAGTGAATTCCATTAAATGAACAACATTTTCCTTTTTCACCTTCTTTATTGGACATGTTTATCCAACATTTTATTAGTTTCCACCAAATTCACCTTTGGATCTTGTGGAATTTATGGTGTAAACTAGAGAACAGTAGTCATTTAAGTCACTTTAAAAAAACAACAACAAAAAAACACTCTTTAAAATGCATGTGTTCCTGACAACATCAGGTGAAACTAGGATGGCCGCAGGTATGTTTCCATACTTCATCACAAAATACTTTATTAAAGGTTATTGTTTTGTCCTCTTCATCCTTTGCATAATTTAGATTCATCACATGGAGACAGGCACTTAAGCAATTACTCACAATGAGGCTGCCATATGCTTTCAACCTTGGAACAATTCAGCCAAACACCACATGTAATTCTTACCACATTATTAACACATGGGAAATGATTAAAAACTTTACTTAAAATGTGTAAATTCATTGGCCCAAAGCCTTGCCCCTGTTCTGCATTCTTTAAGGCCAAGCAACTGACATTCAGCAGTGCGTAGTTAGTCCTCCAGGTTTACACTTCTGAAAACCAGCTGCATCTGCACAGTTCAAACAGACTTACTACTACTGCTGACATCAGTACTAATATTACTACGACTCCTAGTAAAACTACAATTACTGCTAATATTACTTTCATTACTACATTACACATTATGACTTCTACTACAATTACTACAACTGCTAGTATTACTACAACTGTTAGCATGGCTACTATTACTACTGCTAGTCCAGTGCATTAATCTGGCCTCGCTGTCAGGATTTTGCCAGCTGCATTCTGATAGGCTTGAAACCTGCCTCCACATGTTGTGATTGGTCCTTTTGCGTGTCAGTCAAATTTCTTTTCCTGCAGTAGTAGGCAGTTTTTGGTCACATTCAAGTGGCGATAGGTACCAGACCCTTCCTACAGAGTCTGGCAATGCAAGATTACTAATATCATACTGCTGCTATTAATTTCACTACTATAATTACCATCAATACATCTGCTAAAACTGCATAGTGCTGCTGCTACTACTAATACTGCTATTACTACTGGCACAACTATCACAGCTACTATTTCTGTTATCACTTATGCTGCTACTATTCTTTATATTAATATCATAAATATTAATAATTTTACTTTTACTACTTTCACTATTGCTACTATGGCTACTACAATCACTGCTACTACTATCCCTGCTGCTACTGCTATCACTACTATTACCCCCTACTCCTTATACTACTGCTGCTACTACTATTGCTATTACTACCACAAGCTAATATTACTACTACTACTACTACTACTATTACACCTACTACTAACATTGGTTCTACTGCTACTACTACAATCAGTACTACTACTGCTACCAGGATTATTGATATTATTTGTAACATTATGTAAGATGTATCATTCCTAAGGTGTGATCATTTTAATCCAGTTTTTTATCTGGTTGTCTTTACTGGAGATTGTGATAACAAAGGGATGTAAAGCAGAGCTCTTGTCCCCCGGTGGTGTTTCTCCCACATTCAGCCTTTTCAGCATGGTTCACTCAGGCACAACAGGCTCTTTTACTCCTCTGCTCTCCCTTTATGTCTCGGGTGCATGTTCAGTGTCCTGTGCACTGCCCTGTGACCAAAACAGTGTCTACTACTGCGCTGTACTGCAGGGAATAAAGCACCGCGGGTCCACAGCATGCACTCATGCTCTGTACTCAGAGCCTACCTACCACTCCATTGCTTCCTTTTCCCGCGGCAGCCATACAGCAATGGGTTGCTACTGAAGATACACATGCGTATATAATGCTGTCACTGATGAAACACAAGCTTGCATCTCCATTTTTTGCTGTTTTGTAATAGTGTTTAACACAACGTAATGGACCAAGAGGATTGTTACAAAATTGTTATAAAAACATATAAAATCCGACCCTGTTAGTCTCCATTGAATGTTATATAATTGTTTCCCTTCTCCTAAGATGCAAGCTTTTTGTCCAATATCAATAATAGGTTTCTTGCATATTTCCAAATATACTGACAATATATTCCAGTATAGGTTTATAGGCTGTCTATACGTACCCCTGTCTATTAATCCTGCCCATAAGTCTTCATTCACGTCTGAAGTGTCTCCTTGAGGGAGCGCGTCATTTTCGCACATGCCATTCACACATTTCAGAAGTGAGAAACACTGCGTCTAACATCAGCCTGTTCAGCAGAGGTCACACGTGAATCCCGGTGGTTCACGAGTGCTTTCACTGACAGTTTCCATTTTGAGCACTCACAGTAGAACAGCTCTGCTTTGGTGATAACCCAAAATTTTTGATAGCACAGGAAATATGTTGCTTGGGAGGACTGCTTACAGCAACACTAAATGAGAGGCTGTTAAAAGCTGATATATTTTCTCCCTTTTCCAGGAGGGAAGAAAGTTCTGGGACCTGCTTTGGTCCAAACCCCACAAGCCCCACAGCAGTGTCCTCCCTCTGTCTAAAGAGCCCTTTTCAGAACGCCCGCTTTCAGCGGCTGTTCCTTTAAATGATAATGGGCTGCTCGCTGTTCACCCCTACCCCAAGCGCACAGCAGTGAGAAGCGAGGAGCAGAAGTTTTTAGCCATTTTTACTCAGTTCTCGTCCTTCTAAATTCTCATATTTCTCAGCACTCGTGTCTAGTTTGCTCCATTTAATCTCATCTTTAAATGCTTGTCCAGCACTGATTGGACAGACTTAGACGAGGGGGCAGCAAAATTCTAAAGTCTCTGCACTTGACGACAGAAGCAGAGCACAATCAGAACAACTCGTTTGGTCCCATGTTTCTGACTTAGGCAGCCCAAAGAATAAAAAGGTCATGTTGTTACAGTGTATGGGTTGGTGGACTCCAGCTTCACAAATTAATGTGCCTTTGCACTGAACAAGTCCCCTTTAAGAAAAAAAAACAATTTTAATGATACTGCAAGAAAAGAAGAGAGGAGAAACTAGCAGGTTGCATTTTCATCCTCTCCACACCACAGGTAAGGCACTGTTGGCTTCCCCCGCCTGCCCAGTGCTCTCTGCTGCTTGCGACAGGTTTATTGGTGGAACCTCTGGTGCTAATCATCTGTTATCAGAGCAGCAGAGTGGTGCCTTGTTTCATTCTCATCTCAATCCTGCTGCTCTGTCTCCAGCCTGCACAGCAGCACCAAGCTCACGTGTCTCAGAGACGAGCAACTTCACAACATCTCAGCCCAGCTAACAAAATTGACAACTTTAAGACGTCCTTTAAAGATGAAAGGACGTCAACAAATAATGTTATATGGATGTTATTTTGTAGGGTCCAAGAAACCGTTCAGAGAACTTTTCTGACATCGTGACAACGTTTCAACAACGTCCCGAGCACTCAAAAAACCATGTCTATAGGACATCCTCAGAATGGCATGAAAGTTGTAAATAGGTGTAAAAAATAACGTTATATGGACGTTATTTTGTAGGGTCCCAGAAACCATTAGATGACATCTTTTCTGACGTCCTCAAAACATTTCAACAACGTCCCCAGCACTCAAAAAACCAAGTCTATAGGACGTCCTCAGAATGGCATGAAAGTTGTAAATAGGTGTAAAAAATAACGTTATATGGACGTTATTTTGTATAGGGTCCCAGAAACTGTTCAGAGGATGTCCTCACATTTTAACATCCCCAGCACTCATAAAACCACATCTTTAGGACGTCTCTTTATTTTGTAGGACGCTTTTATATGGCAAGATTAATACACATTTGTAAACGTACATTTTAGAAAATAGAAATTACTTTTCTAAGTACATTATCATTAAACTGACAGTAATTGTTTAATCAATAATGAAAATAACATTACACATGACCACATTTTGTATGGCTATGTAAATGATATTGTGTTATAAAGATACCCAAAGGACAGCATACATGTCTAAAAATAATTAAGACTCCAGTGTTGTTAAATGCAGTGCATATTTTTTGGAAATTGTACAAATTCCACAATATGTTATCTGTGTCAGAGTAAGTCACCTTGCATGTTAATATTTCGTTGCCTGTTCTTTAAAAGGATATTTTAATGAATATATAGACTCAAAGTTCAGTCAATTCTCCAGTAAGGTTAATATTGAAAACAAGCACACATTTTTAACTTTAATTGTATCTAACATTTATTCATGTCATGCTTTAAATTTATTTTCACATTTTAATGCTTTGTAGTGCTGGGCGATATGGACAATAATCTTGATTATATATACAACTGAATGATGTATGATCTATTTACCACCCAGCCGTACTGTACTTTACAGATTTTGCTGTTCATGTCGTCCAGCAGTCATTTGTCCGCCGGAAGTGATCTACTGGAAAAATTAAATAATTTAAATTAAATTAAAATAATCAAAACAAACCAACACAAAACTAATTATGATCAGATTTCAAAGATCAGAATTAGGAGCTAGAAGCTGAGATTTTATTTTGTAACTACATCTGCCAGAACATCTGCCTAATGCTGTAAATATAAATGTATACAGTACTCTGCAAAAGTTTAAGGCATCTAAGATAATTATATTTATTTAAATTAATGCATTATTAGTGAGCATTGGGCTTGTATAAAGGTATGTATAATTACAGTAAATACAAAAAATAATAATATTAAACAAATAAGAAATATAAGATCTTTTTTTCTATAAAGTAGTAGGTGTAAGTGAGTTTGAAGAACAATGATTTGTTCAGAATCTCCTTGATTGCATGATTTTGTTAAATCAACAGCACACAATATTTAAAATCATTATTTTTTTAACCAGTAAAACTAGGTATTGGATGATAACTTAAAAGTTAAACCAACACATTCACACACAGAGTATCACACTTACTGGAATAATATTATTTGGTTTTATTCTAATGTTGGACAATTTTAATTTAAGCAAATAAACACTGCTCAGATAAGTAGCTTTTTAAGTCTCAGTCTCTGGGGTCTAAAACTCTTGCACAGTACTGTAGATAGGTCAATAAAATGTTAAAAAAAGTATCAATATTAATATAAATCAATATATATCAATATAAAATCAATAGTAAATTATTCAATTATGCTAAAGCAGGATTAATGTGTTCATACTAAAATAATCTAGGATTAGTTTGCAAAAGTAAATTATGAATATTAGCAAAAAGATTTAATTAGGTGGAAATTAATGGTACAATACACATGCAAGCACATAGCTCCTCCTCTGAGAGATACTCATTTCAATGCATTCCTATAGGTTTCTAGGTTAAAGTGTAAGGTGATTTTAAGATTATATGTTCGACTGAAAAGTGGAAAAAGCCTTCCTGGGCAGAGGAGGCAGAGTGTGTTTTGACATCACACGCTCTAGGCCTCCCCATTCAAGTGAATGAAGCGATACTGAAAGATGGATAAAACAGTGTGCATTAATGCGATGTGCAACCATAATAATAATAAGAAAAATCCTAACAAACACAAAAATGTCCTCACACTATGTGCTTTGAGCTAAGGGCAAAGGGCAAAAATGGGATTAGGCCTATGTTTCTCCATTTCTATATATTTTTTGCTACTTAATAGAAAGCATTTTTTAAAGATAGAAACTATGTAACAGTCACAACCAGTCTAAAAGTCTTTGCAGAAAAGAGGCTTACTGATCAGACTGCATCGAAACACAGCTGGGTATTTTAAGATATTTACTCCACTGTAGGGTCTTAACAGTGTTAGTATAAACAAGTCTTATTATAAGCTCAATATTTTCAATGCACTTTATTCCTTAATTCCTTAATTAGGCAAGAACTTTGTACACAGCTTATAAATACTGAATGGCTATATGAATTACGTTTTAGTATAGATGTCACTAGAGAGATCCATGCTTCCAGAGATCTAGTTCTGGGATGATTTAGAAACACTGTATCATGCAATGTCTACAAAATGCAGTAAAATAAATATATATTTTACTATATATTACATAAATAAAATGGCTTTACTGATAATATACAAAGCAACAACGTACCTATGTAATACTAGTATCCTGAAAGCTATCACTACAGTAGTCGGTACCCCTAGTTCCAGCCACTTGTAAATACAACATCAAAATCTTGACTAACTGTAAATAAATAGAAGGACTTTACTCACTAAAATCAACATTTTTCAGGAGTCATATGTGTGTAGATTAATGTCAAAGACTTGCTTGACTTTGAAAGAAAATATATTTTTAGATAAAAACGCTTTTGTTTAAGTAGGTGCCAATACTACTAAGATTATTGGCGTCCCCTTACTTCGGCTTACATTTGTTTTGTGTTGGTATCTATACTCTACATGTAAGGATTAAAATTGCAGTAGATTTTTCCCCTCAGAGAAAAGGAAGCTAACCGGTAAGCTAACTTTTACACTGAGGGAAATATCCGTCGCGAAATGGAAATGTGTTGTGTTCTACATGCAGTTTTGCACACAAAGAATTACAACACTGTTAGAGATACTTAAATACTGTTTAGATGTGTGATTTTTTGTAAAACTGATGTTTAAATGCCTTACTAAGGGGTGAACATACGTTTTATTGTTATACGGGGACAGCCAGAGTTAGGAGGAAGGCTGCTAGCTATATTTTTCTATATACTGAGAACACCTGTAAAAAAGTTTTTCCAAGAAGAGCTTTTAATTTACTTTTTAATTTCTTTAGCCCAAGTCTTTGGGCTAAAATCATCAAAAATAAAAAAGAATAGAACCATAAAACACAATATATAATGTCATGTTACAACCAGCAGAGGACCATATATATACATTGCTCAATGTCCCTTGAATGTCACTTCTACAACATTGTACAATGACCAGTAGACGACCAATTTTTAACGTTGATGAATGTCCTCAGAATGTCGTGACGTTCAAAAACGTACAGTGGACGTCCCTTTAACGTCTTGCACTTAACGTCATGCATAGGACCAAAATACAATGTCGGCTAACGTTAAGGAGACGTCGCTTGTTAGCTGGGAGTCTAACTTCCACTCACTCACATAACCCTCACAGCACAGGACAGACACCCAGAGATTCTCATATGAGGGAGAAAGGGCATGTTGTTCAGTGGCTTTTATATCATTTTGGCTGTGTTCTCCATGTACAAGAAAACAATTTCCTATGGTCTAAATCACATGAATATATAAAATGCTTTCTGCTGAAATATAATTATATTGATGTGTTCCCATGCTGTCTGTAGTATGTTTTAAATATTTAATACCAGAACTATATAAAGTGTCCTCTACTGAACTGTGTCAGATTAGAATCCAAGAGACCTCCCATTTGCACTTCCAGTATTTACAACATGAACCTATTGCCTGTTTACAATTGCTCTTCCTTCTGGAGGAGGTTACTACTCCACCTGCTACTCCATCGGCTAGCAGTCAGCTTCTTGTAATGGTGTCTCAAACTTAATTCACTTTTAAATCCTTCTGCATCATTTAGCAGTACCTTCAGTTCTCTCAGAGGAACAGAAGTTCTGGTTTTTAGCCATTTTCACTTGGTTCTCTATCTTCTCCATCCTTGTTTTGTCCTTTTTTACTCAGTGCTTATTTAACGCCATCTTTGCAACCTCAAATGAACACAGGTCCAGCACTGTGATTGGAGACTCTCAGACGAGGGGGTGGGGCAGTTTTAAAGACATTCTTCAGAATGGAGCCAGAACAGAATGGCTTGTTGTATTCCATGTTTTTGGCCACTGGTCTTGTTTAACAGTGCATGGACCCTCACTACGAATACATCAAAGCCCTTCTAAACTGGCTTCAAAACAAAACAGCAGAGGTTTAGGAGCTAGTATAGATATAACCAGGCCTGAGAATTGCTGCCTTCTCCCTGACACAAAGAGCAACATCTCAGACGCAGGCTCACTACTGATTCGACAGGGTGAATAATTTTATGGATACACTGATGGTGCCTTCTTGGCATCTTGTAGTTACACGGTTGTGTTGTATTATCAAGAAGATGTGTCTTCTTATAAAGAATAGCTCAAGGCTGAATGCTGGAATTGTAATGCTTTGTACGGGTTGGCAACTTCAATACATTTTACTTTTACAAGTGCTGCTGCGATTCTTTCCCCATATTTAAAGCATGAAGTAATTTTTTTTTTCTTTTTTAGCAATGCTCCACCAAGCATGCAGTGTCTGGGGAAATACAGCACAACAATTAAAGTCAGAGTTTGCAGCAGTGGGTTCAGCGCTGATTTGCAAGTAAAGGACCCATCAATTTTGGTTTGTGTTTTCTTAGTTACTTCATCTGTGTCGAAAATTCCAATGACCTGATCTACAAGACAGTGTGAATCAAGACCAGGCTGTGGGTAAATCTGTGCTGTTGATGTTCAGTAACCCATGTTAGAAGGAAAATGATTAAAAATATCTTTTATGTGCGAAGGTTTTTAACTTTAATATGTCTCAATATGTGTGAAAATTTGCTGCTGCATTTGGTAGCATTCCTTTGGTCACTGTCTGTGAGAAGTGTGGTCTGTTCACCCTGTGTCTGTGTGGGTTTCCTCCACACACGTGTAGGTGGGTTTGGTGAGGGTGAAATAGCCCAGAGCTGTGAGTGTTTGAGTAACTGGGTGACGAATGAATAGATGTCTCATTATTTTCAATGCAAAAATAGAATAACCCTCAACAAAAAAAGCTATTTTATTGTGTATATAATGCTGTAGTTTTTGTGTGTGTTTGTGTGTGTGTGTGTACATTATTTACACACTTTTAGCTTTAATCCTCAAGGTATTTATTCTCGGTTTACTTTGAAAAGCGTTGACAATTCTTGGTAAAAAACAGAACACTGCTGAACTCTTCAAGGAGACCTTTGGCAGTGTGTGTAAGCATTTTCAGAGCGTAATTCTCCAGCACTGAGAGCATGACCTCTTAGCTACTGGTCTGCTGGGCATTGGCAGATTACTTCGGGCAGTCTGAACTTGTCTGGACTCCTCAGTGCAGCACATATCTCCACTCAGTATCACTGCAAAGCAAGAAATACCCATTAATGCAGTCACCTATTCTAATCTTGTCACATGTCAAATGTATCATATTTATTCAAGCGCAGTATTATCCATGTGCATTATATTTTCTGTATAATTAGAAACCCATGTGGATCAGTCACTCAAAGTGTAGTGTGTTTTATACTTATTAATAGCTCATTTTTTGAACTTATGTTTCTTTTCATTGTTATTCCCCAGTTTTTTCTGCTACAACAAATTAATATCCCCAAGGGGATAAATAAAGTCTAATCTTATCTCAATGTGACAGTGTCATTTCTTTTTTGTGGCACTAAAGAATGAAATGCACACACTGCTACCGTAGCACTAACTACAACCACGAGCCTAAATCCTAGCCCTACATCTAATCCCTAAGGTCTACACCCTTAAACCTGTGCAGCCCTGACATTAACCCTACATCATACGGGCCGGTTTAGTAGCAGTGTGTGCACTTCACATTTTTGTGTCACAAAAACAAGACGCTGGCACACTGGTCCAAGTCGGCACATGTATGTATTACACGCTTTAGGTTTGATACCAGGTGGCACTTTTGCGGTTGCTCCACTGAGCACAGTGGCAATGTTCACACCACGCTCGTTATGCAGTCTGCAGGAATCTCTCTTGCTGACACCAGCATAGGAGGGCGTTTCAGTTCGTCCAACACTTTCTTTGTGTCATTGTGTCAGACCTTGTATGAGCTGACAGCCTACAAGCAAATGCCAGACTTCAGCGCAGTCTGCCGTGCTCCACATCTCCCTGCGCCGTTCCTGAGCAGCTGGTTGGCTGTGGAAATCAAAGTGACCTGCATCTCGATTTGGAAGAGCCACAGGGTCTTAATTCAGATATCCCAAAAACAAAGGATGTACTTTTCAGAGCTGACAGTTTCAAAGTACATTTCATTCTCTGTGTTAGGATTCAAGGGTTTTTGAAATATCAGGTTTCTGTGATGGAGATTTAGTGCAACTGCATCGGAATAATTCTGAGAATAAAGTGAGAATAATTCTGAGAAAAATGTTCAAATAATTCTGAGGTTGAATTCGGAATAATTCCAAGAGGCAGAATATTTCTGAGATTAAAGATGGAATTATTCAAAGAATAATTCTCAGATATTATTCTCAGGTGTTTTTTATTTATGTATTCTTTTTCAGTGCAGTGACTTCTACCAGCTGTGCAGTTAATGCAGCCCCTTTAGACTGATGTATAATAATTGGTGTGGCAGTTAGTGTCATTGATACACAGCTGCAGGGTCTCGGGGGTTCCGGGTAGGATCCTGTCTCTGGGGTCAGGGCCTGTGAGGAGTGTAGTGTGTTCTCCTCAGTGTTCTCCTGGTGCTCTGGCACTGTACAGTGCTTCATCTTTCCTCTGTTCCACAGCCTCCTCCAGCCCATGGCTGGCATTGGCATATGTTTCATGATTTTTTAAGGAGATTATACAAGCTGCGCAAGCAAACGCTAATACCTGGGACCACCCTAACATAGGTGAGTATACTAATAATAAAGAGTGGACATGTAGTGCCTAACCTTGTAACAAAGAAGGCTTCCTTTACACCAATGGAAACCATATTGATCTGCTGCTGTAATCCCTTAACATTCGCCCCCTGCTGGTATCAAAGCGTACTGCATTTGTGAAAGCCTTGTAGAGACTGTTAACAACCCAGTGCAATCAGGTCTCACTCACTCCCCAGTTCTGCCCTGCTGAAAAAGAGAATTATTCATTCATTCATTCATTATCTGTAACCGCTTATCCAATTAAGGGTCGCGGTGGGTCCAGAGCCTACCTGGAATCATTGGGCGCAAGGCAGGAATACACCCTGGAGGGGGCGCCAGTCCTTCACAGGGCAAAGAGAATTATTACAAACCTGTAAATATTTGAAAATATATCCAACTCGTTTTAGAGTAGTCTCATAGCACTGCATTACCAAAGATCACCAGAAGGGGCATCCTGGAGCTGCAGGTGTGTCAGGCCTTGCTCAGAAACATCAGAGGCAAGCATATCCCTGTCACCGAGCTGTCCATCACCCTGTCACTGGGACTAATCACTACAGCTGCCAGAAATGGAAAGTTACACCAAGAGCCATCTCCAACTCTCCATGCTTAAATAAATTAGAGGGTCTATTTAAAGGTGGAACATGAAGGAATGATGCATTAACAGGTTGGGACAACCCCCTGCAGTTCACAGGTTATGTATAAATTGCATCATAACTCTTCAGCATTAAAAATGCAACACAGGACTGAAATTAAAAAGAAGCTCAATGAATAATTGAGAAGATGTATGCAGTAAAGCCTTCGCGGTATAAGAAACAATTCTGAATTATATATCGGACTTTGTGGTGTATAAGAAGTGGATGTTTTCCAGAACTTTATCCATACTTTATTTAGTATGAGGACTAACTCTTAATCTTATATGTGATCTGTTTCTCATTCTTTCTTTCTTTCATTCTTTAATAAAAAAAAAACATACAACGAAATTAGTGGGGGTTCCTACCCTTTTCCAAAGTTACATAGTGTAGTTTCCGCAGTGCTGAGTCTGGAGTAGCAACATCCGATGCCGAATTCTTCCTGTTACAGCTCAGTGTAGGATCACAATGATTTTGAAGCTGTAAATTTACAGTAAAATACTACCTAGTGTTGCTTTAACCCATCAACGACAGAACACACACACACACACACACACTGGCGATTAGGCACCTTGCTCAAAGGCACTTCAGCTGTAGATGCTGAGGCACAAGAATGCACTGTTCCTTCACTCCCCGATCTCCAATTTTTGCTGTTCAAGGCGCTCAAACTGGCAAACTTCATTAAAGTACACTGTGACCTGAGCCCCCTGAGATAGACATGGGGCTTGTCTCTGAGTTTGTCCTGTTTGGGATTTGTAACTGAGGACTAATATCCAATGTCCATCATCAGTTCAATGAGCTCATGAAGGCTTATGTGGCTGAATGCTATCAAATCCTTCCAATGTTCCAGTATCTAGTGTAGAGTAGAGGGTGTTGCTGTTACTGCTCTCTCAGGGAAGATGTGATTGCTCCAGACAGCTGCCCCATCAGAGCCATTCACCCTGTTATAATCGAAGCCGACCCTTTTGATTGGCCAGCGATTAAAGCTGTCAGTAAAGGTGAGGAGGTCATACCTCTTTGCATGAGACCCAATTTTCTTTTTACGACTTCCAAAAGCAAGAAACATCCCAGTGACAGCTACACACTGAAATGTCAGTGAACTGCCTTTTCAGGTCCCTTCAATGAAAATGACACATGTCCTGCTGCATAAGCCATGCCTGAGTAGTTACAGACTGTTTCATCATCATCATAAAACACAGCGAGAAGGCCAGCACATCACACAAAGGACACGATGGACAATGCGTTTTGGAGTCATGTTCAAATGGGCTCGCCTGCTTTGCTGAGCGTATGAAATCAGCAGGGAGTCATGAAGTTCAGAGCTCCACCTCCCACTGAGCAGATAAATTCAGGCAATCCTGCGTTGGTTGGAGGGATTTGCCGGTGAGCTGGCGCACTTGATGTGATCATGGCTTTTCATTGATTCTGCATGCATGATGGACACTCAGCAAAAGCTGCTCCCTTGGGGTCCTTTAAGCCTTTTAACTACAGACATGAATGCTTCCTAATGAGCAAAGAAGACCCGAGCAACACCATTGTGTTTCTAATGACCGACTGTGATTTACTGAAATCACGAACTAGGACAAGATAAGGGGTCACACGGGCTGCTCAACACAAAAAGGAAAGAGGTTCAACTCAGCTTCATTTTTTAACATGAATGGAAAATGTCATGGGACTAATGTCAAAAAGACTTAGATCGGAGGGATTCTCAGGAAAATCACTGTTGAAACATCAACTCACAGACTAAATGATGCAATGTCACAGTTCAGTTGGGTAACAGTAACGTGACCCACTATCTAATGAGTGAAAAGGATCTGTGTGCTGGGGCTTCATGGAACAGTTATGATGCTGCATCAATATGAAAAGGCTCAAGTTTACAAACCATAAAATCTGTCCAGCAGCAGATAGCAGTGACCAAACCAATGTGTGTGAATGACTGAATGAGTGTGTGAACCTGTCCACAGGTGTGAGTGTGTAATGCCTGGTGATGTACTAGTGCCCTATCCACTGGGTGTTCCTGCCTTGCACCCAACGACTACCTGTAGACCCTGAACAGAATGAAGCGTTTACAGAAAATGAATGAGTGTTTGGTTTGGAGAACATAACTCAAGTTTTAGACCGTTTTGGTTCAGTTAATGCTCTTTGCTTTGCAGTACCTACAGCTCATCAGCTTAATTCTGCAGTATTCTGGAAGTAAACTGTTCAGTGTGTGAGATGTAATTCTGTGGAAGTGCTTGAATGGATTTGCGCCACTTATTTAAAGGGCCAAAATGTTAATAAGAGTAGCAGCTTGGTAATCCTCTAACCAGTGGCAGGCCAGAAGGCCACCGTCCAGCACCAGAGGAGGTTAATAATCACATGCACTCGCCTCCCAGAAGAGTGACAGCTCGCTGTCCCTCCCATGAGGCACAGAACTCAGCAGACCTCCTCTTGGAAGGCGACAGAAGTTTGGCAGAGAGCAAAGGAATCCGTGCTGAACGAGCCAGTCTGAAAGAGAGCACTCGGAGA
Source organism: Hoplias malabaricus (assembly GCF_029633855.1). Classification (NCBI taxonomy): domain Eukaryota; kingdom Metazoa; phylum Chordata; class Actinopteri; order Characiformes; family Erythrinidae; genus Hoplias; species Hoplias malabaricus. Next base: position 79,173,852 of record NC_089800.1, read on the forward strand.
GTTGGAGAGAGGGAGAAGCACAGAGAAAGAAAAAAGAAAAAGCTGGTCTGCAGTGGCTTGGAAGGAGAAGAGCTTGGCTGACAGATGCTGGTCCAGAAGGCCACTAACAGGATGAAGATAGTCAGCCACGTGGACCCCGAGGGATTAGGCGCGGGTGGGTGGTAAACAGCTTAGTCCTGAACGAGAGGCTGCATCTTTAACCTTCTCACTTCTGTGGCAACAATCCTCCAAGCACGCACCCAAGTCCACGATCACACATCCTCTCTCGGCCACAGTTTACAGCCTGTGCCAGGACTAACTGCGGCTGCCCTCGGGGATCACAGTCCTCACCCAGGAGTCTACACCATCTTCCAGCACTCGACAGCCTGCTGGCCTTCACATGGAAACCTGGACAGCACGTCCGACATTGCGTACTCCCCCACCTGGTGGGCTCCAGAGAAGTCACTGAGGACCAGACACACTTCCTCCCTAATGATCAGCTTTGAAACCGAAGGGAAATAAAGCACTGCACCATGCCATTGAAAACAGGACTATTCCTTTCCCTGCTTTTATTTACCCTCCAAGCCACCAGAATCAAAGGTACGTCAGCCAACACTCGGGGGAGAGGTGTAATGCTGTTTGCAGAATGGTGTTTGCTCGGCTTGTTTGCACCCTGTCATGGAGTTTAATTGAAGCCTAGGAACTCTGCTCTGTTCTCAGTCTATAAAAGATACATTATTGATTTCTAGACATTGTTTATGAAAGCCCTACTTTCTACCACATGGTAGCGGTGCTAATGTGAAGCCTTCTAAAGTCTCTTATTGTCGCTCTCCAAGGAAGAACCCGTATCTCCATTTGTCTATATTTAGTTTGCTACGTCATTTGAACACAGCAGCTGTTCTTCTCAATTTGTGAACATTTCATGAGGAATGGGCCACTAGAAATGCTCCAAAATTACATGGAACCAAGTCTTTTTACATTGTCTTCCATTAAAAGTTAAGGTTTGTTCCTTCTGTAAAGCTACTACTTTGGACATACATGTTTTTCCTTGGACAGCGACTATGTAGCAGTTCTGTGTAATCAGATGTGAGGACTGGCTAGTTTCTGTTGTCATTGGGACACATTTGCCATTGTATCTCCACGCTCTTTCTATTATGTGAACACTTTTTGATGAGCAGGATCTGAAATTACTTGGAATTTACATAGAATTATAGGTTTGTATCATATGGTTGGGACACCATCTAGGCTTTTCAGTACAATCCCAAACCACAGCTAGCATAAAAGCTAGATCTCACAGCACACATTTTTTCCTTTTGCTATGTGTTTAAAATCCTCACTCTGCCGTACAGTACAGGATGGTGCAATACGCTCAGAAGCTTGTGTAGTACGTTTCAAGCCGGTTCCTTGTGCCTGTATGGTTCAGCTGTTTGTGCTTGTGTGTGTCCTTTCATTAGCGGGAGCGAAACAAAAGGCATTCTGTTTGTGGCGCTGTGGGACGCTAATCTTTTCTGGCTTGTAGCTGCACTGTGGGGCCCTCACATCACTTCACAGGATCACAGCCCATTTAGCGTCCGTGCTTCTCCTGTCCGCACATTCGCATCCTAAACATCACAGAGACTGAGGCATAGCGAGATAACAGTCCTCCAGCTCCCCATTTGGTCCCTGTTCATAAATGAGATCATGCAATGGATTTGATAGCCCTCAGTGAATATAAACAATGATGGTACAAGCTCACTGACTAACATAGTTACCACATGAGTGCAGATACAGGTCAGGAAGAGAGACAGATATTACAGGGACTATGAAAATGACTGACGATCTTCCTGGTTGTGGTCAGTTAGCAGTGGATGAGCAATTGATTGGCCCTGTTTTGATCCATCGCTCATCATTGCTGTTTCTCCCAGGATATGGTGGAATTTTTTAAATTCCTTGTTTTCTGGAGTACAAAGAAATGGAAATAAACAAATTAAATATCCATACACCAATACAATTCTTGCATACAGTTCTTCAATAGTGACAGCCCTAGGGATGTCATGTCTCGTTGGTACGCATGCTCTCATTGTTTAGGCTTAGTAAGACTAAAAGATTTAAAAAGCAAAAGGTCAGGTTTCTCAGGGCTTTGGTCAGTAGGCCTTAGTCATGGTGAAGCTGTCTATGGAAGAGGTCTACAGTGGCCTTCAGTGGTAATTTATTAGTGAATGCAGTTTTATGCAACACATTCTGTTGACTTTGCAGTGAGAAGGAGTAAACATTTCTGCTGCCAACCTTTTTACAAATTGACCAGCCTCTAAACACTGGTCATGGTGTTCTTTCCATCAAAGTGCCTCTGGTTTATCTACATGTTGACACATATGGACTGACACCCGAGCTGAACTCTCAGAAGTTAGAGGAGCAATTCACGGTGGCTTGGCTGTGGGCACAGAAGCCTGACCCCCTGTAACTCAGCAGGACAAAGCAGACAGCGAAGAGAGCAAGGTGACAATGTGTCGTGGTGACATGTAAAGTTGTTTGTCAGAGGAAACTGAAAGTCCTTTTCCTCTGTGATGAGGTCACAGCTTTTCCTGTATCCGCTAAGCTCAGATCCACTGAATAGCTATGACTCGTGATATGCTTTGAACCTCTGGACAGCATATGAACAGATTTACCTGAGAGCTTTAATGGGCTTACAGATTTTGCTATGTTTTCCCTGGTTCTCATAGCTTGCCTGTGCCTTGTAAGCATAACCTAGCTTCGTTTTTCAGTTCATCATTTGGCTACTTAGAGCTGGTTGAATGTTAGCACAAGATTTGAATAGTCAGAGAATTGGCCTTGACTGTTCTTGACCTGTCTAACATTACATGAATTTGTCCTGTCCTAAGGCATCTGTTTAATTTAGGTTTGAGGTTTTTTCACCTATTTTCAGAATATATATAATTTGTCTAAGTGTTCCCAGACTTTTGCATGTAACTCTGTGTCTGTAACTAGTCTCACACCAAGTCTAGTGAGTGCATATCGGTGTGAACAGTTCTTTAAGCAGGGCTTTATATCTTAAACAGGTCTCTGAAGTTTGCCACTTTGTCATACATTGCATATGCTTAGGAAAGAGTTCTGGACTGTGTTTTTAGCCTTGTGTAACACCATGGCACTACCTTAACATTACGTGGCAAGAGGGGCACAAAGGCCAAAGACTGGTTTTATTCCTCATACTGAATGGATTTGTGAGAAATAAGCTATGGCCTTATTTGGCAAGGGTTTTCCTGCAGCGAATCTAACATTCAGTGAAACAAGCTATATATTAGTTATAAAAGCAGTTAAAGGACGTATTCTCCCCTTTTCCACAAGGGAACACAGTTCTGGGTCTCAGTCTTAATGAAACCTCTGTGACCTGCTTTGGTCAAAACCCCACCCGACCCCCAACTCAGCTGCTCCCTGTTTACCCCGACACGAGCGCATAGCAGTGAGCAGCGAAGAACAGAAGCTCTAGTTTTAGCCCTTTTCATTCAGTTTTCATTCTTCCCCATTCTCGTTTTCTCAGTTTTTATTATTCAGTGCTCTTATTGTGCCTATTTTGTGCTGTCTTTGCACTCTCGCATAAACGCAGGTCCAGCACTGTGATTGGACAGACTCAGTCAAGGGGGCAGGTGGTCATGTTTCATAGTGTGTGGGTTGGTGCAGTGAACAAATGATTATTTCATGCTATGCCCCCTTTAAAATAGGGCAAATATGATCATCATTGAACATTTCCAAAGTTTTATTCTGTTTATATGGGAATGGAAAATGCACACTGACAATATGGAGTATTATCATCAAATTATGCAGATGTAGCACAAATTTATTTATAAAGTTTGTACCTGTGCCAGCCTTAAAGTGCTTAGGTATGTAGTACTACTTTGGAGGTAATTCTATATGTGAAATCCGCAGGCAATGCTGTAATTATATTTGCAGTCCTGCTATTATTCCCACATTGAATAAAATAACAATTCTCAAGATATTGCTATGTTGCTGAGGTATTAAAATATTTTTTCTGGAGACCCCTGCCAGTTTATTTATTTTTTTAATTATTAGTTCATTTATTTATGTTCTTTTATTTATTTATTTATTTGTTTGTTTGTTTATTTATTTATTGAGAACCTGCCCCTCCAGCTAAAACAAAATTGTCAATATGTAGACTACCACAGCGTATTTATTAAAAAATAAATAAATAAATAAAACAGCACGCGGTGCAGGACTTTTATTTTATATTAATTACGGACAAATAGAATAAAATTAGAAATAAAATAAAAATAAAATAAAATCAACACCATTCTGGTTATACAAGGTTACTAAATTACATTGTGAAAACTTACAAAAATCAGAGGATGAAAATAACCACCTGTATATTTAAATATTATTTTTTATATGTGACCTCTAACCCGGGCCGCGCCCCTGCAATTCCTTCGCCTCAGTTTGAGCACCGCCGCGGTAGCGTTTACACTGCACTTTCCTGGAGGGCGTTACTGCAGAGCCTCACTGTGTCATGTACAAAATGTTGTTAGCAAGAATTAGATAATAGATTTGGCATAAAGTTAAATCTGGAGCTGTAATTACTTCTGGAAGCGCTTGGGTAAGAAGAGTCTGATCTTAAATCAGCTTAAGAAGCAGGAGATATCATGAAAGACACAGAGTACAGACCACAGAACCATGTACTACACAATTCACAGAAGTGCACATAAAACACACGCGAGTTCCGGCACTAAATATATATTCTGAACAACGCTGATCCATTTGGCTATCCTTCGTTCACCGTATAATTTGACACGATATAAAGGGCACTGACATATTCTAATTATATTTAACAATAACAAAAATATATACATAAATGAATAAACAAGGAACAAAATTATAGATTTGTGTTTTCCTACACATTAACACCTGTTGTTTTGCATACTTTATAAAAACCCCTTTTTCATTGCCCAGGACCCCCACATAGCAGATTGGTTGGACTTGTCGGTTGGAGAACAGTGTTAAAAGGGGTAAATTAAGTATGCAGAGCAACAGATTTCCTATAGTCTAATTCTAGATCTAAAAAGTACACCTCTAGGGTCAGCTGAGTTGATAAAAATGACACGACGGGTCATTTGAAGGTTTTGTCTGGTCAGTGTATATAACCTATAGTTATTTTTCTCACTCTCATATGTTTTTACAGAGCATTGTTGTAATATTTCTTAGTTATTCTCAGTGTCTGCACAATAATGTCAGTTTAATCGACCGGCTGAACACTGTTAATGTCTGTCTTCCAACAGCCTGCTTGTGCTTCTTAATGATTCTGATCCCATTAAATGGATGTTGAACACACCAATCATGGACTTAACAGCTTTTTGGCTGAACCTAATAACATTTGGTGTAATTACACTTGTCTTTGAAACTCCCCTCATCAAACCAAAGCTTCACTGTGGAGAAACCAAACAGGATTTTATCTGTGTTGCCAGATCTCCAGAGCGACGATTTGTCAGGGATCAGGAACGTCAAATACAGACACTTCCTAGAGATGGCACGATCGGCGAGGCAGCTGCCAGCTGCACGAGTTTCCATCGACCAGAACAGACATCGGGTAAAGAGATCTGCGCTGTTCAGCACAGGGGTCAAAGTGTGTCCTCAGGAGAGCATGGCAGAGGTCGTCTCCAGCCATAAAGCCTACTACAAACTGAGAGGTAGGACATCAAACACTTCTCTTCACCAGGGACATGGCACGGAAAGTTAGGGCCAAATTTGGCTGCAACAGTGCACCCCCTCATAAATCATAATTAACTTCCCAGGCATCACGAGCCTTCTGGGATACAAGGCAGCAGCATCGGGGGCGAAAATAAACAGAAAATACTGGCTGAGAACCAAGAGAGATAAAAGTGGTGAAAGACAATCATCATCTCTTTGTTTGCCTTTCAGAAAATATATATTTTCCACTTTGATGTTTCTTTAGATCAAAGTTAATGAGACTGAATCTGAGAAAACAAAGGGAGGTCTAATATAGGTTCATTCTACCCCCTCTGAAATATTCGAGTAGTGATTGCCTGGTTATTAGGTAAACATCCAAATGAATTCTTATGACTTCAAAAGAAATTCACTTTATTAAAGTAATTGCACATGCTTATGATGCTGATAGAGTAAATCAAATAGAAATCCGATAAGACACCTAACATCACATTACTCATCACCATCAAGGAGCGAGGAGTCAAAGCGCACTTTCCAAAACTTTACGTTCTTTTACCTGTAAACAGTCTGCCAGGAAGCAGTGTGGGAGGCTTTCCAGATATTTCTGGACAGAGTTCCTGACACCGTGGAGTATCAGCAGTGGGTATACGCCTGCCAGAGAGACTCGCTGTGTGTGGACGACTTGGCCCGAAATTTCAGCAGCACCCAGGAACACCTTGACATGGTGGCGAGGGTGAGAATATTCTCGTGCTTTACTATCATGCTTTATTCTCGCAGTTAAATCAGGAAATCCTCCTTACTGTGCTTTTTCTTCTTCATGTCATCCCCAGCAAGTGAGCGCTCAAGAGGAACTGGAGAGGTAAGAAGCCAGGCAACATTTACCAATATGAAAGACATAGTAAGCAAGAAACTGTCCAATCACAGCGTTTTAAAACTGACAATTACACAGCGTTTTTCTGGACCCAACCTGTGAAAGAATCATGCTGAGGTTTTTGTTTGGGAACCGAACAAGTTTGTACTCAATCTCTACTAATACGTAATGTAAATTACGTTATGTTATATATATATACAGTGGAACCTCTACCTATGAACTTGATCCGTTCCGTGAACCGGTTCGTAAGTGGAAAAGTTCGTTTCTCGAGTCAATTTTCCCCATTTATTCCAAAATAATGGAAAAACAATTAATGCGTTCCAGCCCCCACCCTTTTTGCACTGATATATGTTTACAACACTCTCAAATTAGTAAAAAAAAATACATGTAGCTTTACTAACAATACAGTAACAGAAATACAGTGGAAACAGTAATAAAAAAGAAATAAAAGTTTTAAGTGGTTCGTATCTTGGAAAGTTCGTTAGTAGAGGTTCCATTGTGTGTATATATATATATATATATCCATAGTATAATAGTCGTATTTATTTTCACCACCCTCTTGATACATTTAAATATATTTCTATGCTTAGTTTATCACATGTATCATATTTTAATTTATATGTTTTATAATTTGTACTATATTTTGTCATATTTTGTGTTACTGTTTCACTTTGTATTAGTGTTTTTATTACACAGTTTGTTTCTTCATTTATATTAGTTACGTTTATTTTTATTTTAGATCTGGTTCCTAATTTAATCACAATTTAACGTGATTAAATTAGATTAGATTAACGTTTGAGAAAGTGGCTCAGAGAAACACACTTTATTAGAAGAGTGAAATGAACCTGAATTCTGTTATAATGTAAATTACAAATCAGTAGTGATTTGGTAAAAACTGATGCAGCACAGTTTAAGTATGGTTTATTTTTACAAACTCACAAACACTTTATGTTGTTGTCACACACTTAACCTTTCACTTGCACATTCTTTTATTCACACACCAACCTGTTTTTTTATTGTTTTATTTTTTTTTTTTTTGGGGATATCGCATATTGTTCTGATTCAATGCGAAATAATTCTGTTTCAATGCAAAGTGATTTAAAAATGTTATTATAAAATATCCTTAAATATGTTTATAACTCCTTTTTTTATTGATTGATTTTGTTTTATTTATTAATTTATTTATTTTTTGCAGTGATCTAGCCACAACTGCACCAGGCGAAAAATGTAAGCCCTTGCCACTAATCCATGGATTTTATTGTCTACTTATTTCAAAACACTCTTGTATTAGCAGTGTATTAGGTAACTCATAAGTTCCAATGTTTCAGGTTCAAAGACTCCAGGGGAGCTACTTGTTATGGGATCAGAAGAGGTACAGACTACTACCACTGGCCCAAATGATGGAAACCCCGCATGAGTCCATCATTGTGGCCAGAAGTGGTATATCTTCGTTTTAAAATAATAATGCACACTTGACTAAAGGATGTTGAATGATAATTCTGCCTGGTTTGCTGTTGTCTGAAGCCTGGAGCTGTAGACACTGTTCCTGTGGAGCTGATGGAGCACATAATAGAGTTCAGTGTGACTGTGGAGGACCCAGGACACGTTGAATTACAGACTGATCCTGCTGGTTTCAAGTATGAAGACGTCACCCACAGCCTTCATGAAAAGGTGAGGTCAAACTTTTCCAAGTCCGCAAATACCCCAGGGCTGTGTACAGAGCTCAGAGGTCACTCTTTAATTTATTTGACGTATAGTTCATTAAGTTTAGTTTTTCAATACAGGAACATTTTAGCAAAGTGAAATTCTGCTACCACTTTAACTTTTGCATCCCTTAAAGCAGCAATGCATATGTTTGAGGAGTTGGCGAATGTCTAAGGCTAAGAAGCGCGCAGAGCACTGTATCATGGGTTGTGTGTGTGAATAATTATTTAGATAGAACTGGATAAGAACTTGATGTTGGAAATATATTTTGCACACCTCAGAAATGCCTTGTGTTTTATGGCCCCCATTTGGCATTGAAGTATGACGTTGACTCAGGATGGGTTTGGCTGCCTAAACTCAGCCACAGGTCCATCTAATATGTGCCAAATCAAGTCTGGCCCACACAGCATTTTCCAGTGTCGTAACTGAGCCATAAGTGCCACAGATTAGGCCCATAATGGTCTGCTATCTGCGCGGTGAGTACAGATCCGCACTGTGAGCCATGCTTCTCAGTAATGTTACCCAGGTAACCAGCCCACAGGGCCAAACTTACTTTTTGAACCTGTGTGAGTAACGTTTATTGGTAAAGACCTATGGCGTGGTCAGAAAATGCTTCTATGATTTTTTATTCATTATTTCTTAACGACAGTTTAAATAGAAAATAATAATTAAAAAGTGTGGTCTCAGTACTGTACACTGTAAATTGACCAGTGAGGTGCTCAGTGGTCCAGCTTTATCATTCCCCCATGATGCCTGATGTGTAGCACTAATCGATTTTTATCCTCGGCACATGCTTTAGCGTGTTTGGCATTTGTGCGAAAGCCATACATTGCAGAAGGAGTGAAGAATAGATGGTCAGTAGCTAACACCGGTGTGTTATTCCGCTGACTGCATGGGCATGGCACTGTTAAACCAGAAATGAGCTTGGGGTTTGTAAGGCGCTTACGGTAAACGGGGTCAAAAAAACAGTAAAGCCAGTTAAGAATTGGGAAACTTCAAAAGCTTGTATGGGATTTGTAGAAATAAGGCTATAGCCCTAGTGCATGATTCTTAGCTCAGCAGAGTGTGTACCGGAAATAAGCCATAATCTTTACAGCCCAAGGTTTCTAATTTCAGTCTTTATGCTGACAGCCACAAGTGGATTGTTTTGCAATTGTTATTTTTAGTATTAGTAACAATATAGAACCCAGTTATGATTAAAGGAGAAATATTCTCCCCCTTCTCCACAAAGGTCTTAATTAAACATTTGTGACAAACCCCACAGCAGTGTTCTCCCCCTGTTTAAACAGCCCTGTTCACGCACACTTTCAGCGCCTGTTCCTTTAAATGATAATGAGCCGCTCGCTGTTCACCCCGACCCTGAGCTCAAAGCAGTCAGAAGCGAGGAGCTCTGGTTTTTAGCCGTTTTTGCTCAGTGCTTTTATTTACTTCTTTTAACCTCATCTTTGTGCTCTCACATAAACACGGGTCATGCACTGTGATTGGAGAGACTCAGATGAGGGGGCGGGGCAATACTAAAGTCACTGCACTTGGCTGAGAAGCTGAGCAAATTCAGAACAGCTAGTTTTATTGAAGGTTTTCCGACTAAGGCAGTCCACTGCGTGGACCTATTTCACAGTGTATGGGTTGGTGGGGTCCAGATCCCCAAATTATTGTGCATGTACACACAACCTGGGATTTTTGCCTAGTATGTTCCCTTTAAAATTATTGCATAAGCAAGTCACATTTCTCCACAGGACCCGTAAAAGTCCTGCTGAAAGATGTTCATTTACCCCTCTGCAGATGCTGCACATTTTCAGCAGACTTCCTGGCTTTAAGGAGATTCGACTGCTGGGATTCCAGTGAGTTGGAACTGTTGGATTTGTCCAGATATTACACTCTACTGAGCTTGAAAATTGCCTTTTTTGGATGGGTAGTGCTCTTTCACAGGGGCAAGTTGGGGTGTAGCTAGTTTAGCAAATACACAGGAAAGTGCACACAGGCTCATTGTTCCAATTAGGCTGTATGAATATGCATTTAATATATATTTCATATTGATACTGCAATAACACACTACAATGAAACAGACATAATATGCAGTTTGACTTCTTTCATCATATCTGTATTAAACCTCACATTAAAACAGATATTATACCTTATATTTCCTTAAGCTTCTCATAATTATAACACCATCAAGTGACCAGACTTTTATATAGTATAAAAACGTGTCTCTGATCTATTTATAACCTCTCTTTACCCCAACAAACCACCTGGACAGATCTGGAGGGGTTTCAGTGCACTATGCTGTGATCTTTGAGACAAAAAAAGACTCTGAAGAGTTTTCAGAGACAACGGCTGGGACAGAAATAACCCTGAAGGACATGGTAGCAAAGGCCCTGAGCGAGGACATGTCCCTGCCTTTGGACATTCATTCCCTCAGCTTTGAACCAAGTACGTAAACCCAGTGGAAGTCAGAGAAACTAAGTTTTATGTGGAATGAAGCTTTTTATCTTAACATTATTATGTGTTACAGAACTGCCAACAGACCACACGAGTTATCTACCTAGGGATGTTAATACACAACCTACAGTGGCCATCTCAGAGGAGAGTATAAAGCCCACTGGCGTTTCCGTGGGTGATACAGCTTCAGAATCCATGCCTCCTGTGACTGCATCAACATCTAATATAGAACTTCCAGGATCAACTACTGGCTCACAGCAAGTTGATCCTGAGGAAGGCAACCTGATCACAGAGGAGGCCCAAGTAACCGAAGGTACTGTCAAATCTTACCTAGTGTTCCTTTACGGTTTTTAAGTCCTGCAAACCGGTGAAAGCCGTATGTGGATGTTAAGGTGTCCACCTTCTTTTGGGCATGTAGTGGACTTCGGTTGCTGAATAGATATTACATTTTAATGCATGTTCAAACAAACTGTTACCCATTATTACTGCTCTGTTTTGAAGGTCTGAAGAGGAACAGTACCTTGGATTATCCTTTAAAGCCGTCTGAAGTCCAAGAGGATCTCGGAAATGAGATCGTTGGCACAGCTTGGCCAACCAACATGAACTCTTTTGAAGGATCAACAGCATCAACTTCTGTTCAACCCTTATTGTTTTTTGTTACTGCAGGAGCTACAGGCACTTCCCAAGCAGAGGAAACCTCATCAATGCTTTCCTTTACCTCCACTGAGGTCGCTAAGGAGCACGTTATAAGGGGTGATGCTGTTGGACCTATGCATGTCCCTACAGAAGCTCCATCCCCAGAACCCACTGAAACATACGGTGTTATAGAAAGCCCTGAGATACCTAGTGTTAGCAAACCCACTCAGTCAGTAGAGTTCCCAACACGCCCAGCCGTTATAGAGACCATACAGCCACTACCGGCCACACCCGAGCCCATTCCTCCTACAGATACACCCTCCGTTCCCTCAGTTTTACCAGATGAGAAAGCCCATGATCAAGAGGTACAACCTCCACAGATACAATCCCCTCATGATCCAAGAGGAACGCAAGACAGTGACCTTAAGGTGCAAGAGGACATAGTACAGACTGAGGAGGAAACGGCTACACAGCATCAAGACCATTCTGGTGAATTTGAGCCAGATGAGTACCCACAATCTTCAGCTCCGCCTCTGGACATTGCTGCCAGCCAGGCCAAAGACCTGGTCGTGTTTTTTAGTTTGCGGGTCTCTAACATGGTCTTTTCGGAGGATCTTTTCAACAAGAGCTCTCAGGAGTACAAATCCCTGGAGAACACTTTTCTGGAACTGGTAGGTAAACACATGTTCATCTTTGATTGTCTTTGTTTACGTGCATTTTTGTCTTTGCTTTACTCTTAGCACAGGGTGTTTTTGTTTTTATTTTTGTCAGCAGTCAACGTTTACAGAAACAGAAAGTCCAAATGGACCTCATAGATGTTTTATTTTTCTACACAATTGGGATTGGTTTATTATTCTGTATTTTTCTGTAATGAACCCATTGCCTGTAGAGACACTGACGATATACGTAGCAAAGGGAAATCCTACAGCAGTGACCTCAAGCCACTCCTCCAAACCTTCAGAGAGCATATATCATCATCCTTTATCCCTTCCTTCTCCTGTTCTACCCAAGCTGTTAATGTGGATTCAGTTGGGTTTAGCCTGGCTCGGGTTTGGTGGATGATGAAATACAACAAAGAGCAGCACTGGGGGTCTTGGGTTTAGTCCACACTACAGTGAGTGACTGGGTTGAGTGTGTGATGCCCTGTGATAGGACTGGCACCCTGTCTGGAATGTGTTTCTCATGTGGACATAAGGGCTGTTCCTGACCTCGTTCAGAAGCACTAAATGAAAGCATGGTATTCACTGTTGTTTATCACTCTGCTGGTTGATTGTTCTTTCAACTAGAGACAATTCCCAGAACCCAGTAACTTGCCAAACCCAGAAGAGTCCGGTCAGCAGACTGAGAGAGAAGAGCGGACATTAGCCTCCATACCGGTACCTCCATAAAAACGGTCTTCTTTAATCTGTTGTAGGGATTAATCTCAAATTTCATCTGTAACTAACACAACTGGAGACAGTGGTAGCATCCTGAAGACCTTCTCCTGGCCAGTTATTCATTTTTAACAAATGTTTCACACTAACCCCATTAACACTTCACTTCCTCTCTTTTCCACCTGTTGCTTTTACACACACACACACACACACACACACACACACTGCCTTATGTTCATTCTGGTGTTTTATGTTATATATATTATGTATACCTTCATGTTATTTTTATTGTTTAATTTATACAGATACCTCCTTCCACACACTGTCCATTTTCTCACCTCCACTGACCCCACAGGAGCTCTTTGTAGTTCTACAATTACATCTTGTAGTCCATTGGTTGCTCTGAATACGTTTATAGCCCTGTTTCACCCTGTTCTTCAATGCCCAAGACCCATACAGAGTATTTAAGCCTATGATTTGATCAGTGGATGATTCTCAGCGCTGCATCGACACTGACATGTTGGTGGTGTGTTAGTGTGTGTTGTGCTGGTGCGAGTGGATCAGACACAGCAGTGTCTACTGGAGTTTTTAAATCCCTCAGTCTCACTGCTGGGCTGAGTATCCTCAAAGAGGGTTGATAATGTATGCTGAGCAATAGATGGACTACAGTCTGTAACACTGTAGAACTACAAAGTGCTCCCGTGTGGTCGGAGGAGCTGTTAAAGTGGACAATGAAGGTAGAAACAAGGAGGTTGTTTGAATGTTATAGTGTACAGTAGAGTGTAGAATGAAGCCAAACCATGATGGAAGTCTTGTACAGTTTTGTCTTGTAGCTGGGAATACAAAGACAACATAAAAGAATGTGTATAATACATGAACTGTGTATGTTTGAGTTATAATATGTATTGGGGGTGGGGGGGGTACTCCCTGGTGAGTGGGCTCTACTGGTTTAAGTCTTGCTTCACTGAGTGGATGAACGGTGTCAGTGGTTTGATGGAGGGACTAAGAGGATTATGCTGAATACTGGTCAAGCACCAAAGTCAGTGTTTGGTGGACCGTCATGAAAAGGCTTTCCTGAAGCATGGTTGCTATTTCCTGAAGGACTCTTAGTGTGTCAGGACTGGGGTGGTGTGGTGTGCATCAGGTGACTAAACACTACGCCTCACTGCTGTATGACTGCATAAGAGGCTTTGCATAATGCTGCTGTGAACAACAGCAGGCCACAGATGAACAAAACAAGGTTCCGTTTAAAGGGGAGTTCCACCTGTTTTTCCAGAATTTCAGCAGGGTTCAGTTTTTAGGATGTGAGAGTGGATAATAGTATATCATGGTTATGGCTTAAGATTCAGTTTAAAATGTTATAAACAAGACATTACCCAAAGAATCATATTTATTCGGATCATAATAAATTGTAAATATTTCAGCTCTAAGGTCTCGGGGTCCTGGGTTGGTTAATGTCTTCTGGCCCTAGGTGTTTGTGTGTCCTACACGAGTTTCCTCCCACAGCCCCAAAACACATGTAGGTAGCTGGAGTGTCTGTGTGAGATTGTCGACAGGTGTGTGTGTGAGTGACTGGGTGTTTTTATAAATTGCCCTATGTGCTTTAGACCCAGCCCAACCGTGAACAGTGTGAAGCACTTCCAGAAGATGAATGAATAAATACGTGTTGTACACATTGTGACGCCTGGTTCCTATCACCACAATTGGAATTAAATCCAGTGTCAGCAAGTTTCTCTTCAGCGCACCACTTCGCATCAAACAGCTCTGAATGACTTTAGTGAGACTCTCCTTTAAGCTGAAATGCAGCAGCTGCTGAGAGAAACACACATCACCTAATAGTAGATAACTTCATTACACAGTTCAGCGATTTGTGGCTTTTCAACGATCCTCTAAGACAAAGAACACGTCCCGAAGTATTGAATAAGAGCCTTAGGGTTAGAACCATTGTCATCAACAGTTCCAGTGATTTTTTTTTCTTTATTTGTTAACAATTACAAGGAATATAATTTAATAGATATTCACTAGGTGGGCGTCCTAAAACTGGATATCATAATATGCATTTATCTCCTAAAGAGTTATATCAGTTACTAGCATCTTCCATCTATGAAAACTCCATTTCCAGTTATGAATGGTTGCCCAAACTAGTATTACCTTTCTGATGTGTGGGAGTTTACACTGATAACATGAGCTGCACAATTTAAAAGTGGTCAGACGTTGATCTCCATTGGTAAGTAGCAAAACTAAATGACAGTTGAAGTAATTTTCCGTCCATAAATGGGCTTTTTCAGTGTTGCTGTATGCTAAATAAAAAAATGCAATTTTTCTTCATGAATACTGAAACACCATTAAAGTCCATTTATAATATATCATCATAACTGCTGTTCCCTTAAGAGTATAGACATCTGTAACTGAAGCCTAGCATACCGCTAGCTTGTGCATGTTTAGCCCTTTAGCCCTCATTAGCTGTTTCTTTACTCCTGTCTCTACTGGTTTGAGTGGCAACCATTGTGACTGGACATGGAGAATGTGCGTTTTTACACTTTTCTGAAAGTCAGCAGCTGAGGGAAATGTTTTAATATCATGACCAATATGTAGAGACTAGGACTGCATTGGCAAAGCCTTCTGAAATCAACCAGTAGATACAAGTGTAACATTAGCCTCTTGTACTCATTTGTGTTAGAGAGCGAATTGTGACATGGCTCTGTGACAAACAGAAAGACCTGTAGAAAATGTTCCTGACGCTCTGAGATTGTCTATGGCTTTCTTGAAGGATGTTATGAGTGCTTTACTGTGCTTTACTAATAGATGGAGCATGAGGTGCTCTGTGCAGGAGAGGTCCACCCGTGCCGTTTCTTATAGGTGAGAGATAGATCTGACAGGACAGTTTAAAGTTTAGATTGTTCCCTGGCCTATTTCCTTATCGCACCTGAGAGGTTTCTGATATATTGTTTAGTAAGACAGATGGTACCGTGTTTTCTGCGGTGGTGTCAGTGGAAGATGAAGTAATTATAATGAAATCCTTTAAGATGTTTGGTGAGAGCAGTATTGAGAGAAGCAAGGGAGCCAAACTTGTCATAATTCATATTTGTTTTTTCTGTTTATCATTGATTCCTCCTGTCTTCTTTCATATGTTCCCAAAAATGCCACTCTCTGTCTGTCATCTTTTAATCACGGAATCAAATCTTGAAGCGATTCCTAAATATATTCTTTCTTTCTGTTCATTAGAAGCTTTCAAATATTTTATTTTATAATTTATTAGACTCCCTTTAATATGTTTATATCCATTTTGAATTATTTCAAAAGATATATTAATATATCTTTTATAGCGGATCCATCATTTAGTGGGAGTTGATGTGTAAGGTTGTCATAGTGTTCAGTTTGAAACGATGGACCCTTTTTTTTTTTTGCTGCTACATAGAACCATTTTCCAAATATTTGGTTCTACAGAACCAGATATACTAATCCTAGCCCTATGGCATATTCTCTGTCAATCTGAAGAACCATTCCACTAGGTAAAGAACCATTTCACCAGGTAAAACAACATATAATATACAAATGGTTCTGCATTGAACCCATGGTTTGAAGTAAGGAGCATTGACTTTAATACGGAACCCTCAAAGAACCCTCTTTTTTTAAGTGGGTATGGTCCTGGGGGCCTCGGTTTTTGGATCCCCTTCAGAAGTAAAGGTTATTTATATTGAAAGATACCCCCATTGACTGAAGTTAAGACTAGGTTAAGGTTAGATTATTGTGTAAGGCCATTTTAATAGAATTTACAAAGCACCATACTGACAGGAAACACTAACTATAACACCCTGAAGTGCTAATCAGATCATCTACAGACATCAGATCAAAGACACTCTCTACTGTACTGACTTATCTTCTCTGCTCCTCTCTTCAGCTTCTTCCATACCTGCAGTCCAATCTGACTGGCTTTAAAGAGCTGCAGATTCTCAACTTCAAAAATGGCAGCGTGGTGGTGAACAGCAAGATGAGGTTGGCCAAACCCGTGCCGTATAACGTCACAGAAGCAGTTCACTGCGTTCTGGAAGACTTTTGTAATGCTGCTTCCAAGAGACTGGACATTGAAATCGACACCCAGTCAGTGGATGTTGCAGCGGGTAAGGAGATGAGAGGTAAGAGAACTTATGCAATATATATTTACAAAAGAAATTGTTGTTTATTAATAAATTCTAATAATATCTCAAGATATTTACTTCAAAATTGTGAACTGCCTCGTACATGTTTAATGTGCATTTATTATAACTAAAGTGAAGTCGTTGTTAATTAAATAGTAAGTGCATCCCTGACTTAATCGCAACGGCAGTGGAGAAAAGAAACATCCTTGTCATTAATCCATTTTCTTGGTCCTCCCAAGCTGATGACGGCGATCCATGCAAGTACATGGCCTGCAATGAGTTCTCTCGCTGCGTGCTGAACACAATGACCGCTGAAGCAGAGTGCCTGTGCGATCCCGGCTACAGCATAGTGGATGGCCTGCCATGCCAAAGCATCTGTAACCTAGAGCCTGACTACTGCCTGAATGGAGGGCTATGTGAGATCATCCCAGGGCATGGAGCCACCTGCAGGTGCTTCAAAACTCACATCAAACTTTTGGATGTAGAAAAAGAGGATTAAAAATAGTTTCTTATTCTTCAAGTCTTGCCCATCCCCACTCATCTACATTTCTTCTCTAATACGCGGCTAAACGGGCCACTCGAGTTTAATTTCAGCAGTTCATCTGCTGTTCCATATTGAGGGCTGGGACTGAGGTCTTGAGGGATTGCTGTCAGTCAAACTGTCCTGGCATTTGATCTTGTCTCCTGAGCCTATCACATGCAGACATCCTGTTGTCATCATGCTGAAATATGGGAATGTCAGTGTTGAGTGCTGCTCAGATATAAAGCACAATGTTACTGGAAGGCAAGGGAAACAGAGTCTGGTGTAACCCTTATTCGACAGAGTTGATGCTGTCATTACAGCAATTATTAGATGTACACAAGTTTTAAAACATGTTTTGTGTACCATATACTTGCAATTTAAAATTCAAACATTCTCCACCATCTTTTGTCAGTTTATTGTAACTGTTATGTAGTTTTAAAAATGACAGTTGTGGTTTTATTTTAAAAAATTGACCTAACATTTAAGTAATAATATATATATTCCCGATTGCTAACATTGAAATCACCATTTTTAAATCGTCGAAACCAAAACTCACACATACTTTTGGATACAATATTATCCCCAAGAACAGAACAAATCAATGCACATCGTCACTGTCCAATGAAAAACACGTATCTCCCAAAAAACTTTACAGGAGGAGGAAAACACCTTAAATTTTAATGGAATTCATGAAAAAAGATTTAATTTAATGTAAGTTTAGAGCATTTCTGTTAGTCCATTCATCATGAAAATTTGATGGAAATCATAATGAATGCAGCGACCAATTAATTCTTCTCACTCACCATTTTTAAACTTCTTCAATTGTAGGTTGAGTAGTCGGCCATTTTGAATACTACACAACATTCATTCTTTCATTGTCTGTAACCTCTTATCCAGTTCATCGCTGTGGGTCAGGAGCCCGCAAGGCAGGAACACACCTTGGAGGATGCACCAGTCCGTCGCAGGGCACTCACTCATACACTCATACACTCACACCTATGGACACTTTTGAGTAACCAATTCACCCAACAACGTGTGTTTTTGGAGCATGGGAGGAAACCGGAACACCCGCAGACACAGGGAGAACACACCACACTCCTCACTGACAGTCACCCGGAGGAAACCCACGCAGACACAGGGAGAACACACCACACTCCTCACAGACAGTCACCCGGAGTGGGGCTTGAACCCACACTGCGACACTAGCTGCTGCACCACTGTGCCACCCTACTACACAACAGTTACCAATAAAATTACAACAGGAGAATGTTTTTAATTACAATTATACGTTACACAATATAACCCTTTAAAACATATTTGTACACCTAATATTCTTCCCCCCACCCTCCAATTTTCCTGCCAGTCCAGGGGATAAAACCAGCAGCCTTCCTGTTCTAAGCCCACTTATCAATCCTTTAGGCCACAACTGCCCCCTAAAGGCGCTTAACCAAGTATCAGCGAAGAAATGGAACCCACAGCTAATGTTTCGTCCGATGAGCTTGTTTCAACATGACTTCTCTAACGTGTATCCCCTTAACCATTTCTAGATGTCCGGTTGGTAAATTCTGGCACTATCATGGAGAACGCTGCAACGAACTGGTGTCGGTGCCAGTTGACCCTCTCCTTTTCGTTGCCTGCCTTGTGGGAAGTCTCCTCATGGTTTGCACCGTGATAGGAATCCTGATTTTCATAAACAAGAAATGCATACGGACGAGGAAGACGGTGACACTGGTGTAAGCTGCATTTTGATTCTCCTACCTGGTGATGTAGATATTTGTGGCTCATGTTTGCTTTAGTTGTTTGGGCCTTCTCCACACTCATCTCCAGAGGTGTGGCTTGTGCCTGTTTTAAAGGTCCTGCTGGTAAAACCCTCATCTCCTTTACATTATAGGCATTCACGCTCCTCCCTCCCATTCGAGGGCTCTGTGAGAGTGAATTCAGGTTTTGAGAATGACGAAGGTATCATGACTCACGTGTCAAGCTTCAGCTGTCCCATGAGCACTGACTCTGGGTCGTCCCTATACTCTGACCAAGGCACGTTTCGGTCAGTCGAAAATGTACACCTTAGTATTGAGGTAAAGTGAACGGTTCAAAGGCTGTTCTCAACTGGAACTCATAACTAACCCCTTTCATCAGCGCTGCACTAATCCATGCAAAGCAAACTGTTTCTTTTTAGTTCTTGAAAAATCTCCTCATGGTCTGAAGAGCAAAACAACAACAGCCAAGTTTAGAGCTGTTAAGAATAGCGTGGCATTAGTGATGATGTAACACCACACAACAGTTACATCACTTGCTTCCCATGCTTCCTTTGTCTTATAAGGGATCATTATTGACAGGCAGTGACGTTGCTAAGCTTAGAAACACCAAAATGAATAAGCAGTGTATGCTGTCATCTGACATATCAAGCTTCATGTTCGCCTCATACAGCCATCCCAGAAAATCATGTGCAGACCCATGTTTTTATGAGAGAGCACAAAGACAAAATTAGAGGCAGCAAATGTGACAGAGAAATAAGAGCATTGAGTAAAAATGGAGAAAACGAGAACGGAGAAGAAAGAAAACAGAGCAAAAACAGCTAAAACCCAGAGCTACTGCCCCTCGCTCCTCACTGTTGTGTGCCCGGATCACAGTGGACAACAAGCAGCTCGTTTTCATTTAAAGTAACGGGCTACATAAACAGGGGGCGACCGATGCTGTGGTGTTTGGTCCTTTTGGGGTTTTAACCAAAGCAGGTCGCAGATATTTCATTAAGACACAAGAATTGTGTTTGTTTGTGGGAAAAGTGTAGAATATATCCCCTTTTAAAGATGATGTTCATGGGTCTTAGCTTTCATTTTGGTCCGACACCAACTTTTAAAATTATTGCTTTGTAGCAACTAACAATAACCTTTTTTGCAGCATGTTACTACCCCTGGACTAACACGTAGAGATAAATGCCTGCTTCCTTGTCTCTTATCTTGTCTGATTCAAAAGTAACCTTGCGGATGTAAAGTTACTTTAAATTCACACTGGATTCTGTTCACAGATCCCCAGACAACTCTACCCTAGAAGAGCAGAAAAGCTAGTGCCAGAAATGGTTGATGTCCACCACTGTATACCACATCATGAGGTAAGCCCACAGATTCCTTAAGTTCGAGATGCATAATCTTGTTGAACATTATCTGTATGTACATTTGCGCTCAGTGGTCTGTATGGAGTATTAGCTTCATTTCTGGGCGTCTCATGAACAGTGAGCAGAATATTTCCTCTGTCCAGATATCTGCTTTGGAACATATCATACACTTTAGTGTGGTGGGTTAAAGTCCATGCCAAAGGTCAGAGAAGGTCTCTCTCTCAGAGCTACTCAGTTATCTAACAACCCACTGGCTATAAGTGGATGTTGTTTTAAATCAGAGTTACGTCAAACTTTCCATCAATGTGGACTACTTTATTCTGTTTATAGTGTATATTGCAGTCTTTTATAAGTACATTCTACAATCCAAGTTGATTTTTGCCACTGTGTCGTGTTTTGGGTTCTTTGAGATGCACTCTTAAAAAAAAAGATGGTTCTTCAAAGGTTCCTCAGTAAAATAAGTGGTTCTTTAGTGAACCACAAACACTCAAAGAACAATAGCATTTGCATGCTTATGGTTTCTTGCTTTAAGATATACAGTGGAACCTCGGTTAGCGAACGCCTAGGTTAGTGAACAAATCGGGTTACGACCAAATGTTTTAATAAAAATTTGTACCGGTTAGCGAACAAAATTTCAGGTTGCGTACAAATGGCGTCAGCCACGCGCGTCCGTTCATCTCAAACCAAGTATCATTCGCGCTCGAGACACAGTTACGATCGGTTCGTTCTCGTTCTGCTTCTTTCTGTGTTACTTCGTTTGTGATTATTATTATTTAGCCCTCAATCATGGCTCCAAAGAAGGTTAAGAGTGATACTAGTAGCACGGTACCTGTAGTAAAAAGGCAGCGACCAACAATTGAATTGAAAAAGGAAATTATTTCCAAGTTTGAACAGGGCATGCGTGTATCGGATATCGCGGCTGAATATGGCATGGCGAAGTCGACAATCTCGACGATTTTGAAGAAAAAGGAGGACATTAAAGAAGCTAATGTGTCGAAAGGAGTGAGTACTTTAACAAAGCAAAGGCCTCAAATAATAGACGAAGTAGAGAAGTTGTTGCTTGTGTATATCAAAAAGGTAAATTTTCTTATGTTTAAATGCTTTCTTTAACGTTAGTATGTTTATTTAACTCTTTATGAACTGTATTATAACTGTTCTCATTAAATAATACGTACCTATATAACCTTTAACACTTATATATTAGCGAGTCAACAGGGGCTGGGAACCAATTATTTCTATTTCCTTTCATTCTTATGGGAAAAATAATTTCGGATAGCGAACATTTCGGATTACAACCAACTTTCTGGAACGGATTGTGGTTGTTAATCAAGGTTTCACTGTATAAGATATATATGTAGCTTCTTTTTTTTTTGTAGTGGCTTCTATACTGCACCAAAAAAGGTTCTGCCTTCTGGTGCTCTATATACCCCCCAGAAAAAGATAAACATTTGGCTGATTTTACTGACGATATTCTTCAAAGAATTGAGAAATATTTTCACCTAACTACTAAAAGAGCACTACTAAATTAACTACGAAATTGTTGTCTTTTGTACGGTGAGGACATTTTTTGTATCATAATTCGTAGTCAATTTATGTTCACTAAGTGAGCCTCCATCCACTGGTGGCGCTGTTCCACTTACACACTTAAAGTCCCTGTTATAAACCCGAAGAAGTGCTACGAAGAGAGTTTTCTGTTAGTGATCGCATTACACAAACACAAGCAGGACTTTTCTAACGCTCTGGATTCTGCAGTTAGGTCTTTATTAAGGTTAGGGAAAGTTTTAGAGCTGCTTTTTTCACTCAAGGTTGCCAAATATTTACATATTTTACGAATCCTGGGAACAGTCTTTTAATAAAACACGTACATTTTCACCATTACACCAGGTTGGTTTTGAAGTATTGTAGCAGGTTTAATTCATATTGAAATCTATAACAATTATAAGTGGGAAAGAATTATATAACTATTTATTAGTTTACATTTAGTGAAGTGGAGGTAGTGCAAAATAAAACTTTGTTTACTCAAGATTTACTGCTATTAACGTTTATTTTATAAACTAATAAATGGGCCAGTTTAGTCCAAAGTATTGAAATAGTACAATTACAAGTATACTTCTTATACATTGATTGATATTAATGTGCTTATTACATAAAATATACTCAGGGAAATAGGTTACATCAGTTAAAAGCAAAAATGTTTTTAAGTGTTTGTAATTCGGTACAGAACCATTGTCTTTAATCAAGGACCATTTTTCTAAGAGTGTACACTGTATGTGTCTGTGAATGTGTGTGTACTTTTTCTTGGAGAAACGTATTATTTTCCTGCCTTGTCTGGATAATAAAGTTCATTGTACTAAGCTGGGGCGCAGCAGGTAGTTGTCGCAGTCACACAGCTCTAGGGGCCTGGAGGTTGTGGGTTTGAGTCCTGCTTCAGGTGACTGTCTGTGAGGAGTGTGGTGTGTTCTCCCTGTGTCTGCGTGGGTTTCCTCCGGGTGCTCCGGTTCCAGTGGTAGGTGGATTGGCGACTTAAAAGTGTCCGTAGGTGTGTGTGTGTGTTGGCGTCCCCTGCAGGGTGTATTCCCGCCTTGCGCCCAGTGATTCCAGGTCGGCTCTGGACCCACCGCGACCCTGAACTGGATAAGGGTTACAGATAATGAATGAATGAATGTACTTAGCTGGTTGTTGTGTATATCTCCTGTGTTTAGATGAGATCTTTTTATCCATGCTGTCAATTGTTATATTTTCAGATATGGCGGCTGTCTAATGAACACAGGACCTCATGCTGTCTTGTGAGGGGACCTGACAGTGAAGGGTTTGAGGTGACCGTTTTGTGATTGTAACTTGGCGAGCTTAACTTGGCACCAAAGGTCTTCAATAGTCTTCCAAGCAAACTATATTCAACTCGGTTGGAATGTGTGGTGGCACCGGAACTCACAGATCAACCACGCAGTCAAAATGAGGAGCCAGTGGACTGACGTCATCAGAGGAGGCACCGTTTGAAACTTGGGATAGGTTGGATATTTCGTAGCCTTGTCAAAGGTTCATTTTTTTCCCTCACAGTGAGGTATTTATTACAAATGGATACGTTTGGTGGTATCGTAGCATATAGATGCTATTCACTCAAAAATACTCTAACCTCTCTTCAGTGTCCCAAAAAAGAAACTGAATGTAAAATAAGCTATTCATTTGTATGGATGTTATTTAAACTTCATAAACTATTCAGAAACTGTTTAGTTATTATGCTGATAAACATATTAGAATGAATAATAACCTTGTTTAAAAGAAAGAAAGAAACCCAGCTTTTGCAAGGACAACATGTTTCTCGCCGATCACTTGTTTTTTGAAATCCAGACCAAAACACACAGAGGGATGAGGATAGATTTTTTTTATTCACTTTTACAATGAAGAGAACAAAATAAAAAAGAAAGAATACAAAGCTTCCACAGAAAAGGTTTGTTTGTGTCGCAGCTCTCTAAGGATTTATTGTGTTCTGTGTACCTTGTAAGCGAGGGCTTTTGAATCGCTGCATTGTCACCAACCAGCAGCTGTCAAATATGAAAGCACGGTACAAACTCTGTACTTTCTGCCCAGGATTTATTTATTTCAAAACACTGGATTGTCTACTTCCAGTAAGCTGTAAATCTCAGGCTGTCTGTACAGGCCGTAAGACATCAGGATTGGGATTTAAGGAAATCATTAGATGGTCTCTCTCTCTGTTTCATACATCATGTCTGAGTGGACCGAAGTCTACCAATAAGAGTTTTCAGAAACTTTGCATGGGCGCCAACATCATCATTTGTATAAGTTTTAAAGCATTTTTTGTGTACTATAAAAAATTGTAATACAAATCTTAAACATTCTTCCTCTCTTTTTATTTTAACCGTTGTGTAGTATTAAAAATGAATATTGTCATTTAATTCATCATCATCATCATCGTCTTTTCCACTTAATCCAGTTCAGGGTCGCAGTGTCATTATAATTCCACAAAAAAATAGAGTAGTTTGAAAATGGTGAGTGAGAAAAACTCATTGGTCACTGCATTTGTTGAGTTTCATCTGGAAAAAGTGCCTCTAAATCATGTGCATCAGTTTGTTCTGTTCTTGAAGATGATATTGTATGCAAAAGTATGTGTGTGTTTTGGTTTACGGGAACATTGCTACTTTTCAAAAAAAATTCTGGTCGTCATTTAAATGCTATGAAACAGTTACGATAAAATGACGAGTGGGAAAATGTTTGAATTTTCAGCACAAAAATGCTTTAAAACTTACACCTTACATATGTTCAGTAGTGTGTAGAAGTCTTAGGCACCTAAGATAATGATATATATTTAAACTAATGCCTTCTCAGTGAGCGTGGGGCTTGTATAAAGTTATATATAATCACAGAAAATACAAACAAATATCAAACAAATAAGAAATATACGATCTTTTTTTCTATTTAGGTCTATTTATTTTTCTATAAAGTAGCACGAATTTGTTAAATCCACAGCACACATTATTTAAAATCATTATTAATTCACCGCTAAAACTAGGTACTGGATGATAACCTCAAACAATATGGACTCCACGAGGAGAGATTTGGACAAATTTAAACAACACATTCACACACAGAGGATCACACTGGAGTAATGTGATTGGGTTTATTCTAACGTTATTTGTTTGTTTGTTTTTAGCAAATAAACACTTACTGATTTTTAAATCTCATAATCTTTGGTGCCTAAAACTTTTGCACAGTACTGTGTGTGTGTGTGTGTATATATTTATATATATATATATATATATATATATATATATATATATATATATATATATACACAGACATTAAATTAGTGCTGAGAAAATAATGCCCCCTGTTAGACTAGGATAAGTGTACTCAGGAATTTCAAGAGATGGCATGTCTTATAATCACAACAATACAAGGTCAGTAATTACAGCTCCATCCAGATGACTCTTCAGCATCATCAGCAAAGAAAGGTAATATTAGACTTACTGGAATCTTTTACACACAGCGGGAGTCGAGCTGTAAATACCTGAAGAAACTGAACAGAATGCTACAGAATAACCTTTCAAATGAAAAAGAAAAGATTAAGGCATTAGAGAGCTTGGGTAAAGCTCACATTTTCTGAAAATGCAAACTGAAAAAATGCTAATTACCACAGCAAAAAGAACACCACACTAAAGCAAACAAATACCAACAGAAAGAAAAAAATCTACAATAGACCGCAACCCCTTTTTAGACATTTCAGCGTGTCCTACATATCCACCGTGCCATAGATGTCCCTCGTGTCGAACCTACAGTGCACTACTGCGTTATCTACCTGCCCACATACAGTAAGGAATGACAGGGAGACACAGAGTACAGAGTTGAGGTTGATCTTCACTTGAGGAGGTTCTGGAGCATGGCAGTGGCATAGGTGGGTCGGGCCTGTTTGCTCTCGATGGCGTTCCTCAGGTACTGTATCCCTCCGCAACGCTCCCAGATCTCCTCAAACTGCCGCGGCAGGATCTCCGCTCCACGCTTCCGCGTCAGCCCTGTCTCCTCCAGACTCAGCTCACACATCTCCATATCATCCTTACCTGAGTGTACAACACAGCATACAAAAAAAATCAATGTGCATTAATACATAGCGATATCTGATTTCATGCTGAGCTTGTTTGGTTTCACTGTGGTGTGAACTGCACACTTTGTTGGCCCTTTTTTCGTTGTGTTGTTCTATGGTCTGGACACCCACAGGACCACCACAGGGCTGGTAAGTGTTACACTCACAAGGTGGTGGTGTGTTGGTGTGTGTGGTGCTGCTGGAGTGAGAATAGTCCACCAGCCAACAGTATTCAACGTCCAAAGATGAAGGACTAGACGATGTTTAAAAACTCCAGGGGCCGGGATGAACACACAAACTCCTCACAGTGACCTGAGGAAAGGCTCTAAACCAGGACCTCGAGACCCTGAGGCTGTGTGGCAGTGACACTACCAGAAGCGCCACCGTGGTTTTTACGTTTAGAAATGTAATAGTTCATATATTTCACTTATTTATGACAGTGTGTGGGGAGCTGTATCACGCACGTACCTGCTACTAAAAGAATCGGCTGTTTGTCTGGGTGTAGCTCCATCTGCCTGGCAATCCAGGGTCCGTCAAAATGGGCATACCACCAGCCCTTCTTCTTGTTCTGGGGGTCCTTATACTGGTCTGCAGGCCGGATGAAGGGGATGCGGAAGTAGCGCTGCTGCCGATTCATAGTAACCTCTTGCTGCCTGGGAGGCACAGGGGGAGCTGGATTCTGCTGGGCTGGAGTCACAAGCAGATTGCAACAAATCAGCACAACTATACACCAATTACAGTGTTGGTTGTCATATCCCTATTTATTGTTTTGTACTTGAGAAGACTCTGTACTAGAGCATACTGATCTGAGCTGAAGAAATAGAGGATCGGGAAAGAGTGAGTGCCATCTCTGTTAGGACTGAGGTAAACCAACACCTGATCCTTTCCATCAAAGACAGAGCATCAGAGACACTGATGGAAAACACTTCCAGTGTCTGAAGTGAGGCACATCTAAAGAACTCACCCCCGAGTCCAGAAGAAGACGAGGACATAGTCTACACCTTGGAAAAAGCAACAAAGCACACACAGCTCCTGTAAAGTTGTTTTCTTTTAATGGCTTCTACGTTCAGAGCAAAGAGTTGTTTTTTTTAATTCCCAGAAAAGCAAACAGGGCAGTAAACCTTTCCCTGGAAACCCCAGCATTTGCATCGAGAAGCGCTTCTAACCGTGTGCACACACACATCACTGAGATAATCAGGGGCTGGCTGTGATTGGATGCTAGAAGGTTTTTCAAAAGAACATGCTCACTTTAATGAGCTACAGCAACACACACTATTCCGCATGCGATATGGAGGATGCACCTTTACCACAGAGCTCCCACTGACCTTAAGAATTTCTGTATAATGGAATTTAAATAAAAGATTAATATACCTTTCAGATATTTACTTCTGTGCTCTCTTAAAACCCAGCAGAAAATTCAGCAGAACTCAGTTATTGATTTATTAGGTGTACAATTAAGTTTTAAAGCATTTGTTGTGTGATGTATAAATGTAAATCAAACTCCAAAGATCCTCCTGCTCTTATGTCATTTCATGGTAAATGTTGCATAGTGTTAAAAATGACAATTTTCATTTTATTCAACAAAAAATGTATAAGAATAATTTATCCGTTACAACATTCATTATGAGCTGCCTCAGTAAAAATGAGGAGCACCCGGAGGAAACCCATGCAGACACAGGGAGAACACACTACACTCCTCACAGACAGTCACCCGGAGGAAACCCACACAGACACAGGGAGAACACACTACACTCCTCACAGACAGTCACCCAGAGGAAACCCATGCAGACACAGGGAGAACACACCACACTCCTCACAGACAGTCACCCGGAGGAGACCCACTCAGACACAGGGAGAACACACCACACTCCTCATAGATAGTCACCCAGAGCGGGACTCGAACCCACAACTGTAAGCTGTGTGACTGCGACAACTACCTGCTGCGCCACCGTGCCGCCTTAAATTCACTTCATTTTCAGTTTTTTATATTACTAAGCAAATTTACCATAAATTTTTAAAAGAGTACAATTGAATTGAATTACAATGATATGCTACAAAAAAAACACTTTAAAACCTATTTGTACAAATGGCCAAACACATTTTAAATTGCTTATCACTGCTTCTGCCTTTTGACAGAAGCATAGCCAGCTCTGTTGGAAATCCTCTATGGTTAATCTAATTGGAAACAGCTCATCAGAAACGGTTCAATTCTAATTCTTCCATCATCTCCTGTAACTCTTTACCTGAACCCCCAACATTCTTAAAAAGAAATCCGTATTAATTCATCGTTACTGAGGTATTCAGCATCATGAAGCCGTCTTAGAACTGAGTTGGCATTTACACCAGAAACATGAATGATTAATATGTTGTATGCGCAGTGTCTTCCTGCATGAGGTGGTATCTTACCATAGTCAGTGACTGATTTAGGAGCTCTCTGCTCCGTCTCCGTGTTTCGCTTTTTGTTCTTTGACTTCCAGGCGTGGTAGACCTTCAGACGGCGGTGGAACTCCTCTCTGCAGGCTGCCAGCAGCTCAATATCTACCAAACACATCATTTGCCTGACTGATTTCTTATAAATGTTTCACTAGAATTGTTTCCAAAGGTAAACGAACTACGAATACATTTCCAAATGAATAAATATAGCGTGTGGCACGTTTCAAAGGACTCAAGAGAAACGTAGGCCACATACAACACAGTACACAGTATATAACATACTATACAAACTCTGGTGGCAGGTCATGAGAGGAGTGGACAGAAGGAGGCCCTGCTCTTACCACAGGAGGTGTTGATGGCATCTCGCAGCTCTGCATACTTCCACTTGCTCAGGTCATACTTCTTCATCCCAGCGGCCACCTTGCTGGCTTGCACCTGCGGACCCCTGTCGGCGCAAAAGCAATCCCATTTATGCAGTGAAAACAGGCACACTGCGCCATCAGAGAAGGCTTCGTTTGCCTTATTTAAGAGGCACTGATTCTGATCTAAGTCTTTCTGGAGAACAGAATCAGCGGAGCTAATTGGTCTGATTCATTAAGCACAGGGTGAGCAGCAATCACTTTGAAACTGATGATAAAGCCACAGAGTACTGCCTTTCTTGACAGCAGGCCAAATCAGCACGGCGCTGAGAAAATCAGGGCAGGCTTTGGGAAGTGTGAGGCAGCAAGAGCCTGGCTCTGGGAGCGAAAACGCTAGTGGGAGGTGAACAGAGGGGACAGCAGGGAGGGAGAAGGTAAC
Organism: Hoplias malabaricus; assembly: GCF_029633855.1. Taxonomy (NCBI): domain Eukaryota; kingdom Metazoa; phylum Chordata; class Actinopteri; order Characiformes; family Erythrinidae; genus Hoplias; species Hoplias malabaricus. The sequence continues at coordinate 79,203,122 of NC_089800.1, forward strand.
TAGGCTGTGACTGCACAGTAGGGCTGAGGATGGTGGCACTGCTAACGGTCTCCAGCAGCTCTAAGTCAATCAAACTCTTAACTGGAGGCACTTTCACTTTGTACAGATTCTATGGGATTCACCACAACACTGACCACTCTTCCACCCCTCCTGCCTCAAGTGCTCGGGCCATAATCCTATTGGATTCACTTAACCTGGCCATTGGAAAGCCTGTCTGACGTGTTAAAGGAAAGGTTGCATGCAACTTCGCAGCAAAGAAGGTAATTAAGGGAAAGTCAGAATGGACAGATGGTCAGCTGGTGAATGCTGGCCATTTAGTTACAAGGCAGTCGGTGCTGATTGCACAGTGATTTCTCACAAGCTGCTCTTTCAAACAGACAATTTTGTCCATTTGAATTCCTCAATAAATGTTTGAGGGGACAGCTGACATTATAAATACATTCATTACATTTTACCTGTGCATGAAGCACTGCATCTCACCAACAGTAATCTCCTGGCTTTGATTTAGCAGCATCTAAAAATACATTTATTCACCTATTCACCATATTTTCACACATACCCTCTATCAAGGAAATGTCTTCGTATAAAAACAACACAAGTGGTAAAATCTCATCTCGAGTGTTAGTTCTAGTGTCAATGTGTGTGTGTGTCTGAGTAGCTCCTGCATGTCTGAAGACAGTGACAGTGATTCGTGAGGTGGCACTTTGCTGACTCTTGACAGCTGCGAGAGCAAAGCTGCTTAACGGCGTCCCCACACAAGCAGTCATCAAACCAGGCAGCCTTTCTGATTAACCCACTCTGACAGGTGTAAGAGAGAAACACATACACACACAAACGCATCTAATTGGGCGGATTCACGATGAGCAGCTGGGGTCAAGTTCCCGCTTGGGAAAGACATCTCACATCGCTAAATGTTAAAGACTCATCAGATGTCAGTTCAAATACCTCAGAAAAGCCTGGGGTCTGAGGGCATGTTCTGAATGGTGGCGTATCTTCAACAACTCTCTTTTAACTGCACCCTGATTTTCGTGTGTCTTATCAAACTTTTAAAAACTTTCAAACTCTTCATTTCTCTGTGAAAACACACCGACACTCTTGAGTGACCATCTCTAAGGTTCAGGCAGAACGAAGACGGACACATGACTCCAGGCAGAGAACAGACGTATGTCTTATGTAGGCCTTCTTCATAGCCACATAACGGCAGATATGGATGACGTAGGATCTGAGGATGGATTGGAAAGGGCAGACTTGGTTGTGACTCCTCTGTTTGTGCGTAAACGGTTAAACATTAAATAAAACATACTATCTCTTCCCTTGCTCCGGTTTCCTCCCACAGTCCAAAAACACACGGTGGTAGGTGGATTGGCGACTCAAAAGTGTCCGTAGGTATGAGTGAATGTGTGTGTCTGTGTTGCCCTGTGAAGGACTGGCGCCCCCTCCAGGGTGCATTCCCGCCTTGCGCCCAATGATTCCAGGTAGGCTCTGGACCCACCGTGACCCTGAATTGGATAAGGGTTACAGATAATGAATGAATGAATGAATCTCTTCCCTTGAGCCCTTCTGGAAACTCGGAGAATCAGGTGCACAGAATTCCCAGTGTTGTCGTGTCAGGCATGTTCAACATGTGAAAGAGATACAGCGCGAGTCTCCAGAGCATTAGAGGCTCTATTCACACATTCGCTCACTCTGCCTTTACCCAGTTTTTCTACTGGGCCGCTAGCAGGGTTAAAAGTCTGAGTAAAGTCCGGGGCAGCTGTTACAGGTGTTTGCATTCACACATTCAGCTCCTCCTGGTAAACTCTGGAAAATGTCTGGGTTACCATACATGTGTGAAAGGTGCTTTAGACCCTTCCACAGCTCTGCAGAGTAAGGCACTGATTCATGATTAAAGGAAGTATTTAGGTTAATATCGAACAGAATTAGCCTATTGTTTAGGATGCTTTGCATTAGTAGTGTAATCCTCTATCTAGGTTGGTGAAAGATTATGAGGAGGGGACTTGTGAGTAGGCTTGGTTAATGTGAGTTGAGGGAGTTGGGAACTGAAGGGGTCGTTCTGTGTCTTACTTCTCGGACTCTGTGGAAAATGCAATGTCCTTTGAACCATATCTGAAAGAGGAGAAAGCAGAGAAGAGAAAAGACTCATGACACCAGATTCTGATCAGACCTGTGCGATTAGGAACTGAACCTGAGCTGTTATTCCCGTACCAGACGAACGAAGACGAAGACATTGTTCAGTTCATCTTCAGAGTGAATGGATCTACAGCAGGTCAATGTGGCCACTGAGCCAGCGTTAGTCTCTGCCAGCATGAGCAAAATGTTTGTTTTAATCTCAGAGCTAGTTTCATAACACAAAGCTCTTTGCAAGGCTGCAGTCTGGCTGTTTTTGTTGTTTCACAATAGCAGCGGGACTGTGGGCTCCTTTCATATGGAAATCGCAGAGCAGCTGTGATTTTTTTTATGCAGAAGTTTACAGACTACAGTGGGAGAATTTCACTGCGGTCTGATGCTACCTGCAAAAGCCAGAGGAACATGTCACACATGGGTGTGTGTGTGTGTGTTTGTGTGTGTACCTGCGCAGGCTGGGGTCCATCTGGGCCTCATCCTGAATGAGTTCAGCCTCACTCTGAGCGATCCTCAGGGCCAGCTCTCTATCCCTTCTCTCCTGTTCCAGCACAGCCTGCCTCTGCACCTCCTCCTCTCGCTCCAGAGCGAGCTCAATATCCAGCTCCGCCTGCACCATAACACACACACACACGATTAAAAACTACATCCCAAAATCTCTTACAATCACGAGCCATTGTGGCGTTGAAAATTGATTGCCATAAATCCATTGTGATTAACAACTGAATATATATATGTTTTAAAACATTGTGGGTTCGATTCCCGCTCCGGGTGACTGTCTGTGAGGAGTTGGTGTGTTCTCCCTGTGTCTGCGTGGTTTTCCTCCGGGTGACTGTCTGTGAGGAGTGTGGTGTGTTCTCCCCGTGTCTGCGTGGGTTTCCTTCGTGTGCTCCGGTTTCCTCCCACAGTCCAAAAACACACGTTGGTAGGTGGATTGGCGACTCAAAAGTGTCCGTAGGTGTGAGTGTGTGAGTGAATGTGTGTGTGTGTCTGTGTTGCCCTGTGAAGGAGTGGCGCCCCCTCCAGGGTGTATTCCCCGCCTTGCACCCAATGATTCCAGGTAGGCTCTGGACCCACCGCGACCCTGAACTGGATAAGCGGTTACAGATAATGAATGAATAAATGAATGAATGAATAAATAAAGTGGGCAAGCTGTCATTTCACTTTTGATTTGCCTTAATTTCTCAAACTCAAGGTGCTCAAGAAACTCAAGGTACTGAAAGTCTGAATTTTCATTTGTATTTTCATTGCCTATTGACCTCAAATTTCCATTCATCCAGTGGCAATCATAGGTTGCCAAACACTCAGAGAAACATTTCTCGAATGCTGTGCTTTTGTGCCTCAGGAGGCTTATTGCTGATTCTCCAGAAATTGCTTAGGAGAATTAGTATTAGAAAAATAAAAGAAAAAATAATAAGACAGAAGACACTTGTGGTTAGGGCTAAATAATGAACTGTGTTTACCTCAAAATCGCAAGAGCTGCAGCTTTATCTCTAGCCTGCATTAACAATGTCTTAGCCAGTTTTAAAATGGGGGACATTCAGCCTGGCCAATCAGAGGCAGCCGGACACAGTGCTATGGTCATGACCACAACTGACTGACCGTCCCGTACTTTACACACAGCGCTTACATTTAATGCCTGATCTTCACCTTATTGGTTATAAACACAGGCCTGGACTTTAAATCCTAATCCTGGTATTGGTCGCAAGCATCGGGTTTCATCCAGGTGCTCCGGTTTCCTCCCACAGTGTCCGTAGGTGTGAGTGTGTGAGTGAATGTGTGAGTGTGTGTCACCCTGTGAAGGACTGGCGCCCCCTTCAGGGTGTGTTCCTGCCTTGCGCACAGTGATTCCGGGTAGACTCCGGACCCACCCCGACCCTGATTTGAATGAGTGGTTTCAAACAATAAATGATTATAACAGATAAACCAATGACTGTTGTGAACAATACTCATCATAAAACTAAATATCTGCATTCAGTAATAAAAACTGCCTCCAACTTTCCTCAATTTCCAGTGTTTAAAACCACAGCTGCTCTTTATTGTGGAAACATTTTCTGAAAATGAAATTATATTCAGTGGTACAAAATTACTCTCCCAGGTACATGACTTTATTTGAAACGTACCATTTCAGAGACACACTGCTCTGTGATGACAGTGACGCAATCGCTGGTCTTTGTTGCAGTGGAGAAGCGCCCCCCACCAAAGCAGACTTAGGCTTTCCCCGAATCTCTCCATAAAGCCTAGAGCGTTTGAGGAGAGGGAGATTAGGGAGGCCCTCCTCCAGACTCTCTGGAGCCCATCTGCAGCAGAACCAGTGCTGCTCCCTGCTGCCAGGACATTAAGATATTATGCGCCTGCTGTGTGCTTATTTCCGATTAGCCATATTATCGAGGTTGTAAGAAAGCTAATGTGATTCCACGTCTAGACTGATCAGAAACAGGCTATAGTCTGGTGTCAGAGGTCTCAGATTGTATTAGATCATTCTAATGCGGAAGTTGAATCTAAAGTTCGGAAAGAAAACCCGTAACGGCACGGTGTCCGACAACATTTTAGAGAGCTAAAGAAAAACTAACCAACACAGGGAAGGAAACAGTAGTCACCCTTCCTGAACAGCTTGACACAGCTGATATTTTATACAATCAATAGGAGCATGGGACTGGGAAGCACTGGAGAAGGGCCAAATTCAAAATGTTTTCAAAAATGTGTAAAAACTATTTGACTTTCTTGAATATGTGTAAAAAAAAAAAATAATGGGCAAGTGATAATCTTTTTACTGGGTGAATGCGCTACTATTGTAACATGCTACTAAAGCTAGCATAAAATCACCAGTGAGATATTTTACTGCATTAAAGAATCACATTTATCAATTTTTTTATTTTTATTTTTATTTTTTTTATTTTTTTATTATTAATTCAAATCATATACAGATTGCTTCTATGTAAGGGATGTAAGAGATGGCCACGTCTTCATTAGATGATGAACCAAGCAGGTCTGGACTGAACGGCATATATATTTTATACAAGGCATTTTAGGGTTAACCCTTTAAAATCATTTGCGATTTCAATTATTATAATTATCTATCTGTTTATTTATTTTATTTTTTTTAATAAATGAAGGTCCAAGCACGTGTTTTTTAACAACATCCAAGAAGATCTGGCTTTAATTCTGAATGTTAAATGTAGAGAACAAAGGTCAGTCAGTCATAACACAGTTTGGCTGCCTCTGATTGGCCTAGCTCCGTTACAGAACATGAACGTGCCTGTAACAAACCTGTTTAGATGTTGTTCTTGATAAACCAAGTGAGAATAAACGCTGCAGCTCTTACAAATTAAAAATCAGCCCTGACTCACAGTGCTGCTTTGATGGTGACACAATGCTCCTCTCACAAAAGTGCTTAGTGCAGCTTGACAATATCACGGTGGTTTGAAACGTAGTTAAAAACAAAGGTCTGAAAAAACAAGAGAAGCTTAAAGGACTAAAGTGTGTACCGTGGCCTCTTTCAAACAACTCGGACACAAAGGAGCACTGCAGGGCAATCCATCAAACCCCTGAGCCAGAAGCCACAGGAGCCAGCAAAGAGGACTTTCACATCCATGAAGAGAACAGGGACTGGTAAATCTGCGCCCACGCTGCTGTGGCAGCTCGATACAGCATTCGATTATTACTGAAGTGCACAGCGGTAATATCCTCCACTGAACATATCAGCGTGAGGGTGATTGGCGGTGTGGCTGGGCAAAAGGGCCAAAGAGGAAATCAATACTGCAACACACGCATCCGCACACAAACCCACCTGCAGGATTCGCTCTTCCACTTCCATCTTCTTCCTCTCCTCTTCTTCCTGCTTTCTCTTCTGCTCCATTTCTGCTTTCCTAGTGTGAGAGGAGTAAGAGAAGTGACCTGTTCATAATCTTATGCATGGCGAGGGACTAAACGTCAAGATCGATAACTACAGACACCATGAAGTTGGAGGATGCTGATGCTGTAGAGAAAGAGCCTTGTCCTGTTACTGGCTTTTTAGATGAAATGAAAATTCATATATATATGATATCTTCATCAATCCCCTCTATTTAAACATGAAGGTGCGACCTACATGCGTCGGTCCTCTTCCTCCTGCTTACGTAGCTGCTCCTCTTCCTCGTGCCTCTTCCTCTCCCTCTCCATTTCCTCCTGGATGCGCTTCAGCCGCTCCATCTCCTCCTCCTCTTGTTTCTTCTTCTGCATGGAGGAGAGCAGCTGCTCCGATTTCTTCACCAGGCCCTCATACTCCTGCTCGATCTGCTTACGACTCATCACCGTGGCCTTAGAGAGGGAAAGAATGAACAAAAGAGGATCAAAAATGAAAGAGTAAAATAAGAGAGATTTTAAAAAGAAACAGTAAAAAAAAGTAATTTCAACAACTATTTGATAATTGTTTCAAATATAAAAAATGAACAAGAACAAAAGACAAAGAGAGGAAGGAATATAGACAAGAATTAGTTTGAAACAAAAGTGGAACAAAATGCAAACAATGACAGGAAAAAGGAACATTAAGTAGTATTTTTACTTTAACATTACAATAGAGCCTCTGTTTGTTGCTGCTCCAGGGATCAGCACTGCAGAAACTGCACTATGTGACTTTTGGAGGAGGGTAGGAGATCCTTGATTTCCGGAGGGTGCTGTAAAAATGAATTGCACTCTACAACTCTAGGGGGAACCCATAGAAAAAATATAAGAAAGAAAGAAAGAAAGAAAGAAAGAAAGAAAGAAAGAAAGAAAGAAAAAGAAAAAGTAAGAAAGAAAGAAAAAGAGAAAGAAAGTAAGAAAGAAAGAAAGAAAGAAAGAAAAAGAAAAAGAGAAAGAAAGAAAGTAAGAAAGAAAGAAAAAGAGAAAGAAAGAAAGAAAGAAAGAAAGAAAGAAGGACTGAAAGTCATTACAGGAGTTGCCTGTGTGCAGCAGTTAAACTCTACATTCCCTAAAAACCCATCTGAAGAGGAACAGCAGGGCATCGCTTTGAGTAACTTTTGGGAGGAAAATCAAATGGCAGCGACGCTGCAGTTAGCCAGCAGCTTCATCAAGAGGAAGGGAGCGGTGATGCCAGGATGGACACACCTCGGTTGTTTTCATATCCTGCAGGCCCTCATTAAACCAGAGCATCACCTCAGTACCATCTGGCAGAACGCCAGAGGAGTGCAGGGGGGCTCAGAGGACGTGGAGCAGATCGCTGGAGTGCAGGAGAAGACGCCACTCATTTACACAGAGGAAAGGGGCAATCGGGTGGAAAGGGTTCAGCTCCGATGCCACTCATTTATCAGCACGCCGGCGAGGAGGGCGCGGTCTCCGGAGCCCACTGTCAGCGGTGCACATCCGGCCTGACACATGAAGGCAGTGTCCCCACTGAGACAGAGTCAGGGAAAGGTGTAGACAGCACTGAGTTTACTCTGATGAAGGGCTCAGAGGGCACGAAGTGGACAAAGCCTGCTAATCAAGGGATGCTGCAGGAAATGTATGAGGATTCCACCATTAAATCCACCTCACTGTTTCTATACACAGTGTCCTTTTGGTGTGTGTAATGTGTGTTAGTGTGTGCTGTGCTGGTTTGAACGGATCAGGCACAGCAATAGTTCACTAGAAGTTGGGAATTTGCCATTATTTTGGTTGAGGGGTGGAGTCAATATAATGTTCTATAAATATTCAAATTGTCGCTGTCCAATGGAAATCATGGATCTCCATTTTTGTAGATGTTTATTTTCCAATCATTTGAACACAGCAGCTGTCTTTCCTGAAAATTCCACGGGGAAAGGACCAATAGAAATGCTCCGAAACGACATGGAATAAAATCCTTTTACACTGACTATCGAAAGTTAAGGTTTTTCCTATCTCCTGTAAAATTGCTATTTTGATTGGACAGAGACGATATGAAACCTTTGATAGCTGAGTACAATTAACTACAGGAAGTGGTGGGAACCTTAGGGCTTTTATTCCTTCTGTTCTACGGCAAATCAGAGGAAGACAGGTCGAACCTGGGCTGCAATTCCAACTAGCGTTGTGTTGAGATGCCTTTAATTCTGTGGCACGTCCAAAGAGAATATGACACTTAAAAGACAGCCGAGAGCACAGTCCTTCCCCAGCACTAGGCCATGGGACAACACTTAAGCATCAATGGCAAACTAAAACCGAACTTCTGAGTAAGTTAAATGCAACGTGTCTGAAGACAATGCGCATTGTTCTCTGCAGATTAAGAGTTTATCAAAGTAATGAGTGGCTACAGTGTAATTAAAAAAGCAAAGCACTCAATTAGTGGGGGCTTCACCTTTATTTTGCTCAGGAGAGCGTCGATGGAGGCAGCCAGCTCCTGGATCTGCTTGCTCATCTCCTGCTTGCCCTCTTTCAGGCCACTTACAGCTTCATTAAACTTCTCCATCCTCTTCTTCAGTTTCTGCACCTTTATAAGGCCATCAACACTGGATCATACACAAAAAACAGATACGTATCCTTTAGTTCCTTAGTTCCCAATATCATTTGAACACAGAATTGTTTGGAATAAAATATTTTGAAACCTGTACTGCCCCTGAAATCTCATAATGTACACATTAAAAAAAAAACATTAAAATCCTCCAAAATGTTGCTATTTTTCATTTAAAAACACAGGTCACATGTTTAAACAACGTTTTATTCAAACTGCTTTCAATATGCGCTTATGGCAATAGTTTGAAGGCAAAACCATTAAATATATTATGGCAAAATGTTCAGATAAGAATCGACAACACTCTATTGATCCCGAGGGAAACTGGAGCATCACAGGAGTCTTAAATGTAAAATGACACAGTGAGGTGTATCTCGGATAGGAAGCATATTCATGAAATTTCCAAGAGCAGCGTCAGTACGTGTTGATGTAGGTGTTAATCTGGAGGGCAGGTTGTGTTTGTAAGAAATATCTAGGGATATGTTAGTCACTGAACTGTTGCTAAAAATCAATACATGAATCAATTATTCTCCCTAAATGTTCAGTTAATGGAAAGCAACTGGTCTGACAAAATGAGGCCCGGTGTTTCTGATGAGCAGTTACCCACCGGGGCTTGTGTCTTCTCTTGCATAACCACATGCGGACCGTCTTCTGAATCTTAATGCAGGCGCCTGCCCTGTACATCATTTTGTTCTTCACTGCAGGAGAAAGGGGAAAGGACAGAGAGAAGACATTTTCTCATTTAGAAGCACAATTATGGAGTGGAAGGTAAGACTTTTACTTTGTAGGGACCCATTTCAAAATAAGGGAACGCTCACGTTTAATGACAGACAGGCCACACCACTGGACCTTCTTCCAGCGACTACACACCAGCCACATGTTGACCCGTTTGAGCAGCTCGGCCAGGTGCTCGGGGTCAGACCTCATGATCTGGTCAAACTCTGCAAACTGAGGTGTAAATGACAGCCTCAAATTTAATTCAACTGTTTAATCCAATGTTTACACTTTTTACTCGACATGTTTAGTGTTGCAGCCCCTTCTCAACAGAAACTGCTCACCTTTCCGGGCCGAAAGAACACTCTCGTCAGTCCAAACTTGTAATCCTTGTCATTGAGGCCCAGTGCTTTAAAGAGAGCCTACAGCGAAAGGTGTGGAGAAGGATCATCAGCAAGAGACAGCATTGAACACAACTAGCTACAAAAAAGCAGCAGCTAGACTTACCTTGCAGAACATACGAGGGTCCAGTCTGGTGAGCTTATCAGGCATGTACTGCTTATACATGTTATAGAGCTCATGGAAAGGTGCTCGAGAAGGGAAGCCCCCCTGCATCAGATCCAGCACTGACACCATTCCTGGGAAGGAGAAACAGAGCCAGGCGGCCAGATACACTCAGAGTTATTAGCAATGTTGCCTGTTTTGTGTGTGTGTGTGTGTGTGTGTGTGTGTGTGTGTGTGTGTGTGTGTGTGCACGCCATTTTTGCCATAACAGGCCAAGTGCAAGGCTATGACGTGAAAAGACCCCATTAGCAAAGCCCTCCCAGGCTAAGACCACCTCTGAGAGATAATGAAATAAAAATCAACGGCGCTCATATTTAATGCCTCCTCTCGGTGGGCAGTTCACACATTTTTAAAAACAAAACATAAAATCGATAAGCGCTGTGTATTGGTGGTGCATTTCTAAACTGAAATATCTGAAACTCTACCAGCAGCATGAAGCAAGTATGTAGCGTAAGCAAAAACCAAGCAGAACTAACTCAAAATAAATGGCTCAGTGAAGCACTAGGGACACTTAGCTCTAAGCGTTTGTGTGTGTGTGTGTGTGTGTGTGTGTGTGTTTGTGTGTGTGTACCAGAGCACTGCAGCTGGGACAGAATCTGTGCTCCCTCAAACTGGTGGCTCACCATCTTCAGATTAGGCTTCACACATCGGATGAAGCTGGATCCCTTGGCAAACACACACACACACACAAGCTTCAGTTTCAAAACCATTGAGATTAGCAGTTAGGGCAGGGCCTTCCAGGCTGTGTTCAGACAGTCAAAAATAGTGGGCTGATAATGAGTCATGAAAATGGAGGTGGACCAAAATGCCCAGTATCAAAAATTTGGGCATGTTTCTGATTGTGTATTATTATTATTTTTTTTTTTTTTGGAAAGACAAAACAGAAAAAACAGATTATGATTTAGAACTATTTCACATTTTTCAAAGAACAATAAATAAGAGATTTATAATCTCTGTCCATGGCTCTTCCCAGTAAACAAGGAACTGCCCTGGACGTTCAAAATAGGTCTAAATGTAGTCTGTCCGTCAAGGACATATTTCAAACGTCAATGGACGTCCAAAATCTATCTTAATAAGTTAGTTAAGTGGTGACCAAGCGATAACGTCAGTGGACGTCCAAAACGCGCTTTATACAAGTAATTTATTTCGGGACCAATTAATAAAGTCAATGGACGTCCAAAATACGTCTAATAGTCGTCTTTTCAATGTCTGTGTTTGGACGTCTTTTCAACTTTCATTTTCAACCTTAAGAGAACGTTGATAAGATGCCAGTCATTACGTTATTTCAACGTTGAATCAACGGCTAATTGTTTACTGGGTTTAGGAAGTTCTCCATTAAAGATTTTACATTACAATTTTATTCCATTTGACAGCAGAAAAGAAAGAATAGAACATTTCTCTGTTGTTGATGCTGTATTTCGTGGTACATATTGGAGCACAATGTCTTAATCATTACATCTTCTGTAAACGCTTCATTCTTATCAGAGTTGCAGTGGGTCCAGAACAAAAATGTCAATTTAAATTCGAATATTGTCAGAAACTTACTGTGCTGCGAAGCTTTTCCAAGAGAAGATTCAACTGGGTCTGAACAACGCAACAAGAAAAATAAAACACGTTTCTCAGCATTGCTGCATGGAGCATAGTATATATCTAAATATGTCAAGTGTAAAATATATAGCAAACATAAAACAAGACATGCATTGTGCAAGTGAGGATGTGAACATCTCATACAAGCAAACAACAGGGTAATGTACATCATCAGAACAGCCATTATGTACAAGTCATACATTCTCATATTCATATTTATGCCACTGTAAACACACTCCATATGAGGATTTGTTAAGGAATCTATTTAAAAATAACCAAGGCCGAGCAGATAAGCAGATAAACATAGTGTGGGTAGAGGTGGGGGAGGGCTGGGGTGCACACTTGGATTTAACACGTTTATGCAGGGGCCGTGTGAGAAATGGTACGTTACGCTTATCACTGGTTCCCCGTTCTCGAACCAGTCTTACCCATTTAAAATCGTCCAATCCTCTTTGTTCCTGCCATTCTACATATATTTAAGGCATAAGAGCTTTCCTCAGGGATGGGGTCAGAAGACAGGAGGAGGTCTAAGAGAGGAGGGCAGAAAGAGATGAGAATAGCAAGAGGGCAGAACACCAGGTGAGAAGAGGCCAAGTTCAGAGTCTCCCACAGCAGCAAGGAAGGCTGCTTCGTTAAAAGGGGGAGGAAAGCTACTACTCCCTGCAAAATGTTAAAACAAATCAAGAAATGAATTTCTCAATGCTTCTAGAAGAAAACTTTCAATACTGTAAAGCCTTGAATAGCTGTCATCTCTTCAAACACTCTGTATTTAAGGATTAATGCAATCACTTTGAAGTGACAAGCCTGAGTTCACCTTGAACTTGTTTCCCACGCTGATGAAGCTGAGTTTGCCAGCCTTCTGCTTGGAATCCTTAGAGTTTGAGTTGTTCTCAAAGAGATCCCGGACAAATTTGTCCTTTGACTCGCATATGAGGCTCTCCAAGGACATGTGGAGGGCATCATTATTCTTCTCCACAAACTGGGTCTGCTCACACACACACAATCACCAGAGGGCACAAGAAAGCATGTCTCAAACCTAAAACCTACAGCGCATTAATATGTTTGGGGAGCACAGCTTGGGTGCATGAATTAATGTGACTCAATTAAAAGATCAGTGTTGAGGTCAAATATATTGCATCATATTAGTTATAAAACATTATATCTTAAAAGAACACACACACACACACAATGTATATATATATTAGGGCTGGACAATAATTCAATATCAATATATATCGCAATATGAACTGTTTCAATAACAATGATATGATGTCCAGTTCACTGCCCTCAAGTTTAAACTTAGTTTAAAAATATTAATACTGACTAAGCCAAGAGGTTTATGTTTGACGGGAATGTCATGTTTGTTGTTTGCTTTTGGCAGTTTTTCTGTTGATTTATGGTGTTTATATCGATATCGACTGAAATTTATAAAAATATCGTGATATAAATTTTGGCCGTATCGTCCAGCCCTAATATTTAGTTTTTGTTTTAATTCCCTGAAAAAAATACATTTGTTTTTACTGGAAAAATGATCATTAATGGCTATCATCAGAAAATCACTTTCAGCTGAGACCTTTCCGAAAATTTGGGAGCTGCTAAAAATCCCTCAGGGCTGAGTCTGGGCCGTAGGGTGTAGACTAATGTCCTGGAGTCTACCCTCACACACAGCTCCAGGCTCAAATTTCCTCAACACAACACACTTGTGCTACTCAGAATGGTTTAGTTTTTTGTGCAAAAAAACGAATGATGGAAATAAGCTGAAGTTTTCTTCATATCCACTCAGAAAGTGCCACTTACTAGAACCAAAATTAATGTATCAATTGAATTTTGCCTCAATTTAAAGCAAAGATGCAATGAGAATTGCAAAGCCCACCGGCACAGTTACCACAGAATTCAATTTGCAGTTTCCTGACCTCTCACATTCAACACCATGCATAATTAGCTCGGCAAATTCGTAATGAGCACCAAGATCAGTCTTTACAGCAGCGTTTTAGGAATTAAAGTAAATATAGACAGCATCGCATTATCTTAACTTCTGTCCCAGTCTCTCTCCTAACATCTCATCTGCTTTCAGTTTCGGTACAATGTTCATGCAACAGAGGGCACACAGAGGTGAATACATACAGTCTCATAGCACACAGCTCCTGCAAAGTGCCTGATGATGAATCCCTCGTCATCTCTTAAGTTTCTGTGGACTGCTAACTTGGACTTTCTTGGAACCTGAACAGAAAAAAAGAAAAAAAACAAAAACATGCAAAATTTAACTTTCAGAAAAAGCAATCAGAGTGCTGTGTATTTTTAAGAAGCTAATGTAAGCTACGTATGGGTCTGCAACATAATATTTTGTACTTACAGCTTACACTCAAGCTTTACCAATAATCAGACTTTCACCACAGGACCCTGAATCAATTTAAACATTATAAATTACTGAGGATTGAAGCTAACCGTCAGACGGAAGTGATCTTTGTGCTTGCTGTGAACAGCTTCTACAAAGTGTTGGTCGCTGGGCTGGGGCAGGCGGTTCTCCTCATCCAGGATGTCCAGAATTCCCACCAGCTTTACCTCGATGAGGTCTACAGAGCAAAACATGACATCAGGGAAGCCAGCAAGCCCTCAACAGCCCCCAACAGCAGCAGCCAGCGGAGAGACATGCTGCATTAGCATACCATGACCCTGTCCATCCGCTATTATCTAGCACATGTCAGCTCCAAACAAGTTTAATGGAGCGAAGGCAAAGCTGGGGAGCACCTGGCTATGTTTGGTAATCAGTGCGAGGGCATCCACCGGGTGCATTATTCATCTGAGACGCGTGCGGGTGACCGAGGATCAGACGTAGGCCATCATGTATTTGCATGAGCTGACACCTGTGCTTAAATGAGAGGTGATTGATGAGGGGAAATGGAGGAGAGGCCCTGTGTGTCCATTTGCAATTCACGAGGAGGTGCGCCATGCTCCATTATTAATGGCAGCATTAGCAAGGCCTGAGCCACTGAATGGAAAGTGTGTGTAAATGCTGTGCTCAGTCTCGTTACACTGAGAGGATTAACTGGGATACAGCTGTATTAGGGGTACACAGCTGTAAGCCTGACAGACCTCAGGGTGACTGGACGTCATACGATGCCGCTTTTACAATATGCAAGTTCTGTCAAAAGCATCTATTAAGGCTGGTGTAGTGTTGGTGCTGCCGTGAGCAAGACTCAGAGGCACTGAGCATGCATTAACGGTGCCAGTGGGGCTAGGTACAGCCTTAGTCGCCAGTGTGGATTTACGGTTGTTGATGGTTGAGCGTAAGAAAGGACTTTAAAGCTTCACTGTTGAGCCTTCTGGAGGTGATGTGGGCTTAATTCAGTGAAACACTGATGAGAGGAGGTGCCTACCTGATGACCCCTGTGAAGAGCTAGTGATGCAGTGGGTGGTTTGGGCTCAATGAGTAACCGTAGATGTTAAGGGTAGCTGGTTACTGATCGGATCATAAACAGCCACAGGAACCATAGGGTGTAACCGTAGGATTGGAAAAATAGAAATGATGTAGCTGCCTGTAGGAAGAGAGTGGGTTGGGCCCTATGTGAAGCTCACATGGATTGGCATAGGATATTTTACATCTTATCTTGTGTATGATTATAATTTCAATATATGGGCATTACCTCCGTAAACCTACCCTCAGTACCTCACTAACCACTAGCAACGTAGTGTTATTTACACTGGTTTAAATGGATCAAACACAGCAGTGTTGCTAGAGTGTGAAGAATCATTCAGGTATTTCCAGATTCTGTAGCGATGCCCTTAAAAGGTATAGTTCATACATGTGCCCCTTTCTCTCCTAACTGCTCCCTAAACCTTCCGTGCCGCACAAATCCTCCACAGTTCCTTCAGCTCCAAATTGCTCCACAGGGATGTGTGCTGAGCCCACTCTGTACACTGTACACGAATGACTGCATCAGCAGCCACTCAGACAACGTCACAATCAAGTTCGCTGACGACACTACTCTGGTCGGACTGATCTCTGAGGGCGATGAAACGGCACACAGGGGAGAGGTTCAAAGGCTAGTGGAGTGGTGCTCAGTGAACAACCTGGTAATTAACACCTTCAAGACCAAAGAACTGATTGTAGACTTCAGAAGGAAGAAGTCCAACCTGCAATCAATCTGCATCAATGGACAGGATGTGGAGAGGGTCTCCAGCTTCAATTCCTGGGGGTGTGTATGGACGCAGATCTCCAATGGGGTTCTAACACTTCAGCGGTGGTGAAGAAGGCCCAGCAACGTCTTTATTTCCTGAGGATCCTTAAGAGGCTGAATCTGGATAAGAAATTGCTGACTGTCTTCTACCGCTGCTCCTTGGAGCACGTTCTGACATACAGCATCTCTGCGTGGTTCTCCAGCTGTACCACAGCGCATAAAAGACCTTACAGAGGGTCATCAACACGACACAGAAAATCATTGGACACTCTCTCCCCTCCCTGGAGGACCTCTACAGTACTCGCTGCCTCAGGAGGGCTTACACTATTATCAAGGACTGTACACACCCAGGACACCAGATGTTTGAACTGCTGCCCTCAGGCAGATGTTACAAACGACTTAAAACAAGGACAAACCGTTTGAGGGACAGTTTTTACAACAGAGCCGTATCTTTGCTAAACAAATACTAAATAGTTCAGATATAAACAGATCTGGTTTTGTTTAAACGGGTTCAGTGCAATAACGGATTCATCATTTCATTTCATCATCATTTCATTTCCCTACGATGAAAAACTTCCCACCGCCACCTGGTCACCTCTGAGTCTTCTATGACTTCTTTCAGCTTCTGTGCCCAAAACAAAGCTGCCCAGAACTCCTTGCCAACTTTCTTAGGGTTAACCTCCCCTGTTTTAAGCTCGGTTCTTGGTGTGGTCTGTGTGCGCACTCTGCTTTTTCACAAGTTGAGTTCAGTCACAAGTTGTTTGCAGTTCACAAGTTCCAACCTTCTCAATCATACAAACATATGATAAAACACCCATGAGTCATGAACTGCAGAGTGACATGAAACGAAAGGTGTTTGAGATACTGACCTATGCAATCCTGATTATCAACATAATGAACTTCATTCACCCCCAAGCCTTCTTTCTGATACAGTTCTTGTTCCTTTAAAAACACAAAAACATTACACCTCGTGATTACAAATCGCACGATACAGCTACATCACACTGTAAACCACCGTAAAAGCCCAGAGTCATTGTAGGGTCACTTCATATTGAGTGAATTGTAGAGACAGAACACACAAACTGAAGACTCACCTCTTTCAATATGCGCTCATTGAAAAACTGCTGCAGCTTCTCGTTACAGTAGTTGATGCAGAACTGCTCATAGCTGTTGTGCTCAAAATATTCTACAGAGAAATCAAATGAAATGCTTAATAATTCAAAAGGTTTTATATCACAAATTGCATAAATATCACCTCTAGCCTTCAAAACAAACAATATAATAACAGAATAGAAATAATAAATGAAGTTATATAAAAGAACACATCTAAAATTGAAAAGCTGTAAGGCACTTTTCAGTCCACAGCATATTCACAATATTTTTTTTATTCTCAGAGAGAACAGAAATCTAAAAGAAAGTCAGGTTTAGCCTGAGTCTCCTAATGATTTATTGTTGTTGATTTTCATTTATAAAATTTAATGTACATCAAAGACTCTAAATCACTGAGGAAATATTTCATACCATTCATTCATTCATTGTCTGTAAGCGCAAGGTGGCGGTGGGTCCGGAGCCTACCCGGAATCATTGGGTGCAAGGCAGAAAAACACCCTGGAGGGGGTACCATTCCTTCGCAGGGCGACACACGCTCGCTTTTTTTGAGATGCCAATCCACCACGTGTTTTTGGAGCATGGGAGGAATGCGAAGCACCCGGAGGAAACCCACGCAGACACAGGGAGAACACACCACACTCTTCACAGACAGTCACCCAGAGGAAACCCACGCAGACACAGGGAGAACATACCACACTCCTCACAGACAGTCACGCGGAGGAAACCCACGCAGACACAGGGAGAACACACCACACTCCTCACAGACAGTCACCCGGAGGAAACCCACGCAGACACAGGGAGAACACACCACACTCCTCACAGACAGTCACGCGGAGGAAACCCACGCAGACACAGGGAGAACACACCACACTCCTCACAGACAGTCACCCGGAGGAAACCCACGCAGACACAGGAAGAACACACCACACTCCTCACAGACAGTCACCCGAAGGAAACCCACGCAGACACAGGAAGAACACATCACACTCCTCACAGACAGTCACCCGGAGGACTCGAACCCACAACCTCCAGGTCCCTGGAGCTGTGTGACTTCAACACTACCTGCTGTGCCACCGTGCCGCCCTGTTTCATCAACATTCATTCATTCTAAAATTAGCTAATGATTCTTCAGCACTGAATTTCCATTCAGATCATTATAGGAGACGTAATATTACTACAAGAAACCAAAGAGATAAATCAGAGTAATCCACAATTAATCTTGCACACACACTCACCGAAACCAGCAATGTCTAGCACGCCAATGAAGTTGGTGGAGGTCTCGAAGGGGAAGCACTGGTTGACCCGGGTAACCACATGATCGAAGAGACGGCTGTAGACGGCCTTGGCCAGGGCATCTCGTGCATTGTTGGCCTGCTCCACCTTCAGAGGCACCCTGGAGAGCAGCAAAGTGGGCCAGGAGGAGACATAAAACTGGGCCAGAGCTTCTGCAAATGCAACCTCATCAATAAACGTCCATTCAACTCCATTCTCTCCCACTCCTAAACCTGTCGGCCCATACCCCTCAAAGGGATACCAACAGTAGTCCCCAGCAAAAGCCAGTTCAGAAAAGTGAAGGACCATTATTCATGGTCGTCAGAACATTGATGGCATCTTTAAACTGTGCTCTCTTCCTGACTCTCTTATTACATCTCGCAAAACTGCATCTCCTCCTAACCACATGGAGCGTTCCTAGAAGGTCCCTCACTAAAGCACTGCAGATATTGTTCATCTCTTACCTAAGAGAACTCAAATATATCAACACTACTCTGTCAGAAAAAAGGTACTGTACAAGTACACTATAGTTCACTAAAGGTAAAGAAAGCGTAAATGTTCCCTCACATAAAGTCGAGTTCAGAGTCAGTTGCCATTAACAATGGACAAATGAGCTCATAATTACCATTGTACATGACAGTATGAGTGGAAGAAATACAGATTAAAAATTAGGAGTGTATAAGAAACATGAATAGCTTATGACAGTGTGAACAGACCTTTAAAAGGTACAGCAGTGGTGTTAAAGTCCAGCTGTGTTCCCTAAAGGTACATTACATTTTCTTCTCCACAAGGAGAGATGAATACATGCAATCTTTCATTAGAGATGTGTGTAACATAAAAGAACAATATACAAGTCCTGGAGATGAAACAAGGCGTACAAAATCAACACAACTTAAAAATCTATAACCAATTAAACCAATTAATACAGAATATGGTACAACTGTGTTCCCTTAACAACGAGAGTTTATTTAAGAGTGTAGCAGCTCTTTACATCGTCCTGAATATTTCTATAACTCTCAGGGGAGCAATTTCAAGAAATACTCATATTTCAAGAAATATAAGCCAGAAATAACAGTCAGAAGCAATAAAGATACTTAGGAGAACTATGATAAAAAACAGCATGTGCCTCCCACGTGAGAAGGTTAAAGTTAGAACTACTACATCGCAAAAGCATTGCAAAGCACGTGTGACGTAACAGACAGATGACCTGTGCTGTGAAGGACTACTCTTCAACTTTTGGTCACATCCACCCTGACCAACGGCATCTTACTACAGAGCAGTGATTGGCTCATGAATTCTTCACGAACGCTGACGGCTGAGCTCGCTCTGTTAGTCACCGCGTCCTGCTGTGTGAAGCCCTACTGTGCAATTCTGATTGCCTGCATGCCATTAATCAAAGTTGGACAAGGGTGGGGAGCTCCAAACGACATTCCTGAAGCCCTGCATCTGTGATGAGCAGTCTTTAACCCTTAAAGGTTAGACAGGTCCCACAGTCCTTTTGTCCCTCGCTGACTACTTACTACTTTATAAAATTAATTAATCCCGGAGATTTTAAACACTCACCATCCACTCTCTTAGACACGTCTACCTCACCGCTCTACAGTAGCTCTAGTCCTTCATCAGTGACACAGGACGCTGTCGGCTGGATGTTTTTGGTCGGTGGACTATTCTCAGTCCAGACACTGAGGGGTTTAAAAACTCCAGAAGCCACTGCTGTGTCTGATCCACTTACACCAGCACAACACACCACCACCACGTCAGTGTCACAGCAGCGCCCAAAGCATAGACTATACCTGCAGTGTGGTGGACGTGACCGTGAAAAAACAGGGTAAAAGTTGACTGATAAAGTATGCAGAACAATAGATGGACTATAGTCTGTAATTGTAGAACTAAATAGTCCACATATATGGTCAGTGGAGCTGATCTAATGGACAATAAATATTATAAACATCGACTGAAAAATGCCTTTAGAAAATAGATGTAGTACTTAGCATAGTGTCCTATATTATAGCAACTAGCTCTCAATTATATGTTTTGATAGTGTTTCATTGTTGATAGCCATGACTTTAAAGGCACAATTCTCTTACAAGTTGATTTTTCATGTTGTAAACACTGCAGGCTCGCAGCACACATGTTCTGGGATCTGTTTTCTCTTGGGGGTCACAAGGTGCAGTGACCCGTCTCATTAAACCCAGCACTATGTTTAAACGATCTGAGCTTAGTACGTGAGAGAAGGCAAAAAATAATAGCTGCAGCAGGCTGCAAAGTGGTGGCATTTATGGTATTTCACGGTGTGAACTGGCATTGTCGCTTCAGTGCTGCTAGAAAATTGGCCCCGCTGGTCTCCACAGAATACGATATGAAACACAACACACTGCCTGCGTCTGGCCGCAATCAAATGAGGGAGTGCAGTGTGGTTCTGTGGCTCTACAGCCCTGATGTGGGCCTTCTTGCAACACCTAATGGACCCCAGGTGCCTCCCCACACACACATGCATTATACATCGGTCACAAATACACCCAGTCCAGCATCTGTGCCTGGTTAAATATTAATCCACCCAGCTTTGCCCAGTCAATAGAACACCCATCTGAAGAAGACACAATAGAGCACTCTGTTACAAGACCAAGCTGTTTTTTCCAAATCTTCTCATCTTCAACAACTTGGGCACACACTGCACTCGCGATAAATGGACCGTGGGTTGGTGTGCAGTGTCCTCTTTGTGTCTCACGATTGTTTGTTCTCCAAGGACCTGAGTTTGGGGTCTCTAAGTACTGTCCGTGAGAGCTGTGATTCCACTTGAATCCATGGGTTGCAGTATTAATGTAAACAGATGGGAAAGATGGATAAATTTATCTCATACCCAGCTCCTCTCCCTGCACTGGAGAGAGTCTCACAACACTCAGAAGCACAAAAGTCCACTGCCTCTTTTGTGTCAGGGGAGTAAAGGATCCCACAGTGGTGCATAATGCAAAGAAACAACTGTTATCCTCCTTTAGCCATATTAGCATTTTCATCCAAGGATCTAATGATAAACTATTAGCATGTTAGACTCCTATATCTTATACAAGCTCCAGTAATCCTGCGATTTCACTCCTGGTTTGTTTTAGTGCATAGAGAATACAGACAGTAGTAAAAAAAATTTAAATATCAGTTTTTATATGAGTTATGTCTTTGAGTAATGAGTAAGTCCACAATATGTCAGCTACTATACACAGAGACATCACCTGCAAACAATAGAGAGGTTCCTGATCCTACTATTCAGTCTGCAGAGGGACAGATATAGGTTCACTTACAGTGTTCACTCTTATGCAATCAATAAAAAATATGTCTGCTTAAGTGTAACAGAAGGCTTTCAATACAAACTAGACTATTACAGTCCCTTAGCCAATTTGGTCTGTGCCAGGTTTCATTAAAGTGACCATATCTCTGCTGCAAAGAGGCTGAGATTAGCTATTTTCAGCAGCGGCTGTCAGTACAAATCCAGCGTGAGGATTCAATAAGGAGATGAGGATCGGGATGAGCCAAATTGATGAAAGGTAATGCTGTAGGACATTCACATCACAGTGGGGGGGGGGTGAGCTGTGATGAATGTTGCAGACACTATGCAGGAGCCTGTTAGGAGCGAGTGAGACTTCCATAGCAGGACACAGCACACCACTGTTCGTCATTACAGGTGCCTTAATGTGAACAGACACTTAGGAGAAGGGAAAGAGGCTGTTCCTGGATCAGCCACTGAGCGACGTCTCTTGGAGCAGAGGCAAGAGACAGTGCAGAGCAACATTACAAAGAGCATCACCGTCCAGGAACTGGCAAGTTAACACTTATTCACTTATGTATTTCACAATTTCACACTCATCCTGTCACTCAAACAATCTCACCTGTGGATAGTGCACACACTCACACCTGTCACTCACACCTGTGGACAGTTTCACACACTCACCTAGTCACTCACACACTCACACATGTGGACCGTTTCACACACTCACCTAGACACTCACACATGTGGACAGTTTCACACACTCACACACACACACCTATGGACATTTTCACACACTTACCCTGTCACTCACACACTCACATGTGGAGAGTTTCACACACTCACACAGTCACACACACACTCACAACTGTGGCCAGTTTCACACACTCACCCAGTCACTCACACACTCACTCAGGCACTCACACACTCACATGTGGACAGTTTCACACACTCACCCAGTCACTCACACACTCACACCTGTGGACAGCTTCAAACACCCACCATGTCTCTCTCTCACACACACACAGTCACACCTGTGGACAGTTTCACTCACTCACCCTGTCACTCACACACGGGTACAATTTCATACACTCACACAGTCACTTACAACCACATATGACTAGTTTCACAAACTCACCCAGTCACACCTGTGGACAGAAATATTATGCGTATATACTCTATTTCGTTCATTTCTATTCTTTTTCGTGAAGTGGTCAAGCACAGGCTGAACACTTACTTGATGACAGTGCCTTTGGCGCCCCCTGCTGTAGTGAGCATGACCCTGGTGGTGAGGCTGATTCTCAGGTCGTCCTGGTCCAGGCCCAGCAGCTCCGCACAGTACTGCAGAGTCTGACTCGACTGATTCTTCAGAACACAGCCACCTGCCAGTCAGCACAGGAGACAGCATTATCACAACCTTAAACACAGAGGGGTTACACCTCAACGACTACAGAGCAGATAAACTCTGGTCAAAATGGAAAATGCAGTAAGTATACATTAAAAATGAATTTTCAGTACGCAATTCAAAAATAAGCCTTCTCCAAAAAAAAAAGACATCCATTTGCACTCCGAGCTAAAGGCAGTGCATGCGGATGAGGAGGACTTTCTATTTTTCCAGGTGACACTGTTTCTCTGAAAGCGTATCTTCCAATGATGACTTAAAAGCAAGGGTACTTATGTTGCATAACCCAGGTTTCATGTCTTTTCTAAGAAGCATGTGAAAAACAGCAGGAGGCCTCGGGGAGAAGCTCTGCATTGGACGAGGACGAGCAACAAGACTACAAGGTAAATTGTGAACGGTATCTGGAAAAGGAAAAAGCAAACCTGATGCATGTTTGACAAAAGCAGAAAGGACGCTTACACAGCTCACTAATGAGGCCTGGTGAGGTGAGTTGAGTTAGTGAGGAAGGGGTTTGTGTGTGTGTGTGTGTGTGTATGAGAGAGAGAACAGGGAATGGACAATAGATGATTAGCTGAATGAGAAACACAAGAGTGTACCTTTAAGAACTGGACTATTTTCACTATTTGAGGGGCAGTCATTATTAGCACTCTGCTTTATTTATAGTATACTCTGCTTATTCATAGTATATATACTGTTATACTAGAAAGTGTGAGTCTTTAGCCCATGTACATGGACATATATGCAATTAGATCACAGTCCACATCATCAACTGAAGTTCATGGACATATTGGAATTGTGGATGTCACTGTCGCTGCAGCATTGATAGTGGTGCACCACCCGAATAATACCTGCATTGTGGGGCCTGTATTATTGAATAACAGGGTGACAGTGTAGTGACACAGCATGCACAGCAACATATGGACTACAGTCTGTAACTGTAGCACACAAAGTGCACCGAAATGGACAAGGAGTGTAGAAATGTAGTGCAGAAGCAGGGATAAAATCAGTGAGATGAAAAAAAGCACAGCATCTAAATGCAGACGATCCGTGGCATCTACCCGAGGTGCCCCCAGTCTCTTCGAAGTCTATGTTGCCGAGGTGCAAGACTCCAGCCACCACTCTAAAGAGATTGAGCTTCTCCGTGTCGTCCAGGCCGATCTTCTTCATGGCCACGCACATTCTGTTAAAGTCCCCAAGGTCATCCAGTAGAGGGTCTTTCAGAGCTCCTGCTTTCACGTGCTACATGCAGAGGAAACATGCAGAGGACAGTCAAAACAACATCAGCAATGTTCACAGCATCCCAGTCTACTTTACAGGGAGGTCCTAGTGACTCTGCTGCCAACACAGTGCAAGAAAGGCTTCGAAGAGGCAGCAATGGGGCAGCTCTTCTAGGTTTGAGAGATTTCTAGCCTCAGTCTGAATAAAAGTTGGAAAAAAAGCTGGAAGTTCAAGCTTCAAGGACACACTTCAGCCACGATGTGTCTGGAAATGTTACCCGTTACCTGTGTCTACCACAAATGTTGATGAAATGATCTTCAGATATACAATTTGTGTCTGGACAAGAGGACACCAAGATAGTGGCAGCCAATCAGAGCAGTTTCAGACTCAAGAGATGTTATTCATTCATTCATTCATTCATTATCTGTAACCACTTATCCAGTTCAGGGTCGCGGTGGGTCCAGAGCCTACCTGGAATCATTGGGCGCAAGGCAGGAATACACCCTGGAGGGGGCGCCAGTCCTTCACAGGGCAACACAGACACACACACATTCACACCTACGGACACTTTTGAGTTGCCAATCCACCTACCAACGTGTGTTTTTGGACTGTGGGAGGAAACCGGAGCACCCGGAGGAAACCCATGCGGACACAGGGAGAACACACCAACTCCTCACAGACAGTCACCCGGAGGGGGAATCGAACCCACAACCTCCAGGCCCCTGGAGCTGTGTGACTGTGACACTACCTGCTGCGCCACCGTGCCTATATAAGGTGTTTGGTTTGTTGTTGTTTTTTATTTGTTTGTTTGTTTGGTAGGTGGATTGGCGACTCAAAAGTGTCCGTAGGTGTGAGTGTGTGAGTGTGTGTCACCCTGTGAAGGACCGGCACCCCCTCCAGGGTGTATTCCTGCCTTGCGCCCGGTAGGCTCCAGATCCACCGCGATCCTGAACTGGATAAGGGTTACAGACTATGAATTTTAAGTATCTACTTATGATTTTACTACGTATATTTTCTTTATCTCCTTCCCTTCTTCTTTTGTAAGTTTATCTATGTGTTTATTTTCTTTATTTTATATTTCCAGTTAATAATGCAGGTATTCTAATGTATATTTAGCTGTACATTTTCATACTTTCTCACTACTTTGGTGCTGCACATTTAAATTTACCTCAGGGATTAATAAAGTGATCAGTCTATCCACAGTTCAGTGAAGCAGCAGACCGCTCCACTCATTTGCTCTGCTCTGACACACCTGATTCAATTATCAAGGCCTTGATAATTGTTTGACAACTTAATTAAGGTTGCAGCATAAAACTAATGAAACGGGCTAATGTGTCGAAAAACGCATTTTGACAGATGTAAAATACCCCACGTTTACCAGAACCAGACCCGTGTACAGAATGTGGAAATCTATAGACATGCACCACCATCACAGCAAACCCATGCATGGAAACAGAAAACCAGAGCTGCAAACAGGACTAGTGACAGAAGAAGTAAAATCACCTTTTTGTCCTGGATTTTAAGGAGAACAAAGACACAAATAATGTTCGGTTACAAACAGTACGTTTGCAGTGTTCATTCTTATACACAGTGCCCTAACTGCAAGCGATGTGAGGGAGCAAAACGGCAGAAAGGCCTGACGCATCACTGTAGCTGAAAACAGCTTGAGGTTTTACCTGAAACAGATGAGTATCATATCAGATATATCAGAGTGTTCATCAAATACAGTGCGTTGCATCACATGCTGATGCTGGCAGCCGGGAAAAGGCAGCCGTACGTATCATAACAGGAACACTCTGATGTTTTAAGCTATTCCTTTCTCACATTGCTTGCCGTTAAAACACGGTGCTGCACTGTCACTGAGTCACATGTAAAATTATAAGTCTGTGAGTCTTTTGTGGCTGTAGTTTATAACCAAAACTTTGGTTAATGCCTGATCATACATTTTCATTTAGTCTGTGAGGATGGACTGTGTCCCCACTGGAGCATTCACATAATAAATGTATATGTAATAATAAAAAAAAGAGAACCTGAGAGGGTCATACAATTTAACACAGAGACTATCCAGATAGCAGACACCTTTGGGCCTAATCTGTGCCACTTGTAGCACGTACGGCTCAGTTACAGCCCTGAACAGTGTTGTGTGGGCCAGATGTGGGACAGCTGTTGATTTTGCCCAGATTTGTTCCACAGCACACCTGATATCAGGTGTTGAGGCAGCCAGGCTCACCAAGTCAACAACAACATTCCAGGCCAAACTTTATTAAAGAAGATAATGTTAATGGACTCTGAGAACAATAAATATTTATAAATAATAAATTGGTTGTAAATGTGCTGTTAAATGTCTACTCTTTTATCTGTTCTGCTTCATAAATAACATTATTTCAACAAAGCTACATTTGCCTTTTATTGAAAAGAAATAATATTATGATCTGACTTACAATCTGGATATATTCTAATTATGTAACAGTGGTACGAGGTTTTAGTGTTAGGGGTCTTGCCCGAGGACTCTTATTGGTTTATCGTGTTGTGTTTACCCGGAGCGGGAAATCGAACCCTGGTCTACACTGTAGAAGTCTGCCGTGTTTCCCACTACACTACACCAACCATACAGTGCCTCAGTAGATCATCTTTGGCGGACTGTACAAATATAGAAGGACCTACATTTACTAAATCAGAGAAAACACCTCAGAAAGAATCACAAACCATTAATACCTCAAAACTCTTCCGGTTTTGCATGATCTGTTTATCCGAATCCTTGGTCGCAAAGTATCTTGTGCAGCCACGATTCAAATACTAAATTAAAACAATAAAAACAAACAACAAATATTTCCATAAGCAGATTTTCACAAATATATATCAGAAAATTTCATGGTGTGACAACATTTTATGTAACAATTTAATACTCAACATCAACAGCGAAGTCACAGTTACACACAAAAGAAAAGAAATCATGTCATTGCCCCCATTCTCTTATTTATTCACATGACATTCTGCTGGTCTGAGATTGATGTGTTTATTTAATGCATCATTAAATCTAATATAATCCAAATATGCCATCTAGTGGTACTCCACACACACAGTGGTACGAGAAACATGCCAGTGTGTTACAGAGGAGACCTCAAACTAAGATAAACCTGCCTGGAAAATAAAATAACTAATGTATTTAATATAAAGTTTATGGTTATTATATAAAATATATATAAATACTTTCCATTAAAATATTAAAACATAGAAAACAATCCCCCACTGCATTGTGTTCACTGAGTAAGGACCCTGTCAGGTCCATTCAGCCTGTTTAATCACTGTACACTGAGAAACAGTGGCTTCCCACAACTCAAGAGACCCAATTATCCCAGATGAATGGAGCACTTCAGGCCTGGCAGTCTAAATATGTGGTATTTCAAAGTTCATTTTACTCAGAGCTCATCCAGTATTAGTCTGTGTGTGTGTGTGTGTGTGTGTGTGTGTGTGTGTGTGTGTGTGTGTGTGTGTGTGTGTGTGTGTGTGTGTGTATGACAGAAAGCAGGGAGCGTTTAACTGACCCGGAAACTGTCAGGGGAGTTCAGGTGCAGCATGTTCCTGATGTCTTCAGAGGCGCCGGCACAAAGCCGGTAGAAGATGTGATAATTGCGCTCGTCTGTGCCCTGCATGCAGATCCGAGACTTCTCTAATAGATAGTGCGACACAAATCCTCCCACCACTGCGTTCTGCAGGAGGTGTTAAAAAAAACACGTTTCAAAATGGGATACAATTAAAACACAATCAGGTGATTTAGAGGTAATATGTATATATAGTGCTGTGTAGAAGTCAGAGACCACCCTATATGTGTGTGTGTGTTTGTGTGTGTGTGCAAATGTGTGTCCTGCCCTGTAAAGGACTAGCGCCCCCTCCAGGGTGTACTCCTGCCTTGCGCCCTATGATTCCGTGTAGGCTCCGGACCCACCTGAAAATTCTCTGAAAATCATTCATTCATTCCTTATCTATTCATTCATTTTCTGTAGTCGTGGTGTGTCTGGAGCCTACACGGAATCATTGTGCGCAAGGCAGGAGTACACCCTGGAGGGGGCGCCAGTCCTTTACAGGATAGAACACACACACATACATTAACTCACACACTCACACCAATCCACCTACCAATGTGTTTTTGGACCATGGGAGGAAACCGGAGCACCCGGAGGAAACCCACGCAGACACAGGGAGAACACACCACACTCCTCACAGACAGTCACCCAGAGGAAACCCACACAGACACAGGGAGAACACACCACACTCCTCACAGACAATCACCCGGAGGAAACCCACACAGACACAGGGAGAACACACCACACTCCTCACAGACAGTCACCCGGAGCGGGACTCGAACCCACAACCTCCAAGTCCCTGGAGCTGTGTGACTTTGACACTAGCTTATTTCAGTGTTTAGTAATATTTTGAAGGTTTTTTCCTTAGCTTTTCTTTATGAAAGTGGATTATTTTATGTCAAATTTCCTCAGAAGCATCTTCTGAAAAAGAAATCTCTACCCAAAGACTGAATAAACTTGGTCTCTGACTTTTGCACAATTAATAATGATTAATAAATGTGTATCAATGTCCTGCCCATATACCTTTTCATTGAAGTGAATTTCCACAAATTTTCCAAAGCGGCTGCTGTTGTTGTTACGGACGGTCTTTGCATTCCCAAACGCCTCGAGTAGCGGGTTGGCTGCAATGGGAAAACACAAAGTGTGTATTGTTAATCCAAAGTATGCCTTATGCAGAAGATGATGAAGCCAGGAGTAGAGTTGGGGAGATTTAAAACATACCCTCAACAATTCTCTCGTCGATGTCCTGACCTGTTCCATATGACGTGGTTAAATATCTGGAATAATATTGAGTTATTGTGAGTTATCCCACACCAACCAGTAATACTTTTAGCAGCACAATGTCATTGAATTGTTTTCTCCTATGTTTTGTCTCCTAGGGCATTCTTATCATTGCGCTATTTAATAACACAAGGACAAGCTCAGACGTCTGACCTGAGGACAAACTTTGTGTTTTCTGTTTTTCCAGCACCGGATTCACCAGACACAATGATGGACTGGCTCATTTTCAGCACCTTCATGTCCCGATATGCCTTATCAGCTGAGATATGGAGCAAAAGAGAGCGAAAGACAGAACGTTAAAACAGTTCACAGTTCTAGGCGAGTCATTTTTCAGCCTTTGAACTCACCAATAGCATACACATGTGGAGGGAGGGTCCCTAAAGAGCGGCCATGGTAGCTCTTGATGGTCTCAGGGGCGTAGAGTTTGGGGATGTCATAGTAGGGGTTCACAGCAATCAGGATGTTAGCTACAAACGTCTGGAGAGAGAGACACACACACACACACATCTGTATGGTAGAGAGTGGTAAGGAAATACATCTAATGACCAACTGACATTTTCTTCACTCTTAAAGCTATAATGATGCAAGCATGAAATATAGAGGCCTCAAGTGGTTCCTGGGAAAGCTTCCTTTCAATGTCCATTAGAGCCCCCTGTGGTGGGAGTGGGTAGTTCACAAACAGCCCCCTCTCCACCTGCTGCTTTTCAGGGCCTAAGGCTAAAGGGTTAGCTACACTGCGCTGCTTAGCACTACCTCGCAGGACCTAATTAAGTGCATTGGGCAACCCGATAGGGTCTGGACAGGATTAGCCAGGTCATCGGAGACGGAGCAGCTACAGAAGGGCAGGGCCTCAGCACTCAACATGACACACTCCACCAACGGGCCACAAGCACATGCTGATGACCGGCCACTGACAGCAGGACTGTTGGCTCTTGGAAGATATTCCAATAAGCCCAGCCCACAGCTCTTCGCCTGAGGCCATGCTTTACATCAGAACTCTGAGGCGTCTTCAACCAATAAAGGTCTTCTCTTATTTAACCAAGCTAATGTTTATGCAGCATGGAATTCTGCAGCTGACAAAGACACAGCCAAATGAGGGGTTGTCTTCATGCTTCAACACAAAAGACAAAGCTCATTTGGTTACAACTTACTGAAAGGCAGTGTTCATAAAGCTACAGGACACCTACATAAATCTTTCATGATGACTGACAAATTTCTAAAGGCTTATTCCCACCTGCATCAGATGCTAATAACATTTGCTGAGGTGTAATAACACCAACAAAAGAAGTCTGACATGTTTTGTAAGCCTAATGTAGTAAAAGCTTTTGTAGGTTCATGTCAGTTAAGCCATAAAAGGCTTAGGGAAATGTCATAGAAGGCTTAAAATGGCTGCCCTTCAATACAGAGCTATCAAATAACATCAATGATTAGCACAAACTGCACCTCACAACTGCTGTAAAAACAAACATACTTCAGGTAATCCTAGAAATGTAGCAGATGTTTTAAATGGGGACTCTGAACCTAGTTTGTGGTCCTGCTGTAAAGGGACAGGTATCTACAGGGGAAACTAGAAAGGGTAAACTCTGTGATAGCAGCCCTGGTAGAACAAAATCAATCTTACTGACATAGATCAGATCTTTGCTGTAGCGGACATGGATGTTGTTCAGAAGAGTGGCTTCATTCAAGTACATAAGAGAACCTACAGAAAAGAGAAATAAATTATAAATCAAATCGCTGTAAAATTATGTTAGATTTTGGAACATGTTTCATTTCAATAGCTTGGACGCATCAGTAATAAACTTACAGTTGTCCTCAACATGTTTGTTGACATCATCCTCAGCTGGGAAGACTTGGTTGATGGGAGCCAGAAAATTCTGGAAATCAAAAATAAAACAACTTTCACTGTTGTAAACATTCTCATGAGCCATGAAGAGTATCTAATATCTTCATTTTAAAACTAAACAAATCAGAGTGTAGTTTTTCCATCCATCCATCCATTATCTGTAAGCGCTTATCCAGTTCAGGGTCACTGTGGGTCCAGAGCCTACCTGGAAATATTGGGCGAAAAGTGGGATTACACCCTGCAGGGGGCGCCAGTCCTTCACAGGGCAACACAGACACACACACACATTCACTCACACGTATGGTCACTTTTGAGTCGCCAATCCACCTACCAACGTGTGTTTTTTGGACTGTGGGGGGAAACTGGAGCACCCGGAGGAAACCCATGCGGACACAGGGAGAACACACCAACTCCTCACAGACAGTCACCCAGAGCGGGAATCAAACCCACAACATCCAGGTCCCTGGAGCTGTGTGACTGCGACACTACCTGCTGCACCAGAGTGTAGTTGCTGCTTTGTGTAGGTCTACATTTGTGTAGTTGGCTGCACTGTATAGATTTTAGCGCTAGCAGCTGCTTTGTGTAGGTCTACATTAGTACAGGTAGTTGTACTGTATAGATGTTAGCGCAAGCAACTGCTTTGTGGAGGTCTACATTTGTGCAGTTGGCTGCACTCTATAGATGTTAGCGCTAGCAGCTGCTTTGTGTAGGTCTACATTTGTGCAGTTGGCTGCACTGTATAGATGTTAGCACAAGCAGCTGCTTTATGTAAGTCTAAATTAGCTCAGGCAGCTGTACTTTATAGGCTTATATTAGCACAAGCAGCTAAATTGTGTAGGTTTGCGTTAATACAGACAGAGGCAGCTGCATTGTGTAGGTTTACATTAGAACTGGCAACTACTTTATGTAGGTGTACATTAGTGTAGGCAGCTGCTTTCCGTAGGACTACGTTAGTGCAGGCAGTTCCATTATTTCACATTTATCTGTATAACTAAACCTGCTCAAAGCCCAAGGTCACTGCTGTTGCTACAGAACCCCCTTTAAAACCCCCTCTCGTGTGACAATAAAAAATGTTTAATAGAATCAACCCTGTAAAGCGGAGTCATACATGCATAGTATAGAAGTAACTGTCTCGTGTCCAATCAAATTACTTGGACTGATCTAACTGTTGTATAATTATTGTCATCAGCACACAAACTAATCCTTCATTATAAATGTTATAAAAAAGAGGTCAAAAATATTTAGAAATCAATCCAAATTGAGCATGAACACATTCTTTAAAAAGGACAGAACAAAATTTAGTGTGAGAACTAAATTCCATGAGGATTACAAGCAACTCAGAAAAGTACACTTGCAACCTGTGACCATTCAGCACAACAGTACATTATTTATAGAGGTCAGGAGGCGGCAGACTGCTCTTTTTCCAAAAACAACAGATGGGCGTTTACCCATCACAGCATTCGGTTTTCCATTCCTCTAACCACCTCAGTCCCAAAAGCAAAGAATAAGAAGATCTAAGGCAGAGAAAAGTCGATTTATCAGTGCTAATTTAGTGTTAAGATGCTTGCAACACCCTTCAATGCCTAGCAGAGGATTAGCACCGATCTGAGTAATGAAAGCAACGATGTCTGCAATAAAGCAGTCTGGATATTAAAAAGCCTGATAAGACAAGCCCTGTTGATACTAAAATCTGGTACTGAACCACACAATGTTTAAACATTCCATTGTATGTAAATGAACAATATTGGCTCAGCACAATTTAATGAGTGGCCTAACTTTACAATGTTATTCCTGCTATCATCAGCTCTTTACCTTTATCCAAATCACCCAAATCTTCTTCACACATTACAGCAGCTACAAAGGGGTACATTGTCTTCCTGCGCCTGTACTGTTCCTCTCTAACACTGCTGTGTGTTTTTAAAAGACTTTTCATAAGGCTACAGGACACCTACATAAATCTTTCATGATGAGTGACATATTTCTAAAGGCTTATTCCAACATGCACTAGCTGCTAATAATATCTGCTGACGTAAAAAGACGTAGAGTGAAGGGAAATTAGCCACTTCCCTTTGAGCCTGGAAATGTTTGAACACTGCATCATTAAATACCACAGTGATAACTGGTATAATTCAGTCGGTATGGTAAAATGAGTGAACTATGATGGCCAGTGGCACTCCCAAAATATATATAAAAGTCAGTATAAACACTTCAATTATGTGAGCAGTGTTATGTTAATTATGTTTTATTGTTTTGTAGTTGGGCGACTCGGTGGTGCATCAGGTAGTGTCTCTGTCACACAACACCAGGGACCTGGAGGTTGTGGGTTCGAGTCCTGCTCCGGGTGACTGTCTGTGAGGAGTGTGGTGTGTTATCCCTGTGTCCGCGTGGGTTTCCTCCGGGTGAATGTCTGTGAGGAGTGTGGTGTGTTCTCCCTGTGTCTGTGTGGGTTTCCTCTGGGTGACTGTCTGTGAGGAGTGTGGTGTGTTCTCCCTGTGTCTGCGTGGGTTTCCTCCGGGTGCTCCGGTTTCCTCCCATGGTCCAAAAACACATTGGTAGGTGGATTGGTGTGAGTGTGTGAGTTAATGTATGTGTGTGTGTTCTATCCTGTAAAGGACTGGCGCCCCCTCCAGGGTGTACTCCTGCCTTGCGCACAATGATTCAGTGTACGTACAGCAACGTAAGTCAACGTAAGTCAAACTTTGCTAGCATTTCAAAAAATAAACCCAGACTGACGAGCAATGGAAACATTCTCTCATCTTTACAGACAAAACATATAAATAATAAAAAGTCTTTCAAATGATACTGTTGTAAAATTATATTAAAGTAAACCAATACCACATAAACATGGCCACAATTTAGGGCGGCAATAACACAGTGTAATTTTGTGTCGCAGTAACACAGCACCAGGGACCTGGAGATTGTGGGTTTGAATCCCGCTCCGGGTGACTGTCTGTGAGGAGTGTGGTGTGTTCTCCCTGTGTCTGCGTGGATTTCCTCCGGGTGACTGTCTGTGAGGAGTGTGGTGTGTTCTCCCTGTGTCTGCATGGGTTTCCTCCGGGTGACTGTCTGTGAGGAGTGTGGTGTGTTCTCCCTGTGTCTGTGTGGGTTTCCTCCGGGTGACTGTCTGTGAGGAGTGTGGTGTGGTCTCCCTGTGTCTGCATGGGTTTCCTCGGGTGACTGTCTGTGAGGAGTGTGGTGTGTTCTCCCTGTGTCTGCGTAGGTTTCCTCCGGGTGACTGTCTGTGAGAAGTGTGGTGTGTTCTCCCTGTGTCTGCGTGGGTTTCCTCCGGGTGACTGTCTGTGAGGAGTGTGGTGTGTTCTCCCTGTGTCTGCGTAGGTTTCCTCCGGGTGACTGTCTGTGAGAAGTGTGGTGTGTTCTCCCTGTGTCTGCGTGGGTTTCCTCCGGGTGCTCCGGTTTCCTCCCACGCACCAAAAACACACATTGGTAGGTGGACTAGAGACTCAAAAGTGTCCGTAGGTGTGAGTGTGTCAGTGAATGTGTGAGTGTGTGGCGCCCCCACCAGGGTGTGTTCCTGCTTTGTGCCCACCATGACCCTGAACTGAATAAGCACTTTCAGACAATTAATGAATGAATGTTTTGTCATTTTCTGCTTTGTCTTTTTTAACTGAGCCTTGCAACGCCGAATCACAGTATCAGTCGTTTCCATTTTTTCAGAAGCACAGCTCACTTATGCCGATTTAGCCACTACAAATAAACAGATTTACTGTCTTATAAAGAGAATAAATGTTTTAGGGAATGCTTTATTTTAAACAGAGGGCATTAAACAAGGTCATTTCTTGCTTAGGAAAATGTCAAATACATGGTTCTTTGCTGAAAGGGCTCAATTGTTGACCTGCAGACTTTTAATCTAAAAACCCCCGATCTGCCTCGCCATTTCTCTGAGGGAGGATGCAAAACCCACGTAGCTTATTCCTCTAATGAACTCAACCTCAGCGTAACATGATCAGCACACCTGCGGCAGGTAGGAGTCATTACTAATTAATAGCCTCTGCAAGTGACACCCTTAAACAGCGCAGGTCTGTTTTACATACATGGGTTCGCACACGTTTAGCTTATTATAGCTTTAGATAACTGAAGACTTCCTTAAATAAAATGCAGCGAAGCCACACACATATGGCATGTGAATTCATTGTGTGGACATGAGAAATACGATAGCGCTCTGCATGACCAAACAAGAAAGACATGCACAGTGACAAGCGAGTTATCTGAAACAGTGTAAGGAAGAACATGTCCTGTAGGGTTTTATGAGCAGACTTACCTTGCCCCTGTGATTGAAGGGCTCGATTGTGAGTGTGTCAGCGCCTATGTCCACTATCATGCCCAGCTGGAACCCATCGGTCGGGTGGGGCGCCCACACAGGCTTCCCATCTTCCATGGCACACCACAGCTACAAAACAGCCCTGTGGATCACACAGAATGAGAAGACAGTACTTAGAAATGCTTTAACGTGGTGACAAACTTTAGCGTGGACTGTTAACACAGACATTAACACAGGAGCAATGAAGTCACATCAGGGCTGTGAATGTCAGGTTCTATGTCAGAGTAATGAAATAACAACTGCTTCAACAGAAATCGAGAAGCTCAAACAGAACGGCCGGGTGCTACACCCTTAAAAAAAGAGATTTTTCAATAAACACAAATAGGGATGCACCTAAACTTTGGGCTGATTGAGTTTAAACCCCAGAAATCCTCTACTCCATGTTTAATACCACTTGAAAATTATGTCACACATGATTTGCAAAAGGTAGCCTAATAAACAAGCAAAAACAAAAGCTCCTGCATGCAGGATGATGGCAAAAGTATGCCATTTGGGTCTTGAAGATGGGGGGATGTGGGCCAGACCAGGGCCAGAATCATTTTGGTCATTGGGAATCGCTTTCTGTTGCTGGATTTTGGATTTCGCAGGCAGATGTTGTGCGTTTGATCATTGTGTGATGAAATTGAAATGAAGTCGCTTTGTGGTCATTCATTATCTCATTATCATTATCATTATTCATTATCATAAGCGCTTATCCAGTTCAGGGTCTTGGTGGGTCCAGAGTCTACCTGGAATCATTGGCTGCAAGGCAGGAAAACTACAGGGGGCGCCAGTCCTTCACAGGGCAACACACACTCACGGAAACATTTGAGTCGTCAATCCACCTACCAACGTGTGTTTTTGGAGCGTAAGAGGAAACCGGAGCACCCGGAGGAAACCCACACGGACACAGGGAGAACACACCACACTCCTCACAGACAGTCACCCGGAGGAAACCCACGCAGACACAGGGAGAACACACCACACTCCTCACAGACAGTCACCCAGAGGAAACCCACGCAGACACTGGGAGAACACACTACACTCCTCACAGACAGTCACCCGGAGGAAACCCACGCAGACACAGGGAGAACACACCACACTCCTCACAGACAGTCACCCAGAGGAAACCCACGCAGACACTGGGAGAACACACTACACTCCTCACAGACAGTCACCCGGAGGAAACCCACGCAGACACAGGGAGAACACAACACTCCTCACAGACAGTCACCCGGAGCGGGAATCGAACCCACAACCTCCAGGACCCTGTAGCTGTGACAGAGAAACTACCTGCTGCACCACCGCACTGCCCTCATTATACAACAGTATAATGAAATTTGACCTCTGCATTTAACCCATCCATTGCAGTGAACAAACACACACACACACACACACACACACACACACACACACAGAGCAGCAGGCAGACATCACCGGGGCGCAGTCTGGGGGTTAGGTGCCTCGCTCAAGGGCCTGTCGGCTGTGGATGTTCCTGCCAGTTGTGGGGATCGAATCTGTAACCTTCCAGCACCAAGCGCTCTTCCTCTATCCATTAGGCCACAGCTGCCCCCGGCAACTGCTGCCCCCAAAAATGGAGCTGGAGCCATCCCAGTGTGAGCTCAAACCACCAACCTTTCAGGTTAACAGCCAATCGCAGTAAACTGAGACGAACACTATGTAGATAACATGAAAACATAGTCTCTCTGTTGTTTTTAAAGTATTATCTTCTCTAACCTCTCTTGTCTAATTTATTATTACAGAACCTTTTATTTCAGCATTATTTAGGACCCCTCTTTGCTAAGAGTTTGCACGCAAGCACCATGAGGCAATATACAATCAATGTAGCACTACAGACCGCACAGTTTTAGACCATTTATGTGAGCGGCTGGGAACTAAATTAAAAGGGCTTCTAAACAATGCCCTGCAGTAACACTCCATTAATACAGGGGAGTTAGATGCTCCCTGTCCCAGATCTCTGATGTACAACGAAGGCCTGGGTGATGAATGCTCCCAATTCAATCCAGGGCAATTGTTCCCTTGGTCCACATCCATTCTTGGTGCTGTGGACTTTAGCCAAGTCCTCAGAGATTCCTATGGGGCAATTACTAACTTTTCAAGCACTGGATGATGTGCTAAATAACCTCATTGTCTGCTCGATATGAACTGTATCTGTGTCCAGTGCCTGAGCCTCACATGGGTCTTCGCAAAATTCAGAAGGAGATGTTACAGGAACACCAAAAAAAGTAAAACAATCAGTCCGAGTGGCTAATGGAATGGTGTGGTATTAAAATGGACAGGTAAACACCATCTACTTCCACGTCATAAAAAAATAACAAGTAGTAGTAGTGTATACATGAAAACAACTGCATTAATAGCAACAAACACAAAAATATTTTCATATTATCTACCACCGTTAATGACCTTGTGAATAGCAGTTTAATACAGAGACTTTGAGCTTATGATTCAAGCCTCTGTGCAAATGACAGTAAAATAACTGTAAAATAACAGATTTCTTCGGTAAGTACTTCATCCTGATGGGGTCACGACGGGTCCAAAGCCTATACAGAATCAACGAGCGCTGGGCAGGGAGACAGGACATTATGTATGGGGTATTTCATGGAACAACATAGTGGTAAGAGTTAAGGTTGAGTTCATTAAGTTTTAAAATGTATTTTAAAATTTACATTAATGCACATTTCAAATATACGTCGTGAAATTTGTTTTGATTCCTTGCAGTGACAGGACTAATTCAGCTCAACATCACACAACACTCATGGTTTAGTCTGCCGCACACCACCAACACCTGCTGCTTTCCAACTGTTAAATGCAATTTTCCGACTGCCACTATTTTCAGACTCTTTTATGTATCTTTACACTTATATAGCGCCTTTCTAGACACCCAAGGACGCTTTACAACCCACACTGCTCAGAACGCTCAGAACACTCAATCCACACACACACTGGTGAGAAGCGGCAGCCAAACGCGCACAGCGTACTCTCGACCAGGAACGACCGTCCACCTGGAGGACTGCATCGGGCACTAGGGTTTCACCCAGGACAGAGTGCCAATCCATATCTGGGCTCACACACATTCACTCACACACCAGGACAGTTATTAGACAGAAGCCAATTCACCTACACTCCATGTTTTTGGACTGTGGGAGGAAACCGGAGTCCCCGGAGGAAACCCACGCAGACACGGGGAGAACATGGAAACTCCACCCAGATGAGACTTGAACCCAAGATCCCAGCGCTGGGAGGCGAACGTGCTAACCACTAAGCCACCGTTTTATTTTATACAATGTCATTACTTTGGGTTCTCATGATTTTTACGACGACTGGGAGAGCACTGAACCACTAAACAATCCAGACAATTACATGTGGGCTCATAATCCTATATTAAAGCGGGTGTTTAAACCCGTCTTGTCTAAGTGTCCTGTCAAAGTTCACCTAGGCTCCAGCCAAAGAGGATTATCCTTCCACCAGCAGCTATGCCATGTTACAGTCCCTGTGCTTAGTCACTGCTGTGAGCCTTGATTCAATGTTGTCTCAGTCCAAGCTAAGAATGAACCACGCAACGTAAGTCAAACTTTGCTAGCATTTCAAAAAATAAACCCAGACTGACGAGCAATGGAAACATTCCATCATCTTTACAGACAAAACATATAAATAATAAAAAGTCTTTCAAATGATACTGTTGTCAAATTATATTAAAGTAAACCAATACCACATAAACATGGCCACAATTTAGGGCGGCAATAACACAGTGTAATTTTGTGTCGCAGTAACACAGCTCCAGGAACCTGGAGGTTGTGGGTTCGAATCCCGCTCCGGGTGACTGTCTGTGAGGAGTGTGGTGTGTTCTCCCTGTGTCTGTGTGGGTTTCCTCCGGGTGACTGTCTGTGAGAAGTGTGGTGTGTTTTCCCTGTGTCTGTGTGGGTTTCCTCCGGGTGAATGTCAGTGAGGAGTGTGGTGTGTTCTCCCTATGTCTGTGTGGGTTTCCTCCGGGTGACTGTCTGTGAGGAGTGTCGTGTGTTCTCCCTGTGTCCGTGTGGGTTTCCTCCGGGTGACTGTCTGTGAGAAGTGTGGTGTGTTCTCCCTGTGTCTGTGTGGGTTTCCTCCGGGTGACTGTCTGTGAGAAGTGTGGTGTGTTCTCCCTGTGTCTGTGTGGGTTTCCTCCGGGTGACTGTCTGTGAGGAGTGTGGTGTGTTCTCCGTGTCTGTGTGGGTTTCCTCCGGGTGACTGTCTGTGAGGAGTGTGGTGTGTTCTCCCTGCATGTGTGTTGCATCAGGGTGTAAGCCTTCCTTGTGCCAAATGATTCCGGGTAGTCTCCAGATCCACCATGACCGTGAACAGGATGAACTGGTTACAGAATATGAATGAATGAATGTGTGAAATCAAAATAAAACTACAGTTTAAAGAGTTAACTTTCTTATTTCCACAAATCTGTCATGCCTTAAGGGAGGGTGAATTCACTGTTTTCTGTTACCTTATTAGTATGAAGTTTCCAACATGACCAATTTCATAATATTTCAACAAAAATCCTATAATACTCATTAAGCCCTCTTGTCCACAACTTCCCTATATTTGGGAGGCTGCCTTGATTAACAGAGATGAAGAAGAACAAAGTCAAGCTGTTATTCTAAAATATTCTTAAAAATATATTATATATTTGTGGTATCTCTAGACAAAAATTTAATGACCATGTTGTGTATATAACCATATACTTTCAGGTGTCATGTGACAACAATAACTATAGCTATATAACAAATTGCATTAAATGCAACATATATTACTGTCAAGGACTTTTTTGAAAGACGGTGTCAAGATGCAAAACTGAGTAAACACTGCTTAAAAACATGATCTCTTTTCAGCCTGTGTGTACAGTATGTACCATGACTGGCTTTATTAATGCTAACCAGCACCACCTAATAAAACTAAGGAGTCAGTGGATAATTTACACATCCTAGCTCTTTGTGGCCCACGGAGTCACATATGGGTTCCTTATGCTTCAGCAAACAAATCCTCTAAGCATCTGCTAATCCGAACTGAGGTGACACATCCACTAGTGTTCAGTTAGCATTCCTGAAAAGAGTTTCACGCTCTTCACAAACTGAAAAAACAAGCCAAGTTCTCAGTGATGGCAACAGTCAAGTAGTTGCCATGGAGACAGCATAGGGTCAAAGGGCAGGGGGGGGGGCGGTTTCCTGAAACACATAAAGCCACCCACCCACCTCCTACTTCCCTTTATTTCCTGCTCCCTACGCAGCCAGGGGACATGGGAAATACATTGTGATACGTAGACTAGACTAACAGGATACAGTCCACTTTCAACGCGACTTCCAAGTCCACTCCATGTGAAGAGTTTCCAACTAGGCATACAAAGAATGCATGACTACAGGGATATGTAAAATATCAGTAACCTCAGCAATGTTTCCTTGATCTGTACATAAGCTTGATTTGTCTGTGCAGCTACACACTTGTATTTGAAGTTTTGGCTATGCACTCTGGGCTTATTTGTCTCATTAGGCCTTAATCCAAGTCCGGTGTAGACAATTCCAGTGTATCATAAATTAAACAACATCTACTTCCATCCAAGTAACCTAAGTACAGAAGAGACATTCCCTCAGTGCTGATATAGAGTATAACATCACTTGGACTTTTAAATCTACATATATCTCTCAACTATATAGACCTATATATATAGTTCATGGAGGAGGATTTTAAATGTGGGCTCTACAGAAGCAGCAGTGACCTTAAGCTTCTGGCAGGTTTAAATCCTTCTACAGAAAAACATACAATACAAGTGTCTGCCTGTGCTAATGTAGACCTACACAAAGCAGCACGCTAGAGTGCAGGACAGTGTTTGTGCTGCTTGGCCACTGTCCAGTTCCAGTCCAAATGGGGGACTGTTGTGTGCGCAGAGCCAAAATAATTTTTTACTATACAAACAAATCAAAATCAAAATCCTAAGACAAGAACTGGAAGTCTAGGAATACTTTTGGAAAGTATAGCAGAATAAAGCAAAACCCCCACTTCAGTTTTAAAGCAACAGTATGTAGAATTGAAACATTAAAAATTACAGCTTCAAAGTCATTGCGATTGAGCCTCTGTCCTTGCTACACTGGGCTCAGCACAGCAGAGAACACACTATGTAAATGTTGCAGTAGGGTAGGAAACATCCCCACTTGATTCCAGGACAGTGCTGTAAAAGTGAATTACACTCTGCAAATGCCCAGGTAAAAAAAAACACAATTCTTACTTTATGTTCCTTTAAATTGGGCTGCTACAGAAATAGCTATGCGCTAGCTTGTTGTTGCACAGCTGTAACCCAAATTGAAGTTGCTTTAGATTAACCTTAGCTGGGATTCCAGAGGATCAATAGTCTATGCAAAGGCACATCATGAAGAGGCCTTTATTAATAGTCAAAAATGCAATGCTGCCAGATCAGCTTAGCAAGGCCACTCACTCTTTAGTAGGCCATTTACAAACACACCACCAACACAACACCTCCATCTTCTCACTGAAGCTAACATTAGTGCAGAAATTTCTAACAGGCTTGTGTGTATCTAATAATCAGCGTCAGTCTGCACTCTTTCAGAGCTTATTATTACAGTGTGCATGTGAGCAGTCTAGTCCAAGTATGTGGAGTCATCATGTATCTATTTAGAATTATAGTTGTAGAAGTTAATTTCAAAATAAAAGTGCCTACATGCCTTGAAATTGGCTTTGATCCTAACTGTGCATCTACATATTGTCGCTGTCCAAAGACAAACATTCATTCATTCATTGTCTGTAACCCTTATCCAGTTCAGGGCGGCGATGGGTCCGGAGCCCACCCGGAATCACTGGGCGCAAGGCGGGAACACACCCTGAAGGGGGCGCCAGTCCACGCGAACACAGAGAGCCAAAGACAAACATGTATCCCCAAAATTGTAACTTTACCAGAGAGTGGAAGTCAATATAAAACGATTTTTAATCCAAGTCATTTTGGAGCGTTTTTATTGGTCCATTCATCACTAATTTTTCACGCAGTGTGAAGAACAGCTGCTGAGTGTGATGTATTAAACTAAAATGGAAAAAATATAGTTATTTGGACAGCAACAATAAGCCTAAATTCATTATGCATGTATCTATGAATATGTATTTCATCTCTGTAAATAGCTCAACACACCCTTATACTGCTCAGCTCAAGCTGATTGGTTCCTTAGGTTTATGATGTAAGAAATCCTGTCTATCTGAATACATGTTTTTGAGACTATTTGGAAAGCTGCAGTTTCAAGAATAATCAACACAACACGTACATTTAACAACACACCTAGCTAACAATTAATGACAAACACTGGGTTTAAAGCAACACAGTGTAGTGTTTTTTCCCTTAAAGTTACAGCTTCAAAATCACTGCGACGCTCCACTGACCTGTAATGGGGAGAACAGAACCACATGTGAGCCACACAGGCTCAGTACTGCAGAAACTGCACTGTGTAACCTCTGGAGGAGGGTAGGAATACATCCCTCTGCCCTGTTGATTTCAGGACAGTGCTGTAAAAGTGAATAACACTCTGCAATCGCAGGTGTAAAACCACCAGTATTTACTTAATGTTCCTTTAAGCGCTATGAATGAAGTAACAGCTTTTAATAATGACACTAACTCCTCTGACAGGCGACTGACTAGACACTACCAGTTGCCCACTGACCCTTAGTTACCTATTATACATCCTTCATCACTTTCTACAGGCTTTTATAAGTAGACTCCTTTACATAGGCTACTGTACAACTGTAACCAAACACATGACTATCCACACTTCTCAGGAGCTGTTTACAGCTGCAGTATCCTTCAACACCGGCACCGACCAGAGCTTAAGCCACTCACAGCACACTCTTAAGCTGACTACAAGAAGAGTCGAATAAGCGCATGTAAACACAACCTACTCCCAGTGCGAGTGCGTCCCTCAGCAGACCCGAGTGCGGACGTGTGCTTCGAGGCGATCCAAGCGCTGAAAGTCCCGCGGAGAGATCCCCCCCCTGTCCTCCTCAGACCCTGTCTCCTCCCGCAGCTCCGGCTCTGGACTGAAGCGAGGAGAAGGGACGATGACGTCACCGGTAACCGAGCGACTCCAGCAGCTGTCGCCTGAACTGATAACTGAACAGCGGAAGGGACAGGAAAACACCTACTCCACAGTGCGGCTGGCTGGGTCACAGGAAACGATCATTGGAGAGCATGCAATAACTTTAAACCTAGGTAACAACGCCTAGCATGTTGTTTTTATTACTATCTCCTCAGCTACAGAAGCTAACAGGCTGTCTGAGCGTTTCAGGTGGACAGTAGTGTTAGTAATAGCAGTCCATCAGTTTTAGATAGCTACCTTTTTTGGCTCTGTCTTGACTCACTGACTTCAATAAAAAAAGACTTGACTGAAGCCAGGATGCAGTCTCCATGGTGTCCAAGGTGTGCCTCAGATGCAAATGTGAGGCTCATGCATTTTTAATAGGCTTGCAATTTAAAACTTTTAGAAGTATTCCCGAAGTAGAAACCCTACCCTCCATTGAAAGCCAACTCTGTTTGTAAATCTAATTAGGGACATCTGATACATGCCTGTGTTTTCAGTTTAGGATCAGGTTACCAAGAAGGCTAGGCTAATACTGTCACTAAAATGTTCATATTTTGTTTTTCGGTTACAAGGCCATGAATGTGTGGCCTGATGAGTTAACACTATAGATTATGTTTCTGAGCAAGAAAATATCTCCCAGAAATTAAGCTCGGGATTAGTGTTCCTCAGCTGTGCTAAGTGCATGGGTAAAGAAGGATATGTGATTCGCTAATGGGAGGTGAAATTTTCTCTAACCATCAATTTCTTACAAAGTAATTTACTTTCCAAA
Source organism: Hoplias malabaricus (assembly GCF_029633855.1). Taxonomy (NCBI): domain Eukaryota; kingdom Metazoa; phylum Chordata; class Actinopteri; order Characiformes; family Erythrinidae; genus Hoplias; species Hoplias malabaricus. The sequence continues at coordinate 79,246,895 of NC_089800.1, forward strand.
TTGTCGCATATAAAACTTAAACACAGCATCATTTATAATTGATGACCTCACAGCAGATGTCAAATGCTGGGCTTGAGACAGGTCCCAGAGGTTGAGAACTAGCATGAATCCCTCCGCTACTGTTGTACCTATAAAAGGACTGAAGTGTTATATTTTAGTCTTCTCCACTGATGGAGCGCCAAAACATTACCCCCTAAGTCACAGCGTATTAAGATTAAGGCCCGACACATTCCATATGTCGGTCTGTTTACAGAGCAGATGGGGACTTCAGCAGAGCCCTGGACTAATAGTTGATTAAAGAGCTACTTAGTAAGTGCATGCTGCACTTTGTCTCATTATCTCTTTAAAGCATTCTTGTAAAATACAAGAGAGAAGGACAGAAAGAGTAGATCTGAAAGTATGTTTATTTGAATTCAGTATTATCATACATTATTAAATGACCCCATTCAACGAGAGTCAAAAACTAATAAAGAAAAACAAGAACTGGTCATCTACACCCTTGACTTTTTAATGAGACTGACCTAAGCTTCTAGAAAAGATAATAAGAACTGCGATAAGAATTAAAGACATGGGAGCAGTCAGTCTCCTGAACAAAGTGCTTGTTGCTGGAGTCTAAGAATCAGCATTTTGATCATTTTTCTCTTTCTTTTCACAAGCTTTTGTGGAAACCAGTAGCTTAGATCCACAGCAGGGTGCAAAATCTGTGGTGGATTCTGGAAAAGAACAATAGAAATATTTGCTTTATTGAAATTAACATTCCAGAAAATGACCAAAACATAAAAGTAAAAACACTGTATTAGCAACCCCAGACAATAGCTGTGGCCTGGTGGTGAGGGAACTGGGCGTGTAACCGGAAGGTTGCTGGTTTCATCTCCAGAACCGGCAGGTCATGACTGATGTGTCCTTGAGCAAGGCACCTAACCCCCAACTGCCCCCTAGGCGCCGTGGCTAGGGCTCACAACTTCCGGGCATTTGTGCTCACTGCCCCCTAGTGTTCACTAGTGTGTGTAAATGTGTGTTTCACTGCACGGATTGGGTTAAATGCAGAGATCAAATTCCTCTGTGTGCAAGCAATGTGGTTCTAATTCTAAAAGTAATTAAAAAAAATGCCAGGACATATCTAGTGTAGATTTGGCTAATTCCCCTTTTACCTGGAGATGCTAGTCAAAGGCTAACAAATACTGGAATTCAAAAATCAGCAAAAGCTTTTTCATAAATAAACACTTCCATGTCTTCAATGAATGACTACAAACAGAGCAAGTGGAGAAAAAGTCTTGCCAAATAATTCATTCTGGGTAAATGTGGACTTTAAAGGAACGTCTACAAATTTTGGGGAAAGAAAGCTCTAAGCTCCATGTCTTTTAAGGTGGAACGATATGTTTGAGGGCATATAATGATTGTTGTTTATATGTGGATGAAGTTTAAGTTGTGTGTACATTTTTATTAACTGTCTGAATTCCAACAGAAACTCATTTGTAACTCGAGTTGTTTAGTTTTGTAGCACTGTCAGTAACGCAGTTAGCAGTCTCCCGAGTTTGGAGACATTTCCACCTTAAGTGATCCAACACAGCAAAATTATGTGAATATTACCCACATACGGAGCAGTAATAAAGCAATATCCTTATTCTGGTTCGTGCTTTTCAGTGTTTGGACTCCTCTCCATTGTTAAAAAAAACTTCCAGATGCCTCTGCCACAGGGGGGGGAGAGAGAGACAAGCGTATCAGACCTACCGTGATAAAGCTCTCCACGTACTGCAGAACATAAACCCCGCAGTCTGTCTGATTGTCCTGCTGTGGGACCCGTGGACTCCATCCACTCATAGCTCCTTTTGTAAAACATCGCCAAGATCCCTTTTTCCTCCACCACTCCATTTCCAAGTATCTTTAATTCATATTATTATACACACAGAGGCAAACATGATGCAAAGATACTAAATATCAAACAATGTCCAACAGCAAGCTACCAGCTACACCGGCAGATAGAACTTACTCTTGCAGTATTTCCACCACCGCTGGTTTGGAACCATGACTGAGTGAATCCATAATGAGAATGCAAGGCCTTTAAAGAAGAAACAAACACAGTAAACAAGGTAAAAATGACTGTTATTATACTGTGTTTTTGAAATACGCAACACCGTGCTTTTGATCTTACTGTTTGGAAACTATATTGAGGACGTTTCTTCTGCTGGTGCCTTCATACTATAAAAGAAAGCATTTATATTATTTTATTGCCCTCCATTACTTAATTCATTCATTCTTTGTAAGCACTTGATCCTGTACAAAGTTGCAGTGTATCCAGAGACTACCCGGAATCACTGAGTGCAAGACGGGAACACACCCTGGGTCATGGAACAAGGGGAAACAACATTACCTGAAATTCATCCTCCATGTCATCATCTGAAAATAAGCAAAATCCTTTGTCGCCGTGACCTACAAAGCAAACATCAATAAATATTTAAGCAAAAATGCTTTGCATCCATTGAAATACACTTCTTAATAGAAACCCCATTTTGCTTCGCCATATTCCTTCAAGGAAGACACTGGAATTTCCTTAAGGGCAATCCATTCGACTGCAGTGAAGTGTATAAGACAAGCTCTTGGAGCTTTTCAAACCCTTCCATTTTCAAACTTAACCAAATGCCAGTCAAAGCTCTCTATAAGAAAGAGCAGCAAAACATTTTCATTTGTTACACAACTCCTGGTCCAACACTAGCTTGCAAGTTACAAAGTGGCTACCTCACAAGCAAAATGAGGCTAAACAGGAAGAGGGTAAATAAAAGCCCACCTCAACTTGTGAAATTGCGTGAAAACTGCGTGAAATTCTGCATCAAATTGATGATTTAAAATGAGTCCTTCGAGAATGTCATACAATAACAATAATGAAGTGATTAAAATATGAGCACTCTTCTGCATTCTGCTTCATTGTGGCACCACAAGATACAACATCAAAAAAGTGACACTATTGAAATGTAGGGTTTTATAGAATCATTTACATAACTACCAAAACAAAACAAAATTACCTATGGATGCGCTCCACCTCGAGAGCTGCTCAGAGGTGCTCTGTCTGTAGAAGAGTGACATGGGGTTGCAGGGAGAAGGGCTGGGAGTATAATCCATGCTCTCCTCATTGTCCAGAGGGTCCACGTCATAACTTGGTGATACTCGGCCAGGGAAGCAGATGATGGCCAAGTACCAATGAGCTCTGGAGGGGCGGAAACAATCTTGTGTAAAGGTCTTTGCGATTTTAGGCTGATACAGCACCTAGCAGATCCCCCACTGTTCTAATAGTTCAGGGGATGTTATTTTTTGGGTGTTTTAGTAGTAAGACAAGACAGAACAACAAACTCCCTATTACGAACATTACACCTCACCCCCACACACAACAGTGGAGAAACAGAGAAGAACTTTTCAACATTTTCCCGCTCGTTTGTCACGTTACGGTAACTGTTGCTTAGTATTGAATATGACAATTGTCCCTTCCTTTAAAAATATTAATACACCTATTAGTACACATAATATATGTCAAATCTGAAAGGCAAGAAATCCTAAGAGGCCAATAGTGACCCACTGACCTGAAACGCGTTCAGAGTTGGAGATTTTACCTGCATGAAACTGTCGGAAAAAGTGAAACTCACGACTGGTTAATAGGAACAAAAACGAAGTCCTTCTCAAAAAGGTCCAAATGCCGGGTCCATGTTTTCACTCGGTTATGCCTCCTCTCTTGCATGCTGTTGGGAGTTTGGGTATGTAAACGTTTGGAGGATAAGGAGAAAGCTTTAAGAAAGTCTAGTCAGGTTCAGGTTCCATACTTACGATAGGCCTGTGGTGTTCAGATGATCTTTCTGTGTAAGGCTTTTGTAGAAGAAGGAGCTAAACACATGACACCTACTAGCATCCTCCCTCTGTAACTTCTCACAAATTAAATATCTGAGAGACCAACAAAATTAAATAAAGGTAAAGGGTTCAAACTGAGATACGTAAGACTTCCAAGACCACAGTTGGCTCTTACTTCAAATAGAAGTCCACTATCACGTCATTCAGGAATTCTCCCTCATTGAGGCAGTGGAAGTCCTCTTCATTAATTGAAAATCCTCCTTTGGCTGGAGGAGGTGGATAAACAACCAGTCTAAAAAACAACAGTTACTCTTTACAGACATTACTAGGTTTACAATGAAATCACACTACCAGATAAAACACACTGACATTTTGGCAGGTGGATGGGCTGAAGAGGGGCATTCTAGTACTGCATCATCATCATCATCATCATCATCTTTACTGTCGGGGACGCTGAGGGTTGTTGTTTCACTCTGTGTATTAGTGGAAAAGGCTAATCAAATAGAGGCAGGGAAAAATCTGTTCACCAGAAAAGGTACAAACATATATTAACTTATTTAAAGGGGACATATTGTGAAAAACATCACTTGTTCAGTGCATGTACACATTAATATGGCGATCAAGAACCCACCAACCCACACGCTGTGAATCAAGACCGCCCAGTCAGTTCTCTGTGGGCTGCCTACATCAGAAAATGGGATAAAATGGGCCGTTCTGATTCTGCTCAGCTTTTGACATCAAGTGCTGAGACAGAGTCTGTAAACAGTGAGCGGCTCATTATCATTTAAAGGAACAGGTGCTGAAAGTGGGCATTCTGAACAGGGCAGTTTAGACAGGGGGAGAACTGCTGTGGGGCTGGTGGGGTTTTGACCAAAGCAGGTCACAGACGTTTGATTAAGAACCAGAATTGTGCTCCACTGTGGAACAGGGCGTGAATATGTCCCCTTTATCTCATTTAACTGATTTAGACCATTTCTAACCTTTGCAGCAACTGAACTCAAAGGAAGAAACTCATCCACCTCATCCACAATCAGAACATCCTGGAAGTTGAAGATGCAAAGAGTGATTGTAAATGGACAGTAATAATTAAAAAGAAAAATTAATCAAAATATATGAACGCAAAAATAAAGGAAGAAATTCGCAAGTTAAACAGGTTAAAACCTACCTCCATTTTGTGTGACCGCTGACAGGCCTTTAGTCTGTCATTGGCTTCCTCAAAAGTCAGTAAGGCTGGGAAGTTGCTGATGTTATTAAGCCTGCTAATCTCTGCGAATATCTCTTCCAGTCTGATTTTTTCCAGTGCAGTTGGTTCACTCTCAAAGATGAGAACAACATATTTTTCAGTTTGCTCTAAAATGGGAAGACACACATAAATATGAATTTCATGTTTTAATAATTATTTTTCCAAATAATTCATTCATTCATTATCTGTATCCGGAGGAAACCGGAGCACCCGGAGGAAACCCACGCGGACACAGGGAGAACACACCAACTCCTCACAGACAGTCACCCGGAGCAGGAATCGAACCCACAACCTCTAGGTCCCAGGATCTGTGTGATTGCGACACTACCTGCTGCGCTACAAAGTTTACTTCTCCTGACATCTGTCAAACCCAGACACATCTATCAGACGCCACACACATTTATAACTCCAGAGAAGGTGTTCACATCTCAAGAACGTAAAATATTTGCCACTACACAAAATGTCCCAATATTATTTGCTGTTTGGTGCAGATATCAAAATAGATAATGTTTCTAAAACTGTACAGTTTTTTTGCCATATCCCAAGGATTGTACAGAAAACCATGCCCTAGTAGGAAATAAAACCAGTGGCAAAAAACTCACTCACTTATACTCTGGAAGATTTCTGTATCTGTGGATATACCAAGCTGTTTCTTCAAACTACAGTATTCTGCAGACGTGGTCTGCAGAAACAGAGCCTGTAGATTATGGGCTGTACACCACTCACAGCTGGTCAGCTTACATGCTGTAATTCGAACTTTTGCAAGAAATAAACAAGGTCAAAGAGCGTAGACAAAGCTGAGGAAATTATATTAAATATGCTTTTACTTTAGTAACAAAACGAGTAAGCACTACAGAATGTAATGTGGTATTTACACATAAAGTAGATAATATCCCCAATTTAATGGAACTGCAGATTGAAATCTTTGTAAATAATGCTCCTTACCTTTATCAGGAATTTCAATGTACTCCACTGAAAACTGCAACAGCAACCCACAGTAAAAGCAAATGATTTTATGTTTAATGATGGGCCTTAGTAACTGAACTGAGAAGACAAGATTAAAGCAAGCAATCAATGCTCACAGTGACAGATCCTCTGAAGTTCATGTCCAATGTCCCAAGTTTAAGACTTCTGATACTGAGTGTAACTCTGTTAAACTTCAGGTACCATAACCTTTTATCAGCTGTTGACCTTGCCTTGCGTTTGATTGGGACAAGGTCTCCCATCTGGAAATGAACACACATTCTTAGGTTACACTGGCACCATCAGCCAAAATATTCGTACAAGTTAATCTGAATATTTGGGAGTACCTGGTCTCTCATGCGATACTTTCGAGGAGTTTTGATCACATACTCTGGATCAGTGCAAAACGTCCGTTCTTCTGAGTCTGCATCTTCATGGCTTATAGCTGGACCTGTCAAACAAAGATTTTATTGTTTTTGCTAACTGATTTAAATGTTCAACATTTCAGAATAAGACAGCGCTGATTTACCAGGTTTAGAAAAACATACTTACCTTTTGTGTTAATCAGAAACATCTCCTCAGACCCAGTATGCTGTGCCAATTCAGGTCCATCTCCTGCTCCTATAGATGCAGGCCAGTTAAAAGTTGTAAAGTCCAAATTAAGTTTATTTCTTATTTATTTTTATCATTATTTTGTACCATTCTTCTTCAAGCCAGACTCAAGACCATTCTGGAAGTGGCATCTCTGCAGGGCAACACCTTGGTCAAACTTTCACAGTCTTTGTGATAAAGTGTCTTACCTTCCTTTCCTTGTTGTATGTGTCTCATAATCCAATAAATGTAGATCACTGAAAAGGAAATCAATCAATTATCATTCTGCCTAAACAGACAATAATGCAAAGAGAGAGAGAGAGAGAGAGAGAGACTTTATTTATCCTAGAGATAAATTTGAGAGCGTAGTGTGTATTGTTCTGCTATGTGTGGATCAGACACAGCAGTGCTACTGGAGTTTTGAACCCCTTAGTGTCACTGCTGTAGTGACAACAGGCCACAAACAGAAAATATCCAGCCAATAGTGTCTTGTGCCCATTGATGAAGGACTAGAGGACGACCGACACAAACTGTGAAGCAACTGACAAGTCTCTGACTTGGCACCTACAAGGTGGACCAGCAAGTTAGTTGGTAGTCTAACATTGTGGACTGTGAGTGAACACAGTGTTTAAAAACTTTAATAGCACTGCAGTGTCTGATCCACATAAACCAGCACAACATATATCCAGTACCAAATAACACATACCTTTTTGGCTTTGTGGTGGTCCTGAGCACTGAAGAACAGGGTGAAAGGGGGCCTTACAGTGTACACACAGCAACAAACGGGCTACAGTCTGTAATTGTAGAACTACAAATGTAAGAGTAGAAATACAATAGAACAAGTGTTCCTGTAAGATCAGTAGAGCTGGGAGGTGGACATTGAGTGTTTGGCTACGTTTCTTATTTAAATAAACTCCCACTTTGTAACGTTAAACCGTCGATAATGAGAGGACAGAATTAAAACATATGGATGGTAAACAAGTGAAATTAGCAACAAACTCGGTGTACTGCTTTAAATGTAAAAAATAATTGCATAAATTATGCTAATTAACTAAAGGCTAACCTTTTTTTGTAAACTGAACAGCTGTGCACATACTGGTTGTTATGAACTAAATATTAATTAATATCATTATTTATGTTAGTCTGGCGTTCAAATTTAGCCTTAATAATACATACCATTTAATTAAACTTAGCGTAAAGTGAGTCTCTAGTTGGTTTTCAATGTAAACAGTCGTTAGAAGACTGTAGAGAGCGCTCATCAACGTCTGCGCCATTAAGTGGCAACAGTTCTGCGCATGCGCCAGGTAACGTTCATATTACATTATAAAAACAGAACATTTTAATGTTTTAAATATTTATTCCCATAGATGTCAGGATTTATTTCTTTAACTTTTAGGAGCAAGCCAAGAAAATGAGACTCTTATTCACCCCCTGTGTTGCTGCAGTTAAACTATAAACTTTGGTCCGTGTACCTTCCGTTAATTGGTTTTCCATTTCTATTCTTGCCATAGAAAAACGGAGAATGACACATTTCCTGGGGGGGGTGGGGGTTGATGAACTCTCGCCCCTCGCTGCCGTTGTATGCTTAGCTGAACCTATGTGTGCTTTTAGGACCTTTACACCTTTATTTGCTACACAAAACATGGGAATTTCTTTTTTAATTCATCCGAGAACTTACATTTACGTTTCGGCATAGCTGCTCGAGATGAGGGTAGGTACATGAGCTTTGCCTGACGTAAACAAGGACTACTGACGTGCAGACTGACCAATTAAATGTTTACAGAGAAGGTTATCGACCAATAACGGGAGCTCTACAGTCGGACCGTCCAATCAGAAGATTTTAGGCTACTTCACCACGCCCCCTTCTCACTCAAGCGAACCAATCGGAGTAGGGGAGGGAGGGACTAGTTTGTGAACGAAATGCTTCTCGAAATTCTATGTAAGCTCTAGAAAAACAATATCCTGGACGTCTGTGAAATTCCGGCCAGACATTTTTTAAGTCTAAAAAAGAGGACATGTCCGGGTTAAAGAGGACGTCTGGTCACCCTATTTTAAATGATATGAATATCATCGATTTAAGGAAAGCCAACGTCTTTTTATTCCTGCTTGTGGCTGATTATGGATTAGGCTGCAGATTTTTTTACGCTAATAGCGCCATATATTAACGATGAAAATACTTGACCCCATTTTACCAGTTGATAACAGCACTCCTGGCCTGCTGAGACAGAGCTACCCCAGTTTTAATTCCACACCTTTTGTAACTGTTTCATCATGATCAGGGTCACTGCGAGTTGCAAGGCAAGAACACACCCTGGAACACAGAACATAGTCCATCACAGGGCTTCACCCATCACTCACACCTTTGGACAGTTTCACGCACTACTCATTCAGTCACACACACACAATTTCATACAGCCAATCCACATACGATGTGTGTTAGATTGTAAAAGAAAAGTGAAGCACCCAAGTCAACACTGAGAGAACCACACTCCTCAGTGATCTCCTGCAGTGCCACTCTGCTGCCCACTACTACATCAGTAATGAAACTAGCCATGAGGGTCCCAGAGGTGCAGAGCTATTAAATGTTCAAATCCACTGTAAACGAGTTGTCACTTTATTTTGCTTTCTTCAATAAGAAGCTGCAATTTTGAATTATATTGTTAAAAAAAAAAAATCCCAGTTTTAGAAAAGACATGTGTCTCTGAGTGGAGAGTGGAGAGTGTGTGTGTGTGGGGGGGGGGGGGGGGGGGCACTGCCTTAGCCCCTGGCCCATTAAACTCTTCCCTCTATGTAACAAACCTGTATCACTCCAGGATCATCAAGGCACGTCCGTTTCTGTGGCGAGTTTAGAGAGAGTAGAGCACCACCCAGAGGTAGAAGTTTGTAAATGATGCTCTATAGCTTTAGGATTTGCCTCCCTCATTTTAAATTAAATGTCTAAATAACTGCCCCCAAATGGCCTGCAACTGTTTAAATGGGGGATGTTATTGAAATTTTATACAAACACCTGTAACTGTGTTATTTATTTACATTACTAATTATTTGCAGTTTATTTAATAGTATTTTCATTTTACTTCATGTGGTTGATTTTTTTACTCTTTAGTGTATTATTTTATTCAGTTACTTTTACATTTTCATTTATTTAGGTTATGTTTTATATTTTTTTATTCTATATCTTGTATGATATTGATGTTAATTATTTTCAGTTGATCCCTGTGCGCTGTAAACACTGGGTTGCATTGCAAATCAGGGCCTACACTCACTGTTGACTGATTGCTGTGTGGTGTCTTTAGCTAGAAAACACAATCAACACTTACTCTGGAATGTAACAGAATCACAGAGAATTTTTTTTTACAACTGTTTATTTACTCAATAAAACGCAAAACAGTTTATGCAAACACTATTATGGCCATGTCTTAAATTGAGACAAAACAAGTATGAGAGTGAGAGTCCCTATGCAGATGGGTGTAAAAGACTGTACAGGCAGCACAATGCTTCAGTGAGCCACCGATCCTTTCCATCACATCTGAACCTTTTTTTTTTTTTTGGTAAATCTCCTCACTTCATGTAGAATTACAGCAACAAAAAACACAGCCCATGCTATTCAATAGCAGAATAAAATAAATATCGAATTTAAACAGAAATGCAGTAAAGTTAGCAGCAAAACCTCAGTTAAATAGCATTTGATCAGTAGTGTCACTATTCTGATTGATTAGTATCAAATACCACTGTTTCATCCCACCATTAGACTTTATTATTTAAAACTGTGTGAGCGGTACTGACTCATGAGCCACAATCGATCAAGCTGAACTGAACCTCAGTTAAATAAATACAAATACAGCACTCATTCACTATCAGTGTAAAACATTCACATGCTCCCAATAGATATGCAGTAACTCAGGTTAAAAAGTGACATGTTTCTTATGCCCCTTTCCTTTTTAATTTGGTATCAGTCTTAAATGATTCCTGTCACTAAAAGCCTTAAAGATCTGTGTCTTAATTAAAATTAATCCAAATGTAGAGTCTCTGTAACTCTAAATGTTTTGGTACCACAAAATAAATTCTGGAAGAGCTGCAACGTCCTGTTTGTGGTCACAGACTATTTTCTTTAACCGAATAAACCAGACATTCTGAGGCAGATAAAAAGAAACCACATGGAAAGGTGGGCCCTGCACAGCGCAGAGACAAAATCTGCAGGAGATCTAAGGCAAAAACTGCATTTCATGCATTCAATTTTCCCTATGGTTTTCTCTTCAAAACTGCCGTCTCACCACAATACGTCCTACTTTGTCCATTGTGCTACCCTCAGTCTCCGATGCCTTGTTTGTGTTCATTCTCCATGTCGTAATGTGAAACATGCTGAGGCGGATAGGATATATTACTGTTGTCTCTATTCTCTGGAGGGTGGAGGGGCAGGGAGGTGGTGCTTATGAGCCTTGGAGATGTAGTGCATGAGCTGTAGTAGGAGAAGACAAACAGATACATAGTACATATGGGGCATCCATAGATACAGAGGTAATGGAGGAGATATCAACAGCGTGCAATGGGAGGAGTAGTTCAAAGTGGAGAAAAGGAGAGGGAGGACAGGGGTATGGGAGAAAGGGAGGGTAGGAGGCGCTCAGTATTCATCCTGGTCCAAGTGGGCCTGCTCGTCTATGTCTTCATCTTCTGGCGGCGCAAATCCTTCCTACATGACATGAAGTGAAAGATGATTTATACATTATATAAGAGCACTGACATTGTTTGAAAGGGTTTTTGTTGTTGTTGTTGTTGTTTTTATAAAGCCATTAAAAATATTACAAAACGTACATAAATAAGATGGAGGACTAGCTTTATCTGGTTTGTGAAAGCCAGTGTCCACTCATTTTCCTACTTGTTTTTTAAGCTTGTATCTCTGAGTGCTGATGATGGTGCTCAGAAGCGCTGCAGAGAGAACAACGTAAACGTCCGTGTTTTGAGACTTTTTCCCACCGTTTTCTTCTGTGGGATTTTAGTTGGGGGTGGAGGACACATAAATATGACAGGTCTGCCACAGCGCAGCCTATAGCACATTCAGCTTCTAGAGACCAGTTGGCAGTGGGGGGAGGGACAGGCCTCCTGAATCCCGGCGCTATAAAAATCACTGCAGGATGAGTGAGTTTCCTGAAATGCCCCATAGCCCCGACTTTACTGACAGGACCTCATTTGCATTCTTGCCTCTAGAAGCGGCTCTCTGTCTAACCGATGCTGACGGAGCCCCAGTACCTTTGTAAGTTCAGTGGAGTAGAGAGAGAGTGTGTGTCTGTATTCTACATATCAGTCTCAGATTTTCATCGCTGGCCGATTCTCAGCTCTCATCCACTGCTTTAATGTTTAAATACACATTGAATAGACATTTTTATACACTTAAAAATGAGTGGACAGTGGTGTAATGTCGTATAAAGGTTTATCCATCATCAACCTTTTAATATCCTTGTTTCCTATTACCTTCCATCAAAATGTACTGACTCAGGCACAGTATAAGTCAGTATTAACCCTCCAGGGTCTAAGAACACGTGCCTAAAAATATGCCTATATGTAATCGGCGCCAAAGATAAGGACACACAGTTGTACCTCTGTGGCGTAAAGGATGTCGATTATCTTGGTGAGGACGGGGTTGTTCTCGCTCTCGTGTTCTTGGCAGATCAACTCAATGTCTCTGAGTTTGCTGAAGTAAAAATCTCTTTCCTTCTCTAGTCCATCTACAGTCAATTTCAGTTCCATTAACTTTGTAGAAAAGAAAAAAAAACAGAAGAGGAAAACAAGGCACGTTACCACTTGGGTGGATGGAGATAGATCTTTTCAAAGGAACAAAGGTCAATAAACGTCGGTGGTTCTAGATCTGCAACAAGGACGTGAATAAAGACTATTGCACTACACACCCCCATACTGGAAGGTACAGTAAGACTTCCTTACCCTCCCTGGGACTCTACCTGTTGATTAAGCTCCATGATCTCACTGTCCCCGCCCCCATTCCTGGCCAGACTAGGATTCTTCCTGATGGTTGTTGTCACCCTCTGTGGTGTGGGCATGTTTTTCGGTACTGTAGGCGATGTTCTCTGAGGCCCTGAAATGGGAAGGACTTCAATGTTTAGTCTCCCATGTTGAGAGTTCAACATCATTAGGACAACATCACAGTAATTTGCATATTTCATGCAGTAAGCTGATGTAGCATTGTTGGAAAACACGTTTTAATATTTGAAAACAGCAACATGTAATGGTCAAGGCTAAATTTGGTGCTTAAAGCTTGATTAAGGTCAGCGTTTTTAGTCAAAACTGGTGCATGGCCACTCTATTACTGCTGTGACTTTGGTTATGCCTGAGGCATCTCAAAAACAGAAGTACATCCCCTCAGGCAAGTGTAACAAAAGTCACGTGATTATGAAAAGATGTTCTTACAGACTGAGCTGTGGACAATCCAGCCCAATGACATCACAGTAAACTCAAAAACACTGCTCTTTGGCATTCCATTTTTAATAGCAGGTTACATTGTAAAGGGGAAATATTAGGAACAGGGACATAATTTAGAGGATCTGAAGCTCCTACCAACACACATACTGTGAAACAAGACCACACAGTCAGTTTATTTTGGGCTGCCTAAGTTAGAAATTATGGGATAAAACAAGCTGTTCTGATTCTGCTCCGCTTCTGACGTCAAGTCTTAGGCTGTCCAATCACAGCGCTGGAACCACGTTTATGTTTAGGTTAAACGCAGCAAAACAGACACAACAAGTTTGGAGGAACAAGAGCACTGAGTAAAAACAGAGAAAATGAGAACGGAGAAGAAAGAGAACCGAGCAAAAACAGCCAAAAACCAGAGCTTCTGCTCCTCACTCCTCACTGCTGTGAGCTCAGGGTCGGGGTGAACAGCGAGCGGCTCGTTATCATTTAAAGGAAAAGGTGCTGAAAGCGGGCGTTCTGAACAGGGCTGTTTACACAGGGGGAGCACACTGCTGTGACACATTGTGCTATATTGACCACAGATGTTTCAGTAAAACCCCTTGTGTAACATCTGTATAATATGTCCCCTTTAACATAATTTATCTTGTTGTATGATTTCCATAGAATAGTTTTCTGTCCTAAGACCAAGAGAGAATGTTGTGGTCTTGTTATCTGGAGTGAGGAATGAGCAGATATGACTCATATGAGATTAAGCCCACAAAAATCCTTGCAGTGCACTAAAGTAAATCAAGTTCAGCCTTTATGGAATGTGTGTTTGTATTTTGCCAAGCATAAACTATGAGCCTGAAGCAGTTTTGTTAATATGGGTGTTGGGCAACAGTCGCATCTTTGTGTCAAGGATTTTCTCAATGGCACTGAGCTGAATGTTTCGCTGCAAAATGCAATTCCATGTGAAATTCGCTGTTCACTGCTATGGAAGCTTGAGCATGGAGCAGTCATTCCGAAGACCGTGCACAAACCAGCTGCCTGCAGAGCAATCGATCAGTAGAAGCTCAGCAATGGATGCAGCAGAAGTGCAATAGAATGATGGGGTTACCTGGACCAGTTCTCTTGGGTTTGTGGGAAAAGTGTTCACCTGGATTCGGTGGAGGAGCCATGTCTTGGCCCTGTCTAGCTTGTAGAGGATCATACTCTTTGCCATCATAGTTGGCATCAAAGAATTTCTTAAACCACTGGACGAATTCAAAGTTGTCCTGGAACTTCCCTTTTACCAGTTTTTCCACAGGGATTATCTGATCCACAAGAAAAGAAACAGATCACAATCTTGAATCATTATGGGTAGTTTATTCAATTATATCGGGACACCAACTACCAAAAAGCTATGTGAAATTCTCATTTTGTCAAGAAACAATCCAAACTAATGCACTTGAAACCTACCCGGAATCATTGGGCGCAAGGCGGGAACACGCCCTGGAGGGGGCGCCAATCCTTCACAGGGCGACACACATTCACACACACACACCTAGGGACACTTTTGAGTCGCCAATCCACCTACCAACATGTGTTTTTGGAGCGTGGGAGGAAACCAGCACACCCGGAGGAAACCCACACAGACACAGAGAGAACACACCAAACTCCTCGCAGACCGTCACCCAGAGTGGGGCTTGAACCCACAACCTCCAGGACAGCGACACTACCTCCTGGACTTGGATAAATGTATTTTACTGTATTTTATTTTATTGTTATATTTTTTATACCTAAGTATATAGTTCACTGAGTTGGTTTGCACCCCCTGCCATAAGTCTCAGTTATCACCCATGCATAAAACTATGCATCAGTTTCATAAAGTTATGTTGATTTGTCACTACACTTAGTTTTCTTCTTTCATGGCTGGTTAAAGTAATACTGAACTGTGAACTATAATACTGAATAAGAAGAATGCACTAGATAAATTCAGCTCAAAATGTGTACATGAAAAAGAAAGGAAGCGAACTAACTTTATCAACGCTCATCCTCTTGAAAGCTGCTTGAAGAACTTTGAAATTGTGTATAAATTCATGTTCCAGCTTCGCCTGGAATTTCACCTTCTTTAGAAAAATACACCCTGGGAATAACATGTCCATGAACTGACAATATGCTGCGCCTGTTATAAAAAAAAATAGAAATGTAGGTTAATACAACACCGAAAGATGTTGCTTTACCAGAACACACATGAAAAAAATAAAGGTTTTTGAATTCTGGAAATTCTTGGTGAATTCCATCAAGATCCAGATGTCCAACCCAGATGTCCAGGAATCCTGGAACCAAGATAAACACAGACCCACCTGAACATAGCTGTTCGATTTTGGTGTAATTGAGCTGTAAAGAGTCATTAACCCACGCCAGCATGTCATGTCGGCTCAGGTTCTCATTGGTTACAGACGTGGAGTGTACATTCACCGCCATTCCCTGCAGGAGAGAAAGGACATAAAGAAACAAAAAGTAAAACTCTTGATGGTTAAAAGCAAACCAGTGTTTTTTCAAAAACTCTGTTTTTCATTTCAGCGAAGCATAGTTTATTTTTTTCCTGACACTGATAATTAAGTGTCAAGCTGAATCTGAGATAGCGGGTGAAAGATGAAAATGGTGCAGTGCTGCAGCACTTCAGAGTCTGAAAACCCAATTCAACAGGCAATTTTCTCCGTTGTCAGTTAAAGCATCATCACAGATGAAGAACAGAAAAAGCAATCAATGTCCCTTTAACTTTCAGCCCTCACAAGTTAATCCTCTAAGATTAGACCGAGTTTATTCAGTGTCACATAGACAGAGTCAAGCTCTCACATCTGGCTCATTTGCAGCTGCTTTCCCAAACCACTACAGCCTTTAAAAGTGTTCTCTGTGATGAGAAACCCACTGCTCACTTGAATTCTAGACTTTGTGAACTGATTAAACATTAATCAAATGTATTAATACAATATCATTAATATTAAAATTGTCTTTTTCCATTTTTCCAGCTTCACTAACCATATCAATGCACTTTATAGTTGTACAATTATGAACAATTTGTTAGCCCTATTTCCCCCTATACATCAGGGCTGCAACAGCACAACCACAGTGCAGGTATACACTCTTTTTGGGCTGTGGATCATTCTCAGCGCTGCAGTGACACTGACGTGGTTGTGGAGTGCTGTTAGTGTGTGCTGCGCTGGTACGAGTGGATCAGACACAGCAGTGCCGCTGGAGTTTTAAAACACTGTGTCCATCCTCTGTCCACTCTGATAGACGCATCCATTTTGTTGGTCCTCCTTGTAGATGTAAAGTCAGAGACAGTAGCTCATCTGTCCCTGTACTTTGTGCCGGCCGTCCTCTAGGCCTTCATCAAGGGACACAGGATGCTGGTGGCTGGATATTTTTGGTTGCTGGGCTATTCTCAGTCCAAGAGTGACATTGAGGGGTTTAAAAGCTCTGCTGTGTCTGATCCACCCTTACCAGTGCAACATCAGCGTCATTGCACTGCTCTGTGGTGATCCTGGAGCGGTCCTGAGCATTAGAGAACAGGGTGAAAAGAGCATGCAGAGCAACAGACTGACAGCACTTGGCACCTGTATGGTCAGAGGAGCTTATAGCATGCAATTTCACTGAAATTGTAAGTGGCCTACGCGTTTTCTTTTTCATTAATTTTTATAACTGCAATAAAAATCCCGTTCAATTTGAGAGCCAGAGTCTTGACAATAGTGGCTGCAGAATAAAGTGCCCATGTTTGTTTATAAGCGTCTCCCCGGACAGCCCCCGGCTCGGTAACGGTATTCAAGCACCGCTGAAGACGGTGAGCCTCCGCAGTTGCTCGACGCCGGGCTTTCTGTCTTCATTGTTGTCTGAGACACTTTCCGATGCCCTTAATCTATCTATAACCCGCATTTAAAGACTACATGAGGGGTCTCGGGGACCTGCTGTCTCACTAAATGGTGCACCCTCACGGCAGGCCTCGCTGATAGCCCTGTCACCACCGTTGCTAACAGTATCAATGTCTGGACCTTAGATACGGCTTATACAGTAAACACTCATAAAGGCCAAAACGACAAAAAACACCACCAGCATAAAGCAAAACACCAACACCACAAATTTCCTAATATTCCCCGGTACTTACTGTATTTTTACAGGGGTATTTTAACCAAGCGTCCCGATATAGTCTTTGTAACCACGCTCCTGTCAAAATCGCACGGCTAGGCTCCGCGGTAGAGCCTGTGAGTCGATCCCAAAGACTCGATTCTAAGTATTCGGGAATAGAGTCGACTCCAAAGCTAAGGATTCAGTTTATCCCAGTGACGTTTAGGTTGAAGAGAGCGTGGGAGGTTTTAAACCTTCTAGATCCTTTGTTTAAAACAAATATCCTTCTACAGCTCAACTTTGAAACTGTGAAAAATCTGAAGATGGTTGATATTCACATTCAACTCCATCGATTCCCATCGTTGTGGATCAAATTTGGAGTCGAATCCATTATGTGTGCAGAGTCGAGCAGCTCTCATTTGTGGATGCTGCCGCGGTGCGGTGTTTGGAGAGGCCCCGCCCCCAAGCGCGTCTCGCCCCGCCCACCACACGACAGAACCCGCATTAACGACTGCTTTATAACAGCCTGGCTACGGTAATTACGGTAATGTATCGGCCAACCCTCTTTGTTTCTACATTAATTGTACATTTTATCAGCTCCACTGACCATACGGGAGCACTTTGTTGTTCTACAATTACAGAGTTTAGTCCACCTGTTGCTCTGCATACTTTGTTAGCCTCCTCTCACCAAAAGGGCCACTGTAGCTGATGAATTGCAAAAATGAGTGTAGAAACAAGGTCGTTCTGATTTTATGGCAGATCAGCATGTACTTAAGATTGGTTTAAACAGTCATGTGTCTTTGCCAGTGAACATATTACACTGTGTTTCAGAACAACAGGTGTGGGTCACCATTTGTTAGTTTACAAGGCAGTAGTTGGTTAAAGGTGATGTAAAAGCTGAGTATTACATACTAATTTACAGCCTATAGCTTTATAGTCACGCGTATATATTCTACAGTCTACAAAAAACATTGCACACATTCATTCTTCAAAAGAGGGTATTTTAAGGGTTCCTCAATAAATTCAATGGTTCCTTTAAGAACCACTAACTGTATAGAACCGTTTGCATGGTGAATTGGTTCTTCAGATTTGGAGAATGCATCCTATACAACACCACCATTTTGAAGCTGGTTCTAGATGGTATCAAAAATGGTTTTGCTCCATAGAAAACACGTGGTTGCAAATAGAATCATTGTCTTTAAGGAATAATTTTTAAATGTGTGTGGGAGGTATGTTTCATTCATTTACATCGTGGTATATGCGTAACATTGTATGATCATAATCTACCATGTGCCAGGTTGGACAGGGTTTATTTGTACTCATGAGAGGAACATAACATACATACAGTAATAGTGCATACATACATCATATTAAAAAATGAACGCTGAAAAACATAATGGAATCCAAAAGAAACCAAGAACAGCAACACATACATAAATAGTCAGCACCATTTTAAAATGTCCTATAGTTTTAGCTGAAGTGTGGAAGTTTGTAGTTCTAACTCTTACTATGAGTCACATAATCTCTACAGTGGGATGTCCCAGTGCTTTGAGCTAAACTACAGAACAGAGGCATGTGGAAGAAGAACCAGTAGAAGACATATATTGCAGTGAATGTCTTTTTAATCTACCACTTCAGTACATTTGTGAGCTATTTGGCCATTGTAAATTATTACAGGGAAAGATTACATATGGTTTACAAAATGTATTAGAAACGTGAACTGTGCTCAGTTAGACACAGTGTTACTTAAACAAGTAAATTATTGAGTCCTATCTCTTCAGGAAAGAGCTGACAATAGAGCATCTGATGGAGCGCCATTAAAAAGCTAAGTCCTTCAACTACGTTCTAACCTTTCTTGAAAATAGGACTAAATGAAGTGCTGAAGTGAATGCACAGGCTGTAATAAATTGGCATAATCAGTGGAATCGTGAGCTTGGTCAGGCATTAGGCAATCCCAGGTAGTTTCACTTTTCAAGATGCAGTAAAATGCACACACACATACGAAAAAAATATAATAAAAATAAAAAAATCAAAGTGATATGTGACACTGTAAACATGGCAGTCATGTTCATTCACATTTATGGGAGGTACACGGCTGTGCTGCTTGTCGGTAAACACCCTTAACAAATGTAAGAATGATCAGCTATCGATAACAGTTTTCAAACAGTGACACAATACAACTCCACCGCACAGGGACACACCGTCGCTGCCACTCATCATGTAGTGTGAAAATAAAACAACATGCCAAACCATCAACAATAGAACTAAATGATGATACACCAATTCTGGCTAAACTGGCAAAAGCTAGATTTGATCACTGTACCCACTTTCCACTGTTCCATAGTGGTCAATCCACTGGCAGGTGGTAAAACAAATCTGCCGTTCAATATCAAAAGTTCAAGATCAAGATCAGAGTAAAATGAGAGCTCTCTGTGCGCTTCATGTCTCCTACTATAGCAGAAATGATGCACAAGGTTTTCTACTCTGTTGAGGACGCGGTGTTTGTTTCTGAGTGAACACGAGAGCTTATTTGGAGGGTCAGAAATGACAGCCGTTGTGTTGATAAACGCAGTCGTTATGCTCATTCCTAGACAAATTCCTGTTCCTGTGTTCTGAGAACAGAATTAACATGTGATCGTTACAGATCAAACGCACACACAACAGCAGCGACTCGTCATGTTGTTTACAGAAAACAGAAGATGACACGGCAGATTTGGCCACCGCTCAGGACACTGGAAAGGGGTTAAAGTCTTGGAATTTTCCACAGGCCGACAGTCAGGTGAATAATAATTAAAATCATTATAATAATAGTAATAAAACATTTTCACTAAAACGTAAAATACAAAAGCAATACTGAGGCTGCAACTTAACATTTAGCCGAGGAGCGTCATCACTTCCGAAAACTACAGTTTAACAAATGGAAAGGCAGGGTAGTACTGTACATAAGTGCAATTCCAGAGATAAAACACTGAGGTAAACACAGAAAAATGTGCCTGGACAATTTAAAAAATGTGGTTAAATAATTATACATTGTTACACATCCTCTAGCCACGTTAATATAAAATTTACTGCCAAGAGTCCAAATTATTTGTATTATTTTAAAAATCATTTAACTGTTGCATATCACAGTGCAGTGTTATCAATGTAGTGATAAATTAGACAGGATCCAGAGATAGCTTAAGTTACTTGCACCACTAACACACTTTATTGAATCATAAGACACTCAGACCAGATTAACCAACTAAAAAAAAATAATGCATCAGTAATCACGTCTCCCACAAACTGTCCACACACGTTCTATAAACACACTGATACCTTGTTTTCCCATTTTCCTTCAGCTTCTACAGTGCCTTTCCTGCTCGCACCATTAACAACACTCTGGTTTTTAGTTACACTCACAGCAAGTGAACAGGGTTAAATCGTTTTGGTCGGATGTGAAGTCAAACAATATTTATGTGTTTCGTTTCGTGTTTTAGTCGTTCAGTGGATCCAACAATAGCAGCTGCTGATGTTACCATATGCCACTGGATCTACCACCAGGAGGAGCCAAAATCCGCTGGGACGCTCTCTTTGGGAGGTTGTCATCAATCTGGGCACCTGTCAGAAGGAAAGTTCTGTAAATTGCATGCCGTGTAGCTTCGGATAACATGCCTAACGAATTATTATTGCTAATAACGAGCTAATAACTGGTAAAAGCTACGGATGTCCCCTTCCAGTCGATAAGTGGTGATAGTTACTACAGCTAGTTACTACTACTGTCCTTCAATGTAAATGAGAAAGAATGTATTAAAATGCCACTGCTAATGAAATGAAGGCATCGATAAATTCATGAGGCAGCGTTTTAGGTCCAAACCAGTGTTTTTTAAGAACTTAAAACACAAAGTAATGCATGTATATGTGGGGAATTTTTCCGCCTTGACTTTAGTAGCTTTTTGTTGTTGATCAAAACACACAGTTAAATTAGCTGCATGAAGATTTAAGTGCAGCTAGTACCTACAACCACAGCTAATGGCTTATTCAAATCTGAGATAAATGAGCTGCCTATTTCAATTTAGAAATAGAATGTTAATTACACTGTATTCGTTCTAAAAACTATATTTGTTCTTTTTTTAGCAGCTTACAGCATTCCCTCCACCTATGTTTTTGCTTCTTTCAAATACTTGACGTGTGCAACGTGGAGCTTTGTTAACTACAAATATAAGATTAGGATAATGAGGATAAAGCAGGTATCAAATACTGAAGGACTCTTATCAGAATCAGAAGTCAACAAACCGGATCAGGACATCCCTAGTAAGTGCCAGCGTTAACCCTGGTTGAGGTACCAGATAAGCTGAAGCTGGACTCGTGCAGATCTCTCATTCCTCCATGGCGGGTGCAGGGCCGAGGGTTCAGGTCTCCGACTATCGGAGCTGTTTCCTTCTTCCCAGAGTTTTGCACTGCAGCTACATCCCCGGTGTAAGGGGCACGGTCCACTCCCTTCAGAGCCTGGCACTAAAAGACAAGGAAAACACACAAGTCCACCATGTTAGTCTTCTGTTTAGAGTCCAGTTCTTCAGTAAGTTTGAGTTTCAAAGTGCTGTGTTACAATGGTCCTTGGCAATACCTTCTCTCGCTGCACCATCTTCTTGTAGAGATAGTCCGGGAAGGTTCGCAGTGGGTAGAACTTTCCAGATCCCTCAGCACAGGTGAAGATGCCATTCTCAAATACCACACGGCCACGACTGATGGTGACCAAAGGCACACCATGGCAGCGCAGGCCCTCATACAGGTTCACATCTCCCCCCTGCCACTGTGTGGTCACAGAAATGGTCCTACAGCAATGAGAGTTACGTACATGAAAACAGCCATGATTTTTATAACCGTTTTTCCATTCTCTTAACACGACAGACTTTAATAGGAGGAATCATACTAGTGCAGTTCAATTCAAACCACACTTTTCCACCGCATGGGTCCGGCTCCTTACGATTCGACTCGACACGGCTCGGCTCGCTTGTCGCTTTTCCACTGGCAGGGCTCCCACACAAAATGAAGCCAGTGACGTCACAAAACCTCGTCTTTAACAGGCATCACTAGCTTTGAAAACCACAACAACGGCGTCGTCGAATTTAGGCGCTGTTTACTCATCGTGTATCGTGTGTTGTTTTTGATTTTTGGACAGAACACGGCTCCGCCCCCAGTTTCCACAGATCAGTTACTTGTTGTAAGTTCAGCTTTCACTGGAAAGTTTCGTAAGCCATCGGCCCAAGGAGCGTTTAAACCTCTTCAAATCACCTCGAGGTAAAGTTACGAGCTGCTGCTGTGAGTTTGGTTCAGGACTGAAAACTTACCCAGTTCCAGGACCAGATTTGGCCAGTGGAAAAGCAAAAGAGCCATGCTGAATCGAGTCGAGCTGTGTAGGTTCCACGCAGTGGAAAAGAGCCAAACAATGTCTTGTTACCTGGTTGCATCAGGGTCCCAGACAACAACATCAGCATCAGCTCCAGGGATGACCCTGCCTTTCCTGGGGTACAGGTTGTAGATCTTTGCAGCGTTGGAGCTTGTTACAGCAACAAACCGGTTTTCATCCATCTTCCCTCCAACCTGATGAGGAAAAAGACAGAGAGAACTTCATAAGCTCTAGTGGTCTATTCCAGCAGGTGCTTTATGTCTTAGGTTCTCAGTGATGAAAGCTGAGAGGCTGAAGGTCACTGGGTACAGATTCTGAGGCCCCATCCATAGGTGTTTACGGGTAAAACATGCTCTTCATAATGCTGTTGGTGTGGACAAAGATTTTTTTAAAAACACCCACAAAAGCTTAAAAATTAAAAAAAGATATATCCAGATATGAGTGGACAGGGCTGATACATGCCATGTCTCTGATAACAGGCCTTCAACTGTAACAGGCCTGTATAAGGGAGATAATGCACAAACTAACACTGGGTAAAATGTAACCCCCCCCCCGGGGGTTGTGCAGTTAAACAAATATTAGTCAGGAAAAATCACAAAGAAATGTGTGATATTCAGCCCAAAGAAAGGAAGGAAACCCACACACACACACAGGGAAAACATGTGACCCAAGGAGAGGATGCCACCCAGGACCCCGAGACCCTATGGCTGTGTGGCAGCAACACTGCAGTACCACTGTGCCACACCATTACAAATAATTTGTAGTTTAAAAGCTCACTATGCTGCAAATGAGCTATGAAACATACCACTCCTTTCTCCCAGATGACACTCATGCGGTCCTGCACCCCGGGCACTCCGTGAGGGATTTTAGTGAAGTCGTCTTTACCCATGGCCTTCTGCTTGGTGGTGAACGGCCGGTGGTCCGATGTCACCACGTTCAGAGTGTCACTGCAGAAGCAGACAGAGATGTGATGGTTAGGAGTCAAGCTTTCTCTGTGATACACAGCTACATAAGTCATTCCCTATGGAATACACACCGATCAGCCACAACATTATGACCACCTTAATGTTTCTACACTCACTCCCCATCCTCTCACCTGCACAGACCATAGAAGAGCATTTTGTGGATCTACAATTACAGACTGTAGTCCACCCGTTGCTCTGCATACTTTTTTATCCCCCTCTCACCCTGAGACAGGGTGAACTGTGCACCTGTATGGTCACCGAAGTTGATAAGTTGGAAACTGAAGATGAAATTAGAAATGTACTTAATATTTAGCCATAATTTAAACAGTCATTTGCCTGTTGCTCTGCATACTTTGTTCGCCCCCTTTCACTTTTTTTCTGTTATTCAATTGTCAGGACCACCACAGAGCAGGTAGCCTTTTATTTGGGTGATGGATCATTCTCAGCACTGCCGTAACAATGAGGTGCTGGTGGTGTGTTAGTGTGTGTTGTGCTGGTGCGAGTGTCACTGCTGGAATGAGAAAACCAAAAACATCCATGTTTTTCAAAACTCCAGTAGCACTGCCGTGTCTGATCCACTCGTACCAATGCAACACACACTAACACACCACCACCACTCCAGCGCTGAGAATGATCCACCACCCAAGTAACAACAGTGGTCCTCCTGACCACTGTTGAACAGGGTGAAATGAGCAAACAAGGTATGCAGAGCAACAGACGGACCACAGTCTGTAATGCTAGAACTACACAGTGCTCCTGTGTGGTCAGTGAAGCCAATAGACTGGACATTGAGTATAGAAACAAGGAGGTGGTCATAGGTTTATGGCTGACTGGTGTATATACACAACAGAACCTACTTTCCCAGTAGACTGAGCAGGAAGTTTGGTGTGTTGGGGTCCAGCCTCAGTGGGGGGACGGTGACGTAAGCAGCAGCATGAGCCCAGTCCTGGTGGTAGTACTGAAGTCCGTTTATAACCGCGTGGGCAGTGCTCGTCTCCCCGTGCACCACTTTACCTGCATAAACACCAGTAAAGCATTATATACTGCAGCTAATGCAGTCAGTGTCTAGGTATGTTTGGATCAGACACTTGCCAAAACAAAAGCTACAAATTGCTATTTCTGTAGTGCTGAGCCCAGAGTAGCAACAACAGAGGCTCTATTCTCCCTGTTACAGCTCAGTGGAACATCACAGTAACTCTGAAGCTGTAATTTTAACGTAAAAATATTATGTTCCTTTAATGCCATGTTTGTTTTCAGAAGCAGAAGGTAATTTATTATTCCGTAAATTCAATTAAACTGAAGACTAAATGGAAATGTCATTAATTCCTATAAAATAATTTATTACTCGTCATTGCATTATTAATTCATAACTACACTATTAATTAGGCATGCATGTACTAAAGAAGTAGTAAAGAAAAATGTCAATAATAACTATAAATAAAAAAGCTGTATGTGAAAGATGTAATGGTCTTACCCTGCATCTTTGCTGAGGCCAAAACATCACCTGCTGACATGCTGGACACACTCACCAGGTAGATGGGGCAGTGGGCCTAAATGGGGGAACATAACACTGTTGTCATCTTCCTCAAAGGGAATACCCACTCTCGTAAACAAAAAAAACTACAACTCATTAATATAACATAAACAGCTGAGACCCTATCACGTTCCAAGTCTTAAAACTGAGATAATGGCACTTTTTTTTTTTAGGAAAAAAAACTATTAGGAAATTCAGAAGTGTCCCCAGTGGACATGAGCGCTAGGACCAATAAACGTGGCAGTTTCCGCCTGAAAAATCATAGAGAATTGTATCAAGACAGGGCTAAAATCATCAGACGAGCGTGAAAACAGTACGCGATTTATGTTGTAACTTGTCGGAGGAGGAAGGAGTCACCAATCCTGATGGAAATAAAATCACAGAGGAACTTTTGTAAAAGTAGAAATTACCTCAGGAACCCACAGACATTTAATCCCATCTACTGTTTTCTATCATTTATTATAAACAGCATGAAGGTGTTTTAACTAGAACAGCATGTTTAAAAATGACATAATGTACATACTGTATTAGCATTCTCTATTTACAGTTTGGTGTAGGTCAGTCATGTTATGTCATTTTTCTACCTCGAGGAATGACATTCTGCTTCATTGTGTACTGTACACACTGTATATGGTTCAAATGACAATAAAGCTATTTGACATGACAACACTAACATGTTCCTACAACCAAACATCAGCAGCCAATCGCCAGATAAGTCTTCGAGTAAACCATCTAGTAATCTTCCTTACGTTCATGTCGTGTTCCAGGAATAAGAGGAAGTCTAAAGCTGAACCCTTAGTAAAACTGGTATAGAGTTTTGAGTCACCTTAAATTTGTTGTGTCCCTGGTTCACAAGACAAAAAGAAGGTGGACCCCTCTGAAATAACCTCTTTCAAAGCAAGGCATTCGAAACATGTGATTAAACTCAGTCCCAGAACAGAGTCTTAGTACAAAGCCAATTGCCGGGTGCGTTGGGAAGTCTTAAACCAACAGTTTCCAAACTATTACATATGTGTGTGTGTGAGAACTGCACACTACTCACTCTGTTGGCAATGGTGATGGCTCGGTGGACAGCCTCGGCCTCCAGCTGTGAACGGAAAATTACCCCCAGTCAGAGAGGAATGCAGGAATGTCTCTACTGTAACCTAATAATCAGCAGACGCCTCAATGCATCAATTATCAATTACCTCCTCAGGCCTGCTGATCTCGATGCCCTCTGGTCCACTGATGCCCAGATCCAGCGCCTCTTTGGCACCCTTGGATGGAGGCAGATAAAGAGCATAATTTCTTAGTTTCTCAACAATTAAATGAATCAAATCAAATCAAAGGAATAATGCTGGAAAAATACTTTAACTCTATAGTACAGCTGACTGATTTATGGTTTATTAACTGTTATTACAGTGTACTGCACTAAATCATAAACATTTAATGTGGGCTGTGAGCACCTTGAGTAGCCTCTGTCTCCACTGTGGTCGATAATTTTGTTAAAAAATGACGCAGGTATTTTACATTCGCAATGACTGTCGTTATATATTAAGTAATTGAGCAACCTATCGATTATTCACAATATCACACTGAAAAACAAACTATGCATAGCCTTTTAAAGGATTGTTGTTTGGAAAAAAGGTCCACTAGGAAGCCTTTAAATAGCTATCAATAGTGTTTCTGTTGTTGTTGTATATATCTGGGGATAAATATTTCAAATACATATATTTAATTTCCCTTCTATTTTTTCCTCTTTCTTTCCAGAAAAAAACTATGACAGCTTCAGTGGATTCCCTGCAGATTCTGGATATTTTCCCTCCTGTGTTTCCTCATTTTGTGCTGCATCTACTAATCTCTAGCGTTTTTTTAGCCCTTACTCAGTCTGAATTCATAAGCATGCAACATGAGGTACCTTATGATTTGCTATAGTCAATTAGTTCCATAGAAGAAGAAAATCACATAATTACTGCTAATAGAACATCTGGAGTAAAGTGGAAAAAAAAAACAGGTGAGGACATTAACATTAACATTACCATGATTTTAACTGTCATCGAACCACTGGTAAATGATTTGGGAATGGTGTATTTGATTTCATTTTGTAGTTTATTTTCTATTTAGTAATCATGACCGCTGTAAAGGCAGTGTGTAGCTCTACGACCACAACCCAGTGCTGTGTCCAGCCCTACAGAGAGAGTAAAGATCAGCCCCAACCTCTGAGACCAGCTCCCCGTTCTCAGCATGCACGCGGGCTATGGCTCCGATGTCCTTACAGTTCTGCAGGGCCTGGAAGAGCTCGCTGTCCCTCAGCATGTACACGTCCTTATAAGCCATGGACATCTGGAAGGAGTTCACTCCTTTTTCTCTCACCAGCGTCTCCATCTGAGCCCTCACCTGCCATGAGGACACAAAAGGCATAGCTGGTGTATGGGGTGCCACAATATTGGTTCCAAAAAGAAACACACCACCGCAATTGCCACATCACAAACACCATAATAGACACTGCTCAGACAGGTGTTTAGACTACAGCTGGTATATGGCTGCCAGTACTGCCAACTCCAGAAACAAACACGCTTTAAAAAGAAATATGTGAACTGCAGGATAGCACAGACATCTCGAGATGTAAACAGGTTTAGTTCAATCGGTTAAGGCTTCAGGCCTCGTACGGTCTTTAGCCTCAAATAGACACCTCTACAGTATATTTGGCTATGCACCACGCTAAGAACATGTTCTGCTGCATCACAACCCACCAAATTAAGTGTACTGGTGACCACGGGCGTCCATCGTGGTCATGTTGTGGCTGGGGGCTTCAAGCTGTGTGTGTGTGTGTGTGCATCAGCCAATGATTTTGGATCTTTCTGTACTACTGTGTTTATATATCACAATCTAAAAGAAGCACAGTACTGTGTTTATTAATATAGTATATTAATATTCACTGGTTTATTTGTACTGTGTCCTCTCCAGGGTGTGGTCCTGCCCTGTGCCTAAAGACTCTGGACCCACCACAACCCAGAACCCGAAATGAACATCCATTAGATGTTTATTTCTTCTTATTTTTTCAAAACCAAGGAATTACATGCTTTTTTAAATCACATTTCCTACAAATTAAATTAACAGCATATAGGAATGGCTTTACAAACTGAAAGCTCCACACCCATGAGTAAAAGCCTAAAGTAAGAGGGAGCATGTACCTTTGGACCCCACCAGGTGACAGCAACATGAAGAGCATAGTCACAGCAGGCCTTGGCATCAGCGTGAGCTCGGCATTTCTCATAGGCGTCCAGCAAAGACTCGTTCTTCTCCGGCAGCACATGGCCTATCACCATGGTGGTTCCTCCGGCCAGAGCAGCCTGGGGATTAAAGCAAACACGTCAACATGGAACCTGAATAACACAGGGGGTTTTATTGCCCCATCTTGTAAGATCTGGTTTGATGTTTAAAAATGTGGGTAATATATTCTTTAATGTAACAGCACAGTGTACAGTAGCTTCTCCTGACTGTAGTTGTACACAGTAAACAGTGGCAGTACAGTCAGCTGCTCTTGCATGAAAGATGACATACATTTATGTTTACATAATTACACAGCCTACTTCAGTCCTTGAGCTGGCACAGTGGAACGGAACAGTGTCCGCGGAAAGAGGCGTGGAATTGTGCGCCATTGTCTTGCGGGACAATGGTGCAAGTGAAAAGCTTTTGCAGCAGTCTTTACAGCAGCTCCCCTCCGTGTCTATGGCAACAGCATCTGATCTGCATTTCTCTGTGTGCTTGGCTAGACTCATGGCAGTAATGTGGGGAGGGGGTGGGGTTCGGGGGGCAGTGAATACCACTTGTGTCCCCAGTGGCTAACAAGCGCTGTTTAGATAACAACTGATTCATTTGTCATTTCAAAACCCTACAGTGCTCTCAGACTGAGTGTGTATGTGTGTTTGTGTGTGTGTGTGGTGTCTGCCAATGAATCATACCCTGAGGTTCTCTGAGAAAGCCTCAGTGTAGGCTAAGTGAGCCATGGGATTAGTTTGGACAGGGCAGCCTGCTACCGCATCCACGTCCCTGTTCCTCAACCATTTCAAAGCGTACGCAGTGCCTGGAGGAGATGGAGAGGTGTGCCACTGCAACTGTGGCTTTCGTTTTAAAATAGAACAAACACGCCGTTATAAATAGCGCCTCACACAGACAAAAATAATTTTTAATCCTTCGCATCGGGCAAAGAGTGCAGGCTCCAGGCCGAAGCACATTCGCGGATCAATCACTGTAGATTTCATGCATTCCTGAGTTTAAGCCTGTGATTTATAATCACAGCAGGTGAAGAATGGACAGTGTGGCCTTACTGCCGTAATAACAGCTCACTGAAAAGAACCCAGCAGATGGTGGGGCTCCACAGCTGTACAGGCCAGAAACAAAAATCAATCTATCATTACTACTCCAGACTCTGTCCTGATTCCAAAGATACAGCTCCACCAAGACATCTGGATCAGATTTCACACAGAAACAAGTGGAGAGCAGGCTGTGCTAGTGTTGCGCAGTGTGTCCACAAAAAGGGTAAACGAATCAATGCACTCAATAATTGGAGTATTTTAATTAAAATGACTGAATTTAAAGGAAAATATATAGTATGTTTACCTTTAAAAAAAGCTGCAAAAATCATTGTGGTGGCTCTGTCTTTGTTAATCTGGGCTCAGCACTGCAGAAACGGCACTATGTTAATTTTGGAGGATGATAGGAAACAACCCCCCACTCCCTCCCCCTTGATTGCAGGACAGTGCTGTAAAGTGAATTACACTTTGCACCTGTAGGGGGAGCCCAGGCAATAATAAAACAACAAAAACTTACTTAGTGTTTCTTTAAAGATGCAGTGATATGTTAACACTGAAAAAGTGGTGTGGCAAGTCACTCTGTAAAATAAGGGTGGATTTGGTGAGAGATTTGATGTATGTTTTAAGCCTTCACATATTAATTACACACACACAGCCTCAGAAAGAAGTTCCAGCTTGAGGACCTGGCTACCCGAGTAACATCAATTGTGGCGTAACTCACAGTGCTGGTCCGTACAGTGCTGAAATTAAGTGAGTGGAAGGAGAGAGACAGCGCTGAACATGGAGTGAAACGAGTTCCCAACTGAACAAGACAGTGAGGCGGGGAGCGACGAGCGAAAGTAGATTTATTTGGAAATAAAGTCCCAGGCAGGAATACACCCTGGAGGGGGCGCCAGTCCTTCACAGGGCAACACACAAACACACACACACCTACGGACACTTTTGAGTCGCCAATCCACCTACCAACGTGTGTTTTTGGACTGTGGGAGGAAACCGGAGCACCTGGAGGAAACCCACACGGACACAGGGAGAACACACCACACTCCTCACAGACAGTCACCCAGAGCGGGAATCGAACCCACAACCTGCAGGTCCTATGACTCAACTACCGGCTGCGCCACTGTGTCGCCCCTTCTTTGATGCATGAAAAATTAAAATAAAACTCCATACAGAGAACGTACTTAATAGACATTTCCATCTCCGAGTTCTGATCCAGTTGTCTTTAAACACTCCTTCAACATGAACACACTCATAAACATCAGATAAATTCACTCAGAAAAATCTAACGCAGCACAACCCACATTACAAGATGTTCTTCCACACCTTGTATTTAAATATTTCCGCCAGAAAGATCGCAGCTGCCCAAAGTGCAGCGTAACCATTCGTTCAATTTCTGATCCTTAAATATACTTTCCTTCTGAATGTCACATGTAAGTAAAGCTGTAACAAAGTATCATTTCTGAAATAAATATCAAACATACAACACTTTGATGTCAACTTCTGGTGCTGTGATACACTTACACCTTCCAGGCACTTACTGTTACATTCATTAACACAGTAATAATAATATAATAAAAGAATATAATATGCCTTTTATTGCTCTTCTGTTTGTTTCTTGATCCAAATGAAGAGAAAATTTATTTGTGAGATGAAATTAAATCTAAAACATGTTGAATTTGTGAGAGTAAGATCTGTACAGTTAGGGCTGTGCAGTATCGTATTGTGTGCAATAACATCTCAAAAGTTTCGTGATTATCGTTATATTCTCACTTGTTTACGTAACGACATCATGCAGTTACATGTAACATGGTGTACATTCATTATGTGAGTCATTTAGGCACAGAAACAGGGACGTTTCTGTGGAATTTTGCTCTGCATTAAAAACACGACTTCAGTCGCGTGGAGGAGGTTTGGACAAAACTTAAATATTCTAAATGTTTTTAATACA
Source organism: Hoplias malabaricus (assembly GCF_029633855.1). NCBI lineage: Eukaryota > Metazoa > Chordata > Actinopteri > Characiformes > Erythrinidae > Hoplias > Hoplias malabaricus. The sequence goes on from NC_089800.1 coordinate 79,278,160, forward strand.
ATGTCAGAATCTTCAATCTAAGCAGATGTTTACACATTTGTTGTTTCTTCTTAATATTAGAAATTGTTAGATTTGTACTATTTATAAATTATAATATAAGATATTTAAAATAATTAATATTAATATAACGTTTACTTTGTTGCAATAGTGTGTTCTTGAAATTAATACAATTATTTTCATTGTTTTTTTTTATATCGCCAAGAATATCGTTATCACCAAAATACCCTGAAATATCGTGATATTATTTTAGGGACATATCGCCCACCCCTATTTACAACCATTAAATACAAGCAACGACAGCAACAGAGGACATCATCATTAATAGAGAGCATCTGATTAAACTGCAGAAACAGCCTGTTGAATGTCATCAGGCACAAATGGAAAACTTCTACCAAATGTTTTAATCAGATCGGTTTAGATCTGCCTGATATTTCAGACTAATATTTGATTTGTTAACTGCCTGTATTCCAAAGCACACCGAAAATGTAGTGGTTTTATTTCAGTTTCAATCTCTATGTTTTAAAGTTTCTATATTTATTTATTAATGCCAATATCTACATGAACAATGTTGGATATCAGCCCACAGTTCACACACCAGTGCAGTTTATTTTGATGCTACACGGTAGATGCTCTGTAGATAATTAACTCATTTAAACTTACGAAATATCTCAGATTTCCCTTAAATTTAACAGACAACAACAACACATTCTAAGCCTAAGCTCACCCTACAAGGTCCAGCTTCTGGTTCTGATCTCAATCCTAAAGATACACAGTTAGCATTCACTGTACCTTGGTGCCGCTGTAGAAGTCGTCAGCAGTGGTGGCGTTCATGAACGTCTCCTGCAGGTGGACGCTGGTGTCAATGCCTCCGGGCAGCACCAGCTTTCCCGTAGCGTCAATCACCTTGGCACCGCCTGGGATCATCAGTTCCTTTCCCACCTGCTGGATGATGCCATTCTCGATGTACACGTCGGCCTCCTGGGTGTAGTCATCGTTCACCACTTTGCCCCCTTTTATGAGGATGCGCACCATCGAAGATCCAGAAGACATGATTCTTTCGACCTAGGAGACAGAAACAGAGAGAGAGAGGAGACAGGAGATGAGCAACTACCAGCTAAGGTCCCTCTCCGAAAGCTCTCCCAACCTCCGCTCATAGCACACCAGTGAAAACTCAGTTTTTCCACATGTGGTCCGCCCAGCTCTGTAATCATGGGCTTGGAAGGCAATTCCCAGATTTGAGGAATCCACTGGATGAACATCACTCCAAAGAGTGAAGGATTTTTAAGATCTACAGGCCACTTTTGACAGAAGCGAGCCTCCAAACATCAGACCACGGGACATAATCACAGTGTGGAATATCGGAGGGGTGGGGGAACGGACTTCAGCTCTGCGCCTCCACGCTCGGCACTAATAATTTGTCTCTAATTACTGCTCAGCCTCACTCTGACGAAGCCCTGCAGCAAACCAACGCCACATGTATGTGTTCGGTGAGCACATCTGTGGCTTAACTCTCCATGTTGCGGAGTGTGCTACCCCTGGGCACCAGATCAAGCGAGTTATATCATCCGGCCGGAGCGAACAGCAGCGTCAGCCCTTATAAAGAAATCATGATGCTGCGAGTCAGGGGCGGTTCTGACCCAGATTGCGCAGGGCGTCGTGTGCAGAGGGACGCAGGTGTGCTAGGAGCAGGGAAAACGGGACGGAGGCCACCCCTTGGTGTTCCAGATCCCTGTAGTGTGAGCACGGAGCATGCCACAGCCATGGCAAGTGGGTGCGGCAAATTCACAGCATGACGGCACCCCCTCCTGTTACAGAGCCCCTGATTGGGAGGGGAAGCGGAGAAGGGGGGTGGTTGCCAAGGGAGCGGGTGAAGATGGGTGTGTCCGCAGCCATCCTCAGACAGAAGTACAGGGGTACTATATTAAGAAAGCCAGCAGTGTTACACTGCATATGCTTCACATACACTTACATCCTGCTTCTCTGCGAGGGCCTAAAGACAAATTAGTCACGCATTTGTTCCCCATCATGGCTCATGTGAGCTGATTCTGCCATGACCCATTTTACTGAATTTAGCACGTTATATGCAAAGCAGACAGAGGAGTATAAACCTCATGGACACATCAGGGGCACTGGTTTAAGATTTGGCAGCACAATAAAGAGGGGATATAGTCTTGTGTGAGGGTGTGAGGGTGGAGGCTGAGATCATGGGCCATGTTTCACATCCAGCTGATGTTACTCCACGTTCCGTCTCAGTTTAGATGCTGTAAACATTTACATTCCTTCTCCATTCAGAATGATCCTTTGACGTGGCAGAAGAGCTCAGCACGCCAGACAGCACAGAGATGGAGGGAAGAGGAACTGCATATGACATGGAGCTGAAGGAAGAATGGAGATGGAGGGTCCATCCCTTTTGGATGATACAGAGCACAGACACACAAAGGGGCGACCAAGCCCTTTGACTAATGGAGGCAGGCTTGATGCTCATAGGACACACAGCGACCATTTCTGCCCACTTTACAAGATGCAAGATATGCCAGCAGGATTACACGCCTGATTTAACATTTATCCGTCTGTGAGGTCAGATTACAGCGGACATGTATCGACCAAGCCCTCGTCAATTCTGTTTAGAGCTGATTTGACTCCAACTGTGGATCACTCTGGTTTTTGGGAATAGGCACAGGACCAAAAAGAGACCATGCAAATTCGAGACGAAGGCATCGAGCAATGTGAAGTGTCTCAGAACCAGGACACAGCATGATGGCAGATTATAATTTATAGGCTCATGCCATGGACTCCTACATCCTTAAATATTATGTTCTAAAAGCAAATAAATATCACAGATATAAACTCTACCGAACGCACACACGCTTACCTCCTTCGTTGAGTCCCAAACGGCCGTGTTTCGCCCGGGTTTCGGTGCTGTGTGTCTGTAACGCTGGCTGACACCCGCAGGCTCTCGCAAAGGCAGATGCTCAGCTCAGTAAACCTCACGGTCCGTCACAGCATCCACAGGGAGCGAACGGACCAATCAGCGTGCAGGAACGCCGTGATTGACAAAGCAGTGACCAATCAGAGCGCGATGAGGGTGGGCTCAGATCGGGCGCCCTCGGCGCGTACCATTGTGCGGATTTAGAGGGGGAGTCAGGAGTAGGGTTTTACGTTACACGTTAACGGAGCGTGTAAACCGCTCCACTAATACAAAACGAGAACAGATCAATTAAAACCAAGCTTCCTCCAAATACAGACACCTGTACCACAGTGACCTCATTTATTTAGCTCCACTGACCATACAGTGTAGTTACAGACGGTAGGCCTGTTGCTCTGCATATGTTGTCAGTCCTCTTTAACCCTGTTTTTCAATGCTCGGGACACCCTCACCACCACCATAGGGAGCCTATGACTTGTGTATGTGTTCATCAGTGCTGCTGAAATGTTTAAAGCCCTCAGTGTCACTGCTGGACCGAGAATAGTCCACCAGCCAAAAAATACACACCCACACCTATGAACAATTTTACTCACCCACCCAGGCACTTAAAAGTAAGCCTAAAAAACATATCAGACAGAGCAGTGAAAACAGGTGAGAAATAACTGCAGCCACTTTTTTTTGCACAAAAAAACAATACATTTATTCAAGTGTTCTCCAGCACAAGTACATAAGGAGCCTTTTTTTCTTCGTTCTGGGCACATAACAAAAGAGAGAGGGAGGAGAGGTGGAAAATGACTGCTACATCTGCTGTATGAGCTGATCTCGAAAGGAGAGAAGGCTTGAAAAGAGTTATGACACAGAAGAGGTCACACAAAATCAACAGTGTCACTGAGAGATGTAGAGAACCTGTTTACGAGAGCGAGCATATCGGCCACAGCAGCCAAAAAAATAACAACAAAATAAACAAAATACATATAAAATCAAACTGATCTAAAACAAAGAGAAGAAGAAACCAAACAAAAGATGGAGGGCTGGATATATGGCATGGAATGTAGGACTTGAAAGCAACGCTGCCTGGATATTAAGCAAGTACATGTTAACAGCAAAAGTTATTACAATTCTTTTTTTTTTAACTTACTTCCCAATATGAGTACATGATTTTCCCACAGATAAGCACCAACTACAGCAAGGTCTATTCTAAAACAATATAAGAATCTTTTCATCATTATCATTTTTTTCAAGTACAAAGTTAAAATGCCTTTGTTAATATATTTATATGAGAGAGTAAAATAATAGTGCTTTTTCCAATACTACAAGGAACATAAAAACAGTCATTGTCAAGACAAGGTTTATTTCTCTTCCAAATAATATAGTTCTTTTTCTTTTTCTCAATTAGATAAAATGTTTAGCACCTTAGGAAACACCTACAATCCCCTGTTTAGTACTTAGAAAAGAATCAAATGCAAATTAAAAACAGACTCGGTGTATGTAGGGCTGTGCAGTAAAGATGGAAGTGTCCATCTACTGTTAAAATCACTTGGCAAACTCAGTCTTTTTGCTTTCCGTGTTCGACACATGACGCATAAATATGAAACACAAAAGACCAGCAGTCCTCCCGCCCCACTGCTCTATAGCTTATGTCAATTTTCAACGTCAGAATTTTCATCAATTACCCCTCTCTTTGCAATCGGAGAATTTTTTTCTTTTCATTCCGTGATATATATTAGCAAAGAATTATATTTGTACAACTTATAGGTCATTTTAAAACAGTCAAAAACAGCAACAGACATATTCTATGTACAAAATGTACAAAAAATATGGGCATTGATATCGTTTGAATGTAAAGAAGGAGTTCCAGGTGAACGATAAGCAAGATTAAGGTATGTATGCAGTGCAATGCCTTAAATAAAGGAAGGAAATCTAATTTGCTTCCGTCGACCGTCTCGTGAGAAGGCTGCCGACAGCCAAATCTGTACTACAATCATTTAAATGCACACAGATTTTTACTAGAACTCTAAACCACGTCACACGTTTCCAAAAGCCGCAGTAATACAGGCTCTACCTTTTACGATTTACGAGTATGCTTTATTTTTTCAGTACAGGTTTTAGCCTCGCAAACACAGCTTCGGGTTACCTCTGAAAGGGTATACGCTCTTTGAATCGGCCGCATGCTTTGACGTGATCCAAACAACTGCAGAAATCATAGGGAGAGACTAGAGGTCGCTAATGACAACGCACACCATAGAAGCATCCGTCAAATGGCAGATCTAGCAAAGATACTCACTGTTAGGCTCATATACGCACGACACTGGGAGCAGACAGTACTTAACGTGGATTATGACAAAGCACCACTGTAGTAGACGAGGGTGGCGTTTTAATTTAGCCCCGTTTCACCCCCAGCACGACAGGTGAACTACCCCCTATCCTACAAACCCATTCTTTTCACATCTATTGGCACAGCCCTACTGTACAGAAAAAAAGGATTACCTCATATAATGGTAAAGAGAGTTTCACATCATAGAACATAAAAAATAAAAACAAAACAATTCACAAGAGTCAAGAAGAAATATTCAAAAATATCAACTGAAATAAAAAGAATACATATATAAAAGTGCTTGATATCGTTGGTAACACAGCACAAAAATCCGCTATAAAAAGGTAGAAGAACATTGTGAAGCCGCACCTTTTATTTACTATTTTTTTTTTTTATAGTTTTGCACCTGACTGAGGATAGCCTGCGAGGGGCGCAATAGAGGGTGGGGGGGGAGAGGGGTGGGGGGAGGGTTCAGTAGGTCAAGAGCAAACCCGACACTGCCCGCCCTGCGACCCTGCGCACGCTGAGAGTTGTACAGTAATGATTCTGGCCTGTGTGACGCTAGGAAAAAGTAGCTCAGCACAGCCGATGATTTCAAGGTATGGATGACAAAAAAAACATCACGGCCCATGTGGCAGGCCAGCAGAATCTGTGCATGAGTGTGTGTGTGTGTGTGTGTGTGTGTGTGTGTGTGTATGTGTGTGTGTACAGATGCAGGGAACACACCTCAGTGACTGCAAGGCTGAGGACTTGGAATAGAGCACCAGTAAAGTATTGTATAAAAGACTGTAAAAAATACAAAATGAGATGTGGCATACCTGGCTTTGACGAGTCCTCGTTTAAAGTGTAGCATCAATTTTATTTTGTTTTTACTATTTTTTTTTTTTTTTTTTAATTTAACCTGGCTAGCGGTCTAAAGGATGACCCCTTCCGGTTTTGAAGTAGTAGCACCACATGAGTTGCAATGTTTTTCACCACCTTGAAGCACCATATTGTCACCTATTACAGTAGTACCTTTTATTACCTTCAGTTAGTGTATAGAAACTGTAAACAAAGAGGTATTTGTGATGTAGTGTTTTGGATTATTTAAGACAGAGCTCCCCTGACACCGAAGAGAAAGACACCTTTTGTTTGTAAGGTTTTTTTTTTGTTTTGTATTTTTTCCCCCGCCAAGGCTCAGTGACCGGAGAAGAGGAAAACAGCGAGCGACGTAACGGCCCAAAAACCCAGCCTGGTTACTCAAAGTTAAACCGTAACTTCCGTAACTTGTGCCGGTGATAATAAATCATCTACTGTTTCCATCATTAGCGCTCTCTTCGTTTGTCTCTCAGTGCCTGGATCGGAGGCCCCGTCTCAAGTATAGTTTGCACATATAAACCAGTTCAGTTTCTGGATAACACTGCTAAAACAGTCAAATGAATTAAACAAAAGAAAAAAAATAAAATAAAAACAATTAAATAGAATAAAAAAAAAGATTAAAATATATTTCAAAAACAAAAAGAAACACCATGAAATACCTACTTTGTTGTTTATGCTGTAAATAATATACAAGGCTCTTATTTCAAACATCAGTTTGGGTTTCTTTTCTCCTCAATGCGCTGGGCTTCACACGCAGGCGAAGTACTCTTTGAGTGGTGCAAACAAGTGGCGGATGACCGGGACGCTCCACGAGCGGCCCAGCAGCCTCTGTCTGGCCAGCCGGCTCATGTTGGACACGTCTGTGTAGTGGACAGGGAAGCCAAAGACCCTGGAGGGCAGAAAACAGAGAGAGGAGCATGAGTAAATCAGAAACTAGTCATTTTATGCAGTGATTCTTCCTCACGTTATGCCATACAGCCGTTATACTGACTCCTAGTGGTGTGGGTGTGTCAGACATTCTGTACTAAACATGAGCACCCATGCTCAAAGGCAGGAACACACCCTGGAGGGGGCGCCAGTCCTTCACGGGGCGACACACACTCACTCACACCTACGGACACTTTTGAGTCGCCAATCCACCTACCAACCAGCAAACCCACGCAGACACGGGGAGAACACACCACACTCCTCACAGACAGTCACCCTAAAGATTACCCACGCAGACACAGGGAGAACACACCACACTCCTCATAGACAGTCACCCAGAGGAAACCCTCGCAGACACAGGGAGAACACACACCACACTCCTCATAGACAGTCACCCGGAGGAAACCCACGCAGACACAGGGAGAACACACCACACTCCTCACAGACAGTCACCCGGAGGAAACCCACGCAGACACAGGGAGAACACACCACACTCCTCACAGACAGTCACCCGGAGGAAACCCTCGCAGATACAGGGAGAACACACCACACTTCTCACAGACAGTCACCCGGAGGAAACCCACGCAGACACAGGGAGAACACACCACACTCCTCACAGACAGTCACCTTGAGGAAACCCACGCAGACACAGGGAGAACACACCACACTCCTCACAGACAGTCACCCGGAGGAAACCCACGCAGACACAGGGAGAACACACCATACTCCTCACAGACAGTCACCTGGAGCGGGACTCAAACCCATAATCCAGGACCCTGGAGCTGTGACAGAGACACTACCTGCTGCACCACCGTGCTGTACATTCCCAGTGTTTTTTAAATTTAAAACAAAAATATTCTTAACAATCTGTATTCATTCCCTAACTCTTTCAATTTAAAACAGAACAGCTTTGAACAGAATGTATTCCTCGCTCCTGGTGTCCAGCTTTCTGTGAAATTATGTGGACCGTGAAGCTGGATTGATGTAAATTCACATGAATTTCTGGCCGTGTATCGGATATGTATCCGCATCTTAGGCTCAGGTCACATTTCTCTTACGGAGCTGAAGACTCTTAAAAAGGGATCATACGTGCAGCACGTGACACAAACACATTCCTGAAATTCACAGCAGGTATAGTTTGGTGTTGTTAAAACATGTGAAGTGTACATTAATGTGGTGAGGCTCTGTGTGAAGCACTGTCTCATACCTCTCCATCTCAGTGCACCACAGGATGTCCTCTTTGTCATTCATGTAAACAGGGAAGTGCTGGTCTTTGCCCTGCTTTATGGAATTCGACCGAGTGGTGATGGTCCTCACTTTGTCAAACTGGAAAACAAATGCGTGTTCACTGCAGCCTTGATAATATTCTGTAGCTATTTCACAACCACACTGAAATTAATCATTATTAGTGTATGTTAGGGCTGGACGATACAGCAAAAAATTTATATCACAATATATTTCTTAATTTTGGGGGATACGATATATTTCCCGTATCAATTTAAACAATAAAAATATCCACAGAAAAACTGCCAAGAACAAGTAAGAAACATGACATCACCCTCAAACATAAACCTAGTGGCTTGTAAATATTAATATTTTTAAACTAAATTTTAAATTAAATGCTGAACTGATGACCTGTAATGACCGTCATATGACAGATTTGTGACAGAGTTGTAAATAATGTATATTGATTTACTAAAATGTGTCATTGTTATTGAAACGTTTTATATCGCTATTAATTTACAGTCCAGCCCTAGTGCATCTGTGAGTTCTACCTTCGCGGTCCTGCCATGTTCCAGACAGTTTTGAAGATCCAGTCTGTCAGTGTTCATGGCGGTCAGAGGTCTACAAAAAAGAGAAAACACAACAGAGCCATAAATGAAGAGAAACGGCGCAAGAGAGAGACACACACAGCGAGATAGATGCACTCTGGTCTAGTGAAGGGAATTAATGGAATATGGTAAGGTACCATGCGGGACGAACGGAGGGAAAGGTTTGAGTTGCCTCCCTCATCGTTCTCAAACCAACCTGTTCATGCCAGGAAGGTTACCCCAGAAGTAGCGGGCTCGATGTGCAGCTGACACTTCCTTGGCGTCTATCATCACAGGGTTGCACTGTTAGGAAGAATGAAGCGCATGTCAACTGTTAATGAGCCTCAGAAATATCATTAAACTGGAACCATGTCTGCCTTTTCATATATTGGTATAAAAATCACAAAAAACACTGGACACAATGTAGAAATACACATGTACACCACACGAGGGCGACAGTGGCACAGCCATACACACCAGTGCAAGTGAAAGTAGGCCGTGGAAGAACATGGAGTACATGGTACACTTGTTTTAATTTATATAAGTAAAAAAATTACGGTTTATTTATATTTGGAGATCGGTGAAAAGGTCTGTCCTGTAATCTAATACACACTCTTACACTGACGTAAGAATTACAACCGTCAGCAAGAAACAAAATCATAATCGGCCAGTCATACGCTATAACACTATAATAACGGACAGTAAAATTGCAATCCTTCCATCTCTAAGACCACAGCCCTTGTTCATAAAGCTCCTTCATGTATAAGAAGTCCTTGGTATGGATATGATCTACTATAATCTACAGAAGCATTTCTATTCTCCCTTCATAAACATGACATAACTTTCATTGATCTGGAGCCAGGACTCCCTGGTAGGTTCATTAGTCTACCACTTGGTGGCAGCAAAAACCATTAGTCTGTAGGTCACTGTGACCATGCGCCTCATACAAACAAAACCAAGCATGTAGTTTGTGACAGAACGTGAGAACAACCCACAGAAATCACCCACCTCTGCTGCTGCACATATGAGGAGCAAGGAAACACACCTCTAAAAAGCGAGAGATGTCCCTCTTGTCACTGACGCCCATGGCCACCACGTTCTCAAAGAGCCAGAAGAATGGCCTCTCGTCTCCTTCCTTAGGACGAGCTTCATGTAGAAGCCGATAAAACTCAAAGAACAGCCGACCTGTGCCCTCTGAGTGAAAAAGTGAGGAGGAGATATTCAGACAAACCATAAAATAATGCAGTGTTATTACATTTAAATCTCAAACAGCCACAGCAAGCCCTTGGTTTGGGTTAGGATTTAAACGGCCAAAGATGGATGGTCACAGGAATGTTGTGGCTGCAGGTAGAAAGAGAGTGGGGTGGTCCCTATGTGAAGCAGTAAATGAGTGGGATATTTTACATCTTATCCTGTGTATAATCACAGTTCAAGGTGCTGATAACATATAAAATGCAACATTTAAAATATAACCATAAATCATAAAAAATAATAATATCAACATGCCAAACCAGCACCAAGTCTTTAGAAATGAATAATTAATAAGAGAAAATAACACTGCATGCGGTTCTGCATGCAACCACATTTTACCAAAGAGACCTTTCCGTGCTGGGTTGACTATGGACAGATCGTTACAAGGGCTTCCACCAATGACAAGATCAAAAGGCCCCCACTCTATTATCTGTGCAGAAAAGAGAGAGGGAGGGAGAGTGAGATAAAATAAATTATACAATTATTTCATTCATACATTTTCCACACACACACACACACACACACCCCTGTTGACAGTGCCTCAAATTCACCCAGACACTCACACCTGTAGCATTATGCAAATGAGAAGCAGGTTTCGCCAGGTGGCAGCCAATCATAGGTCAACACCTCTGCTACAACTCTTAAATTGACTATAAAGAATTGTGTAATAAATAAATAAAAAAGAATACTTACAGAGCTGTTCATTCAGTTCAGACATTAATATTAAACTTTACTCACGTGTTTGTGTGTGACGTTCCTTACGTCGCCAACATACATGATGCGTCCCTGGTGTCGCACAATACCCACAGTGATGGAATCCTCACACACCTCTGAGGCCACGTAGCGCTCCACCTGAATGCCCAGCTCCTTCAGCACCAGCAGTCCTGTACACACACACACACACACACACACACACACAATCCCAAACTCTTATTCTCCAACGTAATTATGGAGTTCCCAAACAAGTCATTTCTTCCCACTACCTTTTCCACTCGTCCATTGTTTACCACTGTTTACCAGAACTAAGAACGCATGTGGTTCGTTTGATGGTCATTTTGAAAACAATATAAAATGGCCATATTGTAGACTCAGGACTGCTAACACTGAAATCACCATCTGTAAATTGTCTAAAGAAGTTACTTACAGCTTACACCTCAGCCACTGAAATCCCATACATTCCACTTTAGGTGATGTTCAATTGTACGTACACGTCCTGTACATGAACTTTCAGGACAAGTCATATACAGTATGCCATCAATCTACTACAACCCCATTGTGTCTTAGAGACATACACTGTCTCTTAAACCTGAACACGATCCTTTGGAGGACTGTAATAAAACCTGAACCTCAACTGTCCTGTCAGTGAGCAACATCTTTATCCCTTTCACACTGTGCTCAAAAAGCCAGAACGCCCGTAACGTGATCCGTGCTGTAGAGCCATTTTCTGCTGAGAGCATGAAAACGAGAGGGTGGGGATTCTTCTGACCTGTGGCAATGCCGTCAAAGAGCGACAGGACACGAATGGGCTTTCTCTTCTCTGCTAAAACTGGAGGGTAAAGCTTTGGGGGTTCCTGAGGAAAACACAGACAGAGAGAGAGACAGAGAGATCTGTAAATAAAAGGCACCTGTCTGAGCATATACACTGAATGAAATTAGAGCCATGCCATTCAGACACAAGGCTCCATTGTCAGTGCAATGAAGAAGCGGTCAGTTGGTTTCTTTGCCATACATTTGTGACATTGTAAAATGCATCAGATGTCATTAAAGGGTCCTTTGTAGGTAGATAGCACAGGTGGATCATAAAATGTTAACCATTAAACACTAAAGGGGCCACCCCTAACCTCAGGGGTGGTAGCCGCCACATGTTAATCCTGTTTGTAGAGGTTCTTGTTTGCTGAGAAGGTACATTGTTTAGGCTTGCCCACTAATGCACTGCCTGCTATTCCACATTTAGTTTCGTCCCAACACACCCCTACACTTTCAAATGGCCCAAATACTGGGAAGTTACCCTATTACATAACCCCTGTTCTCAGGGACCCCCTTTGTGATAAATTGGTAGGTGATTTATGAAATGCCACATTTTCCACCGATGACATCACCGAGCCGTGCTGCCACGGCCCTTGGCAATCACCACTAAAGATTCTTCGTGAGCAAACTCGTGATCTGGCCGTGCGCCACTTACAAAGTCTTGGTCGTGGTTGTTGGCGAAGAAGTGCTGCAGGCGGCTGGGCCAGTCGGGCCGGCGCTCCAGCAGCCCAAACTGGGGCTTCTGGCCGCACATGTAGCAGTTCCACGGGTCCTCTTTTATAGCCGCCTGCGCTGCACCCGGCCCCACCAGCAGGTCCACACACTCCACACAGAAACACCTGTACACAGCACGCAGAGGTGAGCTCTTTCTTTCTGACAAAGCTGCATAGGCTACATCACAGTTTAGAGGATATGTCTAAATAGCAGCTTTACAGGAGAAGGAAGAAACTCTTAACTTTTCAGTGGAGGTCAATGTAAAATATCTTATTCCAAGGAAATTTCAGAGAATTTTTATTGGTTCATTCATCATGAATTTTGCTGTTTTCAAATGATGTAGTAAATAATCCACAATTTCATTGGAAAGTGTAGGACGTGACATTAATAGAATAATATTACAGTTGTCTATTATTTAAGAAGACACTGTAGAAAACTGATTTCACATTTCACACGCAAAGAAAAAGACATTTATTACGAATTAACTGTACTAAACAGAGCAGTGCAAAATGCCCTGTCAGGTAAAGCAATTTCTTTTTGTGGATTTTGTTATGTATTTCTTTCTGATAAAACAGCTCAAACACTTTTTGAATCTGTAGAGTCTGCCCTGTCCACTCCATCTCATCACTAAGGCCCTACACTTCTCAAATCCAGAGTTATGAGGCTATGGTTAGGGGTTGAGCCACACAAGATACACAACTGCCATCTCATATCTGACCGTGTTTGACCAGTGGAGTCTTGTTTCCATCTCAGATCTGTGTAAAACAGATCAGTGGTCACTCTAATAATTTGTAAAAACGTATTAGTTTATTTAGCTTGTTAGCTTCAGGGCGAGTGATCTCTGTCCACAGCGCCCTGGGTCAAACAGGGCCCAGAGAGAGCAGAGGGTGTTCTGAACTGTGTGATACGAAACAGATAGAGATCACACCCCATCAGACCCCAGAGTATTCATTTTTAAAAACATTTGTACATAGACATACCCACAAAAATCACACTACATCAGCCTAGGTGATATTTCTTAGCTTAGCATGGAAGATAATGATGTTAGCATGCATATGCTAACTGGTGTGCCTAAGCTAACGCTTAGCCTTGTAGCATCAAGCCACAACTAAATACGGAAAGCAAACAGGTCTGGACCTAAAGTGGCAAATCACGTTATCTTTACACATTATCATAAACTGAACAGAGAATGAAGTTGCACCTGCAGCAGTTGTTGTTTCCACACATGAGGACTTCCCTCCCTCCACAGCAGATAGTGCAATACGACTGGTAGCCATCGTCGTCGTACTGGTACGCGCACTCGAGGAAGCAGTTCTGTAAAACAAAGCCACTCCGTTGTTGTTAAAGAGTTTGAGGAATGCTGAGATGATACATGTGTGCTGTGTTTTATTACATGATCATAAAAAGGTGCTGATGTGACATAATCGTGTTGTAAAAGACGAATTGGGGGGGAATGTGCCCTTTATAAAATGCTCAGTTGACTTTTCTTTTTATATTGACTGACCTCCAAGACACAAGGGGGCAACCTTCTTCATTCTTTGATGTCAGAATTAAACTAGATGCTGCTTTAAGAACTGGGAACAAATAGCAGACACTAAAGCGGCCCGAGTTAGCCGAGATCAGTTGAGTTGAGTTGGAGCCGCATGTCACTGAATGTCATCAGACATATTACAGTTCGGGTGTGTTATAATAAATGTGTGTGCACAGTAAAAAAGTTTAGGTAAAAAATGCCATTATTCAACTTAAATTAGAAAAACAATCAGGCATGTGATGAAAGACATCTTACATTTTTAAAATGTATGATATTTTATATATAAGTATGTTTTATTCGTTCATTCATTCATTGTCTGTAAGCGCTTATCAATTCAGGGCGGCGGTGGGTCCAGAGCCTACCCGGAATCACTGGCCACAAAAGAGGAAAGACACTCTGGAGGGGGCCGCCAGTCCTTCACAGGGCGACACACTCTCACACATTCACTCACACCCTTTTTTTGTTTTTTTTTACAAACGTATGTTTTTGGAGTGTGGGAGGAAACCGGAGCACCCGGAGGAAACCCACGCAGACACAGGGAGAACACACCACACTCCTCACAGACAGTCACCCGAAGGAAACCCACGCAGACACAGGGAGAACACACCACACTCCTCACAGACAGTCACCCAGAGGAAACCCACGCAGACACAGAGAGAACACACCACACTCCTCACAGACAATCAGCCGAAGGAAACCCACGCGGACACAGGGAGAACACAGCACAATCTTCACAGACAGTCACCAGGAGAAAACCCACGCAGACACAGTTAGAACACACCACACTCTTCACAGACAGTCACCTGGAGCGGGACTTGAACCCACAACCTGCTGACACTACCTGCTGTGTTTTGATACGTATGGCTCTCCCCCACCACCCCCCGCAAAATGAATGAAACATGAAACATATGGAAATATATGGGAAACAACGTACACAAAAACAAACACTGAAAACACAGACTTTGATTCTACGCAGGTTTCCCAAATAGGTTTCCCGTCTATCTACCTTACAGCTTTGGCACATTCCTCCAATAAAGAGCGGGTGCTCGAGGGAAACATTCAGCGTCCCGCAAGAGATGCAGATGTCTGTTGGGAAAAAAAAGGCAAAAAAACAAGGTCAGAGAGATTCAGGTGGAAGTCAGGGAAAACTTCTTCCACATCATTGAAAATGGTGTGCAATACCTTCAATGTTCCTGCACTTCTGTCGCACTTCGTATACAAGCCTCTCTGAAAAAAACAGACCACAGAGAAGGTGATGAGGGCTGTCTGACTCATCCTAGAATCCCCTATATGATGTTTTGCCTGTAGTGTTTACCCTACAGAGCTTACGAGCCAAAGCCGGTAATCCTGATTCGAGGAGAGTGTTAGTGTTTACGTAGGGGCGTGTATGTGTGTGAACTCAGTGAACTCCTCGTCCCCTAGTGGCTCAGTGAGAGTGGTGGCACACCTCGAGTTCTCTCGTCGATGATGTCTTTGACCTTGGGCTTTTCTGCGCTCGTGCTTTTGCGGGGCTTCTTCGCCGGCGGGGGCATGTAGGCTGCAGCTTCAGGCTCCACCCACATCTCAGGGTACACTTCCTTATACGGGTTGCGCTCCTCTAAGAAAGGGCAAAATCAGACAACAGGCTGGAGGATCAAACGCTGTAGTACAGATTAGTGTGTGAATCAGCATGTCAGTGAGTAACGGCTGTAAACCAGGGGGCACCGGCTTTCAGAAAGCCAGAGAGCACACACAGACACACGCACATAAGCATTTAGAATGAACCTGTTCTTAGGCACCTTCTTTAAAAAACCATGCTGACATCCAGTAAAATCCACAAATGAATCAGTAGTGTTTCTAAAACCATCACATACACAAACACATATAAGGTTACCAAATACACATAGTCAAGAACGGTGACTTCGCTTCTACTGGTATGTGTCTGCACTTGCACAAGCATGCTTTTTTTCACCACAGTTTCCCCAATCCAGTGAGAGGATGGTTGTAGCCCTTACCTTCAGGTGGCTCTAGGCCCTTGGGGCCTGTGGGCTGAAATCCTGTCATAGCCCATTCAATCATCTGCTTGTTTTGCATGTCCACAGACTTGGAGGTGTCAGTGTCGTCACTCTCAGGGCATGTGAGGAACCCTTTTCCCGCTCTAGTGCTGGCTACCTGTGGAACCAAAAATAAACCCACATGGCTGAGTCTCAATTCGAACAGACAACAGATAACTATCAACACTATGACGTACGCCTGTTTGGAGAGTAAAGCCGTACCTGTAGCACCTCGTAGATGGCTTTCTTGTACATTGGTTGTTTGTTGTATGTTGGCTGGTGAAAGGCATTGTGAAAGGAACTCAAAGGCAATAGTTTTTCAACACAGACCTGAAGAGAAAGTTATATCATTGAATCAGTCACATGGGAATAGTCTAATATACACATATTAGTTAAAGACCTAGTTTTCTAAAGAATTAATGCAAAACACCTACCACAGAGAACTTGCTGTCACCAAACCACATCACCCATCTTGTTCCCTCAGCAGCTCGGCTTCGTCCGGTCATCCACCAGGACACGATGCGTCCGGGCCACCAAGAGAATCCCCGCAATTTCCCCCAAACCAGCTCACCGATTCCAAAGCCTCGACCATCCTGTGAAGCGCACACAGAGGCATGTGCACATTAATGTGGAGATTCTGAGCCCACCAACTTACAAAATATAAAACAAGACCAACCAGAACATTTTCTGTGTGTTGCCTTTTCTGCTAAACCTCTGACATCAAGTGCAGAGACTTTAGAACTGCGCCGCCCCCTCGTCTGAATCTGTCCAATCACAGTGTTGGACCCGTGTTTATGTGAGAGCACAAAGATGAGGTTAAACGACGCAAAACAGACACAACGAGCGCAGAGAAACAAGAGCACTGAGTAAAAACGGAAAACACGAGAAGAGAGAAGAACCAGAGCTTCTGCTCCTCGCTCCTCACTGCTGTGAGCTCGGGGTCGGGGTGAACAGTGAGCGGCTCATTATCATTTAAAGGAACAGGCTCCGAAAGTGGCCGTTCTGAACAGGTCTGTTTAGACTGAGGGGGAGTGCTGCTGCTGCTGCTGGGTTTGATCCTTGTGGTGTATTGACCAAAGAAGTTACAGTCACTGAAGGAGGGAGAGAATACATCCCCTTTAAGACCTTTTAAAAGGCTGGTCCTTCACACAGTTGTTAATGATTTCTATTATCTCTCCAAGCTGATGTTATCGCTCCACTACTTCATCTAAAAACGGTTTCAGAACGACTGATTTCAAATTGATGTCATTGTTGCTATTGTTTTTGTCTTCGCCCAGTGTCAGCAAACATTCTGTTTATTCTGATACCTGCCATTCGACAGACATTTCATGAAAATCTATAAATACAGAGTATAATAAAAGAAAATTAAGTATAACTTTATCAGGCAGGTACATCTGGAACTCTGTCATTAATGCATGTTTTGAAACAAAGCTTGGGTGTGTGAGGCTCCTGTCTCTCACTACCTCATATTCAGCCTCTGTGTCAGAGCACTTGGGCGATGTCTTGTCTCCGTCCCCTATAGGCCCTGGCTCTGGAGTAGTGGCCACTGTTGGGGAGGCAGGGTCTGTAGGCTGCTGCTGTTGCTGCTGGGACAGAGGCTGTGGTTGTGGTAGGGCTTTGGGAAGTGCCTGAGGCTGGGTTAGTTGCTGTTGCTGTGTTTGTGGTGGCAGCGGTGGTGTTGGTGGTGGTGGTGGTGGTGGTGCAGGGGTCAACAGGCTGCAGATGGTGCCGCTGGCTTTTTGAGGCTCAACCTCCGCATCTCCATCTCCATGCTCCTCCACAGAGTTCATCCCGGAAACCTTGGCCTTCTTCTCCGCCTGCAGGACATGGGGACAGGAAGAGTGGCAAGAGAGAGAGAGAGAGAGAGAGAGATGGTGAAACACAGAGTGAAAAAGGAGCAGACTCCAAACGTCCTGAGAACGGCGAAGCTCCAGGGCTTCAGCAACAATAATTATTGGCTATGTTTACAGTACGGTAATCCCACGTGCCAAAGCAAATATTTCCATTCCCCGTGAATAAAGAGCCAGCGATTCCCATTCGAGGATTGAGGAGGGTTAACCTCCAGAAACAATCCCTCCCTGATCCTCTGAAGCAAGAGGTGCTCGTGGCAACTTTGAAGCTGTGAGTTCTTCCGCTGTGGCTGAGGTGCGCGGAGAACAGCTCGCTGCAGAGTTCACTGAGTTTGCCGAACCTGACTCTAAGCCATTAGGTCAACAACAGAGGACACGGGCCAAGCCGTGACTTAAGCTGCTCACAGAAAATCCCCAACAGCTGCACACATTCTGCAACCTCTCTCTCTCTCTCTCTCTCCCTCCCTCCCTCTCTCTCTCTCTCTCTCTCTCTCTCTCTCTAGCTTGCTCACTCACACACTCACACGTGAATGTCTTTCACAGCTGTACTCCCTCTGCTGTAGGCGTCCAACTCTGTCTCAGATTTCACTCCACACACGTGAACCTGACTGAGACGAGTTTGCAGAACTGCCATTGTCCCCTTAAAAACGTACGCTTCGCTCTCAATCTCTCTACATACATATATATACACACACACACACATATACTCACACCCACAATGGGAGAGGAACCCAGGAGAATTGTGTGTGTGTGTGTGTGAGAGAGAGAGAGAGAGAGAAGGGGGGTGATGATGTGGAATAGAAACATGTGGCCTCCAATCATTGAGCTCCACTGTAGTTTATAAATATCTTTAGCCTCACTGGCTGCTTCAAGGCACTAAGCCATATGTTCTATAAAGTGTGCTTTAGCAGCCCCTCGACTGAGTTCGAGATACTGAGTTTATGCGAGGGTCTTTGTCTTTGTGCACGAATGTGTGTGTGTGTGCGCGCGCGTGTGTTTGCATTGTATCCCTCACCCTGTTATAGTCTAAAGTTTCTAAAGGAGCCGAGCAGATAAGCATGAATGCATTGGAAAACAATCTGCTTTCTTAGCCTTTATCTCAGCTAAATGTTTGCCCGGGCTTCCTTTCCCTGACAAAGCCTCGTGGGCATCCATCTTGACTGCTCCCGGTTCACACAGTTTCCATGAAACTGTGCCTATAAGAAGTGTATAAGAGAGAGAGCGGGCTGCACGGGATTAGAGATCAAAAAGAGAGCAGGTCAATCTGTCATAATCTGAAGGACAATATTATTTCATGTTAGAAGGATTACGATTAAAGCTTGTCCACATATTTCAATTAATAGGATATCCCCCACACCCCCTTTTTAGGCGCCAAAAACAAAAAACAATGGATACTAGTTCGAAAGCACTCCCTCTTTTTTGAAGCGAAGTGTAGAGAGGAATCTCATCTTGCCCACTTTCTCCAGAGGGGGAGAGGAAGGGGTTATTTATCTAGAAAATCAATAGAAAACTGACTCTCCTAAAAACGCCGGGAGAGGGGTGGAGGGGAGGGAAGAAGGGCGACTATAAGAAGCTGAGGTTTGTTTCTGGACTTTTTCCCAGTTGTAAATGCCCCCTTTTCGGGGGCCTCACTGCAGAAAGAGCCCGACTCTCCAAATCACAGGAGAGGAGGAGGAGGAGGGGGCTATGAGCAGCGGCCAGGCTTCTGGAAGTACAGTACAGTACAGTCTTTATCAGTTACACATGCACACACACCACTGACAGCCTCAACAAAACTAACACATATGTGTCACAGGTCGAGTGGAAGACTCGCGCAGGAGGAAAACACACTGTTCTGTTCATTCCAACGTTGCGCTGTCAGAATCAGCTCTAACTTTAGCTGTGCATCCTAACAACTCACTGACACATATTGATAAGCCAAGGGTTTACACATTTCTATTAACACTCCGGGGTCTGAGGGTGTTCTGTGGATGTTGCCGAGCTCGTAAAGCACTTGTGTAACTGCACCTGATCTCAATCTGTTTAATATCACGCTGTTCAGGACAGTCTCAGCTCTCTCTGGAGCGAGCCCTGTTTCACCCAGAGAGCTGTGGACAACAAACAATGAAATTTATGTGTGTTAGGGGGGGGGGGGGTCTAATTTCTTAGAGTCTTTGTACTTAATAAAGAAGAACTTAGGTTTGCTGGTAAACATGAGCGAGCATAATAAGAGTAACATAATTCAGTCCGCAGCAAACAATGTGATGAGTGATGTAATTACATAACAGCCTTTAAATAGGAAAGACCAGACTTCCCAAGCTTCTCAGAGGGAAAATACAGGGGGGTGACACTGAACACTGAAACAAGAACAAAGTGAGACCTCTATTCCACACACAATCTGAACAGAACAGAAAGAAGACACTTGTTGAAACCATAACTACAGAGGTCAGTGGGGTCTTGAGGCCCTCTGTGCCCATCGGCAGCAGCAGTGATGAACAGCATGAGAAGGTAAGAGCAGCAACAAGTTCATAAATAGCAGAGAGCATCCCTCAGGCAACGCCACACACACACACACACACACACACACTGAATGCTGGTTCTGACCGAAAACCATCACTTTAATGTCGCTGTGCCCTGTATCTGTACGTCCGGTATGTATACAGAGTACAAGGGGAGGGAGTTAAACATTTTTCCATTTATGCACTTAAGTACACTGCTTCTGTTCGGTTCAAAAGCCATATCTGAGACACAGCATCAAGAACCACTTTCTTTCTTTCCTCAGCTGCTCTCTCTGCAGCTGTAGATTCAGAAACGAAAGGGAGAATGACGTATCTGAACACCCCAGCGAGTAATGGGCAAGGAGCCTATCTTTTAGGCTGTGTCCAGAACATGGCCACCATCTTGAAAGCCGCAATGGGGTTTTGGGGGGGCCCAATGGGAAGGTGGTGATGTAGCATATCAAAGAAGACCAGAGTTGTCTCAGAAATCAATTGCTGCGTCAGATTTGCAATATATCTTCAAAACATTCAAAAGCTATCAATCTATAAATTTCAATTTTCAGCAGTACTACAGTAAACAGTGTTCTCATCCATTCTGACTGAAGATGGAGCTGAGCATTTAGGGCCTGGTTGAGCCTGTAACAAGCCTGTATTGAACAACAAAAGTTTTGAATTTTCTGTGTTGGTAACTTTTGTACCACACAAGATATTGCGAATCTGATGGCGACAATCAATTTCTGAGACAATTCTGGTCTTCTTTGATATGCTACATGACCACCTTCCCATTGGAAAATCATGACCTTGATCCAATATGGCGGCTTTCAAGATGGCGGCTATGTTCTGGACACAGCCTAAAAGAGAGGCCCCTCACCCATTACTTTCTGGGGTGTTCACATATGTCATTCTCCCTTTGATCTCTGGAATAAAGTGGTGTCCTGAGACTTTTGACCCTGTATAAATGTCTGCCTCAGACAACCACCCTCAATTAAAATATATAAAAAGGAAATATTAGGTGTACAAATAAGATTTGAAGCCTTTTATTTTTTTGTGTAGTGTATAATTCATTCATTCATTATCTGTAACCACTTATCCAGTTCAGGGTCGTGGTGGGTCCAGAGCCTACCTGGAATCATTGGGCGCAAGGCAGGAACACACCCTGGAGGGGGCGCCAGTCCTTCACAGGGCGACACACACACTCACACATTCACTCACACCTACGGACACTTTTGAGTCGCCAATCCACCTACCAACGTGTGTTTTTGGACTGTGGGAGGAAACCGGAGCACCCGGAGGAAACCAACACAGGGAGAACACACCAACTCCTCAATCGATTCCCGAGCGGGAATCGAACCCACAACTTCCAGGTCCCTGGAGCTGTGTAACTGCGACACTACCTGCTGCGCCACCGTGCCGCCCTAGTGTATAATTTTAATTCCAAATTCATACATTCTCCCTTTATTTGTCATTTTATGGTGACTGTTGTTTAGTATTAAAAATGGCAATTGTCATTTTATTAAACGAAAAATAACCTAAAAAAAATGATGTTGTGTGAAAACCGCGAGTGAAGAATATATTGGGCGCTGCATTCGTTATGAGCTCCATCAGAAAAAAGAGCTGCAGACGTATGTGATGAATCTGTTCTGTCTTTGGAGATAATACTGTATCCAGAAGTATGTGTGAGCTTTGGTTTAGACGATTTAAAGATGAGGATTTCAATGTTAGCTATCGTGGATGTAGCATTTTTTTTAGGTATTTTTTTTGTTGAACAAAATTATAATTTTTTTATACTACACAAGATTTACCATAAACTGACAAAAGATGTAGAACGTTTGAACTTTTAATTACAGTTATATGTTGCTCAAAAATGCTTTAAACGTATTCACACGACTAATAAAATTACACAAGATTCAATGTATTAAACAATTCCAACTATGGAGGCTTCTGTCGGGACAGAACCAGGGCACATACACATGCACAGTTAAAACAAGCCTCACACTTTCTGTATAACAAGATTAGTGTGTAACAGGTCAAGCCTGACCATGCTGCTCCGTGTTTAAAGAACAAAACAATACGAGGAAGGCCCCCTTGACAGATTCTAGCAGCGTAAAACTGAAATGTGACATTCCTGTGGTCTAAGTGTATGAATGGCTATCATCAGCGTGTGACAACTGCATTTATTTTGACATGACCTTTTCGAGATTCTGAACAAAGCCCTCTCACGGGACGAAGGATGCATCTGGCTTCTATTGTGCAAGGGTCCTTAAAAGTGTTACAGCAATTAGAAGCTTTACAGAGGTCAGCCAATGCAAAACCGAGTCCAAACACAGCCTTAATAAAGAGGCCCTTTCAAACACACTCCCCCTCGTTTCCCCTTCTCATATCGTCCAAAGAAATCAGCTTCAAAGGCTTGTCATTTCCCTGATAACTGTGCATTAATTGGCAAAAGCTTAGGTGGAAAAACAGCAGAGCAGTGCTCAAAAGCCTGGCCGTGTTTGTGACTGTAGCCTTGACCCAGAGCTCGAGCTCCGGCAGAGCAGTGCGCATACCCCACTCGGGTTCACTCGGTTCATTCTCGCCATTTGCATATTCTTAAAAAGACAGGCACCACATTTCCGCTTCGACGCAAGGCAGGATTAAAGTCAATATTTACACACTTTTAATGTTTCTTCCCAGAACTCGGAGGCAGAGATAAGCCTATCAGCATTGTCTAAATCCACAAAAGCAGCATTAAAAGGCACTATTTTTTTTTGTTCCTGAAACTCTTGAATTCAGCAGCCAGCTTCAGGGCAAAACACACCAGTTCCTTCAGCATTTTCTTTTTTTTTTTACAAACACAACAACATTCACTGTCAAACATTAGAGCTCATCATAAGCATCTGTAAGGAGAAGAACACTGCAAAAGCACTGCGACAAAGAAAGAGGAGCATGCAGAGACCACCTGCAAAAAAAAATAAAAAAAATAAAACATACAGTCAAGCAAAACTTTTTTTTTTCCACGGCTCCAGCGAACGCCTGCGCCCGCTCCTCTCCAGGACTTGAAAGAGACGGGTTTCCTTTAAGCCGCTCGGAGCAGATGGTTCATAACAAGTCTCCTGGAAATACCTGAAGTCAGCATAATTCCTTCGTCCAGCAAAGGCTACTACTTAGACACACACCACACCGTCCCCACTGCGCTATCAACAACAAACAACACAGCCGACCTTACCCACACACGCCTGCGCTCGGCACTTTAAATCCAACGTGTGACTCTCGGTTTTTTTCCTTGCCCCCACTCTCGGGTTAGAGGAGTCCGCTCAAAAAAAAAAAAAAAAAAAAAAGGCAGAAAAAAAGAGAAAGGGAAAAAAAATAGAAAGCATGAACATTTCTTTGTCTGGGAATTCAGGGTCAGGTGGTTGTCGACAGGAATTCTGGTTGGCTAGAGAGGACTTGCTAAACGTTGGCCGGCAGCCAGGAGGGCCGTCTTGCAAGCAGCGCTGGAAACTTGCTGCAAACCTCATCTTCACCCTCATATCCATAGCACTGAGTTAATTTCCATAGCTGAGAGGAGGGAGGGAAGGAGAAAGGGGAGGAGGAATGGAGAGGGGGGAGGAGGAGGAGGGGGGGGGGAGTGGGGGGTGGGAGAGTGGAACTGACTGTAGCGTTGGACATTTACACAAATGTATAAGACAGGACTCCCCTCTTTCTCAAAGTGAAAGCAGGGCAAGGTTTCAGCCGCTTACGAGCCATTCACTTTAAGACACCCCCACCCCAACCAAGCACACACACACACACACAAACACACACACACACACCAAGATCAAAACATGCAGCTCCTTCTTCAAATAGCCTCTGTCCAGTTCCATGTCCTGTGGAGGTGTGCAGATAATGACAGCACTTTAGAAAAAAATATTGTTCCACCCCAAAAACAAAAAATGCTTATTCAGAATCAAGGAGGGGTCTCAATTATGGATGAAGGTTTCCAGCTCCATGTGGACTCCCGTTCTTCTGGAATTCTGCGGTGCTCTGTCACAAGTCGCCGGCGTATCCCGCTAATTTGGCCATATTTTCAGCCTCTCTGACATTTTTATAGCTCTTCCCCAATCCTGCCTGGGCAGGGGGCAGGAGAAAGGACTGAAGGGGGTGGTAAGGGAGGGTAAGTGTGTGTGGGAAGTGGGGGTGGTCGTAAGGGGGCCGCCACCGAATGGTAGGCCCCATTTGGTTGCCATGGAGACAGAACATTATGTAACACAGAGGCTCTCGCTGTACACCACATTACCGGGGGGAGAAATGTCTGCCGCCAGCAAGGAGACTGCAAAGGCACTCGGTTTTACAAGTGACTGGCTGCAGCTCTCCTCAACGTGCATCCAGAACCATGCCAAATACTGTCCTGAAATATGAAAAAAAAAAAAAATCATTTCAGGTCACTGTCCTCGTCCATCTCCCGTCCACATGCGCCCCAGATGTACCAGAAGTCCCTGATTTCCATTGGTTCAAAGACAAAGAAGAAAAAGGCAAAGGAAATGACAGCTCTTGTCTGGCGAGGAGCTCGAAATGAAGGTTTGATGATGATTAAGCATCCGTTTTTCCCTTCTGTGTCCTCCTTATATTGATCTCCTATTATTCACTTGTCTGCTGTCATCAGGAAGGAGGGCCACCCAGTTTTACTGTAAATTTAGCACAGATATTTGACATGAAGGCAAACTGGAATATCATATGATTTAGATGTTTATTAGATGTAATCTCTTGATTACTGCAGTATAGAAATGACCAGAGTAATATTACAAGCAGATACAAGCTCAGTTACAGTGTACTGACCAAAAAAAATCTATTGCGGGCCACTCTCAATTGCAGAAGGCAAAGCTTTGGCCCTATCACATGGTTATAACAGGTTTGTTGTCGAGGCCAAGAGTCCTATGGAGCCCTGGCCTTGCTCTCTGGGTCATCTCTGCGTGTGGTGCTGGCTAACAGCTGATGTGACTGCTCTAGGCAGTTTGCTTTCTTCCGTTTAGTTTCTTCTGCACTCTGAGGAAGCACATGCGATGGAACTGCTAACTGAAGAAAAAGTTAGGAATAAACACTGGGCATTGACTAGAAAAGTGAAATAGAAAAAAAATAATTGTACACGATTTCCACTTGAATCACAGCTCTTACATCAGTGCGGCTGCAGCCAAAAGTACGAACATTGAAAGACAAAACTGTGCTGATGTAATATATTTAACACATCTGCAAATGATGTGCAAACTGGAATCAAGTCAATTGCCTGCAACTTTGCCAGTGTGAGAAAAAATGAGCCGACACATATTCCTCCAGCCCTTTTTATTTGAATTCAAGGATGCAGGGTTTTTTTTCCCCTTAGTTGTGGTAACAGCCTTCTCAGAAGGTCTTACTCTAGGAACAACAGCCAGAAGAGAATGAGCACTGGACCTTAGGGCTCTGAATCTGTGCTTGAGGGACGATAGCCTCAGATAAAAATCGGCACAAGGAGAGAAATGAAAGAGAATGCATTGAGCAAAGAGCACTAGAGAAAGAGCAAGTCTCAGAGAAAACAGAAAGAAACAGCAAGTCTAATAAACATGTGTGCACACAGCCAGGGTTTCATACCTCACACGCCTAAGGGCGACCAAATTGAAGGGACAGGGCTTTGGAGGTTGCAGAGCAGAAGTGGGTGAAGACAGAGAAAGGGACACACTGCATATTCATGTATCCGTGCATGCTTAACGAAGGTGTAGAATTACATCCAAACACTTTTAAAGATAAGGACTTTTATCTGGGAAATATCTCCTAGATAACTCTGTACAAATGATGGTGAATATATTATTCTTAAACAAGACATTATTTAATACTGTTAGGAATAAACACAGATTTGCACAATCTCTAAAGGTACTTTAATAACTCAGTGATGTGAAACAAATAAAGCATTGGACAGTTATTCCATGGACTCATGTACCATCCATGCATTTTCGTTTGCAGGTAAATCCCGATCCAAGTTTTTAATATTGAGTATCAGCCGATACTGAGTCCCAATACAATATTTATATTTTCCTAGATAGTGCTGTTACACAGTGCACACTTTAAGTACATTATAGTTATTAAAATCAGCCCAGTGTTTCTGCTCAACATTGAATATCTCGCATTAAGAAAGAAATTGCCTGCATTATGATATGAGATTATGTCCCAATCCCTTTTCTTATTTTTTATTCCTACCCCTCATTTTTGAGTACAAGGTGTAGTGCTTACAATCTTCCTCTACGAAACAAGAAGACCCTTCAAGGCCCTGATACATCATCAGAACTCATAAAAAAGAGCAGAGCTTCATTCCCAGGTGACTAGCACTGCTCTATAGCAGCTGTGCCAGTCTGCAGTGATATCAGAGGAGCTGCTGGACTTTAGTTTAGGGTGTAATTCGCCACAATAAAGAATTCCACAATTTCAGAATTTCATTCAAAAATTATCACCCTCTCCTACTGTTCTGTGATTATAAAGCTGAATTCAGAGTCTTATTCTGCAGATTTATTTTAAACGTCCTGTTCCACCTTAAATGTTGCTGTTACCTCAGGCGCCAAAATGTAAATTTCCACTGGAAATTTAGTAGCTAACTACCAAGACATCAGTGTACTACTAGTGATGTTTTCTGACTGGTAAGATGTAAAGGGTCATAATACACTGAAACTATATTAAACTAAGATTATACACTTATGATAATAGTTTTTAAAGTAGAAAATACTGACATTTGTGTTTATCATACACTGTTTGATTTGTGCCTCTGAAAAATCTCCATTTCAAGGTCTGTATAACCCTAACATTTCACCCTACCCCTCAATCCCAAGAAGAATTGAGACACCCTACCCCTAGGCAAAACAGAGTGGTAGGGCTAAGTGGTATTGACAAGGGTTGCAATGGGATTCTGTAACAGCTATGTGTGCCTTTGTCAGACACGACTGCACCAAAAATTAGCTCAATTCTCTAGTTATATGTGTCTGGATGCTACTCGTTGTACAGAGTACAACGAGTAATGCTCACTTCAGTATCTACATCTATAGTACTACATCTACAGGGGTTGGACAATGAAACTGAAACACCTGGTTTTAGACCACAATAATTTATTAGTGTGGTGTAGGGCCTAGTTTTGCGGCCAATACAGCTTCAATTCTTCAATTCAAGTCTTGGGAATGACATATACAAGTCCTGCACAGTGGTCAGAGGGATTTAAGCCATTCTTCTTGCAGGACAGTGGCCAGGTCTCTACGTGATGCTGGTGGAGGAAAACGTTTCCTGACTCGCTCCTCCAAAACACCCCAAAGTGGCTCAATAATATTTAGATCTGGTGACTGTGCAGGCCATGGGAGATGTTCAACTTCACTTTCATGTTCATCAAACCAATCTTTCACCAGTCTTGCTGGGTGTATTGGTGCATTGTCGTCCTGATACACGGCACCGCCTTCAGGACACAATGTTTGAACCATTGGATGCACATGGTCTTACTGGTGCAGTGTGCAGTTAATGAAGATTGTCCACCAGGCTGCTCCAATTTAGCCATGAAACCTCCCACACTACAATGACAGGTGTTTCAGTTTCATTGTCTAACCCCTGTACATCTAGATCTACATTTATAGTAATCTACTATGAATTAAAAACAGCTGAGGAAGCAAAGCACTTTCAGTCTAGCAGAAAATAAACTGAGGAATACTGCTCATGAAATAAATGGTACCTTCATGAGATATCAGATGACTCGTCAAATACACTTGGCTTTTGCGTGATTTTCTCCCTTACCACTCCTGTTCTTGCCAAAAAATGAGTTGCTGTGTTGTATAGACCAAGCATATCCGGCTGAGAACGCTGATCCAAAATCAGATTTCACTTTCGCCTAAGGCTAATAAACTAGCATGTGTACAGAGTGGATCTGATATTGGATCAGCACTCTTGCATTGGTTTTGATACAAATCAACCCTTTCCTGACCATGCATCCCTAAACTCCCTGTCCTTTCTGCTGTGGGATAGTGGCGAGCAGCGGTACTCACCTCCATCTTCCACTTGGCCAGCAACTCCTCCCTGGTCCTCTTGCTAATGTAATAAGGGTCACCGGCCTGGAAGGTTACTCTGGGCATGGGTCTCTGCCGGAGGCTGATTTCCCAGCCCACTCCCCCACGGAGCCTGCCTCGAGCTCCCTGTTTAAAGGGTCAAATAAAAAGAAAAAAAAAATGTAATGAAACGCTTGTTTAATTCACTCAGCTTATCTCTCAGTGCTATCTTTAAAAGAGGGAAGGAAGCAGGCAGTTTCTCTGAGAGCGATATGAGCAGAGTTTGTTTGCTGGAGAGGTGGGGGTGGGGAGGCTACTGAGGAAAGAGAGGCTGACTCACACACCCAGGAGCTGGGCAGAACAGAGTGTGTGTGAGCGCACACTTAGATAATGGGGTTCCCCATTCTCTCAGTCCCTTCAGCCAGCCACTGCTTGTGGAAGAACCGGACTGTCCAGTGGAGGACCAAGTGTATTTGATATCTCAAGTCTAGTCACCATTTGGGTACCATTTCTTTCACAAATACACCCTCCCAGGAAAGAGGCTTTTCTAGCTGCGACAGTAAATGGAGACTTCTTAACTGCAGACGACTGAGCTCTTAATAAAGAAGGAAAGTACTGGAACACATACGCAGACACACAGATACTTACATTTACAGAGGACCCACAGACAACATTGAGCAATTTCCGTACCTCGTTCTTCAAAGAGTCTCCGCTGTCATCCTCCTTGTGTTCAACGTCTAGAGAGGGACACAACCACACAGGAAAAAATAATTACCTCAACAAGCTGTGCACAGTCCACACATTTACATTACATTAATATCTACAAGGAAATATGACTACTGCCATTTCCATGTATTTTTCCCAGAGGAGCTGTGTGTGTGAATGCAAACGTCCATCTTTATCTCCCCAGTCCGGTTAGTGCTCGAGTGAGCATTGTGTGTACAGAGCTAGTAATGTTCCTGAGAACCATGCCGTGTCTCACAGACACTGCTACCCAGATGCCAGCCTAAGCCTGAACCACATGGAAAATCTCCGGCTGTGCTCCAGGAAATAATCGGACCTGATTCTCCGGACTGTTTTCTGAGTTCATATGTGAAAATGGCTTTATATAAGAGCATATAAGTCTTCGTCTGTACAGACAAACTCAGTGGTTGTGGTAAGAAGTGCACGGATTACTTGGGCAAATGAACTACAGAGGTGCTGTTCTGGTTGTTGGTGATGTAGCACATAAAGTTCACATGGAACTTGTGGCACTGAGCATACATTAACGGTGCCAGTGGGGCTAGGTACAGCCTTAGTCACCAGAGAAATCATGGTAGTTGATGGTAAAGGGTAAGGTAGAACTGTAAAGCTGGCTTGGAGGGGGTTGGGTCTGGGACACCAGACTTTACTGTTGAGCCTTCCGGAGGTGTTGTGGGTTTAATTCAGCAAAAAATACGACGAGGGGAAGTGCCTACCTGATGAACCCTGTGAAGAGCTAGTGACGCAGTGGGTGGTTTGACTACTTATGTGATGGGCTACTCGCAGTTGTTAAGGGTAGCTGCTTGCTAATCGAATCAAAAATGGCCACAGCAACCTTAGTGGCTGCAGGTCGGAAGAGAGTGGGGTAGGCCCTATGTGAAGCATGGGATATTAGCATAGGATATTTTACATCTTATCCTGTGTATGATTATAATTACACACATTACAGCTTGAAATGTGTGTTTAAACCCTGAAGATCCTGACTCTCTCCTACCAATATCTCATCATACATTTGAGTTCTCACAGTACACCACCCATTGTCTACCGTTGTTTCCAGGTATTTAGGTCTTACTTTACTATTCATTCCAGTTAATTAAATACTGATAAAAACAACCAGAGTCACACGGATGTGCTGCTGGTGGATTTTAGGAAAGAGGGCTGAGGCCCACTCTAAGCAAATGAATAATATATAGCTCAAAACATATACAAATATATACATATATATAGGGGTATGGTTTTTAGGGTTAAGCTGGACAAATAAGCTCCTTAAATGTGCTTATAATCCATTGTCTGTCTAGTAAATAAACTGTAAAATATGAAGAATAAAATGAACAATAGCTGTTTTACCAAACAACTCTCTGGGAAGGAGTTGTCCTCACCTGCTTAGCCACTGGAGGTTGCCTTCAAAAATGTGCTAATGTACTGATCAGGATGAGTGACATCTGGTGGCTACATAGGGGAACTACAATAACAGACAGGTACTCCTGTGAAATCAACTAGCGCACCTTTAATGTAGAATTTATTCATTCATTCAGTCATTATCTGTAACCGCTTATCCAATTCAGGGTCGCGGTGTGTCCAGAGCCTACCTGGAATCATTAGCCGCAAGGCGGGAATACACCCTGGAGGGGGCGCCAGTCCTTCATGTAGAATTTAATTTATCTCTTTTTATGTTAAGCTGTATACTTCTAAAGTCTTATTTCTCAGTCACCTAGAATTTAAAGATTTGAACACAAAATGCACTACAGTGTTTTCAGGCTTAGATCAAACTTGCTCAGTTAAGGCTAATCCTACAAGACTAGAGCATGTGTTGAAAGACCAGTGGAAAACAGAAGCTGAGAGCAGTAGAGCTCATGACTGAGGTGTGCAAAACTTCATATATCTACTATTCCCAAAAGAGGACAACAGTACTAATAGCAGTACAACATAAATGTAAATAAATCTATGGAATTATACCTTTAAAAACAATAAAAATTGATGCCCTATCACTTAAGATTAAGGTCTGAAGGCAGAATAGTGAAGATATGAGCTATTTTACACACAGCAGCTATTCTATTTCATGTTCTGCTGACTATCAGAGGAATCCTTGCCCAGTAGCCTTTGAGGTGCCCTGACATTTTAATGCACCATTGAGAATACATGGAAAAGTCATTCTGAAGCTCTGATCATACTGTCAGTGTCATCATAGTCAGGTAATGACAGTGTAGTAGCTCAAAATGCAATTTCAATAATATCCCCCAAGGGAATAAAACATGGCACTGTATTTTAGTGCCTGAAATCTCATTACGATCTTTTCACTGCCATATGTGAGAGTCCCCTCCAGATCTGTATCATCCAGGTCTCTCTGAGCAAAACCTCATCTGACAAGATGAGGGCTTTGGGTTCAAATGAGCGGTCATTAAATTTGTAGAGCTCAGAGCACTTTCTGAAGCATCAGAGTACCTGGATGAATTGGAATTCAGGTTATGTGCACACTAAAGCAGTGGAACAGAATGGCTTTAGGCCTGAGTATGACACAGATCAAGTAAGATGTGAAAAATCTGTCCAAGTGAGATCTGAGCCACTTTCACGGGTCCTGCTTCAGTTACGACGAATGCACAAATGAAATCAGACAACGATGCGGTGGACAGACTTTTGATCCGAATTCTCAGTAGGCAACAGGCTTTTCATAATGTCAATAACCTGAGGCTGGAAGATGAGCATCAACCTTATTAGCGAATGCTGCTGGGAGCTACAGAAGATAAGACCAGACAGATTTATGTAGCACATTTAAAAGGCTGCAATGGCTTCACAATAAGAAAGAAATATCAAATGAATATGAAATGAACATATATTTGTAGTTCAAAAAACGTTTGGCAGGGTAGCGCAGCAGGTAGTGTCTCTGTCACACAGCTCCAGGGATCTGGAAGGTTCGAGTCCCGCTCCAGGTGACTGTCTGTGAGGAGTGTGGTGTGTTCTCCCTGTGTCCGCGTGGGTTCCCTCCGGGTGACTGTCTGTGAGGAGTGTGGTGTGTTCTCCCTGTGTCTGTGTGGGTTTCCTCCGGGTGACTGTCTGTGAAGAGTGTGGTGTGTTCTCCCTGTGTCTGTGTGGGTTTCCTCCGTGTGACTGTCTGTGAGGAGTGTGGTGTGTTCTCCCTGTGTCTGTGTGGGTTTCCTCCAGGTGACTGTCTGTGAGGATTGTACCGTGTTCTCCCTGTGTCTGCGTGGGTTTCCTCCGGGTGACTGTCTGTGGAGTGTGGTGTGTTCTCCCTGTGTCCGCGTGGGTTTCCTCCGGGTGACTGTCTGTGAGGAGTGCGGTGTGTTCTCCCTGTGTCTGTGTGGGTTTCCTCCCGGTGACTGTCTGAATATTTCAATATACATTATTTACAGCATCTGTCACTCACTGACGGTCATTAGAGGGCGCTGCCATCTGAATTTTTTAAATGAGTTAAAAAAATATTAATATTGACTAATCCACGAGGTGGTTGCAATTTTTCTCAAAATTGTAAACGTGTAGGTAGCCTCTGACACGGAAGCGTAGCCTTTGACTGTTAAGAGGCTTGCGGCTGGAGGTTGAAGCGAGTGAGGAGGTTGAGGAGTGTCAGCCAGAGTGGTGATGAGAATGGAGGGAGGCCAGGTTTACTTTGGCTGCGCTCACACCCCTGACCCTACAGCTCGTCCTACTGAGTCTCCACAGCTGCCTGCTATTAGTCCAGACCCTCCCCACCCCCACTGCCTGCTGCACGCTAACCTTAACCATGAGCATACTGGAGCACTTGTGCCAACAACATCCGCAACTAGCGCACTCATTAATCTTAACAACCCAACTTTTAGATTTCAACTAGATTTGTTTGCAATCTACTGTCTGGGAAAAAGTTTAGCCCTTGAGGCTGGTTGTGCTGCAATGTTCGAGGAAGTAACTAAGCTGCGTTTCATATCAGATATGTTAATGTAGACTGACTCCCTGTGTGATTTAGGCATGCAGCAGTGAAAACAGGAACTAAAGTTCACAGGAACTAAAATAGTGTTAAGAATCAAAAACCTTAAAGGGGACGTAAGTAAAACACAGTTCTGGTTCTTAATGAAATTGATCAAAACCCCACGAGCCCCACAGCAGTGTTCTCCCCCTGTGTAAACAGCCCTGTTCAGAATGCCCGCTTTCAGCACCTGTTCCTTTAAATAATAATGAGCCGCTCGCTGTTCACCCCGACCCTGAGCGCACATCAGTGAGGAGCGAGGAGCCGTGTTCACTCGGTTCTCTTTCTTCTCCCTTCTCGTTTTCTCCGTTTTTACTCAGTGCTCCTATTTCTTCACGCTGGCTGTGTCTGTTTTGCTGCGTTTAACATTGTTGACCATTGTTGGGGCCATTCTAAAGTCTCTGCACATGACGTCAGAAGCGGAGCGGAATCAGAACTTGTTTTATCCTGTTTCCTCACAAAATCCTCAAATTTATGTCTAAAACAAGTAATTTTTTTTTACAATAGTTCCCTTTAAAGCAGATGTTTATAATATCTGAAATATACGGGGGAGGTTACAGTGCTACACTGACTTCAAGGCTATTTTAGTCATGTGTTTAGTAATGTAAGAGATACTCGTAACATAACGTAATATATTATAACACATTCTCACATTAAAGACTTGTGAAGATGCATATTTAATATCATATTGATACGCTTTCTGCCTGGAGCCTATTTTGTGTACCCTTAAGCTATATATTAGCTGAGCATCTTCATCAAAGAAGCATCTTACATGATTCATAACTCTCTCAAGAACATCAAAGCTATTAACTGGCCTGGCTCCCAGCACCTGCTGTGAACGTCTGGGGGAGGGATGGGGTCTTCAACAAACTAGTTGCTAGTTATATAATAATGTCAAACAATTACAGGGATTTCTGACAGCTAACAACAGAGTGGGGCCTTCTGTGTGTGGAACAGGCCAAGTGCTAATGCTTGTATTAAACTAGGAATTTGACGATAACCTCAATTAATACCGGACTGTCACCAGGAGAGATGTGGAAAGGGTAAAACTAACACATTTACACAGAATATCACACTGGAGTAAGGTTATTTGTGTGTGTGTGTGTGTGTGTGTGTGTGTGTGTGTGTGTGTGAATATACCTTGCATTTTTGTTTTCCGTAGTCACACCTGCCTCTATAATAACCTTATAACTGAACAATTATCTAATGAGTTGATTCAGGCGTGCACAACTGGACCTGGACAGACAACAGCTGGGTTGACTCCAAATACACCACGGTTTCTGGCCATCGAGTTTAATTTAATTTAATATAGAGAGCTTTCGAATATCAAAAATCACATGGACCCGGGGTCATTTACACTGACCTGTTCCTGTCTGGGTCCACTACAGCAATCTCCTTCACCAAACACAAAGTGGTTAAGGAGGAGCTGTTTGAAGCTCGTCCAAGCTTGTCTGAGTTCTATCAGAGTCTGGTCACATTAGAGCACTTCAGCTTAAAGAGGCTGGGGACACAATCTGAGAGGTTTTTTTTTTTTTTTTACTCAGAAGAGGTAGTAGGTCTGGCGATGAAGTACCATACACGCCCAGTCAAACAAAAGGCCTACAGTCACCAAGCACTCTTTAGATCTGTACCACATGTAAATCCCTACCCCCTCTCTCTCTCTCTCTCTCTCTCTCTCTCTCTCTCTCTCTCTCCCTCAATAATAAGTGACTACATAATCACTTGCTGAGGCAGAGGAGGGGCTGGTTCTACTTTGGCTGCCAAGGTCAGCCGGTCCATGAGTGTGGTTGGCATGCTGTGCTCATAGAAACTCCAGCGTGCCAGGCTTATGCGTGTGCCAACCTGCGTGTTCTTAGTGCCCAGTTCCTCTCCACTGAGCTGAGATCCTTCCTTTGCCCTCCGGATGGACAGGATGAAAAACCGCATTGGGCAGTGCTGGTAAACCCCACGACTTTCGATAAGAGCGTTCACTCATGTTGGATTCGCGTTTCTGAGCTGCATGTTTACAACGCTGGATGTGAATGTGAGGTAAGAATACTAAACTGAAGGTGTGCTAATCCCTTTGAGACTGGCCTGCCAGTGAAGGTGAGCCAGGGAAAGTGCTTGGCCCCATAGTGCATCTTAAGGAACAAATAACGTTAGTGGGACATTGTGATTCGCAACTACAGGCTGAAAAGGACCCATGAGCTGCCTTCCATATGCCTAGAGTTGACTATGTTGTTTCTGCCTGTTCAAACTGCAAAGTAGGCCACTACATAGGGTACAAAATAGTGCATTATTCTTAGTAGGGCACTCAGTAGTGTAGAAGATAAAGGTGCACTCAATTGGTGCTTTTCCACTGTATGGGTCTGGCTCTACCCCACAGTCGATTTTTAGGTGCTGTTTACTCATCCTGTATCGTGTGCTGTCGTTGTTTTTTGCACTGAACACTGCTCTGCCCCCAGTTCTCACAGATCAATTACTTGTTGCGCGTTTGGCTTTCACTGGAAAGTTTCGTCTGTCATTGGCCCAAGGAGCGTTTAAACCTCTTCAAAAACACCTCGAGGTAAAGTTACGAGCTGCTGCTGTGAGTCCGCTGTGAGTCTTGATTCAGAATTTGGTCTGGATTTTCATAGACCATACACACAGAATCATCAGAGTCAAACAATGCTCAACTATCTCTGTCAAATGTGACAATACGAGCAAAGCCTCTTGTTGAGTGGAACCAGGGACGGGCGCTAATATCATTAGCATCCACTTCCTTAGTAGTTTATGTCCCATTAGGGAATACCTCAGGAAACGTGCATGTTAAAAACAGGAATCAACTCATCAGAAATATATCGCCTACAAGAGTAAAGAGTAAAGAAACGAGGGAGTCAGATGCAAGCATTTCCACGTATTCAAGAGGGTACAGATCCTGAACTGGTACCAAAACCATGAGACTGGGGACAATGGTTCTGAAGCCTAGCTAAAACTAACTGGACAGCTTGAGGAATGTGCACAGTACCAGTTTCCTGGTGTTAAAACCCCTACGACTTTGGCTCTGCACTGTCTCCAGTTGCTGAAAATTAGTCAGCACACAACGGGTTAAAAGTAGCCAAAGCAGTGTCATTGCACACTGATGTGATGTGTGCGTGAATGTCTCTGTGTGTGTGTGTGTGTGCATCGGGTGAGCGAGTACAAACTGAGTTTTGGGTGCCTGATATAGGATCAGTGTGTACGTAAATGGCCTGGGCATGGTTCCATCCACCTGGCACAGTCCCTGCTGAGAGAGCAGCTACAATACAGTCCTCTAGTCTCTCCATACACTGCACCCAGCCTGGGCAGGTTGCCAGGAGACGGCTCAGTCTCCCCAGCCTTTATTTACTGCTCTCATCAAGGTCACAACCTGCCCTGACCAGGCAGCGTAGGGGAGAGACGGAGAGGGAAAGGCAGATCTGATAGTTCTACTGGTCAGCACATCAGTCACCAAGAGCGTGGTCCCAGCAGGGCATGTCTTCATACTGTTATCAATCATTTATGCCATAACTTGTTATATTTAAATCACATTTCTATATTAACCCTGTAATCATTTACAAACCCTGCTTCTGGAAAATTCATCCGTGCTGTGTTATTACTAATGAAGCATTATTTAACAGCAACAAAACAAAAAGATTTCCAGTATTGTCCTTTTGTAAATATTAACACATTTAGATTCCACCATTTTGAAACACTCCATTTCCCATAAGAAGGAGTATATAAAAGTTATAAAAGAAATGTTAATGTCACCCCACTTGGAGGGTAGATGTAGTTTGTGTGCATCTCAGTGGGCAACAAAAATGACAATGACACTGATGGAGGCCTGATGGTGGCGCTGTAGCTAAGCAAAACACTCCGAAGTCTGTACCTCGTACCCTGTGTTTTCCCGATTCCCCAGGTCAGACCCTATTAAAAAGCCTCAAGAACCTATAAGCTCCACCCACTGAGATTTTGAGCTAGTTTGAATATTGCAAAATCGCACACATTTTAGAGCGCGAACTAGTCCCTGGATTTTTACCCAATATGGAGATATGTGCTATCAGCAAAATCCTAAGAACCTGAACTTTAATTTAAATAATTTGTGTTTTTAAAGAACAATACAAAATTAACAACCAAAATATTATATTTGCCTGTTAATGTTTCAAAATGTGAAGAAACCGTCTGCAGAGTGACACATTAAAGGCTCTCCTTTAAAGGCACAGTCCCAAAAGCCAAAGGAGGATGAGCATAACTCACATTTAGTCGGCCGCTCTAGTTTCCGTCGCCCTCGTTTCTTGCGAGGCAAAATGTGCAGCGTCTCATCTTTGTCGGTCTCGCAGTCAAGCTCATCTTGGGCAACAGCAAATCCGTTCTCCATGGAGGGGCTCATGCTCGGGTCAGAGGGGCACTGAGACCTGCAGCCGGCCGGACGGGGGAGACCATTTTCAGCAGCGTTCTTGTCCAGCGTGGAGTAAGGGACTTCAGAGGATCTGCCTTCATGTCTCTCTCCCACATCTCCATTCTGAACCTGAGGACACAACTGGATCTCCACCCCTCTGTGGTTCTTAGCCACACCCACCAGATCTTTTAATGAGCCACAGTTTTCCACCTACAACAGAGAACCCCATCATCAATATTTAAATATTCTACACCACAGAGAAGTTTTAAAATCTTCAACTGATATAATGTTCCAAATCGCTTTGTAAATCTTCTAGAATAAAATGTTATTATGCATTTATTGCAATATATGCGATAAACATGACACCGTCCATAAACTAATGCTAGGTAATTATCTACAACTTTGAACTATTTCATAAATTCAACCTTTTCTTCAGCAATATACCAAAATAAAACCTTCTGGAACTATAACAAGAACCAAAAGTATTCTTATTTTAATATGTTTTTTTCCCAATAGTGCCAGATGTGTTGTCTTTGACAGCCTATTTAGAGTTTGTTTTATGAGACCTTTATTGTGTTTTAGGATATGAAAATGTAATTATGACACTCTTTAGATAATTCTCTAAATGAAAATATGAGCCTGCTAAAAAATGACATTCCTTACAAACGTCTGATAGATTCCTTTTTACAACAATACATTAGCACTTAAGCTAAATGCTAAATTAGACTTGCCCTTTAGAGCCCACAGCAGTACACAGAAACATGAACATCTACTGCAGTGAAATATGTCATAAACACATACAAGGCACAACAACAATTGAATCTAATGGATACACAAAGTTTGAGAAGTTTTTGTTGTTCCATTATTGGCTAATACGGCAAAGGTTCACCATGGAAGATAACCGCTAACCGAGCAGGCTATCCGAACACCACACTTGGCACAGGTTTCACGACGAATGCCCCATCAAGTTCAAACACAGGGACCATGGCCCCAGAGCTGTGTGGCTGTTACCACACCTCTTTTAAACCAAAAAAAAGAAGTGATATGTGTGCCATACACCATGCATTTGTGACCCACGTTCTCTCCTCATTCACTATTGCCTCCTTTACACATAAACTCTGAGAATTTACGTATGAACTCTGGAGTATTGGGTCGGGAGGTGTTGTTCACAGCAGTTCCTGTGCAGTGCGTGACAGGAGAATCTCCGGAACATTTCCCGTGCCATTCTCACAGGAGCTGACTAGAACGTGAGGAGTATAAAGACCGGGTAATGTCCGGGACGAATGTTGCGGGTTTTCTCGTTCACATATACAGCTCCTCTGGGTAAATAGAATATTTCTGGATTACCACAAATGTGTGAAATGCTGCTTAAGGTTTGGTGTGTGTTTGAGTTTGACCAATCACTGTATTAATATTAAGTAGAAATATTATTCTGGAGGAAAAAATTGAAAATATTTATTTAGGAATATTTCCTTCTCATGCAACAATTCACACATTGCTTCTTTTTTTACGATTTGACAGTAATTTTTTATTTTACCCGTGGAAGAATGGTGAGAGATATGGGAGAATCTTGTGTTAAAAACTACTGTATCATTTACTGTACAGCTCTACAAATACAAAACACTAAACATTAAAATAAAACACCACTCCACAGCTGCTCTGTGTGGAGGAAGGAAATGTGAATAGCACTTATGGCCTCAGGGTTAAACTGAGCTCAGCTGACCATGATGCCTGTGAAACCCTTCACAGACTCTGGAAACACTTATAAAAATAGAAAAAAAAAACTGGGTTAACAGCCAGCACTACTGCTCTGTTGTTTTGCTTTTTTTTTCTATTTTTTTCTTTTGTGTGTACAGGGCTCTTTAGATGAGACCATTTACAGTGTGGTCAAAGTCCACTTCCAAACAAACTCTGGTGCGGTTTGGTTGAAGTATGAACACAAAATGGATCAAAGATGACCAAACAAAGACAAAGCCATTAAAATCCAGTTAAGCCAGAGAACAATTCAATTATTTCACTGGACATCTTACATTAATTAGTGATCTGTTTGCTTCATGAACTGAATCCTGATGTCTCAGTGTGAAACACCACACACACACCAGGACAAAAAACAAAAGAATCATTGGTATGTTACAGCGGTGCCAGTTTTACAGTGCTTTTCTAGACTTCCAAAGTGCTTTACACTTTTTGGAGCCATTAATGGATTCACCTCAACTCCCACCAATGTGCACCATCCACCTGGATAATGCAAGAACTCCCGATCCGTGCCAGTGCGCTCATCACACATCGGCTATTTTGTAGGGAGGAGATGAAAGGGTATGGAGATGTATATCAGGCTTTGAATGTAAATTAATTTAAGTGCAAATACAGAAAGCGAGTTAGGTGTGTAATTTTTGGGTTTGCATATTGCCTTCATTTTGTATTTTTCATTAATTCAGATCAGCTTCTACAAGTTTGTAGTTCAGTGTTTTTGTTGCACTGCTTCCAAAATCTGTATCATATTTGTAAACTCTGAATTGTAGATGTTACATTTGCATCTCGTTTACTTATGTACAGAGTTAGGACTGTAACTGCACGTCTCTACGAGTCGTTACGCTTCAGCCCAGAGACATGAGGGAAGCAGGGAGATGTGCAAAGAGGGTTCCACAAAGATCGTTAAATTATGCCTTTTTATTTTCATATTAACCAAGTGTAACCCATCTATAATTCAATTTACAAGTGTGATACAGATTTCAAGGCTCACTGTATGAATCTGGGAGCAGTGTAACAACACCAACAAAAAGTTTGCATGTAGCAAACTAAACTACAAATTTGTAAAAGCTGATCTGAATAAAAAAAAAAATACAAAATGAAGACAAAATGCAAACTGAATGAACTAATAGTGCTTTTCCACCGCATGGGTCCGCTCTGCACGACTGGACACGGCTCAGCTTGGTTCGGCTCACTTAAAGCTTGTTGCTTTTCCACTGGCACAGCTCTCCGCGAAATGGAGCAAAACTCTGTTTCTATAAGGAATCGCTGGCGTTGAAAACCATAACATCATGTATCATCAAATGTCACATTTTGGCTTAAATCTAACTAACTCCATGTTAGGGAATGAATGAGCCAGATTAAGTCAGTTAAAGATGGGAATAATCAGGAGGCCAGAAGACATCGGGTCGTACTCCAAATCTCTACCAGGAAATCCCCAGGGATCTTTTACGACCTCACAGATTCGAGACCTCAGTTTTACGTTTCATCCGAAGTGCAGAGTCTTTGTTCTGGGTCTCCTTGTATCAGACAAGGTGCAGACCAGATGCACCACATCATTCCACACAACGATGGTTCTTATTACAGAAGCATCACTCAGCAAACACACTTCCCATATTCGTGTTCCTTTCAAAATGTCGAGTCACTCAAGATGCCTCATGTCTCCATATCCTGCATAGCAAGAGATTCATCTCCGCACACAAAGATGCAACATCCCCCCGATCCAGCCACCTGCTTAGCATTTGCAGGAGCCACAGCGTTGATATGAGAAACTGCTGAAATGGAAGAGCCTCAGGAGAATGTGAGCAGTGCTGCCGGAGTGACAGTGGTGTCTCTCTGCAGACCAGCAGCTGCTGTTGCGTCTCACCAGCTCGGGGACGTCAAAGCTTTCATGATGGGGGAAATCAAAGAGGTCATTGACAGAACACAGAAGGTTTTTCACGTCTCATGCTCGAGCCGAAGCATGAGCAGGATCTCCTGGTACAGCTGCAGGATTGTTTGGTTCTCTTGCTGTTCTCTGAAGTGTGAGACCTCAATTGGGCCTCAACTTTTACATGCAACAAGCTGAACACAGAGCAGCAAATATCCCAGGCAGGCCTGTGCTGGAGACCGTGTAAGACAGAGGGCGTCTAGGAATTGGGAGATGTTTGGGAATCTTTGGGAATTAACCAGATCAGGTCCGTTTGCCATGTCATATACAACAAATACACTCTGGTTACTTAAGCTTATGGAAAACCTCAGAACTGAATTTAAAACATCTGCATTTCCACTGGTCGATGGTTTCTGAGCAAAAGGGGCAGCCTTGGATTTAAGCTGAGGGCTTGGGACTGGACGTTCACTGCTTCAAACCCCTAAACGGACAGGATTATATGGGCGGGGGAGTGTGGAAAGGGTGCTGTCCCCTCCTCA
Source organism: Hoplias malabaricus (assembly GCF_029633855.1). NCBI lineage: Eukaryota > Metazoa > Chordata > Actinopteri > Characiformes > Erythrinidae > Hoplias > Hoplias malabaricus. Next base: position 79,319,605 of record NC_089800.1, read on the forward strand.
ACATCCACGACTGACATGCTCCTGAGCAAGACACCTAACCCCCATAACGCTTGAGATGGTGTTTGTGTGTGTATGTATTTTGTTGTGCTGTTGTGTTCTCCCAGTGTAGGCATGGGTTTCCTCCCACAGTCAAAAAACATGTTCATAGACAGATTGGCTGTGTAAAATTGCCTAGTGTGATTGTGTGGCTGAGAGAGTGAGTGTGTTAAACACTTGTTCACAGGTGTGAGTGAGAGTGAGTGGGTGGGTGAACGTGTGGGGGCACGATGCTGTCAGACTGGAGTTCTGACTTCCTCAAAGCCTAGACACCATTCAGTTGATCAATGTCGAAACTTGTATGAGGAAATCCTGGGGTGTCTGTGTTGGATCTAAACCAAGTGAGAGGGCTGGTTTGTGCACCGAAACAATGATTGAAACCATAGAAGAACTGAGATGTTCAAAGAGAATCAATGGCCAAGTTCTGCTCTAGGGCTGGGCAATTAATCGAAAACGAATCAAAATCAATGTTCAGGACTTCTTGTCTTTATCAATTGTATCATTTTTTAAACTCTTAATTATTTTATGTCCTCACTGTGTGTTCATGTATTGTCCCATTAAAACCACACTATTGTGCTTTAGTCACAATCTGCCACATGGAAGCAACATGGAGGAGAACCTAAACGCAGAGGCCGACCGAGCAACTCGAACAGTTCGTAGCAAAGAAAAACACAGCCTCTGTGGTTTGGACATGTTGTGTTTTGACGTTAATTAAGATGGCACTGAACAAAAGTCAAATCCAAAAGTCAAAGACCAAAGCACAATCACACACCAAATATGTGCCCAAACAAAAACAGAACAAACTCTCAGGAACATTAGAAAAAAAATTATCCCAGCTTTATCCCAGCATATTTACAGTACAAGACCCATCAGTAAACTATAAGGGTCAAAAATACAAAAAAAGAATAATCATTCATTAATCGTAATCGTGGTAAAATCTAAAATAGATAGATAGATACTTTATTGATCCCCAGGGGAAATTCAAAATTAATTGTGGCGCAGATTTGTGCTCATATCGCCCAGCAGTAGTCTGTTTTCAATCCTACAATCTTATTTAAAGACCATGACATGACCTAAAGCAGACCATTCAAGCACAATCTCACTAATAATCAGGACCTGACATTCCCTGTAAACAAAAGTGTGCTGAGATACCTCCCAGATGAAATCAGACCACAATGGTGGAGCAATACACACCGAAACCCAAATACTTCCTTCCAAAGGATTGGTTAATTTTTCTTCACAGCTGTGAATGTAAGACTAAGACTAATGCGTGGCTACTGTACATTAACTCCAGCTCCAAGCTTCTGCAGACTGTAAATGCTGTAGGATGCATTCTTTCCGTTTGTTTCATATTTCACTCAACGGTACAGGAGGGGGTGGAGGTATGGCAGGAATGTTGGCTGTTCATCAGAAAGGAGTTGTCGGGCTTCTTTCCTCAGCCCTAACATCTCAGTGTCATAAAACAGAAAGAAGGAAGCATTACTCAGCCGTTAAACGCAGTAAAGCAGCTGGCAAATTGTAACTAATAAACATAGAGTTTTACACACAACAACTCCATCATACCGTCTCATCAAACACAGCTCAGCACAGCTGGGAGCACCATGACAGATGTTCAAGCTGTTAAAAGATGAAAAAAAAAAAAGCATGGTAGTAGCTTTCCCTACACGACATAGAAAGAAAACCTGCTCGTGCTCGGTCTGGTGTTTGAAGTGCTTCACGAAGGCGACCGTCTCACCAGTCCCTGAGCTCTAGTGTAAAAATAGCCGGCGAGAAATACACAGTGGGGGGACAAGACCATTACTGGGTCATGATGAAAAGTGGAGCGTGCCTTGTGAGAGGGAGAACACCCTTCTCATGGCTCTCTTAGTATGAAAAACTCATATCGTCGCTTTCCAATGAAAAATATGTAAAAAACCTTCTTACAACAATATGTTCATTCTGCGCTTGCGCATTAATGTGAATCCACCAACCCACACACTTCAAAGACCATCCAGGTGGTTTTAGTTATGTTTATGTGAAAACTAAACAGAGGCTAAACAGAGCAGAACAGACACAATAGTGGCTTTTCCATCCATCGAGTTTTTGTGAAACTTAAAAATGCACTTTAAAAAAACCTGAATGGCCCAAAATTCACAAAAACATCCAAATATTGCAAAAGGAATTTTTATCCTCTGAAAAGTTAAGACTGAAAAGAGCGACGGAAAGAGGGTTTTCAAATAAATTATTATACCTTGGACCTGGAGGTTGTGGGTTCGAGTCTCTGACTGTTCTCCCCGTGTCAGCGTGGGTTTCCTCCAGGTCCTTTCACAATCAAAAACACGTTGGTAGGTGGATTGGAGACTCAAAAGTGTCCGTAGGCGTGAGTGTCTGAGTGAATGTGTGAGTGTGTGTCGCCCTGTGAAGGACTGGCACCCCCTCCAGGGTGTGTTCCCACCTTGCGCCCAAGACAATTCAGACAATGAATGAATGGTTCATACCAACTACGCCCGGGGCACAGAGCCCCGGATTTACCTTGTAAACACAGGCTTTTAACAGAATGCCCCTGACTCTCCTTCTTCTCTTCTCCTAGCCACACTTCAAGCCTACTCCATTTTCATGCCAGGATTTCACCCGTTTTTCTATTTTTGAGCATGTGTAGATTGTTGTACACATATACACCACTACAGAAAAGTCACAGACCACACAGCATTTGTTTACTTTCCGCGGAAAATAGTAAGGGCAAGTTCTGTAACATCACAGAATGCCCAACACAGAAAGACATATTAAATCAACTTGTTGTTGTGTTTTTGATATAAACAGCTGTTAAAACAATTCTGCTAAAAAAAAATTCCACTTAGATCTCCCCATGTCCCTTGTTTCAATACAATCCCTGATGATGGGAGCTTACGTTTAATTTAGTGAATGGAAACATGACCCTTTACATTTTCCACTAATATTCCTTTTGGGTGGAAACTCGATCCTAATGAGTGCTGAGAAATAAGAGCGCTGAGTAAGAGAACTGAGTAAAAATGGCTAAAAACAGAGCCTCACCCTCCTCCCTGCTGTGCACTCGGGGATGGGGTGAACGGTGAGTGGCTCATTATCATTTAAAGTAACAGGCGCTAAAACGTTTGTGTCCACGGTGGGCACACCTTAAAAAAAACTGAATTAAATAGTTGTAAGTGATCACCACCTTATAGGACCTGTAGTGCATCATATGTAGACAGTCAGTCTTCATCTAATATGGAACCTAAGGTTGGCTAATGAGGCATAATCATAAGATTGCGCAACTTTACTGCATCTATTTCTAAACAGCTTGTGTTTCAGAGAGGAAGACTGCATTGTCCTACAATTACCAACACCATTACCTGTTGAAGAAATGGAATATGTCTATAATAGCATCAGAAATCCTCAGGAGGGAGGGAGGGGCGGATGTGGGGCAGCTGATCGCCTGCCTGCCCTGACATGCCCTCTCCGGATTAATTATGCAAGAGCCAGGATTATTTTCAAACACAGGAAAACGGGCTCCGCAGCAGAGGATGTTTACCAGGGGCTGGAGGTGGAAAAAGCGCAGCGGCTGACGTCCTAAGGGTGGCTCCGCTAAGACGAAAAGGAGAAAGAGGAAGCGAGGCTAATCGCTAAAAGATGAGGAGAAAGACAACAGAAGATAAGTTTGGCAACGGGCAGGATGGAGGAAACGATATCAAAGCAAAGACTGATGTCAGACAAGAAACATTGACTATGAAAAGAAAGGGAGAGAGAGAGAAAATAAGAGAGAGAAATTTAAAGGAGCAGATAAATGAGTCCTTCAGCAGCTGGTGAAAGCAAATGAGTGCTATGCAACACCCCTCTGTGACCTACTGACCCAGACATGGCCTCCGCCAGAGGTCAGAACACAAGACAGCCTAAACACAAGTGCAGGGCAACATGAGCTGCAGCTGCGCAGCCGAGCATCCAGTCTCCAACATCACAGACCACTGAGAGGCCAGGTAAACACACTACTTAGAACTGAAACCGTGCTCTTAATCATTGCAGAGAGTAAGGATGTAAAACTATATATTTTATATTATTTTTGTGTACCTTCTTACAATTTGACAGATGCTCAATTTCTGAATCACTGTACAGAGTTCAGGTGATATAGCCTTTGGAGTCTGTGTAGCATGGTGTCCCTGCCCAAGCAGGCAATCGAACCCAGCAGTGAAGGGCAGCGTTGTTACCTACAACACATTAAACTCTAACACTAGTTAAGCACATACACCAATCTTTTAATGAGTTTCTCATAACTCTAATTTGCCCGCTAACTTTGACTGGAAGTTATTCTGTGTTTAAACATCAGTGATTAGACATGTCTTTTGCCCGAGGACTGGTTTCAGATATATATCTGTGCCACGTTGCAGCCGTCACACGCAACATGCTTTAACGTGATAATGTAAAAGAACGTGTGCACTAGGGGGCAGCATCTAAGCCAGACGAGCAACAAAGTATAAACAGAGATTGATTGAGTGTTATATGCTTTAACTGATTGTGGCTTTGTTTTTCACTTTTGTTTTTATTTATTTATTTTTCTGTCTTTAGGATTTTGCTACTCTCCTGTTTCTAAAGGTGTATTAAACCCTATTCGGATGGGATTAGTTTTACCTGTGACCGTGGGGGTAAAGTAATTAGTACCGGATTATCTCAGTAGTTTTAATCTCGTCCCAATAGACCATTTTAGTTATTTTTCTGGAGTGCGTTCCCGTTTTAGTAAAGACTAACATGGGTAATGTAATTTCTCCACAAGAAGTCAGTAATATTTTCTTTTAGTAAAGACTAAAACGGGAGCCTTTTACCTACTGTGAAAATGACCCCAGGTTATTAATCCTGTCCGAATTGATATGTGGCGTAATGCTGCGTCATATCCCGGTTTTTCACTGGTTCTTGAGAGCGGAGGAGCTGCAGGAGGCGTTTAATGTGATGAAATAACTCAGCAGCTGAATGATGCCCTGAATGATGTGCTCAAAAGTTTGTTTTGTGCATCCTTTGTAGCCTCCATGCGTGTTATGAATGTGTCGTGACCATTAAATGGTTTATAATGTGGGTTATAATCACTGTGTGAAGGATTATATTGATGCACGTTATCTGTTATGAAGGACTCGAAGATAAAGTCATTGAGGGCTGTATGTTTTTGGTGTGAGGGCTGATCTCAGAACAGTTGTGACAGTCTAAAAACTCCAGTAGCTCTGCTGTGTCTGATCCATACTGTGTGACAGCAATGTGTGAGTAGAGTAGCCCCTCCCATCTCTGTTTTTTTCACTGCGATTTCTTACCCAGTGCGAATGCACCATAAATATTACTGACTTCTTGTGGAGAAATTACATTACCCCTGTTCCCATTTAAAACTAATCCTGTCTGAATAGCACGTGGACTCTAATCCTATTTTATTACTAGTAAGGACATATTCTATATCGATAACAAAGCATTTTTCTAAGCCGTTCTAGATAAGTGTTTAGTAAATGCCAAAAATGGAAATGGAAATAAAACGAGGATATATTTACTTTTTAAAGCAAAAGTAACAGAACATCACTGACGTTTGCAGCAAATGGGAGACTCACCATTGTCCCACCTTGTGGTATATTTACAAAATACATTTGATTTGTTCAGTAACAAATTTGGAATTTGTGTGTGTGTGTGTGTGTGTGTGTGTGTGTGTGTCTGCTTTTGTCAAAAAAAAAAACTCAATAGATTTAATACAGATTAACACACAGATTCCTCATTTCACTGCAGTTTACAAAGTGAATGAACTTGGTGCATGGAACTTTATCTCCGAATAACCTCAGACATTTTATTGTTCAGCCACACAGTTTTCCTATCCCCAATATTTGAACAGCAGTGTGTTTGTTGTGAAAGTGCACTGCAGCATTAGCGCAGTACTCACGGGGAGGTGTTTGCGCTTTCGGCTGTGTCGCCCCACTTCACGGACCGGAGAGCTGAGCGCTGGCCTCTCTACGGCAGCCACATCCTTCTCCAGCCGGGAGGTCTCAGTCTGCTCAAACGGCACACAGCGTCCATGTCACAAACACACAACACACATGCCCCTAGCCCAGAAGTGTCACACTCATGTCCTGGGGGGGTGGTGTCACAGAGATTAGTGTCCTCCCTCTTCTCACAATCTCGACACAGATTATGAAGGCCTTACTAATGAGCTGGTGAGTCGAGTCAGGTGTGTTACATGATGTGGAATGATACATTTCTAGTGCCGTGGTCCTCCAGGAACAGGAACCCTGCCCTCATCTCTCCAAAGCACATTAAATTCGATCATAATGTGTTTGAAATAAATGAATGTTAGTGTCCAGACGTGTGCAGCTTGAGGAGACAGGGTCGAATAAGATTATTTCCACTGCTTTTTTATGTCAGGCTTCTTTCGACCCAAACTCACCCAAAGGTTGTAGAAGCAAGAACCCCACCGTACAATATTTGCAGGAGTTGAATAGGCTTCTCTTTCGCTCTCTCTTCACAGACGAGGATACTCAGATAATGAGAATAGCCGTGGCGCGTGAATGACACCTCCCTTTTAGCCGCTATGAAGTGAGGATTCTATAGCCGCCGCGCTGACCTACCACTCTCGGCTCCCACTTGACACAGTTACAAAGACATTCGGCAGCTCTTTTTCTCCCCTCCTTCCTTTCCCCCTTTGTCTAAGCACAACTAAGCCGCCCCCAACCAACTCCCACTCTCCTACCAGCCAAGCACCCTAGGGCGTACAGAGGAGAAAAGATGATCCAATGGTGCCACAGTCCTGGGTCTGACTTGAATAGCGCCTGCCTGCTTCAAATCCAGAATGCTAATCACAATACAGAACCTGTCCAACAGGACTGAAGGGTCAGTGGACACAGATACAGAGCAAAACAGCCAAGCCTTCTTATGTGTAATCGGGCCGCCATCAAAATCTCTAATCCTTCATGTTTTTTAACCTCCACATTCACACAATCAGTCTAATCTAGGGCTGGACAATAATTCAATATCAAAATATATAAAGTGTTTCAATAACAATCATGTGATTTTTAAACACTATATTTCAATATACGTTATTTACAGCATCTGTCACTGACACTCAAGGCACTCACATTATGAAGTTAGTTTAAAAATATTAATATTGAGAAAGCCAAGAGAGGTGTATGTTTGATGCTGATGTCATGTTTCTTGTTTGTTGTGGCAGTTTTTCAGTGGACTTTTTTTTTTCTTCTTGTCAATATTGGAAATATACTGTATCATCCAAAACAAAAATATATCATGATATCAATTTTGGCCAAATCTCCCAGCCCTAGTCTAATTCTATGGAAAGTTCAAAATATTAGGGTTACAAATATGTTTTAAAGCATTTTTGTGTAACGTATAACTGTATTGTTGTGCAGTATTAAAGGCTAAGCACCACTTAATGGACCTCCTCCATGGATATTTTACATTATTTGGTTACTGACATATATAAGTATGAATTAAAATGAAAATAGCAGCTTAATTTGCTTTAAAACTGACAATTTTATTAAATTGACAGAAAAACCCGAGCTCGCTACGGAAATTCTTGAACGCAACCGTGACGTCACTGGTGGACAACAGCTGAACAACGCCGCGGTAAAACACCGTTATGACTGACTGTTATGACAGTATCTAGCTGATAGCTAAATAACCAGCATTATTCATGACAATAGCCTAGCAATAAACTAAACTCAAATTTAGAGGTACCGTTATTCTTGTAAATGTGATCGAAGTCGAACTCGAATTCATCCGACACTATAAACCTCCGTAATGCAGCTACGTAGCTGAGTATAATCTGAGCCACCGAGTTTAGCGAGTCAAGCTAACGTTAACTAACACCAACTAAAACAGGCGAAGTGAGTGTCCTTACCCTGTTTACCTCCATGTTACAGAGGCTCTTGAACACCTTTCGTTGGTGTCCTTACATGCCCATATTGTTGGAAAAGCGCCAGTGAAATGAGCTACAGATAACGGAGTGAGCGGATGGTCCTTTCCAAAGTGCCCGTTTAAAGTGGACAAATTTAGTCCATTTTCTGGATATTTGGGGATCTTTGGGACATTTGTGCACAGATGTCCCACTGTACATTGAATGATTGCAGCCAAAAACAACACACCTTTTCGTCATTTTGCATTAAATTAAGTGCAGCTTCTAGAGTTGTTGTCCACCATCTACGTCACAGGCAAGACGCCTATTAGAGTTTCCGAACACCGTGGGGGGGGGGACCAACGGTCTTTTAAACCTTATTCCTTGAATTAGTAAGAAATAACAAGTTTTCTGACTATCAATAAACACAAGTTAGGAACTCAAATTCCAAATTCCTAATTTGCTGTATTTATTTGTTTGACACTTTCATATAGCTGGTGCTTAGCCTTTAAATATGACAATTGTCATTTTATTCAACACAAAAATAACCTAAAATGTTGTTTGAAAACTGCAAGCGAGAAGAATTTATTGTTTACTGCATGTTATACCTGTTGATTTAAAGGAAAAACTAAAAGTGCAGTTTTCCTGCTTCTTTCCCTGACTCTGAGGAGAAACTATCTTGCGCTTAAAAGCTGTTTTGATTTGAATTTCACATTTTTCACATTTGTTGAATATGCATAAATTGGAAAGTTCATCAGCATTTCCTCCTAAAGAGACCAGTAGGAGAATTTTACAAAAGCATTATCATAATTATTCTGCTGGTTCATCACTGCAGAGTCACTGAGATGGTAGATTTAATCAATAACTGGTTTTAAACCTAGTTTTATTGAGACAGGCCTTGTGTGTATTGAAGCCTATTTAAAAGCACATAAACAGGTTTTTAATAATTTACTAGTACCCAATGCAATGCTGATGCTCACTGGCAGCAGCCTCGGGGATGTGACTGGTTGGTAAGGGGTTGCATCATATGCAGTATTCTCACAATATCAGTCCATACTAGGAGTTTCACTCTTACAGAATAATGACGACTGTCGCCTCTTGGTTAGCACATCATTTATAGACACCTTAAACAACTCAAGGGATGAAATATGAAATACTCATTGCTCAGTGCATGTGCACATTAATGTAGGGATCTAGACCATCTACCAAACCACATCTGTGAACTCAAACCACCCAGTCATTTATTGGTGAGATGCCTAAGTCTATTTTATGGGGTAAAATAAGCCGTTCTGATTTTGTTCAGCACCGGACATGCATTCATATGAGAGGGGGTTAAAAAGGTGGGTTGTGGGGAACAGGCGCCGAAATCGGTCGTTCTGACCAGGGCACTTTAGACAGGGAGAGAATGTTGCTGTGAGACTTGCGGGGTTTTGATCGAAGCAGGTCACAGACGTTTTATTAAGATTGGTCCCAGATCTGTGTTCCTTTGTGAAAAAGGTGTAGAACTCATCCCCTTTAATATAAACTTTCCACATGATGCAAATTTTATGATTTTTGACTGTTCTTTTGCTCCTGGTCTCCCCCTACAGTTGAAGAGTGTAATCCACATTTACTGCACAGTCCTGAAATCAAGTCAGGGGGGGTTAACCCTCCTCTATTACAGTTCAGAGGTGGATCTCAGTGATCTTCAATCTCTATATTTAAGGAAAAATATTACCTAGTGCTTCTTTAATAATCTAATTCATTTTAATTTTTTTTTATTGAACGTCTGCTTCAGACACTTCTACACAATCTTGTGGAGTGTGGGTTTAAAGGCCAAATACTGAAAATATATGTAAATATTTCAGAATATCTAGAGCTCTCCGGATAAATACATAACACAACATGGTAATAACGTTCAAATATCACTTGTAATAAATAAATAAATAGTACCGTGCTAAATAGAAACATTTGCCCTAGAAGCTTCAGATTTGTGGATCCCTGTATATTATCCACACTACTATATGTATGTTTATGAAAATGCATTTTGTGTCTATGAGTTACAAATAGCAAATACAGAAATGATGAATTCTGTTGCATACGTTTGATCAAAAGCCATTCTTTCCGAGAGAGAATGAGGGGGTATAATTCTACACACTGTTTAGTGAAAGGAATTCAGTCATGTCAGGGATAATCCAGGCACAAATATCTAGTTGTTCTCTCTGAGTGACCACGTTTTGTGCCTCTAGGTTTGGCAGTGTCTTATTCCTTGAGCACATGACCCTGCTCTGCTCTTCCCACAATGCCTTGCAAGTTAATGGCATTAATATTCAAACGCAAAAACGAGAGGGCTCTAAAATTTGGCATTGCCTTGTGTGAACCCGGTAACACCGTCTATATCCCTGCTCTATTTCTGTCGGCGGGCAGTTATTTAAGGCAAACCCTGTTGCCAGGCAACAAGGCTACGAGCATCCGCGCGGCTCGGCGGGTGGAGAGGAGAATGAATTCCCTATAAATAAGCCGTGCGCCAGCCTCCCTTACACAAGCCAACACCCACGTCACCACACAACACGCCTCGTACGTCCAAGGCCGCGCAGGATAATAAGGCCTGGGTGTTTGCACGCCATGCGTTTACACACGTATTCTGTTGTCCACTGACACTACGTAACCCCGCGGTATTACGCTTCTCAGCCATTCAACAGCTCAGTTCACAATTCATTAAAGAAGGGAGCTGTGGATGCAATAATACAAAAGGCCCGGAGGCTGTCTGGATCGTAAATGGACTGCTTACGTTTGGTATTTGCATGTTTTTCCAGAGGACGGGAGAGAGATGACAGAAGCAGTGGGCAAATTCCTCAATTAAATATTTCCAAATCATATTAAATTAAGACATTACCTTGAAGTGGATGACATTTTGATATTTGGGGGACATATTACATCACATCAGTCATGATATGCTTCTGTACTGACTATAAATAAGAGAGAGAGTGTGTTATAGAGACAGACAGCTCCTGTTCTTTTGTTTGGCGAGCATTGTGCTGGGTAATAGAGCCGAGGGAGGGCAATCCTCCTCGTCCAGGAACCGCAAGGTCTATGGTGCTCTCTGGGTCTTCCATCCACGGATGGCTGTGGCATCATTGGGGTCAAACTCACAGTTCCCCAATGACACGGCTTCATCACTATCACTAAAACACTGTACTCTGGTGTGTTTCAAAAGTGACACTACAGCTTATCTGTCTCAGCTTATCAGATCCTGAGGCTTATCATGTGTTTTGGAAACCCCCTGTGCTACCCTGAGATTTACAGATGGTGATCATTCGGGATCTCTTACCATGAGATTTCCAGCACTGTCACAGTTGAAGTCGGAGCTTTTGAAATTGGAAGCAGTGGTGACGGAGTTGGATGGCATCGCCGAAAGCGTGGAGGTCCAATGGGGCACAAATGATCAAGCGAGAAACCCCCCCCCCAAAAAAAAGAAAGAAAAAGAAAAAGATGAGCTAATGATCCTTCCTTCGTTTGGAGCCCTGCAAGAAAAAGAACAACAGTATATATGAAACAGACAGACAGAAACAAAACAAAAACCACTGCTTAAAGTCTACATTGAATAATAAGATACTTCAAATTTAATTAATTATTTTTACGCCAATGTATTGCATGAAATGAAATCATCTAATTCCAGATACAACTTTTGAGAAAGAGTACATGGTACTCATATTATATCTCTGGGTGTACACAGCCAATATTTATAACATGATTATATATATATATATATATATATATAAAATTATAAATATATAATTTTATAAGGGATGCACCAATTTTTTGGGCCAATAAAATAACCAATAATTAGCACCTTGTGTTTGCCCGATACCAATATTAATAACCGATTAAATTAAGCAAATTCACATTGGATTAAAGCAAAACAAATTATTTGTATCATAGAACAAGCTTTTTCTTTAATATTTGTACATTTCTGCATTTTTTTTTTATTTTAGCGTTTAAGTTTAAGAGTTGTAGCTCATTTATATTTTTATCAAAGATTTACTGCAGGTTCCACATGAATGGTTTCTAGAGGGGCACTAATTAGTGCAGCACCGGGTTTGTTCTGGAGAGCGAGGGGGGGAGAGTGTTTGTGATCGTCTTTCATCGTGTTTCAGTAATAAATTCAGATGCTGAATGACTCCTATGTGTTTTATGAGAAAGGCTCCTGCACTGTGGTGGTTAAAAGAGTGTTTGAGCGAGTGTCTGTAATCGTTTAATTCATAAATTCAGACGCTGAATGACTCCTATGTGTTTTATATGAGAAGGGCTCCTGCACTGTGGTGGTTGAGTGTATCTTTCTGTTGTTTAACCTGCTGTGTGTGTGTGTTTACTTCCAATATTGGGCCGATAACAATAACTAAATAAAATCGACATATTGGTAAATAATATATTGGCTGCCGATATATCGTGCATCACTAATACATATATATAATTACGATATTGATATTAACAATATAAAAACCACAAACAAACATGACATCACCATCAAACATAAACCTCTTGGCTTTGTCCATTTTAATATTTTTAAACTAACTTTAAATTTGAGTGAACAGACAATAGCGCCCTGTAATGACCGTCGACCAGACGCTGTAAATAACGCTTACTGAGATATTGAAAATGTGTTTAAACGTCCTATCATTGTTATTACGACATTTTATATTGTGATATATATTGAAACTCCATTATTGTCCAGTCCTACGGTGAACTAAGAGACGACTTTCAAAGCTCCTCCGTGTGCCTGCGGGATGAGTAGTGCCAGCAAAAATATAGGAGTAGTTCCAAATATAGCTCGTCCTACTGACCTAATCTCATTTGCCTAATCTTGCTCTCATGCACTTTGAATCCAATCATACAAAGCCATGCATTTCCAGAACTGAGAAGTGCTCCGAAATCTAAACCATGTTCTCTGCGTGCCCCGAATAACTGCTCGTTCACTGAACATATGCTATAAATCAGAAGAGACCATTCACAAGTTCCCACACTCAGCGTCTAAACCTGGACTTGTGCATATGAAGCCAAGAGGATGTCCACTTTCCACAGTCCATGCATTTTTGACTTCATCACCAGGGGGACGTTGCCCACAGCTGTAGCCCACTCTCTGTCTGCACCAGAGCTGAAATGGCAGGGGATCCCTAACACCCTCCTCAGGAATGACATCTGAATTCCAGACAGGTTCTGCTATTTCCTATACGTCCCTGTCTCTTCCAGAATTTAAGGGGGGTGGGGGGTGGGGAGGTTGTACAGCATGTAATTTCAGTGTCAGCTTTCAGTGGCATTTATTCCCTGCTACAACCTGGAGACCTGGACTACCCACTCATCCCATTAGACGTAGAGGTCAGTAAATACGCACAGAAAAGGCCTCATATATAATGAGAGGGGACAATATGTCACAATCCTCTATCCGTAGCCCACAGGGGGGTCCAGACGTGGCCCAAAACCACGGTATTTGGCTCTCTCGATGCGCTGGAGGCGTTTTGTCTTCAGCAATGGCACCGTGTCTGCAGCAGCTCGGTCACCTGGGCTCCTGCCATAGCAAAAAAAATAAAAGCGCCTAAAGCGGGGTAAATACCGAAAACCTCGCCGTTAAAGCACACAACAGAGAGTCCCAGCAGGCCACGGTGCCGTCCAGCCTCAGTCCGAGGGGCGGACATCACGCTCAAGAGCACATAGGCTCATGAGCGTCTGGCGCTCACCTCTGCACAAAAGCGCGGAAAGACCAGCCAGCCGCCCTCTCGGCTCCAGACCCGCGACTCTCCACGAGCAGAGAGCCGCCTGGAGCGCGAGACCGCCCGCGGATGAGGAGGTGGGCAATGCGCGGGCGTTTAGAAAAGTGTATCGCTGTGTTATTTACCCGTTTTGCCTCTGTCCCAGGCCCGACCCCGTTTTATTTCTCTTCTCTCCGACTCCCGGATCCTCCTTCTTCTTCTCTCCCCGTCCTCCTCCTCCCGAGCCGGCCAGCGCTCCTCCAGCTGCTCGTCTCTCCCTCTGCTCCCACTGCAGAGAGCAGGAGCAGCGCCACGAGCAGCCGAGACACCGAGGCTCTGAGGGTCCTAAAGCCCGCCACATCACAGCCCTTACACAGACACGCACACAATAGTCGTACATTCACACACACGGGCTCTGTAATGAGTCCCGTACCAACGAACCAACTCAGCACACAGTGATACACAGAGGGTCCTAAAGCCCACCAGCACCACAGGAAACACACACAGTGCAAGCACACAATATCTAACGTAAAACTAACTTGTTTACTGACCAGCTAACTCTACTTTTATTCATGAAGAACCATGATGCTTTTCAGGTTTTTTGTGATGTTTTTAAAATACTCCAAAAATAATTATTAATTTTTTTCCCAAACATGTCTGTGTATTTAGTTGTGTTTATATAGTCCCCTTATGGGTATTACACATTCTTCATGTGCTGTCTCCATGGGAGTTGAGGGAGGCGGAGCTAATGGAGCAGCCAATGATGGGCATCCTCCTCCCCTAAAGTTATGAGAGACTTGGGAGATCTAGAAAGTTCTTGGGTAGAGTGCTTTGGAGTGCTTTAAGGGACTGTGTGTGTGTGTGTGTGTTCACCCAGTCATCAATGAACCCCTTAAAACTTATAAATGTTTAGTTATTTCCAAGAAAAAAGCCCACTAATGCCATAAAAATGGCTTTGCTGTTGCTCCAAACCTTTAGCGCTAGCCTCTGTTTCCACCCAGATCCCCTGCAGCTGGAAAGCCCCACCCTGAGAGTTGTCAGGATTGTTTCTTTTGGTGTGTGATGTATGAAATCCTGTCTCTCTGAATCTGTGTTTTGGAGACCGAGTTTGGAAATGCTCAGCCATGGGGCATCACTGCTTATTCACTCACACACGCCACACAACACCGTAAACCTGAATAAGTGCAGAACTCAGAAAAGTTAAGGCAATCGGTTGCCTTCAAATATTTAAGTTCATAAACTCAAATGTCAGAAGTATGCATAGGCATTTACTTTAAGTGTCTACAACTTCATTTAACGCTTAATACAACTCAAAAATAGGTTTTTCTGGTGTTCAGTACTATTACGTTCTGTTAACAAATTTGACCATAAATTCAGTCATTGTCTGTAACCAAGGCGCCAGCCCATCTCAGGGCAACACACACTCACACCTACAGACACTCCTGCACGGTCAGTCCACCTACCAACGTGTGTTTCTGCACTGTGGGGGAACACACCAAACTCCTCAGGGCAGGAACCCAACGCAGGTCTCGAACCCACGACCCCAGAACCCTGGAGCTATGTGACAGTGAATTTTCCTGCCCCTCGCACTGAGATAAACACGTGAACCTGTCCACATTCACTAACAGCAGTGAACCATCTTCCAACTTGGTTGAAAATTACTGCACCGTACTACACCTACGTCTGCAGACGACATGCTGCATAAACTCATAACATTTCAGCTATTTTTACGTAAAATCACAAACAGGACTCAGTTAAATCAATATATTACAGTTTCTCAAACTCAAAAAGAAAAAATAGTTGAAAATAATTGAATTGTTTAAAGGTGGTGCAACTAAGAGCTAAGACAAATCCAGCTTTTGTAGTCTTTGAACAGCACTACACCAAAATCTGAGCTCTGCATTTAACCGTGTGTTTATGGAGAGCATCAAACAACTCCTGAAGACGTAGGTTTGCACAGAATTCTTGCACATTCTGAATTGTAGCATACGTTAATGTGTAATAAAATATAGATTATAAGATCTAGCGGCCACTCGTTTGACGATAAAGGAGCATTGAAAGTGACCTAAAACACACTGATGTTACAGAGCGAACAGCCTCATCAGGCCTCAGAAATAACCCCTACTGGACACAGCAAAAAGACAGCACACGTCAGGGCTATTCGACTCTGATTTCACATCAGCAAAAACCTGAGGGCAGTTAAAGTGGAATTCCACTGATCTTTGTACGTTTCTCTACAGATAAAGGGTGGGTTTATTAAACAAAGTCATTATCTGCAGAGAAACATGAATTATTTCTTTAAAATGGTGGTGATAGGAACCAGGGGACTATTTGGCCTCATGGCACCCTGCACATGCATGTACCCCTCCACCAGGACACATTAAGCTCCAAACTCTAGGCTGGATTTTTCGGATGTTATGTCAAAATGCAACCTTCATTTAGAGAGTTTTACCCAGTTAGAGTCTTACCTACATTTTCCTTCAAAATGTGTGTGAGAGAGGGAACATGGGAGAGGAAGCAGGAAAATACAGAGAACAGAGGAAGGGAGGAAAGCAATGGGCAAAGAGAGAGATAGAGAGGTTTGTAGCAGGTAAAGCTGGTGGTCTGATGTGGTTCAGTGAACTGGAAGCGGCTGCCCAGCCGGCAGTGTGACACAACAGACCGCAGACTGACTGAGACAGGCCCGGACACGTGAAGAAGGATTCACTCACCAGCTCCTCTTTCTGATGTTCCTCTCTATCTTTCTTTCATCCTCTTTCTCTCTCTAACCTACTTCTCATTCTCTATCTCTCTTCTTTTTCTCTCTTCACCTACTTCTCATCCTCTCTCTTCACCTACTTCTCATCCTATCTTCACCTATTTCTCATCCTCTCTTCACCTACTTCTCATCCTCTCTCTCTCTCTTCACCTACTTCTCATCCTCTCTTGTGAAGGTTTGTCCTGGTTTTGATGGCCCTGAGTCTTCTACTGAAGGGAAGCCTTAGATGACCTCAGCTAACAGTTTGCATCATCTTCCACATGGAGGTGCAGCATTAGCAGCTCTTGCCCATCACCCCTGTGTTTGTGGTGTGTGTTGCCCGTGTTGGGAGTTAAACCCAGTCTGCTGCATGAAGAGCAATGTTCTTAAAAAATATCCATTTATGCATCCATTCATTTAAATGCTACTGCAGCCACTTGATCCTCATGGAGGTCGTGGTGGATCCCAAACCTACCTGGAATCATTAGCACGAGGAGCACTGCGCTAATACACAGGTTGGTAGCTGGACTGGCAGTGTGAAATCATCCACAGGTGTAAGTGTGTGAGTGACTGGGTGAGTGTGTGAAATCGTCCACATGTGCGAGTGACTGGGTGAGTGTGTGAAATCGTCCACAGGTGTGAGTGTGTGAAATCGTCCACAGGTGTGAGTGACTGGGTGAGTGTGTGAGTGACTGGGTGATTGTGTGAAATTGTCCACAGGTGTGAGTGTGTGAGTGACTGGGTGAGTGTGTGAGTGACTGGGTGATTGTGTGAAATTGTCCACAGGTGTGAGTGACAGGGAGAGTGTGTGAAATTGTCCACAGGTGTGAGTGACAGGGTGAGTGTGTGAAATTGTCCACAGGTGTGAGTGACAGGGTGAGTGTGTGAAATCGTCCACAGGTGTGAGTGACCGGGTGAGTGTGTGAAATCGTCCACAGGTGTGAGTGACTGGGTGAGTGTGTGAAATCGTCCACAGGTGTGAGTGACTGGGTGAGTGTGTGAAATCGTCCACAGGTGTGAGTGACAGGGTGAGAGTGTGAAATCGTCCACAGGTGTGAGTGACTGGGTGAGTGTGTGAAATCGTCCACAGGTGTGAGTGACAGGGTGAGAGTGAAATCGTCCACAGGTGTGAGTGACAGGGTGAGTGTGTGAAATTGTCCACAGGTGTGAGTGACTGGGTGAGTGTGTGAGTGACTGGGTGATTGTGTGAAATTGTCCACAGGTGTGAGTGACAGGGTGAGTGTGTGAAATCGTCCACAGGTGTGAGTGACAGGGAGAGTGTGTGAAATTGTCCACAGGTGTGAGTGACAGGGAGAGTGTGTGAAATCGTCCACAGGTGTGAGTGACAGGGTGAGTGTGTGAAATTGTCCACAGGTGTGAGTGACAGGGTGAGAGTGTGAAATCGTCCACAGGTGTGAGTGACTGGGTGAGTGTGTGAAATCGTCCACAGGTGTGAGTGACAGGGTGAGAGTGAAATCGTCCACAGGTGTGAGTGACAGGGTGAGTGTGTGAAATTGTCCACAGGTGTGAGTGACTGGGTGATTGTGTGAAATTGTCCACAGGTGTGAGTGACAGGGTGAGTGTGTGAAATTGTCCACAGGTGTGAGTGACAGGGTGAGTGTGTGAAATCGTCCACAGGTGTGAGTGACTGGGTGAGTGTGTGAAATCGTCCACAGGTGTGAGTGACTGGGTGAGTGTGTGAAATCGTCCACAGGTGTGAGTGACAGGGTGAGAGTGTGAAATCGTCCACAGGTGTGAGTGACTGGGTGAGTGTGTGAAATCGTCCACAGGTGTGAGTGACAGGGTGAGAGTGAAATCGTCCACAGGTGTGAGTGACAGGGTGAGTGTGTGAAATCGTCCACAGGTGTGAGTGTGGGAGTGACTGGGTAATTGTGTGTAATTGTCCACAGGTGAAAACAAACAAAGAAAACACACACACACATTGTGCTTTTAATATATCTCACCTTTAATCATTTACAAAAAAGACATACATCGGCGGGACACAAATTTATGATTTTGAAAATATGTCAAACATTGCATTAAACAGTTAATACAGCAGCAAAGCCCTAAAACCTCATGAATAAACAAGCATCATTTCAAGTCTTGCAAAAACAAATTGTATAATTACAATGAGAAACATTGAAAGAAACACAACAGCGTGGTTAAAGTATTGGTTCGTCCACCAAACGTCCAGTTCCCGAGGCTGTGACACACTAACAGAGGTGGTACATCACTGACCTCGGGGTTAATTATGCGAACAAGTGTCAGCCTCTTAATAGCACTCAGTTACTGGTAACACTCTCTGTGGACTACTTCAGTAAATTCATAATCAATTGACTGTGGGAAAACACAAACACACAGAACGGAGACGCAGAGACACGCTAAAGGTTGGCAAACGGTTTGGCACGAATTGAAAAGGCAGAACAAGAAGATTTCCAATGAACACAGATAAATAATCGCATTCCTACAAAGTCACATACTAAAACTCCTATCTAAGCGCTGACTTGCACATGTGCGGAGCGTTTTTTATTTATTTATAGAGCACTTATACAGTACATCTAGGCACACCTACATCATAAGATTGCATTCATATTTGTAGCAAATGTTAGAACATGGTCATTCATATCCACCTCTAGGGCACGGTTCTGTTGGATCCCTAACTTGATATCAGCACAGTAATGGTTAAATGATTAAAGTAAATTACTTATTCTTCAAATTACCTGCTTGTTTCAAGACTCTGTCACCGCTGTGTGTTCACAACGATGTGAAGCTGCTACCTAAATGGTCAGCTTCCTGTCTGTAAGCCATACACCGAATATGATCAAAAACAGAACAGAACGAAACCCACCCACCTTCACCAAGAAGACATTAGTTTACACCGTGTAAAATATTAAATGAACACATCGTTTTTATGAGAACTCATCCATCCATAGACTAAAGAGCGTAAAGAGTGCCTTTGTGTAAAAATGGATCATTGCCTATTGCCCATCTATAATCTCCCCCACAAGTGGTCTCTTAAATAATTCATAATTAATATCCTACACCTAAAATCACCGAATTTCTAATCGACATCCTTCTAAGGATTGAATCTAATCTTCACATTCATTATCAGTCATAACTCTAAATAATATTCATCTTGATCTGCAACCAAACAGAACACAATTATATACATCAGAGGGTTTGGATGAACCTGAATCTGATTCAAGTACAGTATGCTCCTGCTGTTCATGACTGTAAAGCTCTGGTTTGGAACTAACACTTTCTCAGCTGATGTATTTAACAGATATGTAGGTACGATCCCTTCCTGCTGAGCATCTCAGTTTCCAGTTCTGTTTCTCTACGCAGTCTAACACAGCAAGCTCCTGCAGCACCCCTCGTTTCACCACCACCCTCGGCCAATCAGGAGCTGCCAAGACGTTTTTTTTTTTATGTCCTGTGCTAATCTTTGACCTGCGACCCTTGTTCGGCCGATTTGTTCACAGGCTCTGCTACTACGTTCCAGCTCCTTCCATAGTCCCTGAGCACCGGTTTCACTTATTTAGAGACACTACTGTTAACTTAAACATGCTTCTAAAGAAGCTTTTACAGAGGGTGTCCACACTTATCTTAACATGACATAGATATGGAGAGGATTCCCAAAGTTAAGCCTTTATTCGCGCTTGAAGGGCGGTTTTCAAAACCCCAGCATCATAAAAGTCATTCAGAGTTTGGATCTACGGAGACAGGTCAGAGTTATTCGCGGATGTGGTGATAAGAACCAGACGTCCAGAAGATATTTCATGACTCGAAAAGCCACATCAGGTTCTCCCTGAAGCCTAAAGTATATGGTACATAACATAAACATACAATTATTTTTTAAATATTTACTTCTATTGTACGATTAAAATAGTGCTTAACCCTCAGAATGCACATATTTTGGTTTGGAATTTCAGATTCAGTAAATACAATGTCCAGTATCTCTATCTGAAGTCCCCTGGTTCCTATCACCACCACTGAGTCTGTGAGTTTCTGTCTAACGACCCGTTTAAAATCAAAACACCGAATTTCTTTGTGCATATGTCCACAAATGAATTAGGCAGAGCTTTTGAAAAACTGGAAACCGGAATGGAATTCCCTTTAACAGACCCTCCTTCATAGCTCCACGCGGCTGGAATTTGACAAGACTTAACTGGAAAGCTGGTGTACAAAATAACAGTGGAGTCAGATCACACACACATAACAACGACTGGCTTAACTTAGCATCATCATAGAAATCCCTGACAAACACCTATAGGCTCTGAAGGAAAGCCCTGATCTGGCGCATTATCACGGGTTGAGTGTGGTAGCAGCAGTTCTGAAGAACGTGACCGGATGAGGAGTAGCCCACCTCGGTCAAAATAAATGCCACATGCAGGTTAAAGACAAGGCTCCTCTGATTTTAAAATGCATGCAGAAAACTCAAACAACACAAGAAGTATCACTAATCATACAAAATCTTCATCCAGAGGAGGAGGAGGACACAAACGGGAGATAGCTGCAGCTGAGATCGGTCAGACGCTTCCACTGACTATGCACAGTGCCACTCGTGTTTGAGACTGTAATCAGTAAAGTTCAGTGTGACGAAGCACAGACAAGCCTTCGCGGTCATGAATGAGATTGGTACATAATTACAACGGGTTTATACAGAGAAGACATATATATATATAGAGCTATATATATTTATATATTTATATTCTCCTTAGTAGATACAGCTTGCTCTCTGCAAAATGTGATGAAGTGTTCGTTTCACATAGTGAAACCCGGTTGGGAAGAGCATGCATTACTCTACGTGCTAATGCCGGGAAAAACGCTCGCTGCTGGTTCTCGCCAGTCACATCCAGACGTCTAGAACGAGGGAGTGGAGTGCCTGTTCCCATAATGCCTCTGCGATGACACTGGACAAAACACAGGCCAAGGTTAGGGGTTGGGAGCACTCCTTGATAAAGACACATTCCAGACTCAGGCACTGCTCCGTTCGGCTGCTGTGGGATGTGAAGGGAGTACTACTGTGTAGTGCTGTGTTCTGTTATGAGTTACTAGTTATATTTATCCCTACATCTTTACACAGACTCGAAGCTGGTGCATGAGGAAGTCTCTTTAGAACTGAGTGACGTAGAAGCTGGATTGCTTCTTCTTGCACTAACACCTCGTCTAGTCCTAGAGCCTTTGTTGTTTGTTGTGTGGAGGAAGAAAGAGATGAGCTTTTCTGTTTTACAGATGTGGATTAAAGGTGCCTTGCTCTGGCATCTCTTCAATGACTGTTTTTACAGCTGAATGATAAATGACTCACAGAGGAAGTTGGTGTTCAACTAAAGACACAGGAATTAAAGATGTCATTGTGGAGGAGGAGGAGGAGGAGGAGGATGACTCACCTTTGTCCCTTCCGTTGCGCATGTTCACCTCCTCGTCTTCCAGGCCGTCATCGACTGTAGATGAACGCATTGAGAAAAGCAGTGCAGAAGTTACGCGATTTAAACGTTGACATAATTCGTACAAACATGACACAACCTGTCAGTTCATTTGGGCATTTGTTTGGATCAGTATGCCACATATTCAGTGCCCTTCTCACACATTAAACCATCCCATGCTGTTCTATACTGTAAATATTAAGAATTCCTCTCTAAACCATAAGTAAAAATGACGGGGAACCGTTCCTCCACCAATTCCCAGTCTGTTACATCAACATATAACTGTCTTTGAGCGAGACAAAAATAGCTGTTTACACACTGCCATAGAACAAAACACATGTGGTTCCCTAAAGAACTATTCAGTTGATGGTTCTTTAGAGAAATGCATGAGTGGGAAGCGCCTTTATGAAGTTTAAAATAAACTCCCCACATCTGTTTTTCTTTAAAGTCAGGAATTCAAATTCAAGTTCTTCAAATTCAGGAATTCTCTAGTAACTCTAGCATTATTTAAAAAATGTGTGAGGGGGTCTGCATGCGCTACCACAGACCCAGTCCCCCAGACTCTGAGGAACTCCTGAAACTATGTTGGTTCACACAGGAAAACAGAGTGGTCATACTCTTAAGAGAGCAGCGCCTTACACCCACAATCCCAAGACTCAATAATCAATTCGGATTCGGAGGAATCGATAGTTTGCTCAACATTGGGAACCGATGCTCCTCCTACTGAGCAACCAGGTTCGTAAACAACTACTACTTTCTTGTAAACACACATCTGATTTTTATAAAGCCAGTGCAGTACCTGAGTGGAGCTCTTTTACCAGTGATGACATGGTATTCGTGATTGAGTCGGCAGCCACCAAAAGATCATTCCGGAGATTTCTAGGTACACCTGAGAAACAGGAAAGTCCACAGGAACGTTTTTGTTCACAAAGGTGCAAATAATACAAATGTGTCCAGTACTGTGCAACTTAAATTCACTGTAAAAAAATATGTGTGTGTGTGTGTGTGTGTGTGTTATCATGGCTCTCTCACCCTGAGAGAAAGCATCCAACACGTCATCACCAACTCCAGCCAGGCAGTCTTGCGGTGTGTGTGTGGGTGTGGAGCCGGCGGAGGTGGAGCGGATGGGCATGGGCATGGTGCAGCTGGCACTGTGGCTGGGGGAAGAGTGGGGAGAGCCCCCTGTCTGTGCCTGTGGCAGAGAAAGAACTCAGTTAAAAACCTTAAAACCATAACAGCATTTATTTAAACCACTAATGGTATTTACTGTGTAATTCATTTCAATCACAGCATTCTCCCCCTGTCTAAACCGCCCTGCTCAGAAAGCCCTGTTTCAGCACATGTTCCTTTAAACGATAATGAGCCGCTCGCTGTTCACCTCGACCCCGAGTGCACAGCAGTGAGGAGCAGAAGCTCTGTTTTTTAGCCGTTTTTGCTTCGCTCTCATTTTCTCCGCGCTTGATTTGTCTGTTTTGCTGCGTTTAACCTCATCTTTGTGCTCTCACATAAACGCGGGTCCAGCGCTGTGATTGGACAAACTCAGGCAAGGGGGCGGGGCAATTCTAAAGTCTCTGCACTTGATGTTTTTCATAACATGACCTCTTTAAACTGCTGGCAAAGCAGCAGGACTCAGCCCTGATTCTGAAACATGAATGTCCACCCACATCCTTCCACTTCTAGCCACTGCACAGACAATGCTATCAGTGCTAAAACACCTACAGACACACCATCAGCATTAAATCTCAGGCTTGTCCTGATGGTGTACGTTCTTCGTGCACCTTATTTGGCCCCGGCGCTAACAGAGAGCCATGTGTGTGCCATTAGAGGAGCGAGCGAGGAGGGGGGGGCGGTGAGGGACTGAAGAAAAGGGGCACTGTGTCCCGCGGATCGGTGCAGGGCCCAGGGGCCGTGGCGTGGTGCCAGGCAACAGATGGCTGGCCAGACTGCAGTCACATTAGAAGCGAGGTGGTTAGCTCACATGAAAGGCGAGCAGGTCTCTGATATTTGGCAGGGAGACGTGTCCCTCCGCCCAGCCAGGGAACAAAGCTTGGGGAGCTAGCCGGGAGAAGCTAGCGATTGTGGGCCTGACTCTAAAGGCGTACGCCATAGGGAGCGCTCCACTTTATTCATAATGGCCTCTAAAAGCCTGTTTCCTTTACCATTAGCGGGTCATTGTGGTAGAGTTCAGTACCTTCCTGCTTCCTATGTGGCGCTGCAGTGACAGGGAGTCCTGCTATATTTATAGTCAAAGAAGATTAAGAAAAAGCGAGGCTCTGAGCTGCGCTTCTCGCTACACACAATAGAAACGGCTTTGTTTTCAAAGTGAAGTATGTTTCGGAAAACTCCCACTGACTCAACTGTGTTTACCTCTTGGATTTCCATGTTGGAATAACTTTCTACCTCTGCTCTGAAAGCACGCACTGCCTGTTCCCCTGCCTCACTGTTGTTCCCTAACCGTTATGGCAGCATTAGCATTTACCAAAGAACTTCCTACAAAGCTACCATCCTCAGTGAATAAATCACAACTTTTACAGACCTGTAATTTAATGCAATGAGAGCATTTTCAGGTGTACAAAGCAGATAAGAAAGAGTCACACATGCCTCTATCCTGTCTATTTCATGCAGCCCTACTGTATTATTTGATATTAGTCTCTCATGCACAGTTTCAGCTGTTAAATATCGACAAACGAGGCTTTAACGCAGCGGGGTCCACTTAGTTCAATGAGGACTTGTTAGTTAGAACATGCAAAACTATTGCTCGTGCACTAGCGAGAGATTTGCATCAGATTGCTATCTCTGTGCACTACAGCAGAGCTGCGAGTGAAAGTAGGCCACTGTAATGGGTTATTTTCTTCAACGTTTGTTTCCTATTATCTATTAATTCTGTGAAATGTCGGGCAAGTGGGTTCTCTTTACATTTTAAGCATGTTAAATTACACTTCTCCAGCGTTTTTCAACTGAATCTCTCTCTACTGCATCTGTAGCATATGGTCGACACAGCATTTCAAGCTAATGTTATATACAGCGAGGTGGAGAAGCGGGTTTGGGACCTGAAGGACGCTGATACGACCCCCTGGATAAGCCTGAAAAATGGGGGGTGGGGGAGGGGGGGTTTAGGGTCAGTGCTTTCACCTCCTTCAACATTCACATCTACATTGTACTTGAGCAAAGCGTTTAAGCTGCAGCTGCTCCCTGGGCACTGGTGTGTGCGTGTGTGTGTGTGTGTGTGTGTATGTGTGTGCGCCATAGCTGGGTTTAATATGCAGTCCAGATTTTGTTTCACTGCGGTGCAACAATAATAAAAGCCCCTTTCACATTCTCAAAGGGAAAGGGATCCAAAACATTTTCATGATCTACAGATGCAGCAGATGAAGATCAAAGGGGACCTCAAGTGAAATTTCAGATTTTCTGTAGGATTCAATTGGTAAAATTCAGGGGGATTTCTTTAAATGATCAAAATTGTCCACAATGTCTGTGATAGGAACCAGACATCCAATGAGTTTCATGCCTCTAGAAGCTAGCTCACATTAATGTATTTCACACAGTGGTTAAAAATAACATGAATAATGCCTGAGACATTGTTTTATAACAGTTGAGAGGCATGGTTTTGGCATAAACTGCGTTCCTTATTACGTTACAACAATCTAAATGAGAAAATCATTTGCAGAAATGAGAGCAAACGAGGTTCCCCTTTAAGTCGAAAGACTCTGGTGCATTTCTTTAAGCTCTTTGTTGTGGTCCTCATGTAAAAGACTCAAGGCAGGACACAGGAACACTTACGGCCTTCTGCTCTTCATCCTGTCAGCCAGCGGGTAGGAGAGAGCAGTGAAAGGAAAACGATTCAGGAGAGAGACGGAGGGAAAAAAAGAGAGCGAGAGAGGGAGAGAGGGAAAGAGAGAGAGAGGGCAGAATGAGTGAAGGAAGAGAAGATTCACGATCAAAGGAGAAGCAAGTCTAAAGGCTGAACACTGATCTGACTGTGAGCCAGAAGACCAGGGTGAGTGTGCTAAAGAAAGCCACGTTCACTCAAAGCCAAAGAAAAAAGAGCCGTGCTAACACAGTCAGAGCTGGTTGTACCTTCAGCAGCCTCATGAGACCCTCCAACTGCACCATCAGCTCCCGCCTGCTCTCCTGCAGCGCTGACATGCGCTTCTCCAGCTCGTCCTTTCTGTGCCTGCAGAAAACACACAACGCTTTACTGAGATATATCCTTTTTTTCGTATATAAAAATGCACATTATATTAGTTAGTACATTAAAGTGACTTTGTGTAATTCATTCATTCATTGTCTGTAACCGATTTTCCAGTTCAGGGTCACGGTGGGTCCGGAGC
Source organism: Hoplias malabaricus (assembly GCF_029633855.1). Taxonomy (NCBI): domain Eukaryota; kingdom Metazoa; phylum Chordata; class Actinopteri; order Characiformes; family Erythrinidae; genus Hoplias; species Hoplias malabaricus. The sequence continues at coordinate 79,345,716 of NC_089800.1, forward strand.
CTACCCGGAATCACTGGGCGCAAGGTGGGAACACACCCTGGAGGGGGCGCCAGTCCTTCACAGGGCGACATTCACTCACACACTCACACCGGCTTTGTGTAATGTATAACTGTAATTCAAATTCAGATATTCTCCTGCGTTCATGGCATTTTTTTCATAACTGTTGAACAGTATTAAAAGTGACAATTGTCAATTTATTCAACAAAAAAATAACCTACAAATTAAGTAACACCTGGAGGTGGCGCCAGTCCTTCACAGAGCGAGACACACACACACAAATACCCATTCACTCACACCTACAGACACAGGGAGAACACACCACACTCCTCACAGACAGTCACCCGGAAGAAACCCACACAGACACAGGGAGAACACATCACACTCCTCACAGACAGTCACCCAGAGTGGGGGGACCCTATAGCTGTGTATCATCAACACTAACTGTTGTGCCATCATTTTGCATTAGTTATATATTACATAAAAATGCTTTATAATAAATATGTATACCTAATATACATCATATATCCTTTAAACAATGCACTATAACCATGTACACACTGCCATTAACTAGTGAACTGACCTCTCTAATGTTCTTCTGCCTGAATGTCATCAAAAAAGTCCCAATATCAAGTGTAAAGCCTTATTAGAAAAGTACAACCTGTTGCTTTCAAAAAATGTTTTAATCTGGGTAGGGAAGGGCCCAGGCAAAAGGGTTAATGACCCCCTGCAAAACACACCACAGTTTAATACGCTCTCAGTTAAAAGCCCCCAATCGCTGTCTACATGATTGTCAAACACACACACACACACACACACTCTATGACCCGATATATTACCTTTTCCCCCAGTTCCAGTCCACTGTTACTAGTGTTAAATGTTACTGTTTCCAAGTTTCTAATATGTTACACCCTGCATTTACTGTATGTATCAATATTTTATTGCTTATTTCATATTTATGTTCTTCTTAAACTTTTAAAATTGTAACCCAGGCTTTGACAATGCAAATGTAACTAATTTGTCATGTCAATAAAGCACCGTGAATTGAATTGAATTGAGTGCCTGACTCAATCGACTCCTACACGCCCTCTGGTGCCCAAGAGTGTTACTACACTGTGAGTACAATGTGACTACAGGTTGTTGAGCCGCTTCCACAATTCTGTGATATTCCACCGATCTGTCCGTTTATCAGATTCTCGAATCCAAACATCACGACACGGTCCCCATTCTCACATATACTGTTTGATGTTTTATCTGCATAAGATAACACAAATTTACAAGAGTATACACTAAGTAAAAGATCATTTAGGACACTGGTTCTCGAACTTTTTCTATCATTCCCCACCTCAGACGAAGGGGAATTTCCGTGCCCCCAAAAATGGTAATAAATACACAAGCAAGTTGACAATTTTCAAATTTATTTAAGTAACATCAATTTCTATCGCTAAATCAGTAGCTAAACACTGTAACAACAGATACATTAACATCAATGTTAAACAATACTGACAACTGGCCACTAATTAAACTGTGCTTCAGTTTCTCACTGTTATATTTGCTGAGTCAAAGCCCACCCCATACTCAAAATATCAGCTATAAGCTGGTTCCTGTAGATAAGGCAGTAAAATACTGCATGTATAATGATATGGAACATCATTTGATTAACATTAACGTTAGAGACGCTGTGTCCCAAACACACTATGGAACATTACATACTACACTACAGAAACACTGCTAAGGGTGGTATCACTATATATGTATAAATTCATACTATTCAGTGCCAACCCGGTCTCACACCTATTCGTGACATAGTCACTTAGATATATAGGGGACTGCAATTCGTGACATAGTCGCATATTTTCGACATTTTATGTGACAATATCACGATCATATGTGAATGGGCAATTACCATAAAAACCGCCATATCGGTGCCATATCGACTACTGATGTGTAGACTGACCAATGAAATGTTTACAGAGAAGGTTATCGACCAATAACGGTAGCTCTACAGTCAGACCGTCCAATCAGAAGATTTTAGGCTACTTCACCACGCCCCCTTCTCTTTCAAGTGAACCAAACGGAGTAGCGGAGGGAGGGACTAGTTTGTGAACGAAACGTTTCTCCAAATTCTATGTAAACTCTAGAAAAACAAAATCCCGGACGTTTGTGAAATTCCGCCAAGACATTTTTTAAGTCTAAAAAAGAGGACATGTCCGGGTAAAAGAGGACGCCTGGTCACCCTACTTAAGGCGTCATTACCATCCGTTAATACCACGGTCTTATTTTTATTTACGAAAAATATAACGTTACTAATTCATTATTTGCTAAAAATATTAAAGCAAATAACGGCTAGAGAAATGTCCTTTTCAGTATTAACCTTTTGAAAACTAGACAAAATAACGTTAAGTGAAAGAAATGTTCTCGTTAGAGTTAAAGCTAAAGTAGGACACCAATAATAAACATTGCTTAGGAGAAATATTATTAAATACTTTATGCCTTTGTTGGAATAAGAACCTATGTTATGTAATTCGCATTATGCCTTTTTCTATGTTATGAGGAATGACGCCTGTAATGAGGAAGTTTTCGTCATTACCCATACATTTATGATCGTGATATTGTCGCATTAAATGTCGAAAATATGCGACAATGTCACGAGTTGCGGTTTGGGACACAGCCAGAGACTAACGTTAACTTGCTGCATGTTTAGAGCGCTTCCTCAGGACCTGAACACAGTTAATATTAACGTTGACTAACTCTCAGATCCTAACAGTTATCTATATACAAGCCGCTTTTATAACTGTAATTATCCGCCGTTATTATCTGTTGTGCTCTTGTTACTGACCTCCAGCCCAGAGCTGGTAAACACTAACTTTATAAACCAGACTCTGACGGTGAAGAGGAGGCCAGTGAACTTTTATGGGTGGAGCAGCTTTATATTTGAACGGCGCCTTAAACCTTCTCTGACTCGCAGCCAAAACGCGGTAAACACGGTGGCGCATTTTCAAAATAAAAGTTTGCGAATAAAGGTATATTTTGGTTCCAGGCAAGCTAGCTACGTTTTTCTGGTCTAATGTTCCTTTATTATGTTTCAGGGATATTAATAAATCCATTATGAGTGGGTGCTTTTTACTGAGTAAGTTTTATTAGCAAATTAGAAAGGCATCAATAAAGACAGGCTCATTAATACACAAATATTTATTCAGATTCCTTGCGCCCCTACTGCAATACCCACACGCCCCACTAGGGGGTGCGCCCCACATTTAAAAAAACGTTGCTTTAGGGGTTCTAAAGACAAACCCTAACCCATCAAGGTGCATCCAGCAAGCTTTTATTGCTTTGTTAAATGTTTTTGGAAGGACCACATATGCTTTTAAAAGTATCTTGGCACATTAAAGGCTCCTAGAAGTGTGTGTGTGTGTGTGTGTGTACCGGAGCAGGCGTAGTTCTGCGAGGAGAGTGGGGTTCTGTTGGGCTTTCTCTGGTGTGGGTTGCGAGGCTTGTTCATGCTCCAGACGCAGCCGCTGGATCTCCTGAAGGATCTCCCTATCGGTCAGAACAGGACATTTATGAAAGTTCAACACACCCGCTGCCCACCCACCTCCCACCAGAAGGGCCTCACATGGTTATGTGCCTTCTATTTAAAGTCCAACACTGTGCAATGAAATTTCAAGCTGCAGATAAGAACTTTAACGGCTCATATCATATGGTCAAAGTTGGTCTACACCTGGGGATGAGCTTGAAATTCACAAGCAAATGACAGGATGCAAATTTTTAAAAACTTATCCCTGCATTAAAGGAACACTAGGTAAGATTTTGTTACTTGGGCCCCACCTAAAGTGGCAGAGCATTTAATAAAATCAGCGGGAGAGGGTTCCTACCCACCTCCAAAATTTACATTGCATTTTCTGCTGTGCTGAGCCTGGAGTAACAACAGACAGAGGCTCTGTTCTCTCTATTACAGGTCAGTGAAGCATCAAACAAGTTTTGAAGCTGTTATTTTTAGGGTAAAAATACTACCTAGTGTTGCTTTAAATTGTGAAGAAATGTGTATGTCCCGAGAGTACCGTCCCCTTACCCTGGACCTGTACAACATACCTCGCCTGGTAATAGATGTGATAGATAACTCTACGCCTCCTTCTAAAGGGCTATTACCACAGTCATTAAGCAGTATCAATGAACATAATGAGCTAGGTCTGATTTCAGAAGCATGCTCATGAATGCAGACACGCAGCTGTGAGAAAAGAAACAAAAAAATAAAAAGTGACACATACCTATTTTTATTCTCCAGCTCGGCGATGAGCTGCCTCTGTTGCTTGTTGGCATCAAAGTTGAAGCTCAGGTCAGTGGGAGGGCACTGCTGCAAGACACAATGATGAAGGGAGTTGAAAAGGAAGGCCACTATTAGATCAACACACTGAGTGACAGGCTGCACACAACAGAGGCACACAGCGCCTGCACGCACACAAAGGAGAGGCAGAGCAGACGCAGGAGCTCCAAAGGCAGAGGGATAAATGTGTCCTTTCAAATGGCCACTAAGTTTTTTCTTCGGAGTCCCTCCACAGCAGCTGGGGCTGTGAAAGCGATGAGTCTCCAGAGCAGAGGTGACATATGAAAAAGAATTTTGTGTGTGTGTGTGTGTGTGTACCAGGAATACAAACTCACCTTGTGGGGAATTGTTTTCCTTGTGGGGACCCCACAATGTAAATCATTACATTTTAAAGAGGAGACGTGTTCTAAAGTTGGGCTTAGGGTTAAGCTACAGGTAGTAGTTCTTAAGGAAAATTAATGTTACGTCTCCACAAAATGAATGGAAGGCTATGTATTGTCCTCACAATTCACAGATACAAGATTGTGTGTGTGTGTGTGTGTGTGTGTATTAAAGGATACTTACTGTAGAATTGCTAGCTTCAGCGGCCAGACGGGCAGCATAGCGGGCAATGAGACGATGCTCTTCATCCAGCCGGCTGGGACTCTCCAGAGTACTGCTGCCACAGAGGGTGAGAGAGAGAGAGAGAGAAAGAGAGAGAGAGATGCCAGGATGGCACTGGGTTAAACATAAAGCAATATCTTGGTGAGAAAGACATTGCTTGGTGTCTGAAGTTTAACAGCGGCAGAAAGTTGCCGTTATTCTTAGAAGCACTGTGGTAGTGTCTAAGTGTGTGTGCATTCATTCATTCATTTATTCATGTTCTGTAAGCCCTTCATCCTGTTTACAGTCACAGTGGGTCCAAAGCCTACCTGGAATCACTGGGCGCAAAATCAGGAACACACTAAGTTCATCACAGGGCACCACACACTCACACCCTTGGATAATTTCCCCAATCTGTGTGCTGAGACTGTGGGAGGGAACCCACACAGACACAGAGAGAACACTCCACACTCCTCACAGAGCCCTGAGACCCTGCAGCTGTGTGGCAGCGTTTGTTCACGTATCTTATGAATTGATTGTTCGTTGGTGGAGAGACATTTAAATGGAACGTCTACAATTATGTCCCTAAGCACTGCATGTTTTAAGGTGGAACGATATGTTTGATAGAAATATCAACAATTGCTTGTACGTCTCAGAAGTTTAACTTGTACTGTCAGTAATGTTGAGAAGTAATGAGAAGTTAGCCTTCTCGAGTTTGGAGATATTTTCACATGAAGTGATCCGAAACAGCCAAATGTCATTATTACCCACATACGGAACAGTAATAGTACGTGCTTTTCGGTGTTTGGAGTTCTGTCCATTGTCTAATAAACCTCCAATTGCCTCCATCATGAGCAGTGATAGAGAGGGAAAAACTAGCATACAGGACTGAGACAGAGTGTTTTTTCAATTATTTACAGACACTGGGGCTTCGTAAACAAACAGAATGGAGAGCTAGTGAACGGTGAGAAAGCATCTGTTTTTTTTTATTACAATTCTGAACTATGCCTTTAAGGAGAAGAATGGAGAACACACCACACTCCTCACAGAAAGTCACCCAGAGGAAACCCACGCAGACACAGGGAGAACACACCACACTCCTCACAGACAGTCACTCAGAGGAAACCCATGCAGACACAAGGAGAACACACCACACTCCTCACAGACAGTCACTCAGAGGAAACCCACGCAGACACAGGGAGAACACACCACACTCCTCACAGATAGTCACTCGGAGAAAACCCACGCAGACACAGGGAGAACACACCACTGTCCTCACAGACAGTCACCCGGAGCGGGACTCGAACCCACAACCTCCAGGACTCTGGAGCCGTGTCACTTGCTGCGCCACCATGCCGCCTGTTATTATATTAATTTTTTTTAATAAGTTCCCAGCTGCTAACTTTGAAATCATCATTTATTAATAATCTAAAATATAACTATTCCCAAGGACAAAACAAATAGATCACATGCTTTTGCAGCGCTTTTTCCTGATTTAAGCAGCAACCAATAAATTCCTCTCACTCGCCATTTTTCAACCTGCTTCATTTTTATGTTATATTTTGTTGAACAAAATAAATGAATGAATAAAATCCTAATAAATGCAACTGTTACCAAAAAATGACGAAACAGCAGGAAAATGCTTGAGCTACAGTTATACGTCAACTGAATTAGCCCCGTAGTTGAGTGCAAAAACTTCAGACACCAGTCATGTCTTGGCTGATTCTTTATATCTGAGATGTAATGAGGTAGTGTTAAATTAATAAACTCATACATGAGTAGATACTTTGCAATGAAGCAGGGCTGAGAGAACACACAAGCAAGCAGCTTGGAGACATGGACGCAGGACACGCAAACACACACGGCCATGTAACACAACGACACACCTGCCGCCGTCTTGCATAGCATCACACAGGACAGTGGGCTTATGTGTTTGTCCAGTCGTTCACCAGCAACCTCTTCTATTAAGATACAGATCTTTTCAGAAGGGGCCTGGACTACCAGAGCAGCTGAAGAGCGATTAGATCACCATTGTGTCTATCGTTCCAGCCTGTTTTCGTGTGGTGGAGAGACGTGTGCAGTCTTATGCTAAAGGCCTGAGCATACGGCACGAGCAGATGACAAAGCATATGCTGTCCCCCTCATTACACTGCCTGCAATAAGGAGTCGTGTGTGTGTGTGCATGCGTGTGTAAATGTGCATGTGTGTTTCCTAGTGGCTGCCATGCCTCACACCACCCACCTCGGACTAACAAACACTCTATCTATCTCCTCGGATCCCTATACACGTTTGCTTCTAGTGAGTTGAGTGCAGTAAGAAACTGGACCACTGTGTCCTTCACCATGCCCCCCCTCAGTGTGACCTGTCTGGGCTCCACTCTCAAAAAACTCCCTGGGGTTTGGTTCATTAAAAACTCTCCCCTGTGCCAGGAATCCCTCAGAGGCTCAAGCCATTTGTAACGGTCAGTGCAGAGACACTGATGAGGTGGTGGTGTGTTAGTGTGTGTTGTGTTGGTACGAGTGGATCCGACACAGCAATAGCTGCTGAAGTTCTGAGAACTGAGAATTTAAAACATCCAGCCGACAGCGTCCGGTGTCACTGATGAAGGATAAGAGGACGACCGACACACACTGTGTAGCTATGGATGACTCTCTGACTTTACCTCTACAAGTTGGACCAACGATGTAGGAGTGTCTAAGAGTGGACAGTGTTTAAAACTCCTGCAGCACTGCTGTGTCTGATCCACTCACACCACCACCACATGTGAGAAATAGTGAAGGTAAATTTATGATAAAGGCATCATGGGAGGGCCTAGGGAGGGATAATACTTGAGTACTGCAGGAAAGTAAATAAAGTTGAGAACTGGGACTGACCTCAGTCGCTCTCCTGCATTAACCTGCTGCAATGAGACAACAGCGCACTCCATGATTTCATATCTGCTGGCAGTTGATCAATACTCAGTTAACATCAAATTAAAAACTCATCCCCGCGCAAATGGAGGCGGTTATTTATTCTCCAGCAGCAAGGTCGGGCATGACCCAGCCATCCATAAATTCCCTGTGGTGTTGCTTGCCCTTGAGAGTCAGAGTGAGGGGCTGGGGGAGATAGGAGGGGGGAGGAGGATAAGAATGGGAAGGTGCCACGTCAGCAGACAGGCTCACTTTCCCCTCACCTCTTTCGGCTTTGACACCCCGCCCCACCGCCACACACACACACACACACCCCACCAAGGCCACAGACAGAAGAGTGTTTCAACTCTGCAGTTCATAACTATTTACAGTTTGCCCTTCTTGCTACTCATTTCACATTCATCTCTTTTATAGATTGTATGAGGTCTTCCATTGTCAGAAACGACTCCAGAATGTCACCGTAACCCTTTCCCGCCGTGGCCAGTGTGGTGGTCGTTTCGGCCGTGTCAGTTATTGCAGCAGGGGTCTGGGGAGATTGAGCATCCTCCAAGCATCCTTTTGTTAGTTGAGGGTTGTTTTGGGGGTTATTTAAAGGGTTTTATGTTGTAAATGTGTGTTTTGTGTTTGGGGATTTTTCTTGTTTGTGTTTGTGTGTGTTTTTGGACTTGGTGTATAATGATTTGAACTTGGGCTGGACAGTATTCTGCTCGTTCCCTTGCTTCCTTTTCCTATGTGCTCTTTAAAGAGTTCAATAAATTAGCTTAAAACGCAGTAATGGCTGTGCCTTATTGTGATTACTCTGGTGATGTCACACCATTGATTTTATTGGGGGCTGAAATAATGAAAACATACGAACGCAAAAATAATGAACATATCAAGTGCATTTTTCGTTCCTCTGATTAAACACAACAGCTGTGACCGCTCCAACCTCATAAGCATGTTCTCTCAGAAACACATCGCCTCTAACAGGACAACAAAGCATTGTGCATTATTTCTACAGTGACAGGAGACAAGGAGCAAACAGAGAGTCAGATTCGGCTGATATATTTCACTCTGCACAGCCTGCACATACACGCGCCAGGACTCCTCTTTCAGCTCTGTTCAACGTCTGATCCTGCTTGCGCTGTCATCTCTCTGCCTAATAGCTGATGTGTGGTGAATGTACTGACTGTGTTAGCATCGTCCAGGTGGATGCTGCACATTAGAGATGTTTGAGGTGACTCTCTATTGTCCCGAAGAATGTAAAGCACTTTGGGGGGTCTTCAAGATCTTTACCATGGAGGTGGTTGAACTCCAGAATTCAGAATTTAGCACAAATTGGTGATTTAAATCATGTAAAAGTAAATGACCAAGTTTAGAAGGTGCTTGACCAGAGAAATCACCCCCAGGCCTATGTTCTGAGACCCTTGCTGTATAGTTTTTGCATCTCATCCCTGAAGCGCAAGGAAAAATTTAATTTTTCAAAGGAAAGAAAATTACATCCACAGCCGCTGCCCTAATTACTGTAAGGGATTACTGTCTGCGCCGTAACTTTTAAGTTGGCTCCAGCCTCAGTATAATGCAGACATAATCGATAACAGCAGGTTCTTTCCTATAAGTAATCAGATCAGGAGGGCGAGGAGCTCTCCTCAAGTCCCTGTGACCTTCACCTCGACTGGAGGAGCAGCTATTATGTTTGTCAGGCTCTTTTAAAGAAATCTGACAGAATTTGTTGTGGAAAACTAATTGCACGCCGTGTGGTTCGCCCTCAAAGCAGTGCCATCAGCCACTGGACGGGGCATTCACCCAAACACTGTGACTCAGAGGCAGGGACGGGGGCTTTAAGGCGGCTGTCAGAGCACCACATTAGAACGGGGAGAAGGCTGTGGAACATGCGCTGAAACCACTCCTCGTGGTTGGCTTTCTCATCTAAATGCACAGCGTCTTTGGTTGCCTGACGTTAACGAGTCAAGTCAGCTCTTTTTAGCCTGACTCTGATCTTTACAGTGAAGGATCTCATGTGGGATGAAGTGTTTACTCGTGCACGGTCCCCTCCCTCCCAAAAGCCTGCTCCCGCTGCCTCAGGCAGACCGTGCTTAGCTATTTTTAGCCCCCTGCATGCATATGAGCAGCCTGCTGCTCCTCCTGCAGACACTCAGCATCACATCTGGTCCATTCAAGTGATGTGCGGTCATGACACTTCAGGTTCTAAAGCGGTGCGCATTGCCATAACACTGTAGCTATTCTAGCCATGCGGGTAATGACTTAATGGCATGTTTCGCAGCTATTTGGGCTCGAACGTAAGTGGGGAAAGCTGGAGCTGGAAATGGAAGGAGGTGTGAGTGAGGGAGAAAGGGCGGCTCCGTAAATCCACTGATGAATATTCTGAATTTTCATTTAATACGAGATGTTTCCCTGGAGCACATCGGAGATGGTCCTCTCTCGTTTCATTATCAGCTGCTGGAATCACAAATATTTTTTGATTGCATGCTACCATTAAGGCACAGGCGATATCCAGGTGTAATGATGTCATTGTGAGTTGCATGATGGGATGATAAGCTGTTCTCATATGGCTGTGTAAGATCACTATCATCATCAATATCACGACACGATGAGAAAACTTTCTGATATGACTTTACATGCATTATTTGTTAATGATAACAATTTTTATAAGAGTTTATAATAACGGTTATTTTGAAGCCTGTCTGAAAATGTTTTATACATTTATATTAAATTATGTCAACAGCATGTTTTAATTATGTTTTAATTATTTTATGTGCAGTTATAATATTTACCCTTTCATATTTAATAATTTTTGTTTTTAAGAACTTCTGTAAAGCACTTTGAGCTGCAGTTATGTACGAAATGTGCTTCACAATTAAATGTTATTATTCATTCATTCATTCATTGTCTGTAACCCTTATCAAGTTCAGGGTCGTGGTGGGTCTGGAGCCTACCCAGAATCACTGGGCGCAAGGCAGGAACACACCCTGGAGGGTGCGCCAGTCTTTCACAGGGCGACACACACTCACACATTCACTCACACACTCACACTTACGGACACTTTTTGAGTCTCCAATCCACCTACCAACGTGTGTTTTTGGAGCATGGGAGGAAACCGGAGCACCCGGAGGAAACCCATGCAGACACAGGGAGAACACACCACACACCTCACAGACAGTGACCCGGAGGAAACCCACGCAGACACAGGGAGAACACACCACACTCCTCACAGACAGTCACCTGGAGGAAACCCACGCAGACACGGAGAACACACCACACTCCTCACAGACAGTCACCTGGAGGAAACCCACGCAGACACAAGGAGAACACACCACACTCCTCACAGACAGTCACCCGGAGAAAACCCACGCAGACACAGGGAGAACACACCACACTCCTCACAGACAGTCACCTGGAGCGGGACTCGAACCCACAACCTCCAGGTCCCTGGAGCTGTGACAGAGACACTACCTGCTGCACCACCTAGCCGCCCAATATTATTGTTATTGTTATTATTAATATGATATGACCCTATAATGATTATGCAATATGTGATGGAATGAATTTTGTAAATGTATCATGAATATCGTCAGCAAAATCCACAACAACCATGTCTCTATCTATGCTTCTAAGAGCTCCAGTATCAAACATGTTGCCCTTATTCAAACTAGGACACCGCAGCAAGTCCACAAACAAACTGACCCTACTCAGTGACCTCTTAACCGTTCATATCAGAATGTGCGTATGTGCTTCATGTCAGCCACCTTATTGATCACGACACCGCATCTCTGCCTTGTTGTCTACCCTAATGCCAATGCAACAGTGAAAGTGTTTACCATGAGAGCAGAGACAAAAAAGCACCCACGGAGCCCAACTTGATTACTAACCCTATTTACAAGATAAGGCTCCAATCCGGAGTGCTTTTATCTCCCGTATCACCTTGAGCTAGCCACAACACGCTGAGGCTTTCCACAGAGGAGGCAGGCCAATTTCTCTCTTCACTGCTCAGGCTCATCTGCCTTTCAGAGGCAAACATATAGCCCGTCTCCTGCGGCGGAGCATTCGGCGTGGAGAACGGGCTCGGAAGAATCCCCCGCTCATTACTCACGCGCGGCCCAGAATCCAAAGCCAGCCTTTTTTTTTCTCTTTACATAACAGGCTTACATGGAGGGGCTTAAAAAACAAGTGCATGCAAACAGAAAGCCTGTGCGGAGCGCTTACCTTTTGCCGGACGTGGGTGCCCCAGAGGACATGAGAATGGTATCGTTCATGTTGTTGGACACTGGCTTCAGCTGACTGCAAAATTACAAAGTTAGGAGTCAAGCACGGCCACAGAGGTGGAGCTGCCAACCTGTCGGTTACCTGTCTGAATGTATGTTTGTTTGTATGAGTGTGTGTGTGTGTGGGGGGGCACATTAGAATGGAAACTACTCTGAAGTGGTGGAAAAGAGCCGCTGTGTTCCAGTCCGACTCAAACCTCCATGCTGTAAACTGGCTTCCAGACAGACGTTTTAATTTAATGCTATTTGCCCAAAACTAATTAAGCTAACAAGAAGACAAAGGGGTTCGGAGGAATTCTAATTAAAGCTGGAAGTCTGGGAGAAGAGAAAGAGGGAACAAAAAAGAGAAAGAGAGAGTGAGTAAGAGAGGGACAGAGGTGACATGGCAGAAGGTTATTTTTGTGGGTAAACAGTGCCATGGACTCCATCTGGACCTGATGATGTCCATGCTCCATCGAGCAGTTCAGCCCCTCTGACCATGTCTGTCCCTCTCTCTCTCTCTCTCTTTCTCTCTCTCTCTCTCGCTCTCTCTCTCTCTCACACACACACACACACACACACAACTGAATCAGATGATCTCGGCATCTGTCTCAAAATGTGGCAGCGTAAACAATTAAAAATCGAGTCAATATTTCTGCAAACATGGAGACTATTACAATTATTTATTATCATTCAATGTCTTTTAGTCTTCTTCCATTGCCAACTGCGTCCCAACTTTTCTCCTCCATCGCTCCACCACAGCTCTTGCTTCTGGCTTGTGCTCATTCGCTCCCATATCTGCGTATGCGCAGCAGCATAAAGGGCAGCTCGAAATCTCAAATCCATTCAATTTACCACACCCAAAATTGTCGTATAATGTGCTGGCTGAGCCCAGATGATGCTGCTGCTGTTCTCTGAGCCGCATCCAAACATCAGCCTGCGTACTCCTGAAAGAAGACTTATCGAAACGCCTGCTTATCATATTCAGCTCTGTTCCTTCAAGAGGACGCCGTTAGTTTCCCGGCTCTGACCCCTGCAGCTAGCCATCACTTGGAGGGCTTTCCGTGCAATCTGCATCACAGAGACATGCCTACTTTAATTTCCCCCGTGGCAGCCAACGGCACGCGTGGAGGCTCATGGATCTGTCTCATCACACTCCAAAGCGGCTAGACACAATCATATTTCAGGCACAGAGAGACAGAGCGAGGGGAAGCAAGGTTTGTCACGGCAGCGTGGAGGAGAACACAGGTGCCTCAAGCAACTCTTCCCACTGCCACAGCTGGTCATCGCCGGACAGCGGCGCTCATCCCGAGGACCTAGGACTAGGAGGGGAGAGGAGAGGGTTTGCAAAGAGTGACTCACTCACCTCGCGCGGCGGGAGGAGCACCTGTCTGTTCGGCTCGCGGACGCTCATCCAGAGGCCAGCTGCTGCCTGCTCCGCGCTGCCCTCCGCTCAACTGAACTAGCATCTGAATGCACAACATTGCTGCTGTCTCCAAGGAAACCTGGCAGTCACATGACCTGGTGACGATCCAGATGCGCTCTCTCTCTCTCTCTCTTTCTCTTTCCTCAGCCTCTCTTATCCACTTCTCTCCCTCCCTCCCTCTCTCTCCCTGACCATCTCAAAGCCTTTTATTTCCCCCCCCACTCCTGTTTCTGTTCTAACACATGCAGATGCACAGAGAGTACACAGAGCCGCACGGTATTTCAGTTCTTAAGAGCGGACTGATAGGACCCTACAGAAGGATGCAATATGCAAATAAGGCCACTTCTCCACCAATCACAGCTGCTTGTGTTACAATTTGTTACAGTAATTACTGGCAAAACTTTAACTGTGTGCAGCACTGTGCAAAAGTCAGAGACCACTCGTGCTTTAATTTCCACTTGATATTGGCTGTACGTTTAAGTCAGTTTAAATTCATTCATTCATTCATTCATTCATTTTCTGTAAGTGCTTCATCTGGATCTGCATCTGACCCAGAGCCACTGACGTTAAGCTAAGAACACAGCTGTTAACTACAAGTAAACAGTTTTCAAGGTCAGGAAAAAAGTAGAACAATAGCAGGTTCCTGATAGCTCCACGTCCTTTCAGACCCACAACACTGAGTTTTCTTCACACAGTGGAACAATGAACAGAAGCATGGGGGCTGTGTATGGCTGGGATTAGTCGTGTTAACTCATGTGTGTTTGTGTGTGTGTGGTGTTTACACTAGAAGTCATATCCTGAGTGACTAAGCCGTCAGTGTCCTGGCAGAAATTGTCAACGTTCCAAAGACAAAAGAAGGAACCTACTGGAGGTTCTAGGTACCTACACACCGTGTTAATGTGTTCACAAGAGCAGGCCGAGACTCCGCGGGCAGCGAAGCAGTGCCGAAAAGCCTCTGCTGAGATTTATGAGATCGGCTTGGCTACACATTGAGGCTTTTCTCACAAATTAAAGTGTGCCGCACTGAACTGTTTGGAGGGGTCTCCCGGAGCGGCGTGCCTCATTATAGTCAGTGTTTACCACCAGCGGCCAGCGGGGCCACGCAGCTGCACTGATGTGATCAATGTGGCCGCCTCACAGAGCAAAAGCACTAAACCCACTGCATACAGATGTCATGCCTTCACTCTCTGCCTCAGAGCTGGATAAATCAGCCATGTTCAGTGCAGAAGCCCATCCCTGCCACTCAGATATGTCGAGCGGGTCAAATTAGAAACGAGCCCCTCGTGTGTACATTTTGACTGGCGAAATCTTCAAAGATCCAAAGCCGAGAGCGTCAGGTTTTTACCCCGTCGGACGTGCTGCGAATGGAAATGTGCTCGTTCCCGAGGCCTGCCCTTAGCAGAGGGCAAGGCGAAAATTATGTTCGCACCTTTTTATGAGGTCACATCGACTACATCAAGCGCCACTCCTATTCTTTCCAGGATAATTACAATGAAGTGAGCCCTGCCTGGAAGAGCTGGGGAAATATGGAGCGCTAACGTCCCGGTAGCAAATAAAAATGATCAACGGGTGACCCTGCTGCCAGCCTGCTTATGCGTCTGTCTCTGAGCTGTAATACACGAGTGGCACATAACCTCAGGCCTTCATCACTGCGCTGACTGCTAGACTGGGCACAGCGGCGCTGAGCAAAGAAATCACACAAGGAAAGGAACTGCTGAACGTTATTTGATCTTTCTACGTTTGAGCGCATTAGTCATGCTGAAACCTGTGGTTTTATTGTTATAAAAACATCTTCATAGCATGGGGTTAACATTGTTACATCCCGTTCCACTCCGTACAGTCCTTATTCAAAAACAGCCTGAGATTATCGCATTATTTTCATTAAAACACATCAGAAGGTAGCCAATCAGAAGAGAGAAAATGTACATACGCCGTATTAACTTCTTTCCACAGTCGTTGTACTTACTCTCAGCTCCACTGACCATACAGACACCACAGAGCAGGTATTAGATTCTCAGCGCTGCTGTGACTCTGCCGTGGTGGTGGTGTGTTAGTGTGTGTTGTGCTGGCTCAAGTGGATCAGACACAGCAGTGCTGCTGGAGTTTTTAAACCCCTCACTGGACTGAGAATTGTCCACCAACCGAAAACATCCAGCCGACAGCGTCCTGCGTCCACTGACAAACACAGAGTGGACAGTGAGTGGACACAGGGTTAAACTCCAGCAGCACTGCTGTGTCTGATCCACTCGCACCAGCACAACACACTATAAGTTATATCTGAACTATATGTTACAGGCGTGTTGTTGTGGAAATGACACGTTGAATGCTAATCAGCAATCATGTACGCATAAGCCAGACATGTTCTACAAACAGAGAGACACAGTCGTCCCTTGTCTCTGCTTCAGTGAGCCCCAAATTAGATCCATCTGTCAAACTTGAGGGAATCTGAAAGACAAATTCGTGGCACCACACGCAATCAGCTGTCAAACCACGGCTAAACTAAGGTGAAGTACGTCAGAGACACTTGTGCCGTTCCAGACAAGCAGCTCCATCGCTGAGCCCATGACCCGTGAGTCTGATCAGACGTGATGTGTTCCTGTGGTTCTGCCTCCATTCTTGCCTCAGTGTGGAGATGCCTGAGGCTCGTGAAGACAGGATTGGTTGGATCATGCTGACGGATGCTGTCCTGAGTTCAGTGACAACAGGAGCACTATGTGAAGCAGCAACAGGAATCAGACCTGTTTACACTGATGCATCAGCCCCCCGAGGAGCTACAGATGGTCATTATGGAGCAAGCAAGGGCTGGGAATCGGCATCATCTCATGCCATCTATGTGGATTTACAGCAGAATAGACATACCGGACAGATCAATCTCCTCCAAAAAAGTCTGATAACTGTTAATTTCGGTAACGAAGACTATGACCAAATATATTATTGATGTCTTATTTTTCACAACAAAAAATAGAAGAAAACTAGATTAAATATAATTATTGAAGAAGAGAACTATGACAAAATGTTTATTTATAAAAACTAATCTAAAATATGAAATGTTGATAAATGACCTGTGATTTTTAGAAAATCACTAGGAAATAAAACAGGAAAATGCTCCGTCGAGAGGAATAATGAAGAGGAGTCAACTCACAAAGAAGCGATTCTGCGAGCATCTGGGAGTCGCTCATATGAACCGTCAGCCAATGATTCATAGAGTTGAATCTCTTGGCGTTGACTCAGTCTCGGTTTACAGCACAATTTCAATTACAAGGTTAATGTTAAATAAATGCAAAATGTATTTGAAAAAGTGGCAATATTCCTTCAATAGTTTTGGATTTTAACATTTTAAATATAACAAATGTTAAGCTATTTTTATGGAAGGACGTAAAATCTTTACGGTGAGAGACAGTGACTCATTAAGCACTCCGGCGTTCCAATTACAGAACGACCACAGCATCCTCAGGAGTTTGTGCTCGTGAGTTGAACTTTGTACCACCAAGTACGGCAGTTCGAACATGATGTACTTTGTATTGAGAAACAGCCAAGAACACGTATTGAGAAGCTGCTTAAGACTAATTATACCACAATTAGTTCCGACCCTGCGTTGTGATTGGCTGAGAGACGTTACAGGAGTGCCAATATTACAATAACTGTTATCTGCTTTCTGATTTGTAAACAAAATACTCGCTTTTAACTTAAACAGAGAGAACTTGGCATCGTTTAGTGTGTGATATATATCACTACGATCTGAAAACAATGATTTTCGCTGGAGAGAACCAAGGTTTTAAAAAATCCTGGACGTGTCCAACGATCTAGAGTTCGTTGAAAAGAGCAAAAAGGAACGAGCGATGGAATAGAACTATTTTACCTTGCGGAAGGTTTATAAACAAACAAATCATTTTTCTTTGTCTTATTTATCTTAAAACATAATAATAAATGGTAATAACTGTGGTATAATGGCATTATACACTTTACGAGGTTTGTGCTATAATGTGAGCTACTGGCACTGGTGATTATAGCACTGCCTCTCATTTATTAATGTTTAAATTAAGATGGTCTGACAGTAAATTATCTCCCACATCATGAGGAATAAAACACTAAACATAAGGGTATTGTGGGGAACGTCTTGGAACAGTGAACAAGATCAACGTAAGCAGTTGTATCTGTTATAAAACCTGCCTGTTTTCACAGACAATATCTTGAAAACATAAAAGCGCTCATTCAAAACGAGCAGATACAGTGTTTATGCGAATTATGACACCACCATTCCCTGAATATCCACCATGTTTGCGCCATGCTTCCTGAATCTATAAAGCCATGTCTGCAATGTCACAGTAACACAAGGAAAGGCAAACACAGGGAGTCTGAGATTTGAGTAAGGGTGGATACTGCTGCTCTGTAGGCGACTTAAACTATGACTCAATATAGTATCTGACCACAGGGAATGTGATGACTTCATGAGTGCGTATGGATGTCCTGTCCACTTACTCTGTGCTGCAAAGAGCTACACTCATATTCGCTTTCCTCCTACAGCACTATAACACTCAGACTGGTTCCTTTTGGGTTCTCTGGAGTAACAAATTCACCCAGTCACTCAGTCACTCACACCTGTGGACAGCTTCACACACTCACCCAGTCACTCACACACTCACACCTGTGGACAGTTTCACACACTCACCCAGTCACTCACACCTGTGTACAGTTTCACACATTCACCCAGTCACACACACACTCACACCTGTGGACAGTTTCACACATTCACCCAGTCAAATACACACTCACACCTGTGGACAGCTTCACACACTCACCCAGTCACTCACACACTCACATCTGTGGACAGTTTCACACACTCACACCTGTGAACAGTTTCACACACTCACCTAGTCACTCACACACTCACACATGTGGACAGTTTCACACACTCACCTAGTCACTCACAGCTGTGGGTAGTTTCATACATTCACCCAGTTACTCACTCACTCACTCACTCACACACACAATGTCACACAGCCAATCCACTGAGTTCAATATGTTCGGACTGTGGGCGGAAACCCACGCAGACACAGGGAGAACACACCACACTCCTCAAGGACAGTGACCCGAGCAGAGGACCCAGGACCCTGCGGCTGTGTGACAGAGACACTGCAGCGCCACCAAACCACCAAAGAATCATCTATCTTGACCGAACAAAACTGTCAGGAACTGTCAGTGATTCTGAAGATGGTACTCCTGCATATTTCAACACCTGCTTTTATTTCCTCACAACGGCTCCCAAAAATAGACAGGGGACAGTGGAGCATGTTAATGTGCCCTTTGAATTTCAAGTCAATATTATCGTCAGAGCAGAAACCCCTCTAGGGCTTTCAGAGACTTGTGAAGTTTACTGATTCTCTGAGGAGATTTAGGAAATCATCATTGATCTCCATGTGCGTACTATATTTAGCACAGGAGCAGCTTTCTTTACAGGAGTGTTTCTTTACAGGAGGAAAGCTCTGCTTTTCAGACAACTCTGCGCTTCCACGGTGGGTTGAAGTAGTTAGATCTAAAACGGGCAGATGTTTTCATGTAGTTTTGTCTTATTTTCCAAAATTCAGGAACGTGTCAGAGACAAACTGTCAGAACGGGATAGACCTTTGCTCCCGACGGCCCACATTCATCACCTTTCCCTGACCCTGAATCTCTACACTCACACCCCATCTGACTGGTGTGTGTAAATCTGAGCCACATTATCAACATCACCAATAACAGCCATAACAATAAGAACAGGACCAGACACTAATAATAACCTGTGCTGCAGTCCAAAAGTGGGTGGAGTTACTTTTAAACACTCACACTGTACCTCCTCCATGTTCAATATAAAGACATATTACACTGTGCTTTTATTTAATAGGTTTGACTCCACCCAAAAAAAACACCATCACACGCCTCCACATCATTCTACCGTCTTCAACCAATCACCACACTCCATACAGTTTGGTCAGTAGGGGGCGCAGTGCACTCCAGCTCCAACTCCATGCACAGCTATTGGATCGCTAGCCTCTGAACTCATTTTCTCGTTTCTTTCACTCATTACCAGTCATCTGCATGAATGACATGTAAATGATAAGGTAATGTGTCACGCCTTCGTCCTGTCAGTCTGTTGTCCCCGCCATGTGCTTTATTTGCACATGGCTCTGTTTTGTTTATGTTCTAGTCTCCGCCTTTGTCCCGCCTCCTCGTCTGTCATCTGTTAACCCGTCCTTCTCGTTATCTGTCTCAGGTGTGTCTCGTCAGTGTCTTGTATTTAAGTCCCCTTCCTACACTTCCTGTTTGTTGGTCATTGTTCTCTTGTTCTCATGTTCTCTGTATCGTGTTTAGTCAGTTGTGTTATCCAGGCTGTCCGTATCTCTAGTTTGTCTTCCAGTCTGTCCGTATCTCTAGTTTGTCTTTACTCCTCTTCTGTTCGTTTGGTTCCTTTGTCCATGCCTCTGTTAGCTATCTGTTAGTCATCTTGTTATGTTAAGCTCTCTGTTTGTTGTTCTTTTGTAAATTAAACGTTATCTGTGCTTTAGCGAATGCGTCCGCTCCATCAGTCCGTCCCTCGCTCCTGACAGAATGACCAACCGCCAGGACACAGCTAGCACAGACAGTTACCTTCGGAGGCTAGGAGAAGTCCAAGCGTCCATAATTCGTGCAATGGTAGCCTCTAGGACTTCAGAGGAGCCGAATTATGGACAGAAGGACTGCTACAGCGGGAGTTGCCGGCTCCAGCTCCTGCCTGGCGCTATTCCGATTCCTAAACCAGAGGAGTCGACTCGTGAATCGAGTAGTTGCGCCAGCGGGAGTCGAAGGAGCCGGCGGAAGAAGCGTGCTGGAGTTCCCCCCTCGACGGTGGATTACCCCCTTAGGTCCGGGGAAATTTTTGGGGGGGCGTTAAGGATAGGGGCTGTTAGCCTCCAACATCGTGACGACGGAGTTGGGGCTAACAGAGGCGCACCTCTGAGGGATTTAATGGGTGCGCCTGTGAAACCCCCTAAACCCTTTACAGCTCCAGCGCGAGCCCGGCGAGCAGCACACACTCCTGTCCTCGCTATCTTCGTGAGCGCGGCGCGCGCCTCTCCTGTCTTCGTGAGCGCGACGCGCACCTCTCCAGTCTCCGTGGACGACGTCGCAGATTCATCTGCATCCGTGGACGTCGTCGCACGTTTCCCAGTCTCCGTGGACGACGGCGCAGATTCCTCTGCCTCCGTGGACGTCGTCGCACGTTCTCCAGTCTCCGTGGACGACGTCGCAGATCCACCTGCCTCCGTGGATGTCGTCGCACGTTCTCCAGTCTCCGTGGACGACGGCGCAGATTCCTCTGCCTCCGTGGACGTCGTCGCACGTTCCCCAGTCTCCGTGGACGACGGCGCAGATTCCTCTGCCTCCGTGGACGTCGTCGCACGTTCTCCAGTCTCCATGGACGACGGCGCAGATTCCTCTGCCTCCGTGGACGACGGCGCAGATTCCTCTGCCTCCGTGGACGTCGTCGCACGTTCCCCAGTTTCCGTGGACGACGGCGCAGATTCCTCTGCCTCCGTGGACGTCGTCGCACGTTCTCCAGTCTCCGTGGACGACGGCGCAGATTCCTCCGCCTCCGTGGACGTCGTCGCACATGCTCCTGTCTCAGTGATGGCGGCACCCGCCGCTCCTGTCTCGGTGATGGCGGCACCCGCCGCTCCTGTCTCGGTGATGGCGGCACCCGCCGCTCCTGTCTCGGTGATGGCGGCACCCGCCGCTCCTGTCCCCGTGACTATGGCGGCACCGGCCTCTCCTGTCCCCGTGACTATGGCGGCACCGGCCTCTCCTGTCCCCGTGACTGTGGCTACGGCCTCTCCTGTCCCCGTGACTGTGGCTACGGCCTCTCCTGTCCATGTCCGTAGGTCGGCCCGAAGGACTTCAGGGCCGATCCCCAGAACTGTGCCCAGGCTGGTTCCTCAGACTGCCCCACAGACATTAGCCAGTCCTGGGCATCCCCCTGTTATTTTGGTTCCCTTGTCTGTCCCTGTCTTGGTTCCTGTCTCTGTCCTTGTCCCAGTACCCGTGTCAGCCTTTGTCTCTGTCCCTGTACCTGTTACTGTATTCATGTCTGTCCCCGTAAACGTCTTGGTCCCTGTTCCCCTACCAAGTCCAGTCCAGTCTCCTGTGAGTCCTGTCCAGTCCCCTGTCAGCCCTGTCCAGTCTATGTTTCAACCCCCTATCTTGTCTCATGTTCAGTCCCCTGTTAGTCATGTCCAGTCTCCATATCCGTCCAGCGTTCAGTCCCCTGTCTTCTCTCCAATCCAGTCTCCGTTTCAACCCCCTGTCTTGTCTCAAGTCCCGTCTCCTGTGAGTCCTGTCCAGTCCCCTATCAGCCCTGTCCAGTCTATGTTTCAACCCCCGGTTCAGTCCCCTGTTAGTCATGTCCAGTCTTCGTATCCGTCCAATGTCCAGTCACCCGTCTTGTCTCCGGTCCAGTCTCTGTTTCAACCCTCTGTCTTGTCTCACGTCCAGTTCCCGTCTCCGTTTCAGTCTAGTGTCATGTCACCTGTCCTGTCTTCTGTCCAGTCACGTACCCCTGTCCAGTCTAACGTTCCTATCCTGTCCAGTGTCTTGTCACCAGTCTCTGCTCCCGTCCAGTCCCAGCACCAAGTCCTGTCACCTGTCCCGTCTTCTGTCCAGTCCCTGTTTCCATCCAGTGTCATGTCCAATGTCAAAAACCCTGTCAAGTCTCATGTGTCCACTCCCGTCATGTCCAGTCCGTTCTCGTCTCTTGTTGCCCCCCTTTGTCAGTCTCCTGTCATGTCCCATGTCCCGTCTCGTATATTCGGTCCTGTCGTGTCCCCAGCTCCTGTGTCTGTTCCCGTATTGTCCTGAGTCCTGTCTCCCGTTGGTTTGTTGTCCTGTCTTGTTTTCCGTGCCCTCTCCTGTGCCAGCTCCTGGGGGGTTTAGGAGTACGCGCCCGGGAGTTACGCGTTCTTGGGGGGGGCATCTGTCACGCCTTCGTCCTGTCAGTCTGTTGTCCCCGCCATGTGCTTTATTTGCACATGGCTCTGTTTTGTTTATGTTCTAGTCTCCGCCTTTGTCCCGCCTCCTCGTCTGTCATCTGTTAACCCGTCCTTCTCGTTATCTGTCTCAGGTGTGTCTCGTCAGTGTCTTGTATTTAAGTCCCCTTCCTACACTTCCTGTTTGTTGGTCATTGTTCTCTTGTTCTCATGTTCTCTGTATCGTGTTTAGTCAGTTGTGTTATCCAGTGTCACATCTTGACACTTTCTGGTTTGTTTTCTCCTTTCCTTTGGGCTGTCTCTTCGCGGTTTTCCTGTCTCTGCACATGGCTTTGTTTTCCTCTTCCATGTGGCTCTGTCTGTTTGTTGTCATTGTCCCTCGTTATCTGTGTCAGGTGTGTCTAGTTAGTTCATGTATTTAAGCCCTCTTCCCTCACTTCCTGGGATCGGTCATTTTCTTTGTTTGAGTTTGAGTTTGTTTGTTCTCGTTGCTTCGTTGTTTTTTGTTCATTTGTTTCATGGGTTCATTGTGTTTGTTTCACGCTCACGTTTCTCCGTAGTGTTTCTCGTTTGTGGTTTCTCGTTCCTGCTCATTAATGTTATTTCTTGTTTCTCGTCTAGTTCGTTTGTTTTGTTATTTCATTATTAAAGTCTGTGTTGTAGCGAGTGTGTCCGCCTCCCTGAATCTACTCATCACACCACCGTGACAGAATGACCGATCTGAATAAGGACACAGCTAACACAGACTATTCGTTTAGGAGATGTGTAATTCGCCGGACTCCGTTCCGCACAGGCCCCAAAGATCCCGTGGAGGAGGCGTTAATAGCGGCCTCGGAATGGAGTCAACGGCTGCAGCTCATCTCCGGTGCGGTTCATTTCCCCCGAACAGAAGACTCGATTCATGAATCGAGTAATTGCTCCAGCGGGAATCGACGGAGCCGGAGGAGAAAACAGGCTGGAAGCTCCCCTTCGCTGGAGGATTATCCCCTCAGGTCCGGGGAAATTCTTGGGGGGGGGTTATGTGTAGGGGCTGTTAGCCTCTTACCGCAGGACAACGCAGGTGAGGCTAACAGAGGCGCACCTCTGAGGGAATCCCTCAAGAGTGCGCCCATCAGAACCACTAAACATCATAAAGACTCAACTCGTGCTCGGCGAGCAGCACGAGCACCTGCCTCGTTGGACGCCTCAGCTCCAGTTTCCGAGAGCACGGCGCCAACGGCTGCTCCAGTCTTCATAAGAGCAGCTCCTCCAGCCGTTCCTGTCTTCGTGAGTGCAGCGCCCGTCTCTCCTGCTTCCAGAAACGGCGCTGCAGTCCCTTCTGATCTCCTGAGCGAGGCACCTCCGGCCGCGGCTGTCTCCCTGAGCGCAACGCCTACGGCCGCGCTTGTCTCCCTGAGCGCAACGCCTACGGCCGCGCTTGTCTCCCTGAGCGCAACGCCTACGGCCGCGCTTGTCTCCATGAGCGCAACGCCTACGGCCGCGCCTGTCTCCCTGAGCGCGGTGCCTCCGGCCGCGCCTGTCTCCATGGACGACGTCGCAGATTCTTCTGCCTCCGTGGACGTCGTCGCTAGGACCCCAGTTCCTAAACACCGCTCTGCGCTCACTCCTGACCTCCAGGAGAAGCTTACAGGCCTCATGGCACGCCTGGGGCTCTCCTTGAAGGCGGCGTCCGCTTCTCCTGTCTTCGAAGGAGCGACGCCCGCCTCTTCTGTTTCCGTAGACGACGTCGCAGATTCCTCTGCCTCCGTGGACGTCGTCGCACTGTCTCCAGTTTCCGTGGACGACGGCGCAGATTCCTCTGCCTTCGTGGACGTCGTCGCACGTTCTCCAGTCTCCGTGGGCGACGGCGCAGATTCCTCTGCCTCCGTGGACGTCGTCGCACTTTCTCCAGTCTCCGTGGACGACGGCGCAGATTCCTCTGCCTCCGTGGACGTCGTCACACTTTCTCCAGTCTCCGTGGACGACGTCGCAGATTCCTCTGCCTTCGTGGACGTCGTCGCACATCCTCCTGACTCCTTGGATGACGTCGCACATCCTTCTCCCTCCGTGGATGACGTCGTCGCAGTTCCGTCTGCCTCCGTGGATGACGTCGTCGCAGTTCCGTCTGCCTCCGTGGACGTCGTCGCAGATTCCTCTGCCTCAGTGGACGTCGTCGCAGATTCCTCTGCCTCAGTGGACGTCGTCGCAGTTCCGCCTGCCTCAGTGGACGTTGTCGCAGTTCCGCCTGCCTCAGTGGACGTCGTCGCAGTTCCGCCTGCCTCAGTGGACGTCGTCGCAGTTCCGCCTGCCTCAGTGGACGTCGTCGCAGTTCCGCCGGCCTCAGTGGACGTCGTCGCAGGGTCTCCAGTCTCCGTGAGTACGGCTCCCTCAGCCACTCCTATCTCCGTGAGTACGGCTCCCTCAGCCACTCCTATCTCCATGACTGTGGCTTCGGCCATTTCTACTCCTGTGACTTTGGCTCCGGCCGTTTCTAAGCCAGTGACTGTGGCTCCGGCCGTTTCTAAGCCAGTGACTGTGGTTCCGGCCGTTTCTAAGCCAGTGACTGTGGCTCCGGCCGTTTCTAAGCCAGTGACTGTGGCTCCGGCCGTTTCTAAGCCAGTGACTGTGGCTCCGGCCGTTTCTAATCCAGTGACTGTGGCTCCGGCCGTTTCTAAGCCAGTGACTGTGGCTCCGGCCACTCCTGAACCTGTGACTGTGGCTCCGGCCCCAAGGACCTCGAGGCCAATCCCCAGAACTGTACCCAGGCTGGCACCTTGGACAGTCCCTCAGACTTTTGCCAGTCCTGGGACCCCTGCAGTTGTATTTGGTTCCTGTTCCCCTGCCTAGTCCAGTCCAGTTCCCTGTTAGTCCTCTCCAGTCACAAATTAGACCCCCTGTCCAGTCACCAGTTAGAATCCCTGTCCAGTCACAGTTTAAACCCTCTGTCCAGACCCAGGTCCAGTTCCCAGTCCCATCACCGGTCTTGTCACGTGCATCTGCTCCTGTTCCGTCTCAGTCCCCGTTTAGTGTTCAATCTAAGGTCCAGTCACGTGTGTTTTCTCCTGTCTTCTCTCGTTATCAGTCTCTTCTCTCTAGTTCAGTCAAGTGCCCATTTAAGTCCAGTCCCTTGTCACCAGTTCCATTTCCTGTCTTGTCCTGAGTCTTTTGGTTTCACGTTTGTTTTGTTTCTTCTGGCCCCCTCCTGTGCCAGCTCCTGGGGTATCTAGTTTTTCGCGCTCCAGGAGTTGCGCGTCTTGGGGGGGGGCGTCTGTCACATCTTGACACTTTCTGGTTTGTTTTCTCCTTTCCTTTGGGCTGTCTCTTCGCGGTTTTCCTGTCTCTGCACATGGCTTTGTTTTCCTCTTCCATGTGGCTCTGTCTGTTTGTTGTCATTGTCCCTCGTTATCTGTGTCAGGTGTGTCTAGTTAGTTCATGTATTTAAGCCCTCTTCCCTCACTTCCTGGGATCGGTCATTTTCTTTGTTTGAGTTTGAGTTTGTTTGTTCTCGTTGCTTCGTTGTTTTTTGTTCATTTGTTTCATGGGTTCATTGTGTTTGTTTCACGCTCACGTTTCTCCGTAGTGTTTCTCGTTTGTGGTTTCTCGTTCCTGCTCATTAATGTTATTTCTTGTTTCTCGTCTAGTTCGTTTGTTTTGTTATTTCATTATTAAAGTCTGTGTTGTAGCGAGTGTGTCCGCCTCCCTGAATCTACTCATCACACCACCGTGACATCCAGTCTGTCCGTATCTCTAGTTTGTCTTCCAGTCTGTCCGTATCTCTAGTTTGTCTTTACTCCTCTTCTGTTCGTTTGGTTCCTTTGTCCATGCCTCTGTTAGCTATCTGTTAGTCATCTTGTTATGTTAAGCTCTCTGTTTGTTGTTCTTTTGTAAATTAAACTATCTTATAATTAAATTATCTGTGCTTTAGCGAATGCGTCCGCTCCATCAGTCCGTCCCTCACTCCTGACATAATGAGACACTGGTAGGCGAAGCATTAAAGTTGATTCTTCTACTGTGTTTGTTTCCACGTCATATGTAGGTTTCATTAATCACATGCAAAAAGAGCTCCTCGTCTTTAAGTGAAAGCAAACCTGTTTTCACTTTTATATGACTACCCCAAACTTACTCAGCACCTCCAACAGGAGAGATCATTCCTACAGTGATAGGAGCCATTGAGCCCACAGAGAGCTCTGATTTTTTTACTCTGCACAGCATGAATGTGCGCGCGCCAGGACTCCCCTATCAGTAGATTTACAGGAGGTAAACCACATTTGGCTGTCCACTTCCAGCTGCCTCTCACTTTCAAAAATAAAGTCAGTCGTGACTAAACACAACCAGCCATCTCATGTCAACATCCAACAGTAGAAAAGAGCAGAAAAGCCTGTTTCTCAGAAAAACATCCAGGTTTAAGTGCTCGTGCCACTCTGTGGGGACATGCCACCATCAGCAACGTCTATTAACTTTAGAGCTCCCCCCAGCTTTTGTGTGCTTCCCCGCCGCTAACTCTGAAATGCCATCCGAGCATGAGAATGTGCTCTGGCCATTACCCCCCACAGGAGGCTTCAGACCCGGGTGCCGGTGGATGCTTTTGTCATTCTGTTCCAGAGCATCAAACAATGCCACAGCCCCGCATGATTACCCGTGACAGGTTTCAGTCAGCTTGAGGTCACATCTCCACTCCATTTTCAAGCGGCGATTCTGAAAGGAATAAAGCTGTTGCCTTCTCTTGAGGGCTCTCCTGATGTTTGATTACTTATAAGACGAGCGGAAAGCAAAGAGCAGTGATTTCGTATTCGAGGCCTGATTGAACACGAGCGAACATCCTGGCAGGCAACCGAGGAATATAACAATAAGCCTCCATTTAATCAGAAACCACACAAAAGGAGTGCATATGCATACTAATTCATCACCACCCAATCCATTTCACAGTAACCTATGCATTATTACAACCAGCAAAATGTAACCCATTCACCTGAATATGAATCCATGACGGAATAAAACATGGAGCAGCACTCAATATAAAAACTGAATCAAACCCTTCCAGCTGTTTTCCCTCAGAAAGCTGTGTATGTAACATGTTGGGCTCTTTCAGAGACTTCATAAATCCCTGTATTCATGCACCCCACTGAATAAAATGAAGTCAGCTCCTATGAGCCACAGCCCCCATAACCACACAAGATTGATTGTAGTCCTCATATTTACAGTGCAGTAAAACAGAAAGCTACAGTCGTATATATGCTTTACGAACAATATCTTCCCTCTCGGCACATCCTAATTACATTTTTCTCCCATGATGGATTTGCCGATCGATGTTGGCTCTGGCGGAAATGAGAAAAATACAGAAATAAAGAGCAGAGTTATTGATGAAAAGATGAATGCAGTTGCAGCTGTAAAAAAGCAAATGAATATTTGATGCATTCCTCAACACTAAAACTTTACAATCTTGAACTCAGCACTGCGCTCTGAGACACTTGGACAGGCTGGACATGCTGAGAAACTAGCTACCTATCACTAACCAGACAGCGAAACGAATCTGGCTCTGGCTGGGCCCACATCCCTGTTTTTATGCCCCCTGTGCCACAAGGATTGATGTCGCTTGAGGGGACCGCTTGTCACGTAGGGCCACGTAAACACCCAATCAAGCTTCAGAAGCCAGTTTGCCACGTAGCCTTCTCAGAAGGGGACCAGATCTGTTTTGTGACATGTGGTTAAAGGAGCGTTTAATGTGTGTCCTCTCTTGGTCCGTGTGCAGTTAGCAGCACTGTGAGTGAATTAGTTTGGGCCACTATTTCTGCCAGAGGTGGCCCACGTCTGCATGCTCTCTGGGCGCTAGTCCAGTATTAAGAAACCACTAAACTGGTGGTGTTGGTGTGTTAGTGCGTGTTTTGCTGGCACGAGTGGATCAGACACATAATGGCTGCTTGAGTTACACTCTTTAAAACAAAGGTGCTACAAAGTGGTCTTTGTGTGAGTATGAAGAACATTTTAAAAATTTAATAATAATAAAGGAACCCTATGTAGTATTTTTACCTTAAAAGTACAGCTTCTAAATGATTGTAATGTTCCATGGAGCTGTAATAGGGAGAGAATGAGTTAATACTGGACTGAATTTACACAGTAGAGTGAGCTGAGACAGACCTGAGGACACGAGTTGGAGCAGTAAGTATCTTTTGCCCTGTTTTCATGCGTTGCAGTGCTAGTTAGTGATACTTTTGTTGATGTAAGTGTTATAATCTGTTTGTGAGAGTCACTGAGCAGTGAGCCAGGGTTTGGAGCTGCTAACTTTAGCCAGATTAGCTCACTTTTTCGCGTTGGACATTGATTCTAGTAATAAGTGCTTTCTTCCGGTTGCTGTGTGGATTAAATGACTGAAGTTACACTTTGTGTCGGTGGAACCCAAGCTTCGTTGAGGACAGTGTTATAATCCATTTTTTTGAGAGTTACTGATAAATGAGGGCAAGTGCTAGCGCCTCCTAATTTTAGCCAGATTAGCTCAGTTTTTAAGCATTGGACATCGATTCTGGTAACAAGTGCTTTACTGTCGGTTGCTGTGTTTATAACGGCTAGTGCACTACCAAAGTTACATTTTATGTTTGTAATAACACGGTCCAGTGTGTATTATGAGCAATATATGGGTTTTATCATGTAATAAACATTATTTTATTCGATTCACACATTCCCCTGGGGAGAGAGAGAGAGAGAGAGAGAGAGAGAGAGAGAGAGAGAGAGAGAGAGAGAGAGAGAGAGAGAGAGAGAGAGAGAGAGAGAGAGAGAGAGAGAGAGAGAGAGAGAGAGAGAGAGAGAGAGAGAGAGAGAGAGAGAGAGAGAGAGAGAGAGAGAGAGAGAGAGAGAGAGAGAGAGAGAGAGAGAGAGAGATGTGTGTGTGAGACTGTTGATTTCACAACAGTACTCTAAACGTGAATTACACTCATCAGCAGGTAAGGGGTGCTTAGGAGACAAAAAAGCCAATTCTTACATTATATTCTTTATGGAACCAAACATGTTTTTTCCATGGCATCAGTGTCCTCTCAGTGTCACTGCTGGACTGAGAAAAGTCTACTGTTGAAGGATTAGAGAATGACCAACACACACTGTGCAGCATAAGATTTAGCATCTACGAGGTGGATTAAGAAGTGACACATTTCATAGAAGCATAATGTGGACACGTTTCAATTAATTCATTCATTTATTGTCTGTAACCCTCATCCAGTTCAGGGTGGCGGTGGGAACACACCCTGGAGGGGGCGCCAGTCCTTCACACATTCGCTCACACACTCACATCTACGGACACTTTTGAGTCGCCAATCCACTTTTGTTTTTTGGACCGTGGGAGGAAACCGGAGCACCCGGAGGAAACCCACGCGGACACGGGGAGAACACACCACACCCCACCCCTCACAGACAGTCATCTGGAGCGGGGCTCAAACCCACAACCTCCAGGACCCTGGAGCTGTGTGACAACGACACCTGCAGCAGCACCGTGCTGCCCACATTTCAGTTCTCTTCATGCAATTCAACCATGTTCCATCGTAACACGGACATCACGGCCCTCACTCTTGGCCTCACATGAGCCTCCCCACTGTCCCGGCAGAAGGTGACCAAATGTCTTCTTTTTCCTGGACACATCCTCTTTTCTAAAGGATTTCTAATTAGTGTGAAATGTCCAGAATTTCACATTGATTTCACTTCAGGGTTTGATTTTACAGTGGAATGTGAATTTAGACAGCGTTAACCATGAATATTTAAGTCCCACCTTAAACTGCTTCCAATAGCAGCCGACTGACCACAGCCTAAAAACACCTAAGCACACATGTAAATAAACCCAAATCAGTTTGACTTTACCTGACTTTTTTATTTTACCGATGTATTTATTAATATTTTAACTAGCACAAATATAAAAAATAGGTATAAATAAAAATTGGTTATATTATTTTAAAGGGGACATATTATACCTCTTTTTAAACAAGTTAGAATACGTCTATTGGCGATACAAAACTCGTTCATGAAGTTCTTTCCACAAAATCATTCTCACATAAAGACATCTCATCAGCTCTATTGTTGCCCATTACAGGCCCTTTCAGAACGAGGGCTCTGTCCCTTTTATGCAAATAAGCTGTTGCCGACTAAGCCCCACCCATCCCACGTTTATGCAGGTGAAGGGTGGTGCCAGAGTGGCTCTATGCAAATTTCCTTATTGTGACATCACAAGGGAGCCATCCAACAGGCTCGTAGACGCCAAAATCTGACTCACAGAAAACGGATGAATGTTTTTGGGGTTTTTTTTGCACATTTGGAGTGTTTATAAGAGCAGTAGAGACCCAAGTGGAAATACAAAAGCACACAAAAAGTGATTTTGCATAATATGTCCCCTCAATTGGAAGGAGATGATTCAGCAAGGTAGGCTATTAATACTGTGGTGGCACAGAGTTGAGGGGCTAAGGAACTCAATGGGTTGTGGTGTTTTGTGGGGGTACACCATCCTGAACAAGGGGGTCTTTGGGTGTGTGTTACCCCTGCATCTCGCAAAAAAGCAAGCCCAAATAACTTGTTCTTCACCTGCTCCTTTCTGTTTAGTGCCTTGTAAGGGCACTTCAATAAATGATCAAGATGAAGCACTTACTGTATCAATGTATTACTCCTGATATTTGCTGACAGACCTCTATTTAACGTGACCACGGCTCCACATAGGGTTTGAATGTCCAAAGTTTCCCTTCTCTAAACCAGACTGAGTGGATATTTTTAATAGACTTTATAAACACCAATAGGTTTCCATTCATTAGAATTCAGACCCACATGTGATTATTATTACACAATTATTAAAAAGAAACAGACCACTTCCATATAGTTTACGCATCTGCTTGGACAGTTCACATCCCTGTCCATCACTGGGTGTTTGTTCTGTGCTTTAGCTTCGCTCTTCTCTGCTTCTATTTGTGAGAAACCCTCGGCATGGAAAGAAACCGCTGTTTCTGTCTGGTGGTGGGGTATTGTGTATTGTGGTCTGGCCTAGAGCAGACCGTAAGAGGGGCTCCATTGTACTTACGCTGGGTGTGCCAGGTCCTGCGGTCTCTCTGCTGCCTCGGGGAACACAGGGTGGGGAGGCTCTCCTATAGGCACGCAACCCAGAGACTTACTGATGGCATGGCTCAGTTTCTTGGCTGGCGATTTCTGTGGAAGAGACAGAGACAGAGACGAGGCTAGATGGACTGAAGTGGAATGAGAACAAAGCTGCAGCTCTTCGTAAAGACAGAAAGAGCTTAACTATAGAGCATCTTCCAAAACACAGACTAAGGCTAAATTCACCTGTCATTGCAAATCCTTTTTGGTGTAGGACTAGGGTTAATAGTGGGGTCAATGAGAGCGGACCATAGAGGGGTCTCTTTACTTGTGGCGCTATTAGAAAGTGTCGTTTGATTCAGGAAAAACTGAACTGGCATGACCTTGTTCAGAGCTCTGGGGCTGAAAACAATCATCTTTGTGGTGGCAGTGAGTGAGAGATTGTGTGTGTGTGTGTATGTGTATCTGTGAGAGGGAAAATGAGAGAGAGAAAATCTCTCAGAATTGGATTTAGGAAGCGCTGCAAATTCTTTCCTGGCCTTCAATTTCCAGCACAGCGATTGAGCTTGAGGCCAGTGGGGGAGATTTAAAAATGTAATCAATACAAGCCACTTGCCACATCACATAAAACCCCCATGAAATCCTGCATCAGAGGAGAAGGACATTCCGAAGGAAAACGCAACTCTGGAGCTCAATTATCACCCCATGCCATACGAGCCAAAGAGCCACAGGTGTCCGCTCTGTACCTTTCAACTCATTAGCGGTACGCTGAAGTAGAGCAGTTTCTAGGTAAGTGTATATGGGTTTGTGTGGGTTAGATATGAAACAGTTACCGGGAAAAACTCCTGATGTTTACAGTGATACAGTTTCTGTGTAAATTAAAGATTCCCCAGGTTTGAAAATCTCACGTAAGTTACAGCATCCACCAAAGTTAGCAACAGTCTCCCAGTGCGGCAGCGCTGTGCCACCTGTAATGTGGGGTTGTTTTGTGTCAGAGGAAACATGGCGCAGGTACCGAGACATGGTGTGGTACCTCCTCCTCGTCCTGATTTCACCGTCCTTGGTTTCGAGGGTCCTTGGGAAGTGAAATCAGGACACGGAGGTGAGATTGGGCACCACGCCGTGGCCCTGTCAATGAGCCATGGAAATAACCCATTCTACGCAGAATTACAAAGTGCTCCGTTCCACCTTAAATGTTACAAGTGCTTTATCCTTTAGTGCTTTAGTTCCACCTTAAATGCTTTTAGTGTTACATTCAAACGCATTTTCCTTTGTGCTCTAGAGGCTATTTGAACTAAACCTGCCTCTTAAAGAGGGACCTCAGTTTTCTTTGTTTCCACAAAACAACTAAACCGAGGTTAATTAATTTATGATTACTAATTAAGTGTTGAACAAATCCTAATGGAATGATGAGCATCTTAATCTCACATGACTTTTACAGCTTTACAGAAGACAAAGATTAAACAAGACTGCAGTTCATTGTTCATTTAAGTCTGTTTTTGTTTAAACTTTATTAGTGCTGCAAGTTTTATTTGTGTGTGTTTTTTTAATAAGACTCGCTGAAATAATTTTATTCTGTATCTTTTTAACTTTTCAGCACATTTAAATTACAGTCGTAATACAGGAGGTCCTCGGGTTACGTCAGTCCCGAGTTACGATGTTTCGTGGTTACGACACATCTCCCATTTACTGTATAAAGCCTTGTTTCGACTGAAGTGGTTTTGCGTCGTAAACGTCGTAACGTGAACTTCGTGTTTGGTGTGCGCGGCGGAAGGCTCGAGACCGAGGAGGATAGGTGTTAGGATAGGATAAGTGCTTACAGTATGTTATTTACGTACAGTATGTACGTATGTTCCGACTTACACTGAAAATCGGTTTACAACGCAACGTAGGAACGGATCAACGTCGTAAGTCGAGGACCCCCTGTACAGATAATCATGATCATTTTGGCCACTTTAATCATGATATTAAATTTACAGTTTCATGTCTAGTGTGTGTGTGTGTGTGTGTGTGTGTGTGTGTGTCTGCACACAGTTGTATGATCCGTACCCATGAAGAATGCTCCTTCATCTGATGCTGGTTGCTATGCGGGCCGCTGGCATGACCACGCCAGAAGCAGTTCTGGCAAAGCTGGTAGCCATGGCACTGCTGGCAGCGATAGCGAAATCCCATCATGCTCTCACTTCGGCAGTAGGAGCACTCCACCGGATGGAAGACTGCAGCAGAGAGGACAGAAATATCACAGACCTTTGCTTAGAGTTTTTTTGTGCTGATTATTTTGAACCCGGTTTTATAAATATTAAAGCAACACTAGGTGAGATTTGATATTTAGCAGAGTGTAATTCACTTTTACAGCTCTGTCCTGAAATAAGGATGGGAGAAATGTTCCTGCCTCTGAAAGTTACATAGTGCAGTTTCTGCAGTGTTGAGCCTGGAGTATTACATGTAAGTGAAGCATCATAATAATTCTGAAGTTGTCATTTTAAGGTAAAAATACAACCTAGAGTTGCTTTAAAGCTATAGTTGTTAGCGGGGGCCTCACTGTTCTGCATTCATTGCCACAGATCCAGCACACACACCCCTGCTGTTGACACTGAATAACTCTGACACCCGAAAAGGGGAAACTCCAACCTAGAGAGGCCTTGCCCTTAAGCGAGGGATTGTCTGGCACCCTGTGGAATCTGAACAATCCCAAGAGAGCACCATCAATTTGCCAGAGGTGGGATATGAACTGTTAGCAGCATCATGGAAGGTAAGGTGTTCTCTGTGAGAAGCAAGGTGTTCCTTGCTTAAGGGCAAGGCCACCCTGTCTCTCCAGGTTGGAGTTTCCTTCACCAGATGAGTCCTAGAATTCGAGTTTGAAAAGTGCACAACGTTTTTGGCGTCCGTTTGGCTAGATCTGTAGTAGCACAAGCAGAATAGTGGTCCCCGCTGTGACATATATACGTCATAATGAGGAATGACAATAAAGACGACTTGAAAACTGATTTACAGTCATGGATTTCTTAACGTAGGCATCAACCCGAACACTTCTCTTATGGACTTAAGTCCTACATACGCTTAGGGTATTTTATTCAAGTGATAATCACAATACAAAGGGCACATACTAAATTAACAGACCAATGTTGTCAGGTTAGTGTGGGTTTTAGGCCCTTGTAAGGCCCCGTATGTTCACAAACAGCAGGTAAACGAGTAAACAGTAAACAAGCCGGTGTGGTGCAGCATCCTCAGCGCGTACCGTTCTCTACATTGGCCAGTCGGTGCATGAGAGGTAGCCAAACGAGGCACTGCGGGGGAGGGTCGGCCATCATCACATCCAGGAAAGTGTTCAGCAAAATCTTCTTCTGGAAAAGGAGAGGTCAGAGACAGGTCTGTGTCGAGTTGCACTGCGGACACGAGGGCCTTGTACGTTTTGTATGAGAGAGGAGGACACTCACCTGCTGAGGGAAACAGGTCCTCACTGAGTGCTCCGTGTAGCCGAAAGAAGGGCCTTCGAACACGGCCGTGGGAAGCTTCAGCACCTCCCTCAGGAACTGGTCGAACTTAGCGAACACCATCGTCCCACTGGAGTCGGATATCTGAGAGAAAATATCTGAGATGGAGGCAGAGAAGAACATCACAGATAATATACGTCCACACCATTTCAGCTCTGTGCAGCTCTAACCAAGTTACTCTTGTCTAAATACCAGTACACGGCCCTCATGATGAGGGAATACAGTTAGAAACGCACTGCCCTACTAGGCAGGGGTGGTCTCGAGCAGCTATACATGATTTAAATGTCGCTATGCCTAATAGTAAACATCAGCTTGAGGGGTGTAAATCCCACAACACTGCTGTGAAATACTGGAACTATCATATAATAATTAAACCAAGTAGCAGCCATTATCAAACCACCTACACTCCTCCAAAGGTTACATAGTGCAGTTTCTACTGTGCAGAGCCTGGATTAGCAACGACAGAGGCTCTTATCTCTCTATTCCAGGTCGGTGAAGCATCACAATATTTTCAATGCTGTAATTTATGGCTGAAATACTACCTAGCGTTGCTTTAATTTGAAACAAATTATATTCACACATGAAAACATCCAGGAACACCCTCCAACATCATGATCCATCATCTACACTTTAGCCTTCTTTTAGCACCCTTTAGGAAGTGAGCAAGTGTGTTTGTAAAACGAGTCGCCATTAAGTGTAGGTCGACAGATGACGAACGGCACAGCCTAGTGTTCAATAGATGTAACTACACGAGGCCCTACTGTAAATGCAAAGCTGGGAAATGTACAAAAACAAAAGGAGAAATGACAAAACAATCGATTTATGGGTTAAGGTTCCTTCAGAAAAAATAATTAGGCTTAATTTAAAAGCTTAGACCAGGCTCTAAATTAAATAATTTTATAAGGTGTAGTCGTTTCTAAATTTGCTTGGTTGGATTTATACATATACACCTATACACCAGAGGGCAGCAAAGGGTCAGCAATATGTTTTACATCCAGCTAAAAAATCAAGGAAGAGTGCCCCTTTATTAAACCAATCCAGGTTTAAAATGAACCTACAGTGACCAGCCAAAACATTAAAATGACCTTCTTGTCTCCACATTCATTGTCCATTGTATCAGCTCCAATGATCACACTGGAGCGCTGTAAACACAGCATGTAGT
This sequence comes from Hoplias malabaricus, assembly GCF_029633855.1. NCBI lineage: Eukaryota > Metazoa > Chordata > Actinopteri > Characiformes > Erythrinidae > Hoplias > Hoplias malabaricus. The sequence goes on from NC_089800.1 coordinate 79,381,877, forward strand.
CAATCTTTTGTTATGCGTACTTTGTTAGCTTCTTACCTGCTGTTCTTCAATGCTCAGGACCCCCAGAAAGGATGGTGGATCATTCTCAGCACTGCAGTGCAGTGAGGTGTTTTGTGCTGGTACCAGTGGATCAGACACAGCAGTGGCTACTGGAGTTTTTAAACCCCCCAGTGTCGGAGTATAGTCCCACAACCCAACACAAGGTAAAAACAAAAAGTTTCTAACAGAGTGGGCACAGTGTTTGAAAACTCCAGCAGCACTGCTGTGCCTGATCCACCAGCGCAACACACACTAACACACCACTACCACCACTCACATCATACCTCACCTGCTCTATGGGGGGTCCTGACCATTGGAGAACAGGTTGAAAAGAGGGCTAACAAAGTATGCAGAGCAACAGATGGACTACCGTCTGTAATTGTTGAACTACAACGTGCTCCTGTGTGGTCAGTGGAGCTGATCCAATGGACTGAGAGTGTAGAATCAAGGAGGGTTTGGCCAATCAGTGAAGTCAATAGTGTAAAGTGGTCTCTCAAGCTTAAAATTAACTGAATACTAATGTACATATAAAAAGCATGACTTACATCTTAATTTGTCAACGATCTTCCCGCCACACATGGTCGCCAACATCGACTTCATGGAGAAAACTGTGAGTTTTCCATGCCCCTCACTGTAAAACAAACATATGGGTTAGAGATACGGGTTACATATTTGGGCCTCAGTTAAAGGAACAGTAGGCAATATTCCTACCTTAAAATTACCGCTCCATAGTCATTATGATACACCACTGACCTATAATAAGGGTTAGGGCCACCATCCTGTCACATAAGGTTGGCCTAAGTTTAGGAATATAACTCCAGGTGACGTGGCACGCTGTAAAGAGCCAGTTCTCACCTGTCGTATGTGGCCACCATGAAGTTAAGCAGCAAGCCGATGGACTGCTCCACGTTGATCTGGTGGGTGGTGGGCAGGCGCTTGTTCAGCTGGTAGAAGATTGAGGAGAGGATGGTCTCAAGTCGTGACACGTTGATCTCAGCGTTGTGGTCCAGGGTACTGAGCCCATTGTCACGGAACGCCTCGATCATGTTCCACACATCCACCAGGTGAACTGTGATAGAAGAGGACGGAGAAACTGAGAAATAGCCTCTAAAATAACACCTCAAACTCCAGATTACGGCATGATGTACTCCTTTCTGTACACCCTAGTGACCATATGGCTGACAGGCTTAAAATTAAAGGAACAATAGGTAAGATTTTTTTGTTTGTTTGTTTTTTGAATACCCCCTAGTGTATTTAATTTTGTTTTGTTTTGTTGTGTTTTCTTGTTTTAAACTGCTGGGGTTCACCGTAGTGTATTTAATTTTTACAGCACTATACTAAAATAAATGGGGAGGGGGGTTGGAGGTGATGGTTTCCTACCCTCCTCCAAAAGTTTCATAGTGCATTTTCTGGAGTTTTGAGCCCAGAGTAGTAAGAGGCTCTGTTCCCCCTATTACAGGTCAGAGAAGCATCACAATCATTTTGATGCTGTAAGTTTAAGGTACAAATATTACATAGTGTTCCTTTAAATTGCAATGTTAGCTTATCTCCTGGTATAAATCTGCTGACAGAGGAGTCCTGGTGCGTACACAACGAAGAACATGGAGGCATCACTTACGATTGCATCTTTTCTGAACGAATCGTAGCTTGCACGCCGTCCTGTACGTTGACAGTCGAATTACATCAAAGTTTTGAGCTCCTGGTGAGAACAAAGTGCATTATTATTATTATTGTTATTATTATTATTATTATTATTATATGTTGTCAATAAAGGTCAAAATGAACACACACTATTTCAACATATAAGTTTGCATTACCAAGTAATATTGGATATTTCAGCTCCTGGGCTCTCTAGCAATCAAGACGGAGGGTGAGGGTTGGTTTCCTACCCTTCTCCAAAATTTACATAGCACAGTTGCTGCAGTGCTGAGCCCAGAGAAGCAAAAACAGAGGCTCTATTCTCCCTGTTACAGCTCAGTGAAGCATCACAATCATTTTGAAGCTGTAATTTTTAAGGTAAAAATACTACCTAGTGGTTCTTTAATCTTTTAAAGGTTTAATTTGGATGTTTGTGGCACTCGGTCTATAGTCTCATTTTGTGCACAAAGGACAAGATTTATGAAGTCATTTGGCCTGTGCTTGTGTGTGTGTGTGTGTGTCCATGCGTGAACAAAGCACTGCACAGTCTGTTAACTTACTCATCTCCATGAAGAGCTGCCTCTTCTCCACTGTGGCCTTGCTGCTCTTGCTGCCCTCCTCAATCATTCTGAACATCACAGTCACACATTTATTATAATAATTATAATAATAAAAACAATATTCTGTTATATGACACACAAAGGGTAATACACTGTGTCCAAACATTTGTAGATAACAATGTTCAATATGGCACATGCAAAGCAAATAAAATATCCTTAGGATGCTCTGGAGCAGCTGTACATGACTCTGTACATGATGATCCTTTTCCACTGCATTGTACCTACTCCACTGTACTGTACTGTACTCTACTTGCTGTTTGGTCCCTGCTGCAGAGTTGAGTTGAGTATGTGCCACGCTAAGTGCTCACTAGGCTATAGTGCTCTAGCACTGAAGCTGTGCTCTCTGGAACAATTCAGTACCTTCAGGACCCCCACAGAGCAGGTGTGATTCGGGTGGTGGTGCGTTACTGAGGACTGTCCACTAACCAGGAATGTCCAGATACCATCCTGTGTCACTGAAGAAGGACTAGAGTACGACCGACACACACTGTGCAGCGACAGATGAGCTACTGTCTCTGACTTTACATCTACAAGGTGGACCAACGAGGGAGGAGTGTGTATCAAAGAGTGGACACAGGGTTGAGTTATAAACTCAAGCAGCAAGTGCTGTGTCTGATCCACCCGTACCAGCACTTGAGTGTCTCTGCAGAGCTGTGGCCAGCATTTTATCCCAATTCCGGCGCTACATCATTTCTCTTAGAAGTGACGGATACGATCAGATGCTGCTCACCTGTCGGTCGGCTGGTTCTCAGGTAAAGGGAAGCAAAGAGTGGAGAGTTCCTGTAAAAAAAGACAAGAAAATGAGACCCAAAACAGCAGAAGAAAAGCAAACACACATCTGCCTCCCGTTAGGAAGTGATGCACTTCGTACCAGGGCCTTCATTAAGGTCAGCTCTGCCATTTCCTGGACGCACAAAAGAGCACTCCAGATCTCATCAAGTGTGTAAATGATGATTCTATCTGCCATTAGCTTGCGCAAAGGCAGCATCCTGTGGGCTAATGATACACAGGCTGCTAAAAGGGCTCTTTACGATGATAGACAAGGAGCACACTGCAGAGCATCAGGGAGTGGGAAAGCCAGGGGTCACGGGCAGGCATTAGGGCCGCAGGGAATGTCGTAGGCCTTATAATAACATGGCTGTTACATTTTTATTGCAGTGTTATTCTTCTAATTGTCTAATTAATAAGAATCAGCAGCATTCGCATCATTATTATTGATGTTAGATGCATTACTATTGCTATCTGCTATTATCACCACCAATATAAGGGCTACTATTTATTTATTTACAAATTTTTCCATAATAATTACATAGTTGTAAGCATGTTATAACATCAGTTATTATTATTGTTATGAGGTTTGAAATAATTAGAAACAATATAACACTAGTGAGTGTTTGATGCTAAAATACTCATCATCATTACTGTGTAGTTACAGTTTTATTACCGATATTATCACTATTAATTATTAATAATTATTTTGTTGTGATGTTATTAACGCTGAGCCTTTGCAATGATCTCCCTAAGCCAGTTAGCACACTGCTATTCATTTAATCATATATCATCATATATTCATATAATCTTCTTTTGGTCCCGGTTTATTTTTGGTGTCATGACAATGTTATTACAATTTTATTAATGTGGTTATTGTTCTTATTTTTTGCATTATCATTATTATCTATGGCTATTTCTATTACATATTACCTTTATTTGAATGGTTCCTTATGGTTACTAATCACACGGTCAATACTTTGCTATATTCTGTATGAGCACACATTTATTAAGTTATCAACCGCCATCCTTTTTTTTAATTGCTGTTTTTCTTGATAATACCATGGTCATTACATTGTTATTAGATTTATTCTTATTAATTGCATTCCTATTGCCGCTTGTTGTTGTTATTACGTGCATCTTAGCTGTAATCATCACCGTTGTGATTATGAGGGAATTACCCCTGAGCCCTCGCTGTTATAATCCACATTAGCGCAGATCTGTTCGGTGGGTTTTACTACAGCTCTGGTCGTGAGCGCACCCTCCACCTCTCAGCGAATAGAGAACTGTCTCCCAGCATTATGTCATCCACTGATGGTGCACTGAGCGTGAATCACAGCCCCAGATCATTACAGCATGACCACTGCTGGAGCTCTCCTTCGCTCTCCCTGCGCTGAAGTTGGCTACTTTCGTTTGCCAGCTTTGTATCCAAAGATCCCTTCCACCTTAAATGCTGTAGCAGTGAGTGATGTGGTGTTTAAGGTGGAAAGGAAAATTTGAAGAGGAAGGCAACTTCAGCTTCAGAGGCAGCTGTGTTTGCTCTAATCTACAGAAGGTTAAATCCATTTAGCAGCATGGAGTTAGAATTACATTGTTATTATGCTATTATTATAGTGTCATTACAGCACTGTTACTATTGTTATGACAGCATTATTACCATGATTATTACAGCCTTATGAGCCGCCTGCTGTTAGTAGGCCTAGAGAGAGAGAGAGAGAGAGAGAGCCGCACCTCAAACAGCAGTACTCTGGACACTACATGTTCCTGCAAAACGGCTAAGGTAGACCCCCACACGAGCCACCGCAAGAACCCACAGAGAACACACGTCACTTGCGGCCATGTTACAGAGTCAACCCCCTCCACACACACACACACACACAGACACACACACACACCGTTTCCCCTATCGACGCTAAACACACAGATGCGCGCGAATATAAGCGAACACCGCCTTTAATGTGGACGCAGCGCGAGCGCGCACCTCGGCATGCCCGTTTCAGTGCCGTGATCGGGGGGTGGGGGGTGGAGGGGTCGGTCTCACCGGCGGAAGATTACGCAGGCTGCGCCTCCATCGTCAGCGGCGGAGGAGGAGAGGGATACACGGGCTCGGCTCTGGAGCAGGAAACACTCCGGGCATCCCACCGCCTCGACTCCTCTTATTAAAGGACGCTTCAGTGCTGGGGGACGAGGATCCGCCGTTTCTCCGTCGCTCCCAGGGCCTTGTCGCCCACCGTCATCATCCTCCTCATCCTCACCGCGCTCCTCTCTCCGTTAGCGCTCCGTTTGATCGTGCGTTAGAGCCGCAGTAGCCAGAAGTCGCCCACTGAGCGGAGTGCAGCTCCTGTGAGCATCAGTGAACAGCAGAGGACAGCAGAGAACACACACAGAAGCAAGCAATGGCGCGCGCGCGCACACACAGTAATGATGATGTATATATGTTATCATTATATTCACATACAATTGAACCTGATCGGTTTCATTCATCCATCCATCCATCCTCTATAACTGCTTCATCTTGTAACATCCTGTAATTGTTGGGTGGAAGGCAGGAGCAGTCCATCTCAGGGCGTCACACTCACCCAGTCACACTTACACCTATGAACAACTTCACCCATTCATTCACATCCGCGGACAATTTCACACATTCATCCAGACACTCACACTCAGCTGTGGTCTGTTTCATGCACTCACCCCATCACTCTCTCTCTCACACACACACCTGTGGTCTGTTTCACGCACTCACCCTGTCACTCTCTCACACACACACCTGTGGTCTGTTTCACGCACTCACCCTGTCACTCTCTCACACAGACACCTGTGGTCTGTTTCATGCTCTCACCCTGTCACTCTCTCTCACACACACACCTGTGGTCTGTTTCACACACTCACCCCGTCACTCACACCTGTGGACAATTTCACACATTCACTCAGCCACCCTCACGCTCTCCTGCGGTCAGACAAGTGTGGACAGTTTTAACACACTCACCCTGTCACACTCTCTCACACACACACACCTGTGGTCTGTTTCACACACTCACCTCGTCACTCTCACAAACACACCTGTGGTCTGTTTCACACACTCACCTCGTCACTCTCACAAACACACCTGTGGTCTGTTTCACACACTCACCCTGTCACTCTCACAGACTCACACCTGTGGACAATTTCCCACATTCACTCAGTCACCCTCACACTCTCCTGCGGTCAGACAAGTGTGGACAGTTTTAACACACTCATCCATTCACCTTTTAAAAGATTCCCACATTCTAGACTTAGTAATGTGTTAACTGAGCTTAAGATTGAGACTTGAGGAACCCCTATATTAACAAGATACAATTTTTCATTCATCCATTCACGATTTGTAGTCAATTTATCCTGGTTGGGGTTGCAAACAAACAAACACACCCTGAACAGACCACAGGGCATTTTAGAGTTATTGCACTATTAACATTAAAAAAAATTAATGTTAAATTAATATAAAAAAAAAACAGTAACCACATTTGTTCATTTGCTGTATTTTATTCTTATTTATTGATAAAATACACTTTTGTTTACAAGTGCTGATTACAATTACTATATTACATTCACCTTTATCTTACATAAAACATCTGAACTCTTAAAACTAAAAAGACACGTCTTAGGGAGGCACCCTCCACCAGGATTCCTGATCTTCACAACTACAGTAAAACATTACATCTGACACCACGACATCCTCCGTCCAGAGCGAGAGAGGGATATGTTCCTGCAGATAAGTGTATCCATCATGTCCTGGGGACTAGAGTGTTTAATGACTGATCTGCCCAAACATTACACATCATTTTCATGTGTACTGGCCTGGGCAAAATCCGCCTGGCTGCATCTACTGCAACCCAAACTAAAGATTTTATTAACCTTGCACACTCTTAAAAACAATGGTTCTTCAATGAAACCAACGGTTTCTGCTCTAGTTACAGTGCCACTCGGAACATTGAAGTGGAAGAACCCTTTTTGCTGCTTTAGAGAAACACTTCCAGAAAGAAAAACATGTATCTCCATTTTAGTGAATGTTTAGTTTACTGCATCGTTTTAACGACAGCGAGATTCCTTCAAACACTGTGAACGTTACACAATGAATCGACCAATAGAAACGCTCCAAAATGACTTACATTGAAAGTTAAGAATGTTTTTTTCCCTTCTCCTGTAAAATTACTATTTTGGAGATGCATGTTTTTCCTTGACTCAAAAGTGTGCATAGGTGTGTGTGTGTGAGTGAATGTGTGAGTGTGTGTCGCCCCCTGTGAAGGACTGGCGCCCCCTCCAGGGTGTGTTCCCAACTTGTGCCTAGTGATTCCAGGTAGGCTCCGGACCCACCGCCGCCCTGAACTGGATAAGGGTTACAGATAATGAATGAATGAATGTTTTTCTGTGTTTGGGTGTTTGTGGTTCTGTACAGAACCATTGTCTTTAATGAGCCCTTGAAGAACCATAATGTTTAAGCGAGTGCATGTTTAAAACGTCTTTATTTCAACTACAGGGGTTAAAGAATAATTCAATCAAGGTCAATCAAAAAGGAAAACCATATGATCACAGTTCTGTTGCGTCTCTGCTGTGTGTGTGTGTGTGTGAGATCCAATCTGCATTAATATATATTGACATGACAAATATCAGTCGCCTGAAATGTACCCTCATACCCAAAGACAAACCGTACAACTACTATAAGGTACTCTGGATTTTACCCACACCACAAGAAAAACAACAGGGTGAAACCAATGTGTATACATGAGAGAGAGAGAAAGAGAGAGAGAGAGAGAGAGAGAGAGAGAGAGAGAGAGAGAATCTGTTCAGTCATCACTGTGACTCACAAGGACAAAGACGTGTCTTTCAGACTTTCAGTGGAGAACCCACTAGTGGAGCAGGTAAATATATTCCAGACGAGACCGTCCAACATGAAACAGATAAACAAAGACTCAGGGACATGGACTCTTGGGAAGTCTGGTACAAAAAAAAAACTTGTATAAAGTGTTATGTACACCCTGGATAGAGGCATAACAAAAGGGGACAGATAATATAAAGATATAGTAAATACCCTGTTTCTTTAAATGTTTTGTAAAATGATTTGTAAATTGCTTTATATTAAAATATATTAATTAAAATATATTACTTTTTTTTTCAAAACTACACAGAGATTAGAAACAAAATCTGATTATCTAATTCCCATAAACTGACTTTGGTATATTACCAAGCAAGATCTTTTAAAACTGTCTAAAGTCAAAGGCAGAACATTTTACAAACATGATTGATGCCTAGATGCTGCTTCTTCATGTTTAACATACACACACAAACACACACAGTATATATATATATATATATATATATATATATATATATATATATATATATATATATATATATATACTCTTTTATTTCAGAAACGAAAGGGAGAATGACATATCTATATCTATATAAACCCCAGCGAGTAATGGATTAGCAGCCAAGAACATGGCCGCCATCTTGAAAGCCGCCATATTGGATCAAAGGCAGGTTTTTCCAATGGGAAGGTGGTCATGTAGTATATCAAAGACGACCAGAATTGTCTCAGAAATGGATTGCAGATTTGCAACATCTCTTGTGGTTCAAAGGTTGGATGGATTGGAACATTGTCACTACCTGACAGTGCTACAGCAAACAGTGTTCCCATCCATTCTGACCGAAGATGGCGCTGAGCATTTAGGGTCTGGTCGAGCCTGTAATGAACCTGTAACGAGCCTGTTGCAAATCTGATTAAGGCAAGCGATTTCTGAGACAGTTCTGGTCTTCACCTTCCCATTGAAACACTAGCCCTTGATCCAATATGGCGGCTATGTTCCGTACACAGCCTAAAAGATAAGTCCTCTAACCCATTACTCACTACAGATGTCATTTGCCCTTTCATTTCTGAAAAAAAGTGTGTGTGTTTGTGTGTGTACCTGGTAATCTGAATTGTTTAAGGACAGCCCAATATTTAGAGTTTAAGAATAAATGCTAGTGTGATTTGTCTCCAGAAATTTGTCACAGATAGAAAGTCTTAGACTTCACAGCAGACATGTTCAAGCAAGAAATCAAAGGAACAAGCAAAAGACAAAAGCGAAAGGATTTCTCAGTTATATCTCAGGAAAAGCCAATATTTACAGAATAAAACTTCATCTTCATATCCTCCCTTTTGAGTGTTCTGCTGTACTTCATCGCTCACACACTTTTGCGGATAGTAATTAAGATTATTACAATTATTGTTTAGTTTAAAACATAAACGACATTCATTTTAAACAACATCTACAGCCCCAGGATGTCTTTAAGAGGCATTGTCGGTTCAACCCATCAGCCACAACGTTGTTTCTACACTCAGCGTACATTGTCCATCACAAAGGTGCACTGGAGGGTGGTGGATCATTCTCACCTCTGCAGTGACGTGTTAGTGTGTGCTGCGCTGGTACGAGTGGATCAGACTCAGCAGTGCTGCTTGAGCAGAACAGTCCAACACAAAACCTACTGTCTCTGACTTTACATCTACAAGGTGGACCAGTAAGGTAGGTGTGTCTATCCGAGTGGACAGTGAGTGGACACATTGTTTAAAAACTCTAGCATTACTGCTGTGTCTGATCCACTTGTACCAGTACAACACAGCTTAAGCATTGAAGAACGGGGTGAAAGGGCAATAGATGGACTACAGTCTATAATTGTGGAACTACAAAGTGCACCCATGTGATCAGTGGAGCTGATAAATTAGACACTGTAGCGTAGAAACATGGAGATGATTTGAATATCATGGCTGATGGGTGCTTATAGTGAAATGACAAACACCTGGGTTTGCTCCTGAGAAGGGAACATTAGATTATTAGATCGAGACATGCTTCGGAGCGCCGCTCAAACCTATGCGTTTACAGCTGATTAGGAAGCAGTCCATTCAAGTTAACAGTTTTAGTGATACAAAAGTGCAACTCTAAAAAGACACATATATATACGATTTGAGATATAAGGGAATTTGCTCTTTTAGTTTTAGACGAATGAGACTTTTTTTTATAAATATTATAAATATACAAATTATTGCCACCTTCAGTTTTTACATTCGACTGTTTCCCTAAGAAAGCGTTTGCTGTTTGAGAAGTGCCAGCTTGTTATATTTGCTCTTTTCTGCTCCGTGTACAACTTATTGTTTTCATCTACCGCAAATTCTGTTCACATCTACTGGAGCTTTTCCACTGCATGATCACTACTCAACTCTATTCAGCTTCTTCTGCTTAAATCTGGTCCTGGTTCAGAGTGAGCCGAGTAGGGACTAAACCGTGGTGTGTAAACCTTGCAGAGCACTGATTGTCCAGAGAGAGTCATCACTCTACGCCACGCAACGCAGACGTCCAGCACCAACTCACCATCTGTAAAATCTCCAGCTGCAGCAGAGATCACATTTGTTTTTATTTGACTCACGACGGCAGCTCGTAAAATTACACCGTGGTCTTTTGAAGAGGTTCAAACGCTCCTTGGACCGGTGGCTGACAAAAGAATCCACGCCAATACACGATGAGTAAACAGCGCTTAAAGTTAGCGCTGCTGTTTTTGTGCTTTCCAAAGCCCCCTGTTCCAGTTAGAGACAGGGTTGTGTGACGTTCCATATTGGGGTGGGGTTTTGTGGCAGTGGAAAACCAACCAGGTACCAGAGACCAAACAGAGAGTAGAGAAGAGAATTACAGTATTACAGCGAGTAGTACGGTAGGTATCATGCAGTGGAAAAGGGCCAAAATAGTACCGCTTTAGTCGGGACATAAGGCCGGTCAATAAAACCTTTATGTTTCACAGTCATTTTCCTTTTACGTTATTGGTATTTCAGCTGTGGGTGATGCTTATCTTGAGATACACAGTCAACAGATTCGCCCTGCAGGGTGCGTACGTCTTCATCACAACTGTTTTGGATGAGACAAGCTGCACAGGTTCACGATTTTACAAAGTGACTATGAAAACAACACGGGGAGGATTCTGGATTCATTTCACAAAATCTACAAAAATAGGATTATCCTGTTAGTTTCATTTCTAATATTGTATGTTACAAAAATATTACAGAAAATGATCAGCGTTTATTGCCACTACTCAACGTGTCCTGCGTCTAGAACAAGGTGCTCAGTTTACAGTAAACCGGCCGGGAGGAAGTTTGCTTCTGCATTGCACAAACTGCATACATACGAAACAGAGTAAGAGCCTGAATCCTGCGTGAGGATAATCATACGACCACAAAACCACAGCGAGAACGTCCATGCTGAGCTATGCTCCTCATGTCTGCTGCACCACTGCGTTGCAGCGGTAGCCCTGACTGCTACTATCGGACCACCAGGCATGAGACGCACAGCTTGGAGGGACCTATGCAGTCGTCGTGACAGAAAGCGCCACATCCTTTACACATGATCATGGCCTTTAATCGACAGTAACACTGTGACTGCACTTCCTCCATTCCAGAAGCTTCGATAAAGGCCTGCTGTGGTGAGGTTTCACCCTTACTCTGTTCTAGAAGGTGACCGGGTATGGCAGTGACAGTCACAGAGAAAGACATCACCCCCCCGTTGGCGCTCTCGCTACTGCAGGGGACTGTAGGAGAGCTGCCCGCGTTAGTGACGCTATTACTCAACGAGTGAGGCACCGACATGCTGATGGTGCCGCCATAAAACGCTCCCATCACAGATTCTTTACTGTCATGTGATTTCTGTGACTGAGAGGGTTTCACGTCTGGGTTACAGTCGCCCAACTGGCATGGCCCTGAGATATCCTGTTTACCGCTGCAGACATCAAGGTGCGGTCGTGGAGATGTTTGATCTTTGGTTCTTGCAGAAATGCCACCTTCTCCAGGATTGGGTGAGCAGCCGAGCGAAGGGCACTCTACCTTGATCTGTGGACAGTGCTGGTGATGGTGTCCTAATGCATCATCCGGCCTTGAGATGAGAAATCCCTGCTGTTCATCTTTAACTGGAAGAGGGTTGGAGTGTCCTGAAGCAGCAGGACAGAGAGAGCTTCTACTCGATTCAACCCCTTCGTTCTCTTCTCCTTCGACGTTCTCTTTCTTGACGGGGTTGGCCAGATGCGGCCGCTTGCTGCTCTCAGACCCTCTGCCGTAGGTGGAGATGTTGAGGAGGTAGTGTCCTGACATAGCAGGCTTGGCCACTCTCTTTCTGCCAAAGAGGCCTAAGTGGAACCTGGGTGGGTTGTTATAGCCCTCAAGATAGCCTAGTTGATAAGGTTCAAATTGAGGCTGAGGGACTGAGGCTGAGATCTGGCTCTGCTGACTTCTCTGCCTCAGAACGTGGATGATCTGCTCCTGAGTGTTCTTATCTAGCTTCTCCACACTTATCCCAGGTCTGCCCAGTGTCGCAGACTGACCTGAATTCGTCTGCGCTCTAGATCTAACATCCTCTGTGGCTGCTGGGTTCTCTCTGTCTAACCCTTTTGTGGTAATGCCCAAGTCCCCTGGATCTTGTGCTGGAGTGGTTATGGATTGCACCTCCGTCTTAACAAGTGGCTTTGGGAGAATCTTCTCAAGGGGAACCTCCTTACCTTGAAGGAGCTGAGTGACCAGAGTATTGTTGACAGGAATCAAGTAGTGAGTTTTGGCCACCAAAAGTGCATCTTGTGCTCTCTGATTAAGAGCCAGTGTGTTTGAGGGCTGTAACTGCGACCCACCCACTGACAGGAAGGTACGGTCTTCTCTCAGAATCGAGTTTGACGTGCACTGAGTGGTCTGGGGACCCGTCAAAGACCTGCTTTCCTTTGTGCCGAGACCCTGAGCTAAGCTAGGGTCTGTCTGCGCAGTAGAACCTGACAAGTGAGGTGTTTGTGAGGGATACCCTGAGTTCTCAGGGGCTGGAGAAACAGAGCTAATCTTTACTGGCGATACAGATTGGCTTCTACTGCTTGCTGGTGAAAATTCCTCAGACAGGGACCGGGCTGGTGAGGGTGTGGAAGTGCCTCCAGTTGAGCCAGGTCCCGAAGTGGCTCCTCTGATTGCCGCACCAGCTGCAGCTGCAGCTGCGGCAGCAGCACGCTGTTCCCGAGCTAATTTGGCTTTAGCTTTGATGTCGGCTAAAGTGCGGGCACCGGTACATCCGGGACGGATGCTGGGCGGTGTCAAAGGATGGGGAATCCTTGGAGAAACTTGGCCTGATGCTTGTGGAGCAGAAGGGGTGCGGGACACAGATATCTAGGCAGAATATTTAGAGAGATTCAGCAAAAGGACATTGCAGTCAACTGTACAAACAAAATAGAGGAAGCAAAATTTTCAAAAGTGAAACCTACCTTTAGATGGGATACTCTCTGTTGTACAGTCACTGAAGATGTTGCTTGGCCTAACACTTCTGCTGGTGATATGCGAGGTTTCTTCTCGGCTATTTCTTGCTCGCTCAAGGCTTTCCGTTTCAAAGACTCAGAGGGAACAGCAGAGGCTGGGGATACAGTCCCATCAGCTTTAATTGCTTCAGTCTCTGATGCACACTTTCCTTTAGAACTGGTACTCACAGCTTCCTGTTGAGGCTCTGGGGCATTAGACTCGTTTACCTGAACACTTTCACCTGTTAGAGTTTCTACTTTCACCACAGAGGCTGTAGACTCCTCTTGTGCTGGAGATGCAACCTTTGTGTCTGTAGATGCCAGGGTCTCATCAGTGGCAGTGTGACTGGCTGTTATTGCTTCTGTACAGACAGGTTCCGATTCCGGTTGGCTAACCAGTGTTGTTAATTTAACCTCTCTGGACCTCAGCTCCTTGTGGCTGATCTCAACAGTGCGCTTTGGCTTTTGTGCTTCTGCGCTGGACTCTGATCTTTCAGGAAAGCTTGAGTCTTTAGCTGGTGAATCTTCAACCTTAGAAGTGCTGTCACTCTCCGTCAGCTCTCTGGACTCCTCAACACTTAATCCAGACCTGAAATCAGAAGGTGATGTAAAATTCATGCTCTTTGATGTGGCCTCTGAACAGCTCGGGCTAACATCTAGACTGAGTACAGACGGACTTACTTTTCCCCATAGTAGCTTTCAAAGAAGTGCTCTTTCCAGTGCTCCACCTTCTTCTCTTTCTCGATTTCTTGCCGCATCCTCAGTCGTAACTCGGGGGTGAACTCACCTGCGAGGAAACAGGTCTTCAGTACATCAATTAACCTGTGACACCTGCACAATGCCAGATACCGTGTATGGATACGAATACAGAAACCGACCTTCCGACAGCCTCTCTTTCCAAGATTGTGCAGCCGATGTGAAAAACTCATTGTTCAAAGCAGAACTCGTGACCCTCAGTAGCCCATCCATACAAGACTGAAACAAAGCATTAGGCAAATTATTGTTTTTTGGATAAAATGGCCACCAGTGTGTACATCTCAATTATCAAACCAGGGCTCCAGACTAACGCTAACAAAAAGACAAAAATGTATCTGGGACCATTTTAGGGCAAATTTGTTCTGTTAAAGGTGTTATTTTGGTAGGTGGTTCAAAAAGAGTGTTCTGAATAATGATAATAATGTGCAATTAGGGCGGCACGGTGGCGCAGCAGGTAGTGTCGCAGTCACACAGCCCCAGGGACCTGGAGGTTGTGGGTTCGATTCCCGCTCCGGGGGACTGTCTGTGAGGAGTTGGTGTGTTCTCCCTGTGTCCGCGTGGGTTTCCTCCGGGTGCTCCGGTTTCCTCCCACAGTCCAAAAACACACGTTGGTAGGTGGATTGGTGACTCCAAAGTGAGTGTGTGAGTGAATGTATGTCTATGTTGCCCTGTGAAGGACTGGCGCCCCCCTCCAGTGTGTATTCCCCGCCCAATGATTCCAGGTAGGCTCTGGACCCACTGCGACCCTAAATTGGATAAGCGGTTACAGATAATGAATGAATGAATGTGCAATTATTCGTCATTGTACAACATAATCACACTAGTGCACCAGGGATTGTGAACACACACCCAGAGCAGGTGGCAGCCATCCCCAGCGCCCAGGGAGCATTTGTCGATGTTCCTGCCGGTCCTGGGGATTTAACCAGGCCACCTTCTGGTACCAAGCCAGGTCTCTAGCCATTAGGCCATGGCTGCCCACCGCATTATTAAAGACAGAAAAGTTAATCATACAGAGATAATCCAGTGTCACTGTTATCAAAAACTGAAAACAGATTGTTATCAGAAAACTCCACTGCAGCCCAAAGAACACGGTTTGTGATCCTCAGGGGATAATGGGCTTGTGTTTTTACTGTAGGAATCTGGAGTCTGGTAGCCCATTGATTTTGTTCTTACAATATTATGTCATTAATCTCTAATTACTATAATATTATAAATCTGGTATTGTATTTTTTAAACAAGTGACCCTAAAATATAATATAAATATAGCTGGTTTTCCAGTGTAACTGTACTTTCTAGTTGTACTTTCATAGTCACGATCATCCAAATATGATATTACGGGAGTATAAAAATAATTAAATGCAAATTAATGCAAGAGTATTATGTTTAAAAAAAAAAAAAGAAAAAAAAACTGCAATTTTCAGTTCGGGTTTAAGTTACAGCTGATATAAAAGTTCAGTACGGTTCTGAAAAACAGTCCGGAGCCTGGGTCAAACACCATGGTGTTAACCGTGTCTTTCTACCTGTTGGTCGATTTCCGGCAGCAGCTTCAAAAGCTTCTGCTGGCAGTCTGGAGGCAACACGGAGAAGGTGTGCTTGTTGATCAGGGCCCGAAGGTTAGTGTTGACCAGGATGGAATCAGGAGTCTCCACGTCGATCTCACACTTGGTTCGTCTCAGCTGGCCTGTGTGGGAGTGTGGGAGTGATCAGCTTTGACAATTCCAGATAGTGATACAGACAACAGGCTGTATCTGCAAACACTCACGGGCACTGAGCCGACTGGAGCGTTGAGACATCTTCCTGACGCCTGCTCCGTGGCACACATCTGCTTTGACGGAGGAGGAGGAGCTGGAGGTGGAGTTCTGGGGGCTAGGGGGGCAGCGCTCGGACTGTTTCAGTTCCCAACCTACAGCGGTCAGAGACAGATTACTCAGCTTGTACAAGTGCATCTGTATGAGTGAATAACTTTGGGGGAACATTAACATTACGGATACAGCACATTGATGAGTGAGCAAAGGACTGAAAATGCTTGCTAAGGCAGGGGTTTCATATTTCAATGAGTACCTTCTTTCTACACTCATTGTCCATTCTCTCAGCTCAATTGACCTTACAGGAGCCCTTTGTAGTTCTACAGTTACAGACTGTACAGTTTCGTCCTCTTCTTCAGTGCTCAGGACCCCCACAGAGCAGCTATGATTTGGGTGGTGGATCATTCCCAAGCAGTGACACTGATGTGGGTTGCACTGGTACAAGTGGATCAGTCACAGCAGTGTCTACTGGAGCTGTTAAACCCTGTGTCGGTTGCCGTTTAGTCCTTCATCAGAGTTTTTGGTCGGTGGACATTTCTCAGTCCCGCAGTGACATTGAGAATGATCCAAGACACAAATTAAAGACTCTCTGCTCTGTGGTCGTCCTGAGCATTTAAGAACAGGGAGAAAGGGGGCCAACAAAGTATGCAGAGCAACAGATGGACCACAATCTGAAATTACACAAAGTACTCCTGTATGGACAGTGCAGCTGAGAGAACGGAGAGTGTGTGTAGAAACAAGGAGGTGGTCATAAACTTCTGACATGACAGTGTATTTCTTAAAGTAAAAGGCATGGTTGCATTGGAACGCATACCAGCTTTGGCAGATGCTGAATCCATGTCTTTGACAGATTTAAGGAGGAGTCGAGGGCTGGTGGCGGTGGAAATCCCACACTGACGGCGCTGATTTCTCTGCTGTTGTTGTTTCAGGGCCTTATAAATATAGAAAGAAGTATACTTGTTGAAAATATAAATGACTGTAGAACAATTACATTTGGTCAAACAATTTTTAACACACAGGAGGACTCTTCACAAACATCGCTTACAGTATTTCATAACACTCAATTATAAATCTATATCTATATTAAGACCCCAGAATAAAAAGTAGCACAGTGAACATACACAGTGCCCTCAGGGACACAGATCTACACAACAATTAATAAGCACACTCTTAAAATGCACTGAGCTCATATTAATGTGTATTAGAAGAGCTCAAAGACAAACAGGGCTGTGTTGTGATGGTAGCACCTGTTTCAATGCCTTCTTGCTGTGTTTCTGGGATGAAGAGATGAGCTTGCTGCTGGAGACTGAGGGAGAGGAGCAGCGAGACTGCGGAGAAGACGGCTGCGACTGCAGTTTCCCTGGCCCTTAGAAATAAATCAGAGTAGTTCAGAGTACTGGGTGGGTTAAAACACACACAAATCCTCACACACTTACCTAACTCTCTTTCACTCTCTCTACTTAGCCCGCACTCTGGCTTTATTAACCTGTACAATGAAGTTTTTAAAAATGTTTACTGTTTAAACGTGATATAAATGTGTGTATGGTCTTTACCAGCATCTCGGATGGTTCCATTTCTGTGACCTGCTTTTGTCAAAATCCCACAAGCCCCACAGCAGCAGCATTCTCCCCCTGTCTAAACAGCCCTGTTGAGAACGCTTGATTCTGAACGGCTTGTTTTGTCCCATGTTTTCTGATTTAGGCTTTAGGCAGCCCACAAAAACTGACTGGGTGATCTTGTTTCACAGTGTGTGCTTTGGTGGGTTCTAGGGCTCACACAAATTAAAGTGTACATGCACTGAACAAAGATTATATATATATATATATATATATATATATATATAAATAATATACACTTTAATGTATACACTTTTAATGTATTTAATTATTTTTATATATATATATATATATATATATAATCAATGTCTGCAATTGAACAAGACAATCATTAAGAGCTTTTCATAAAGTCCACAGCTGCTGCAGTATTCACTATTTACTCTGAACCCCTGTAGTAAAATGCATCACCCGTAAATCGAGTATAAAAAACCGACGTTCAGAAACATTCAGAAAAGTAAAGCAATTAAAAAAAAGTTTTTAAAAAAAGAACCCTACAGTTGAGCTCTGATATTTATTTCCTGGTCTTTGCAGCACTTGTTTCACGTTCGCTTGTAGAGAAGGATTAAAAATGTTCAACTATAATAAAAATAGACTACAACTCTCCCATGGACAGTCTACTTACTGTGATTAGATCTGTGTGCCTCCACTTTTATAGCATGCATTATTCTGTAATATTTACAAATGCTGTTGAAGGACAGCCTGGGGTAAAGGTTTCTGTTAGCTGTCAGCTCTCAGCGATTTTCATGTATATGAAAATGAGGAAGTGGTCTCGATTTGCAGAGGGAAAAAAAAACATTTCCTGTTTAAATGCTGATTTGATCTGCATGAATAATGGCATCACACAAAATGAAACTCAAACAAATCCTCGGTGAAGGTTTTCAAACATAGCTTACTCACTTCACCCTCCTTTAATCAAAAATACCATATCCACACGGTCAGTGATAACAGCTTTGCTATAAAGCTGAAATTCTGACAATTTTATGATGATGTATAATGTATTATGGTGATGTATTATGAAAAACCCAGTGCTTTTGCACAGATATTTGGAGCACACCAACACACTGTGAAACCAGACAACACAGTCAGGTTTCTGTGGGCTGCTGTAATGCTGGCCTTACACTCAACTACATTTTGAGCAATTTCACTGCCGCAGATTAATTTCCAGAGTCAGAATATAATCATGCGAGTCTTGCTAGTGTTCCCATCTTCTCGATTGTTTGGTGCTAGGTGCTTCAGGAGAGCAGTTTGAACTCTTTACTCGTAACTTAAGTAACTTTAAGTCATTGTCTGTAACTCTTATCCAATTCAAGGTCGGGAAGGGTCCGGAGTCTACCCGGAATCACTGGGCGCAAGGTGGGACACAACCTGGATGGGGTGCCAGTCCTTCACAAGGCGACACACACTCACATTCACTCACACCTACAGACACTTTTGAGTCGCCCCTCCACCTACCACCTGTTTTTGGAGCGTGGGAGGAAACCGGAGCACCGGGAGGAAACCCACGTGGACAACATACCACACTCTTCGCAGACAGTCACCTGGAAGAAACCCACGTGGACACGGGGAGAACACACCACATTCCTCACAGACAGTCACCCGGAGGAAACCCACGTGGACACGGGGAGAACAGACCACACTTCTCACACACAGTCACCTGGAGAAGGACTCGAACCCACAACCTCCAGGACCCTGGAGCTGTGACAGAGACACTATCATGCTGCCCTTTTAGTTAATGATAAAATCAGCCGTGATTAATTTTATGGGGACAGTCATGGCCTTGAAGTTAGAGTAGTGAGTTTGGGGCAGGACTTTCGCCGGTTCAGTTCTGGGGACCGGCACGAGAAAAATCATTCACTTAACCCCCAAACTGGTCCCAGGGCGCCGAGGTGGTTGGCAGCCCCCTGCTCCGGCTGTGTGTGTGTTCACTGCCCCTAGTGTGTGTGAAGAATTGTTCACTAGTGTGTGTTTATGTGTTCACTAACACGGACAGGTCAAATGCAGAGAAGCAATTTCCTTAAGGGGATCAATAAAGGTGTTTCTTCTTCTTCTTCTTCTCAAGTCTCTAGTCTTTGCTCATGCAAATAGTGACGGGGACTTTATAAATGACCAATAAATATGGCAAAGTATCGTATATAATGTAAAAAACTGCTTACATTTGGACTTAATTATGTTCACGTGAGGCTGAGACTCGTGGTCAACTGACCACGTTGTTAATGTAGTTTTTATAGCACTTTTATGGACATAGACAGACAGGGATTTTAAAAGTCGCCGGTGGTGGGAATCGATGGTGTCAGAACCGACTGATTGATATGGAATCATATCAATCTGCATGGGTTTCCTCCAGGTGACTGTCTGTGAGGTGTGTGGGGTGTTCTCCCCGTGTCTGCGTGGGTTTCCTCCGGGTGACTGTGAGGATTGTGGTGTGTTCTCCCCGTGTCTGCATGGGTTTCCTCCAAGTGCTCCGGTTTCCTCCCACGCTCCAAAAACACATGTTGATAGGTGGATTGATGACTCAAAAGTGTCTGTAGGTGTAAGTGAACATGTGTGTCGCCCTGTGAAGGACTGGTGCTCCCGCCTCGTGCCCCTCGTGGTAGGCTCCGGACCCACAGTGACCCTGAACTGGATAAGCGCTTACAGATAATGAATGAATGAATTAATTAATTATGAATTATGCCTCAAACAACACGGGACATTTATTTGTTAATGTGATGTGGGACCACCTCAGGTGTCATTAATCAGCCCCTGTGAAGAGCCTTGTCCTTGGTTACTAGTAATCTTTACTAGAATTTGCATTAATAGCACTGTAGAAACAAAAGTCAAACATCATTAATATTAGAGAGTGAGGTACCTCTTCTCTTCCACCTTCCTCTGCGGCCTTCTTTGCTGCTGGCACTGTTGTTGTTTTCTGAGCTCCGAGCGTCCGACATGTTATCACTGCTGTCTTCAGAAGCCTCCTCTGAAAGCTCTTTCACCACGTCTGCGATGTCCTTCTGCTCAGCCGCACACACACACACACACACACACACGGCACAGACGTCAGGGTTTAATATAACGTCTCCTGATGAGTCACCGCACTGTGATTTTTCTGACTTTGAGGATTGAGATTAGTTCCTGTAAATGAAGTTCTGGGTTTTTTTATTTCAGATTCTCCCACAAGGGGTCGCCACAGAGGATCATCCTCTAACCTGTTCCACACAGTAAACTTGTCCCTACTGACGCAACCCTCCCATTCTACTCAGGTCTGGGACTGGCACCAGGGGCTCACAAGTGCAGCATTAGTGGAAGGTGGATGTGTAGCTGATGTACAGAGAATGTCCATTACACCACCATGTCATCAAAAATAAGCACAAATGCTAACGCCCTCAACGTTTTTACTGACTCACAGTAATACAGGAAAGTTCAAGGCACAAACATTAGGCCTTCACTGTTTGGTGAGGCCTAGCAAACTCCACCCACACTCCTGTAACTGCTCCTCAAGCTGTGGCTGGGAAATTAAACCATGATCTGCAATCTACACTGGTGCAATGCTACCCTAATGTCGCGTGGTGTGATTAAACTCAGCTATCCCAGGGTGATTAAATCCATCACACTCTGTGAGCGACCCTGGTACCATTAAACCTCATGCTGTACACAAACTCATAGATTCCACCCCCTCCATCAAACTTAAAGGAACACTATGCAATATTTATACCCTAAAATTGCAGCTTCAAATTCATCGTGATGCTTCATTAAACAGTAATCAAGAGGAAAGAGCCTCTGTTGTTGCTACTCTGGGTTCAGCACTGCAGAAACTGCACTATGTAACTTTTGGAGGAGGGTAGGAAACAACACACACCCTGTCTTCCCCTCCCTATTGACTTCAGTACATTGCTGTAAAAGTGAATTACACTAGGAAGAGCTCCAGAAGCGAAAAACACAAATCTTACATAGTGTTCCTTTAAGGAGAGAAAAAAATAATATTAAAACAAGCTTTAAAGCAAGTCCGGAGCTTGTAGGGTCGAGCCCCGCTCCAGGTGACTGTCTGAGTTCATGTGCGAGATTGCTGTGTTTTCTCTGTGTCCGCGTGGGTTTCCTCCCACGGTCCAAAAACACGTTGGTAGGTGGATTGGTGACTCAAAAGTGTGCGAGTGTGTGTCGCCCTTTGAAGGACTGGCATGCCCTCCAGGGTGTGTTCCCACCTTGCGCCCAATGATTCCGGGTAGGCTCCAGACCCACCGCGACCCTGAACTGGATAAGCACTTACAGACAATGAATTAAATAATTAATAAATAATAATAAATACAGAAGCTGTGCCAATTAGCAATATGCCATTTTGCAAAATTTTATATTTCAGTCCAAGCATTAATATCAGTATGTTGTAGTGTCAAGTATCTTAGCCAGGTAAATGTAGTGGCAAGTTGTGAAAAGTACAGCAGCGTTCTGTGATACAGTTGTGAAAGATTTGTTTACTGCACTGTGTGTTGTGACACCTTCCTGTTTGAGGTGTTCACCAAGTCTTGGGTTCATTCTTTCAAACATACCTTCAGTGTATAGACTCCCATTCGACCAGGAACTTTGTAGAAAATTCCCTCCTCACCCCGGGAGTTTGTGTGGAGCATAGCATTGAGGCAGGCAAGGGGGGACGTCCCACTGGGGAAAAACAAGACAAGAAACCTCTAAGCAAAGAGTGAATATTTATTCCATACTGACTGCTATTAATCTATGGAGAGAAATACATCAATAACTTATCAAAGGCTGTTTTAGCAGGGCATATGTTTACTGTGTCATGATTAAACAGAACGTCACATACATTAAATACATTACTTTAGGAAGCCTTGCCATATTTTTTAAAACTATATTCAAAACAAAGTAAAATCAAAGGGGAGGGAGGCAGTGTAAAGTATAAATTTACTAGCTATCTACAACAGTCAACCTGACCTACGATGAACGTTTCCAGCAAGGCGTGGAAGTACGCATCAGCAAGATTTTGTTCTTGTGTGTTTGTGTTGTGTTTCTAAATGTTTTAAACTGCTTAACACTGTGTCCCAACTGCAAGTGACATGAGCGACTGTTATAATCCATACAGCTGCCTTTAGCAGCTGCGGACGTCAGAGTGAAAAGCCACGTGCACTTTTTCATTAACATCCTTTTTCTACAGTACAAAACAAAACTAAATCTAAAATTAGAATAAAAACTAACCCCTTATTCCAGTGAGTGTGATACAGTGTGTATGAATGTGTTTGTTTAACCCTTTCCACGTCTCCTGGTCACAGACCAGTATTATTTGAGATTATCGTCCAGTCCCTAGTGTTACAGGTTAATAAATACTCCAATATGTTAAATCAAGTGCGCTGTAAATTTGACAAATCACACACTTTGTGAAAAATAAAATCTAATTTTACTGTATTTATGTTTCTGTAGTTATTGTAATTATATAGAATTGCACTCAAGATCAAATATTTTAAATAATTATAATCATGTTAGGTGACTAAGACTTTCCCACAGTACTGTATTTCTGATGCCGCTCTGATAAACATCATAATTACAACACTCAGGTGAACTCTTCCTCTGTAGTTGATATACGTTCTGACTTGAGTCACGACGCCCCGCTCGTCGCTCGTTTACGTGCATGTAACTTCTTAACTGCAGTTTACTTAGGCTTTCAAATATTCCAGAAAAAGTAAGATCCTAATGAAAAAAAGAGAGCAATAAATGGGCAAAATTCAGGCCTATGATGCCCTCTTATCTCCCTTCATACGTCATACAGTATATAGCTGGGAATAGTAGAATTGTTTAGGAGACATGGCACAACAACACAAGGCTGGGAGATGTGGACCGGACTGAAGGACCAGGGAGATAAATACCAAGAGACAGAGGCCAGTCGTAACAGTGCCTCAAGTTACTGTGATAAGCACTATTGTGAGAACTACAGCCAGTGAGTCCACGCTTGTTGGGTTTACAAAGCCCTTTGCATGCTGTGTCAATCGAGGGAAGGTTAATAGCATGCGAAGGTATGGGCCACGGCCTTTTAGAGTAAAGTTAGTGTAAGGAAATTTGGGGGTCGGGGGGCGGGGTTTGGGGGTAAACTCTTATTTAATCTTACCTTCTGGAAGACAATAGGGACAAAGAAAGAGCAAAAAAAAGAGATGTAGTCATTAGAAAAGGTGTGTGTGTGTGCGCGCACAAGGTTCTCTTGCGCTAAACAAAATAAACTTGATGCATAAAATCAGAAACAATCAAAACAACTGAAAAACAACCAAAAACACCAGATATTCTCCAGATTTTAGCAAATGTGTATAACCTAACACAGCAAAACAAACGGCAGTTAAATATAGTCCATGGCAAGTAATGACCTCACCTTATCTCCTTGAGTCGCTCTCGCTGAATCACCTGGAGGATCTCCTTGTGGCTCATTGGTGTGTTAGGGTACTTCTCGAGTACCTGCAAAGAAGGGAAGATAAGACGTGTTTTAAAATTATTATTACTATTTAAAATAATTTATTTTCTTAATAAGATTTGTGTTTGTATAAATGTATAAATAATTACAATAAATACAGTGTCTGTGTTGTGAGCAAGTGTGCAGAACAAAGTGTGTTTCCAGATGTTCTCCTGTTCGTGTGGATTTGTTAAATCAGCAGCACACTTGTTTGAACATAATGAAGTATTTATTAACCTCTAAAAACTAGGGATTGGATGATAACCTCAAATAATACTGGACTGTCACCAGGAGAGATGTGGAAACACATTCATACCCAGAAAATCCCCACTTACTGT
The DNA here is from genome assembly GCF_029633855.1 of Hoplias malabaricus. Classification (NCBI taxonomy): domain Eukaryota; kingdom Metazoa; phylum Chordata; class Actinopteri; order Characiformes; family Erythrinidae; genus Hoplias; species Hoplias malabaricus. Next base: position 79,406,189 of record NC_089800.1, read on the forward strand.
AATAATGGTGTTTGTTTTATTCCAATATTAAGGTTTTTATTAGGGGCCATGGTCATTTCACCATGAACACACACATAAAAGACAAATGTGGGGCCGCACAAGCAACATGTCGCCCTCTACTGTGACCTTAATGTAAGATCTCAGCTTCAAGAATATGTCACGATACACAGAATAACACTAACACTAACAAAAAAATAAATAAATAAATAAATAAATAATAATAATAATAATAATAATAAAATAAAATACAATGATCATTATTTAACAATTTGCATCTTAGAACTGGGCTGTGTGCGCTCTGGAGTGATACATATGACTACAGCTGGACAATAATTCAATATCAATCTATATTGCAATACAATATTTTTCAATAAAATTATATGATGATTTTTAAAAAAATTCAATATTTCAGTAAACATTATTTACAGCATTTTGTCGCTAAATGACTTCCATTACAGGACGCTGCTAGTTCAGTGCACTCAATTTTAAAAATAGTTTAAAAATATTAATATTGACAAAGCCAAGAGGTTCATGTTTGACGGTGATGTCATGTTTCTCATTTGTTCTTCAGTTTTTCTCTGGGTCTTTTATATTTACAATGTGTTCATAACTATATCGTAACTATATTGTATCGACTGATGTTTAGACAATATTAATTTTGACTGTATCGTCTAGCCTTGAGTAAAATACGCGCCTCGTGGTGGTGAGAACACCTCATAACCAGCGTGCAGACAAACAAGGGGTATTTATGGAAACGTAAATACAAAAAGATCGATTTCAGCCACGATCTCCACTGTGTTCTGGGAATCAACACCAGCAATTTTCTGAGAAATGTAGACACCTCAGCTAAGTCAGGATTTTGCTAACAGGATGAGGTCATTCTCTGGACCAGTGCCTGAGAGCTGGTCTTCCCCCAGCTGTGCGAGCGGTGTGGTGAGATTGCTCAGATTAGTAATACCAAGACGTCAGCCAAGCATGATTCGTTTCTTTGTCTAAGACATGGTGAAGAGAAATAACATCTGAGGCCTTAGATAAAGGCCAAAGGACCGTCAACTTGTAGTCCACTTTCATATTCACAACCCTTTCCCACACCAAGGTTCAGTATCACTCTTACTTTTCATAATGGGGGCCACCTCAGAGATGCATCACACATTTTACATTTACATCATTTGACAGACACTCTTTTCCAGAGTGATTTAAAGGAACACTAAGTAAGACACCCCTGATGTGGAGGCATGTAAAATGGTTTTGTACCCTCCTCCAAAAGACTCACAGTGCAGTTTCTGCCGTGCTGAGCCCAGAGTAGCAACTACAGAGGCTCTAGTCTCCTTTTTACAGAACAGTGAAACATCACAATAATTTTGAAGGTGTAATTTTAAGGTAAAAATACTACCTAGTGTTTCTTTAAAATGCTAATCCTATTACAGACATAGGTGAATGCAGTGTAAGCACACATGCCCAAGGACCAAAGACTCTTCCTGGTGTAGCATGTGGTGTTTGCCCAAGCATGAAATTGAACCTGGTTTTCTATGTACAGTATCTAGTAGTAACAAATGTATTGAGTTACATGTGTATGGATTCGTACATCTCTAGGTTTATTTGAGTTAAACTGCAGTAAGGAAGGAAAAAGAAATATCTTTTTCTGTTGTAATGTAGCCGTTCACATTTCAAAACTACTTCCTTTGGCTGTAAGAATTTCTTTGTTACAAGAAATGACAACATATATACAGCTTTGGTACCGCACCTTGTGACTTGTTTACATTTTTACTGCATGGCCATTCAAAAATAAAAGAATAAACCCAAACTAATCAATGCTGAATGCTCAGTGGAAGAATTTCCACTGAAGGTATACACTCTACACGTCCTAACCAGGATTAACACTGGATTCATTGATGTTGAAGTAGTACCTGTATTTGAAAGAACCGTAGTACTGTTATTTGAATCATTATTCCACATAAAATATAAGCCAAGCCCTTCTGAACGACACAAAAACTCAAGCGAATTGCAATTACTGTGTTAACTACGTATTACTGTGTAATTCACACACACTGCTTCGGTTACAACACTGTGTATGCGCCTCTCCAAGTCTCTGCATTTCGGTATTCGGAATAAGCTTCTGTAATTTACACAAACTGTTGTGTAATGTTATGATATCTTAAAATAGACCATGGCTTAGTCAGACATAAACATAAAACCACACATCATATTCTACAATCATTGTCCCTTCTCTCAGCTCCCCTGATCGTACAGGTGCACTGTCTGCTTCAACAATTACAGACTGTAATCTATCTGTTGCTCCGCACACATTGCTTGCCCACTCTCACCCTGTTCTTCAAAGCTCAGGACCCCCACAGGACCCCATGGGGATCATTCTCAGTGCTGCAGTGACACTGACGTGGTGGTGGTGTGTTATTGTGTGTTGTGCCTGTGCGAGTGGATCAGACACAGCAGTGCTGCTGGAGTTTTTAAACACCTTAATGTCCCTTCTGGACTAAGAACCATCCACCATCCAAAAATATCAAGCCAACAGTGTCCTGTGTCACTGATGAAGGACTAGAGGACGACCGACACACACTGTGCAGCGACAGATGAGCTACTGTCTCTGACTTTACATCTACAAGGTGGACCAAGGAGGTAGGAGTGTCTCACAGAGTGGACAGTGAGTGGACACAGGGCTTAAAAGCTCCAGCAGCCACTGCTGTGTCTGATCCCCGTGTACCTGCTCTGTGAGAGTCCAAGTACAAGGTGAGAGGTGTCAAACAACGTATGCAGAGCAACAGATGGACTACAGTGTGTAACAGTAGAACTACACAGTGCACCTTCCCAGTAATGTGTGTGCAACATTACTACTACGTGCTGTCAGCTGTTGTAGATGTGGCCCCGCTCGCTCAGCAGTAAATACAGCGACGTGCTAGCGTTAGTCAACTTCACAAAACTGACCCAAAATGACCCATAAGACGTGTCCCAGATGAGCTGACACGGTTCGGCTGACCACAGAACTGTCCACGGACTTTAAACCAACAGCACGTTTGTAAAGAGTATGTGTGTGTAAAGAGATAATTGTGAGAAGTGTGTGTGTGCGTCTGTGTTTTCGTCAGTAGCACGACGCTAACGTTACTGTTCCTGTTAGCTTTAGCTTCAGTAGCTTTAGCTCCGTGCGCTTCGAAGCGTCACGCCGTGAACGGAGACCCGTCCCCAGCAAACGAACTTCCCAAACACCCGAGAGAACACCTGTATCCCTGCCAGCGCGGGTCTGGGTCGCTCTCCCACGGCTCGGGGCTGTCTCAGGCCCGGGTCTGGGCTCCGAGCGGGGGTCGTGAACCCAAACACGACGAGTGCGAACAAGTGACAAGCCGCAGAAACTGCACGTTAACGTTACCGTTTTGGCCGCCTCCGCCCACGTCCTGCCCTTTTTCTTCTTCTGTCTCTCCCTCATGTCCGCGGCCGGGTCCCGAGTGAACCGAGCGAGTGAGAGCAGGTCAGCCGAAGCGGTGATATTGTTGTTGAGTTCACCGAGCTGGAGAAACCGACTCTGCCATATTGGGTGTTTTACTGTAAGCGGAGGGTCACATGACCCTCCACCAGACGTCACCTTACTGTACAGTGACTGTGAGTGGAGTGGGGAAGGGGGTGGGGGGGGGTGAGGATGTTCGTGGGTGGGGGTCACCTATAGTCCACCCTCAGGTACTCAGACTATTATTTGGCTGGAGGATCAGACACAGCAGTGATGCTGGAGTTTTTAAACAGTGTCCACTCACTGTCCACTCCATTACACACACCTACCTCCCCTTGGTCCACCTTGTAGATGTAACGTCAAGGACATCATCACTCCTTTGTTGCTGCACAGTTTGTGTTAGTCGTCCTCTTTACCTTCACAGGATGCTTTTTGGCTGGATATTTATGGTCGTTGGACTACTCTCAGTCCAGCAGGGTCAACAAGGGGTTTAAACTCCAGCAGTACTGCTGTGTTTGATCCACTCCGTCCAGCACAACACATGTCAGTGTGACAGCAGTGCTCAGAATGATCCACCACCCAGATAAAAAGCTACCTGCCCTGTGATGTTCTTGTAGTGGTCCTGGGCATTGAAAAAGAGGCATTAACAACGTATGCAGAGCAACAGGTGATGGCCAGTAGAGAGGAGAAAATGAACAATGCTTGTAGAAACTATTTTTTAATGTCATGGCTGATTGGTGTATGTGTGTAAAGTTGAAACAGACACATTAATCTGACAGTATCCATAGGGAGTCATAATGTCATAATCCTGAGTGATGCATGTAATGGCGTCACTAAGTTCACTGAGTTCACTCAGTACTGATAGTGAAGCAGTAGTGCATGTTGATCACTAGGGGTCAGCAGTGATAGAAAACAAATCTTGATATTATAACTGAATTATTGTCTTACCATCTGTTCCAACAGTGGTGAGAGTTCAAACATCAGAGACTGTGATATTTGTCAATATACCATTTACCCTGGGGTAGGTTTTGGCCCCTAACAAGACGGTCTACAAGTCTACAACAAGATGAGGTCAAGCACCTCACAGTCTTTTTCACTAATGATGGGGAAAATGGATTGTGAAGATGGATATAATAAATGTGACGGCAGCAATAGTGCGGTCACTATTCAAGACCACAGTGGTGAAAAGGGAGCCCACTCTCACATAAACCAAGGTGTAGAGATTGAAAGAACAAGAATACAGATAGAAGCTGCTGAAATGAGTTTTCTCCAGCGGTTTTCTCTTCCATATCGGGTGAGTAGCTTGGAGTAGAGTTGCTGCTCCTTCACGTCAAGCGGCATCTGATAAGGATGTCTCCTGGGCGCCTCCCACTGGAGGTCTACCAGACAAGACAGACTTGGAGGAGGACCCAAGGTAGATCCAAAGAACGCTGTAGGGATTACATCTCTCCGCTGGGCCGTGAACATCCGGGGACTCCTTTTAGAAGCTAGAGAAACCTGTGGGGAACCCACAGAAGTCAAAAAGACATTCAGATGAGACACTGAGCAATGAATCAGACTGCAGATCAGTGTTTGGTCATGCAGTAACACTTACTCGCATATAACCATGAGTTTTATTCCAGGATCATGTTACAGGATTATACACGACACATTCAGACCAAAGTTAACGTAACAGGAGTCACTGTGCTTCCAGTGGTCACTCAAAAGTGTGCTTTGACCTAACATCAGAGTGCGGGAGCAGAAACCAAACGATCTCGCAAGTAAAGCTCACAGATAAAAAAAGAACAGAGCAAACAAGTCTTTTGATAAAGCTTGACATTCACGGCATGGCAAAAAACCACCACATTTACGATACTTCATGGCTGGGGAATGGCGGCACATGCCCCCATTGTAGGAGGTGGGCACTGAGACCCAGAGGCCACAGAGGTGGTTGGCGGAGAAGCGGGTGGAGTTGGTCCTTGATACCTTTGGAGAGAAGAAAAGACAGAGGTTCAAGTTCCTAAACAGGGCCAACATTAAAGAGTCTCAGGAGACTATGTGTTATAACAGTGTAATGTGTTTTCATTGCTAAATAATGCACTGTATACAGACATTTCAGACCGCATAGCATTTAATAGCTCAAACCCAGCTTGTATTGTCTGTATATACATTACAGTACAGTAAGAATATTGTTGTTTAAAATCATTTAACTCCTCAGTTTATGCGGTGCTTGTATAAAATTCTGTATAATTACAAAAAACACAAAAACACGGACACAGCAAAACTACAAGGATTTTATTCTAAAAAAGTAGTATCTGAGTTGGGAGCGAGTGTGAAGAACAAAGTGTGTTTCCAGATGTTTTTCCTGATCGCATGGATTTGTTAAATCAACAGCACATAATGATTTAACATTATGAAGTATTTATTAACCGCTAAAACTGGGTATTGGACACACTAGGGATTCCCAGGTTTCTAAAACTTTTACACAGTGCTGTAAAACAGAAACAGAGCGGTCTGAGGCATCTACATATCATCACTGCAATCCAAAGCAATTATTTTAAGTTTACTACATCATTAGAACCCAGCAACTGTTCTTCACGTTGTGTGAAAATTTAATCAGGAATGGACCAATAGAAACCTCCCAAAATGACTTTGAATAAAATAAAATCTTTCCACATTGACTTCCATTGAAGGTTAAGATTTGGAACTGCCGTCTCTGTGTGCTACTATCTAATGCCTTTGGGATGAGCTGGAGTGGCATCTGTGATCCAGAACTATTCAAGCCCCCTCCGTACTCGACTCCATACTTCTGGTAACTAGCAGTACACTAAACTACGATTGTAATTACACATGTCTCTCTTCCTTCCTTTTAGTTAGGCAGATGAATGAAAAATGCCACTGGACAAACAGAGAAGCACTCACCAGGACCTGGCTCGCATCACACGGGATTCAGTTGTCCTTCTCCGGTGGTGGTTAAACTCACGGAGGAAGCCTCGCGTCCTCATCTCTGCACCTTCCAAATCGAGAGGGACCATGACTGGTGGCGTCATATCCAGCTCCAGCAGCATGACGTTTTCTGGCTGTGTAGTAACAAAAAGTAAGTTGCCCCACGATTCTTTGCAAGCCACACCCAGTTTACCAGCCATAACTTTAAAACCGACCTCTTTCTGCACTTATAATCCATTTATTCAGCTCTACTCACAATACATGTGCACTTTTTAGTTATTCAGTTCCAGACTGTAGTCCGTCTGTTGCTCTGCATACTTTTAACCCCACTATCGCCTCATTCCGCAATGGTTCAGACCCTAATAGCGCAGTCTTATTTGAGTGGTGGATCATTATTAGCTTCTGCAGTGACACTGACGTGGTGGTGGTGGTGTGTGAGTGGATCAGACACAGCAGTGCTGCTGGAGTTTTTAAAACCCCGTACCCACTAAGTGTCCACTCTATTAGACACAGCAGTCTTGTGTGTCTACCTACTCGAAAGCATCTCATTTATAAAAGGGGGGCACTGTAGAAAAAGTTTGGGAACCACTGTAATTGACTTGCATCAATGCTGAGGCGGGAGTGTTTAAAACCTCTGAGTTATTTGAACCAAAAAAATGGAAAATGAATGTAGAAAGTGGCCATTTTAATGTCATGGCTAATCCGTTTATAATCTCTTAAATTTGGTTGCATATTAGTGAGATATAAATATAGTTACTGTGTGCCAACCCTGTATCTGGAAGGAGCTCCTGTTGCCACAGCAACCTGGGCATGCTGGCTCATCGGCCGCTTGTAACCCACCACAGAAGTCGGCCTTCGTCTGATTCGGGGAGAGCTGCTGCTGAATGATATGAATCATAAGATGTTATACATCACGTTTTTTTTTTTTTTTTTGCTGAAGCTGTGAAGGGGGTATAATAAATGCACTGCAGCTTCACTCACTTTTCAGAGGGCAGAAGGGGCGAGACCTTCCACTGGTCCTCCTCGCTGTCGTAGTGGAGGCGGTTTATGATCTTGTTTTTCTCCTCAGGAGGAATAAAATTGTCAATGATGAGATTCCTGTAAATAATAACAGCAAATGAAGAAGACAGGACGAATGAATGTGGGCATGCTTCAGGTTTGAGGGTTGTGGTGTCTTATGTGGAAGGTGACTGTAGTGGACAGAAATACTTGAATTTCATCTCTCTCGTCAGCTCGTTCAGTGTCTGCTCCAGTTCCTGTCTCGTCGTCACATGTTCATCAATGATGTCCCCTGTTTCAGCTCTGACCATCTGCAGCTTGCTGTACAGCTGTGAAACAAAAACAACAAATTATATCTAATAACCACAAGCCTGTTTTAAATCAAACGACCTACTTGTTTCTGCACTCACTGTCCATTTTCCCTTCTCCACTGACCATAAAGGAACACTTTCAAGATTATAGTCCACATGTTGCTCTGCATACTTCGTTCTTCAATGGTTAAGGCTCCCACAGGAGCAGCACAAAGCAGGCAGCCTACTATTTTAGTGGTGAATGATTCTCAGCGCTGCTGTGACACTGATGTGGTGGTGGTGGTGTGTTAGTGTGCATTGTGCTGGCGTGAGTGGATCAGACACAGCAGTGGCTGCTAGAGTTTTTAAACCACTCAAATATCCCTGTCGGTCTCAGAATAGTCCACCAACCAAAAAATACCCAGCCGACAGCGTCCTATGTCACTGATGAAGGACGAGAGGACGACCGACACACACTGTGCAGCGACAGATGAGCTACTGTCTCTGACTTTACATCTACAAGGTGGACCAACGAGGGAGGAGTGTCTCACAGAGTGGACAGTGAGTGGACACTAACACACCACCACCACCACCACGAGAGTGTCACTGCAGCACTGAGAATGATCCACCACCCAAATTTTAGCATATCCAATCTGCGGGGGTCCTGCGGGGGACCTGGGCATTGAGGAACAGGGTGAAAGGGAGTTAATTAAGTATGCAGAACAACAGGTGGACTACAGCCTGTAATTGCAGAACTACAGGGTGCTCCTATGTAGAAAAAAGAGATGGCTGATAGTCATTCATAATGTTGTAATCATTCAAATATTTCAATGTTCAATATTAACTCACGCGTTGTGGATAAAAATGTTATAAACTCATAATTATATCATAAATAAATGGTATATTCTCAATTTAAAGTGCTTTTAAATAACACTATTATATTACGGCATGATAAAAATGTAATAGTTATTAAATTATGATTATAGAAATGTGCAATTATATATTTAGAACCATTTTTCACATAAACATCACTGAATGTTTCTAGAAATATATGGAGTTGCCTAGTCCCTGATGTGAGGCACTGACTTTAACAATAATTACAAAATAATCTCTAGCTCTCTTTCTGACCAATGAATCTACAGAAAATTAGCTTTAAATCAATAATCATAAACTCTTTTTTTTATTATTATGGAAACACATGTCTCCAAACTTATGAATGATAGTCTGCAGAGTCCTTATTGCTCAACAGAGACTTATTAACCACTATTACGTTCACACTATGTTCAGAATTAAAATGTAGGTGCAGTAGGTGCAGCTTGAAAATGCAGCTGAAGGGCTGCTTCACCTTCTTAAGCTTTTTGGTTTTAAGGTCCACCTCCTGCTGTAGAGTGGAGAAAGTTTCCTTAAGTTCCACCGTTTCTTCATCCTGCTCGAACATCAGCTGTTGCATATCTCTCTCCTGTCTCTCCTGTGGGAGACCGCACACACACACACACACATACACACACACAAACACAGAGCAGTCTCAGGTTATTGAGAAGACTTTGCATCAGAGGTACACTGCGGTTAGTGCAAATTTCCATTTATTACCTGCTCAGAAATCTCCTGTCTCTTCAGCTCCAGCATTCTCTGCTGCTCATTGGTGTGGTCAATTATGTTCTTTCCTCCAGTCAGGAGCTTACTTTCCAATGCCTGAAAACAACCACGGAAAGGGGATCTGAATCACTTAGCACTGCACTTCACTACTTGAGAAGAACGGTGTGACTAGAAAAGTCCTAAAGGTGCATAAGCACTAACCTTATATTTTTCAATCATCATTTCCATGGCCTGCTGCTCCTTCAATAATTCCTCCATGGTCTTTCCTTTTTCATCCACCGTCCCTAACCTCCTCCCAACCCCAGGGCTGTCGCTGCCGACGTTCTTGGCCATCTGCCCCATCTGCTGCTTCCACCAATACTCCTCAGCACTCTCCTCCTGCACCATCTCAACCATGTCCACCTCCTGGTTCCTGGGGGTCTCCACCTCTCCGCTGCTCATGCTCCTCTTCATCCTCATGCTGTTCCTCCGCCTCCTCCGTTCCTTCGCCAGCATCCCTCGCTCCTCAAGCTGGGCCTTGAGCCGGGCTATCTCTTCTTGGAACTCTCGCAGCAAAGCGTCTTTGGGGTCCTCGTTGATCTTTGGCCTGTTCCGGATGTTCTTTGCTCTGTTGGCGAACCTCAGCGTAGTGAGGGTCTCCTCATAGTGGCAGGAGGTGGGTCCGATCGTAGCCACCATCACCGTTTTGGAGTTCCCACCCAGAGAGTCCTGCAAGAGGCGTGTGAGTTTGGAGTCCCTGTAGGGGACGTGGGAGCTCTTCCCATCCACCAGGGCGGATATGACGTTCCCGAGAGCACTGAGGGACAGGTTGATCTTGGCCGCTTCTTTGAACCTCCGGCCCTGGGCGCCAGTCTTGCTTTGGCGTTCGCTGCCCGCCAGGTCCACCATGTTCAGCTTGCCCACTCGAATGTGCTCCTCTCCGTCAGCGCCCACCTCACTGCACTCGATGGTGATGACAAACACGGCATGTGAGCGCGAGCTGCGCTCGTTCATTTTGGTGAATCCCACAGACCTGGACTGATTCCCCAGGTTCATCACGTGCTCGATTTCTTTGATGTTCTTGGTCACCACAGAGGAGAGGTCTTTGACGTACACGCCCAGCTCAGGGTTCTCCTTCAGCTCCAGCTTCTTGTTGTTGTCCTTGCAGAGGAGGTCCCGTATCTCGTCTTGGTATATCTCCAGATACGACACCCTCACCAAGTACTGCTGGTTCTGGGACCTGGATATGTGAGTGAAGACTTGCTGGAAGGAATTGGGGATGACCCCTCGCTTCTCCGGGTCTGTGGGCTGACCCTGCATGGTGTATGTTTTCCCAGTGCCGGTCTGACCATAGGCAAATATGGTTCCATTGAAGCCGAGTAAGACTGAGTCTATGAGGGGTTTACATGAGTAATCGTACAGATCGCTTTGCTTGGATGCCATGTCATAGACGGCATCAAACGTGAAGCTTTTGACCAGAGCTCCCGGGGCTTTGGGGTTGTGCACGTTTACCTGCCCCAGCTTCACATCCACCTCCACTATTTTCTCGGAGCTCATGGCCTCCTCTTTCTTGTTTATAGGGCGGCACCTCACCACCACCTTCACGGCTTCTGATTTCTTACCTAGGGACATGGTCCTCGGCCTCAGCAGCACGACGCTGTTCCTCTTAGACATCGTGCACCTCCACGGTCCACCTTGTGCGGATGAAGGATGTAAATAAACGGGCTAACACGGCGCTGCCATCACGCAGAGGCTAGAAACATGAGCGATGCTCCATCAGGAAAGCGAGCACCTTCCCACGGAATCCACTAAAGCATTCTCCGCGACACGGAGGCATAGCCACGACACGAGCATCACATTAAACTCCGGAAAACACACGCGTACGCCTCGTCCTCGTCCTCCCCTGTGAAGGCATTAACGCTGCTGGGATGTGTTTGTGAAGACAGCGCCGCCCCACGCTCTACCTTTCAGGTCCACACCCTGCATGACTGCAGACAATAGCCTCAAAGCTCAGCATCATCATCTCCCTCCACCTCTTCCTCCTCCTTCTGCTCCTCCTGCCTCTCATTACGCATTCTAGCCCTCTGAATATGAGTTTCAAACCCTCGTATCAATATTCAGAGCAGAAAAAAAATAGCATTATCTATGATTATTAGCCAATAGCCATTATTTTTAAGCTGTGGTCAGTAGACTGTGGTCTGTTACTCTGCATACCTTGAGCCCCCCTCTATCTTTTTATTAAAGGAACACTGAGTAAGGTGTTTTTTTTTTTGCTCATTGGGCTCCCCCTAGTGTCATTCATCCTTACAGCACTGTACTGAAATTAATAGGGAAGAATAGAGCCTGTGTCATTGCTATTCTGGCTCAGCAATGCTGAAATTGCACTATGTAACTTTTGGAGGAGGGTAGAAAACCACATCACATTCCCCCAAAAGTTACATAGTGCTTTTTCTGCAGTGCTGAGCCCAGAGTAGCAACGATAGAGGCTCTGTTCTCCCTGTTACAGATCAGTGGAGCATCACAGTGATTTTGTGTACCTGTAATATTAAGGTAAAATATTATTATTAAATATTAATTTAAGGGATTTTGGATGCTTAGGAGCCACTAAGGCTGTGTCCAAAATGTACAAAAGAGTAAAACAGAGTGTCATTAATCAGTGCAGCGTTAGTGTGTGAGTGCACGAGTGTGTGGACTTGCCCTGGAGGCAAAGAAAGGAAAACGATGGGCTGCCCATGACGTAACGTGACTCGCCCAATGGGTAATGGTCGGGAGTCGAGTCTTAAACATTCGATTCTTTGAATCCAAAAGCCGCTGGCCACAGATTCGGTGAGTTGAAATTGGCTTGGGAAGTCGACTCAGTCCATGTTTGCGAGTATAGACATAGCACATTTTGAAGTTAAACAGACGTAGTTTTGGATGATTGGATAGAAAGTTCCAGCTCTAAAAAGGCGCAACAAATGTCTAAAACGGTTGAATATTGAAGTATTCCATTCATCTCTAACTTTAGCACGGTCCTTGTCCACACAGAGAGGATTCATTTAAACAAGCGCTTGAACTGCAAATTCCCAGTGTTAAATCAGCACTATTAGTGTTGATTTAACACCGAGAGGGTTAACTTATTACACCAATTGAGTTAATTTAACACTGGTGAATTTACTGTGTGGGTTTAATGAAATTGAGTCGAGGAGTCGACCCCAACTGAGAGGAATCTAAAATCTGAGTCGACTCCAGAGAACATAGTCCTTAATAATGACCAATGGGAAGGCCTGGGGGGCGTGTCTGTGCTGGAGCGGGTGCAAAGTTAGCCGGCAAAGTGCAAAGTCTTGGAAAAAGGGGAGAGAAAAACCAAGGGAAGTGGGGTAATCCTCTTTCTCTGAGAGCGGACAGCGATGTGGTCATTTGCCTTGCTTTCTAGAAAGGTTTAAGGCGGCATTCCTGCGCCCGTTGCCCCTGGCGACAGCGCGCCGAGCTGTTTATTTACATCCGGGGGGGTTAAACCCCGCTGTTGCTTGCTGACTGTCCGAGCACCGAGGAGCTGAGAGTCGGGGGTCAGCATGAAAAATTTGAGCTGATCTCAGAAGTTCGTGTCCGCTTCGGGGTGTAAACATGGCCGTGGGGCGCAATGACAGGCGCTTGCTGTGCATGCTGTGCCTCACTTTCGGCTTCTTCGTGGTGGAGCTTGTGGTCAGCAGAGTGACCGCGTCTCTGGCGATGCTCTCCGACTCCTTCCACATGCTCTCGGATGTGATCGCGCTCACCGTGGCGCTGGTGGCCGTGCGCTTCGCCGAGAGGACGCAGGCCACCAGCAAGAACACCTTCGGCTGGATCCGTGCGGAGGTGATGGGCGCCCTGGTGAACGCCGTATTCCTCACCGCGCTCTGCTTCACCATCTTACTGGAGGCCGTGGAGAGGTACGCAGACCCCCACGAGATAGAGAGCCCGCGCGTCGTGGTGTGGGTCGGAGTGGCCGGACTCCTCATCAACCTGTTGGGGCTCTTCCTCTTCCACGGACACGCTGGACACGGACACTCTCACGGGGGACACGGACACTCTCACGGGGGACACGGACACTCCCACGGCGGTCGTTCTCGCCCTCGCTATGAGGAGTCAGAAACATCAGAGAAGAAGCAAGCTCAAGAAGAGTCCCACAGACTCATGGTGAAGAGCAACTGCGGTCATTCAGGTGACCACGCCGTCCAGATTGAATCAGGTAATTTGGGATTAGAAAGCAACCAGTAGCGCTGGTTCTCTTGCTGATTTTCCTGTCTGAATAACTGGCCTGCCTCTGGTTCTTCGTGAATTCAGAGAGGTTTTCACTCTAAACCACTGCAGAACCAGTGGAGACCTGTATATTTGGTGTCAGGCGTCTCTTTCAACCACAGATATTTTCCCCATTAAATGTTGGATGTATAGTTTTAATTACAGTGGGGGAATTGAAGGGGGGGGGTCTGACCCTCCTGATTAAGAATTGGAGCCCCTCCCACCTCCAAAAATGGTAAAAAAAAAAAAATACATCTCCAAAAACTTTACAGGAGAATGAAAAACAAACTTCTTATCTTTCCATAGAAGTGGAAGTAAAAAGATATTATTCCAAATAATTTTGGAGCGTTTCTATTGGTCCATTCATCATGAAACGTTCACACAGTGTGAAGGACGGCTGCTGTGTTTGAATGACCAGTGTGGACTTTAAAGACAAGAGGAGACTATATAAATATGCATATAAAATGTTTTCTTAAAGCAACAGTAGGTCGTATTTTTACCTTAAAATTACAGCTTCAAAATCAATGTGATGTTCCACTGACCTGTAATAAGGAGAATAGAGCTTCTGTCACTGCTACTCCAGGCTCGGAACTGCAGAAAATGCACTATGTACATTTTGGGGGAGGGTAGGAAACCACCCTTGGTTCCCCTCTAGTTGTTTCAGAACAGTGCAGTAAAAGTGAGTTACACTCTTCAACTATAGGGGGAGCCCATTTGAAATCCTACTTAGTGTTCCTTTAAAGTGACAGTAACTCAAAATAAAATCCCAGAAAGAAAACTGACTGCTTTCAAACTTCTAATATCAATTTCTGTTTTAACCTCCTTCAGACGTTGTCCTAAGCCACAACCTGCAGGTCCAGTTGAACGGCGACGTCTCGCTGGAGCAGCTGGAGGAGAGTTCGGAGTCCGCGGCCCAGCTGAACATGCGCGGGGTCTTCCTGCACGTGCTGGGCGATGCCCTCGGCTCGGTCATCGTCGTGGTCAATGCCCTGATTTTCACGTTTGTATGGACGCCATGCCACGGAGAGGAGACCTGCGTTAATCCCTGCTTCAGCAGCCACTGCTCTGACCACCAGCACACACATTCAGACTCACCGGCCTTGAACAATGGCACTGACGGCGTTTTCTCAGAAGCCGGACCATGCTGGGTGCTGTATCTGGACCCCACGCTGTGCCTAATAATGGTGGTCATCTTGCTTTACACCACTTTCCCCCTTCTCAAAGAGTCAGCGTTCATCCTCTTGCAGACTGTGCCGAAGCAAATCGACATGCAGAAGTTGGACGGTAAGCTCAGGAGCCTGGAGGGGGTTCTGGCGGTCCACGAACTTCACATCTGGCAGCTGGCCGGCAGCCGCTTCATCGCCACGGCCCACGTTAAGTGCCACGATCCGTCCTCCTACATGGACATAGCCAAGCGTATCAAAAGCTTCTTCCATGACGAAGGCATCCACGCCACCACAGTCCAGCCCGAGTTCTCCTCGGACGAGTCCTGCGTCTCTGAGTGTGACCTCCCCTGTTACAGCCAGTGTGCTCCAAAACTTTGCTGTGAAACGAACCGTAAATCCGGATCAGAGTCGGAAGCGGTGGTGGGTACAGGTGACACATCCAGTCAGAGCACACCACAACGAAACACTGTCGGCTGGAACGTCCTGCAGGAGGCCGGAGCTGTTCTGCAGACACACATGGAGTCCACGGTTTAAGTCTAGTTTACTGGATTGACATCAAGCTAGCTATATTTTAATGACACATATTGCTTAAGTTGTCTCAGGAACTGTGTTTTCCGACAGAACTGTGTTTAGTTAGTTTTCTACCCAAAATGCTGTATCGATACCTGCTTAACACCTCAACTAAATACGATGCCTTATATCTGAGATTGCCACTGTTTTTTGTTTTTTTTTAATCAGTAAGACGTCTGTAGAGGACAAGAAACCCACCAATGGGTTAATACTGCTGTTCCAACCTATGTAGACATTTTATTCGTACAGTGCAATAAAGGACTGAATAGTCCCAATTTGAAAATCTGGAGCCCTTTATAGCCATGATGTTCACATCTTCCTCATCAGTGTGAGTCAATGCTGTATTCAATAGAAGAGTTATTAGTACATATTTGTATTTTCCAGGGTTCTACATCTGTGAGGGGTTCACTGACTCTCCCTCACTTGGTTTCAGCTCTGTTTTTCATTTAAATGATAACGAACCACTGTTCAACACACACCTGAGCGTGCAGCCCTCATTTTTTGACGTCTGACGCTCGGTTCTCTTACTGATTTCTTCATTATCACTTGGTTCTCTTACTTCTCCATTATCTCTCAGCTCTCTTATCTCTCTGCTTCTGTTTTTGTCTAATTCTCTAATTTCTCCACTCTCTTTTTGTCTGTTTCTGCTCAGTTCTTTTATTTCTCTGCTCTTGTTTTCTCAGTTTTTGCTTGGTTGTCTTATTCCTGCACTCTTGCTTGTGCCATTTATGCTCAGTTCCCTGATTTCAGTTCTAACGATTCCACTCATTTCGTAATGACTCTTTGAAGCCTTTGTCTTCCGACTTAGGCAGCCCACAAACATCTGACTGCTGGTCTTATTTCCTTGTTTACGGTTTGTTGGTGAACACAAATGGGAAAAGATTTTCGTAATATTCATTCATTCATTATCTGTAAGCGCTTATCCAGTTCAGGGTCGCGGTGGGTCCAGAGCCTACCTGGAATCATTGGACCCTGGAGGGGGCACCAGTCCTTCACAGGGCAACACACACACACACATATTCGATTTTCGTAATATGCTGCTTTTAATTATTAACAGCATTTTCTCCATCTATTTTAGCACCGAATGTGTATTGTGACGGAAGTGTGTTTCTGGGAATGATTTCGTCAGACTCCTGTTCATTTTCAGACCCACAATACTTTGTGTAAACCTGCTTACTAAATTAACCAAGGACAGTGCCTTGTATCCGAGAGGGCCTCGAGTTAATGATCTGTTTCTAAAGGACAAAAGGTCAACGCAATGCTGATGGATGTTGATATTTCAGTAGTGTAGGGCAGGGATTATTCTGTATTACTGTAATCGGAAGACGTTTGAAGAGGTATATGCACTACAAATATATAACAATAAAAATGTAAAATATTTACATTTTGATATGTACAATCCATTCTTTCTTTCATCTCCTCTAAACTGTGTGAAGAAACCAGAGCACCTGGAGGAAACCCACACAGACACTGTGTGAACACACTGCACTCTTCAAAGACATTGACTCCAGCAGAGGGTCTGACCCAGGACCCCAGGGCTGTGTATCAGCAACTATGCCTTAGTACTACATTCATTTGTAAGGAGGTCATTTAGAGTCTGATCAAAATCTGCCCCCTTAAAACCTAGGTCTGCCAATCCTTCATTTTACTTCTTAGTTCTTAATACCTGGCACCATTTCACATACTCCAGGGGAAAGATGCCAAC
This sequence comes from Hoplias malabaricus, assembly GCF_029633855.1. Taxonomy (NCBI): domain Eukaryota; kingdom Metazoa; phylum Chordata; class Actinopteri; order Characiformes; family Erythrinidae; genus Hoplias; species Hoplias malabaricus. The sequence goes on from NC_089800.1 coordinate 79,423,133, forward strand.
ACACATAATACGTTTAACTGTTAACTGCTCTAAATTACATTGTTATAGCACGATACATAAACAAATGCATGTGATATAGCAATATCATTTAAGCAGTCTGTACGTTTTTGATGAATACTCTACCGTTAAAGCCACAGATCAGTGTTATACACTGAACAAACACTGGATTAGTCCATACAGGAGCACTTTGTAGATCTATAATTACAGACTCTATTCCATTTGTTGCTCTGCATACTTTATTAGCACCCTTTCCCCCTGTGTGATGTGGTGGTGGATCATTCTCAGTGCTGCTGTGACACTGACGTGGTGGTGGTGTGTTAGTGTGTGTTGTGCTGCTGCGAGTGGATCAGACAAAGCAGTGCTGCTGGATTTTTTAAACCCCTCACCGCCCAAAAACATCCAGCCGACAGAGTCCTGTGTCACTGATGAAGGACTAGAGGACGACCGACACACACTGTGCAGCGACAGATGAGCTACTGTCTCTGACTTTACATCTACAAGGTGGACCAACGGGGGAGGAGTGTCTCACAGAGTGGACAGTGGGTGGACACAGTGAGTGGCTGTGTCTGATCCACTCGCACCAGCACAACACACACTAACACACCACCACCACGTCAGTGTCACTGCAGCGCTGAGAATGATCCATGACCACATCACACCTGCTCTGTGGGGGTCCTGAGCGCTGAAGAACAGAGGGAAAGACTACAGTCTGTAATTGTAGAACCACAAAGTGCTCCTGTGTAGTCAGTGGAGCTGATAAAATGGACAATGAGTGCAGATACAGCTAATCCAGTGATCGTTCCGTGTATGTGCTCGTCTGGGAATGCCTGACTCTTGCGCTGTATGACACCTTATCCCCCCACATCACAGCTGTCCAAACACAGTACGTCTCACATGGACCTTGACACCATCTACACATTCTCACATCACTTGTGGCTCTGCGTACAAACCCTGTGATTACAAAGATTGTTGAACGCCTCGCTGACAAATATCCACTCAGCTCGAGGATTTGCGTTAGCTGTCAAGAAACACAAGTGTTTGGTTAAAGGGGAGAACACTGTGGTTTAACTTAATGAGGGCAGTGTGATGCAATCACTAATGCAGTCTATGGGGCACTGTGTCAAACACACAATGAAGAATAGGCCTTATTCAGATCACACTCAGTTCTCCAATCCATCCTCTGGGATAAGAGACATAAAGTGATGTTTAACACTGTGTACCTTTTTAAAAAACAACATATTGTCAGTTCAGCAGCTGTCAGACTGTAGTTATGTTTGCTGTAAAACATAATTAACAGGAAGGTCTAGGAAACATATGGGCTTTATGTATGACCTCCTTGTTGCCAATTATCATGTGAGAACAGTCTTGAGTACAGCCAGGAGAATTTCATACATCACGGTACAATGGAGTTACTGTGTCCTACTGATAGACAACAACAATATTGTCATTTTTCTACAATGTGGTGTTGTCTATATTCAGGGCATAACCCTGTTCATAAGATGGTGGTGTTTACTATTTCCCTTCTTCTGGTTTACGTTCTGACTTAACTTTGACCTAGTCTTCAGCTGACTGCTTAGACAATAGTGGATCTCATGCTTTATCATGATGCAATCACACAGTGCCTCTCAGGGCTGATTGCATTAGGGGAGTGCTGTCTCTCCTGGTATCTTCAAATGTTTGTTGTAAGGGTCAGTATGAACCCAGTCATTTAAACTATATATTTATATAATATAATATAATATGGCACGGTGGCGCAGCAGGTAGTGTCACAGTCACACAGCTCCAGGGGCCTGGAGGTTGTGGGTTCGATTCCCACTCCGGGTGACTGTCTGTGAGGAGTTGGTGTGTTCTCCCCGTGTCCGCGTGGGTTTCCTCCGGGTGCTCCGGTTTCCTCCCACAGTCCAAAAACACACGTTGCAGGTGGATTGGCAACTCGAAAGTGTCCGTAGGTGTGAGTGAATGTGTGTATGTCTGTTTTGCTCTGTGAAGGACTGGCATCCCCTCCAGGGTGTATTCCCGCCTTGCGCCCAATGATTCCAGGTAGGCTCTGGACCCCCCGCGACCCTAAATTGGATAAGCGGTTACAGATAATGGATGGATAATATAATATAATATAAGGTGGAACAACGAGATACATGTGTAGAGTGGACAGTAACAGGGCAGCGTTTAAAAACTCTAGCAGCACTGCTGTGTCTGATCCACTTGTACCAGTGCAACACACACAAACACCACCACTACGCCAGTCCTCTGGGTGTTCTGAGCATTGAAGAACAGGGTGAAACTGGGGTGCAACGTCCGGACTACAGAGTTAAACTATACTATTTGGTAAAACTACAAAATGCTCCTGTGTGGTCAGCGGATATGAGAGAATGGGACAGTGAGTGAGATGGTTACAATGTTTTGTCAGTTACCGTTTAAAAAGTCCTGTCTGAGGGGCGGAGCTATGTTCTCTAAAGCGGCTCCGATTGTCTGAGCTCCTGCCGCTTCCGTTTGTCAGCTTTGACCTCCCAAGATGGCAGCAGTGCGCTCTCTCGGTCTTCTGTCTAAACTCTCGGTTTCGCAGAGATACTCGCTTTTCTCAGGTACACACACCACTGTCTCCCCCCAGGTACACACAGCTCACACTCGCACCCCCCCTACATACAGCTGGACAGGGGCAGACCGCCATATTTAGAGGTCATTTCACAAGTTCGGGTCGTGAATCTCAAGTCCTGAACTATTGCTTCATTTAAGGTGGAACGGAAAATGAGAAAGAGCAGGTTGGATTAGGAGCAGTAGGAGACCCTTGAGCCTCTTGTTTCTGGATTACGTCAGTGTTAGCTTATCGTACATTGTTTTTACCAGCCACAGGCTTCCCTAAGGAGCTAAATTAGCTTATCAGCTCAGTTATTGTGGCTGGAAGTCAATTTCCAGCTCAATAGAGAACAGCGAATGAATGAATAAATGTCATCTGCAGTTTCTTGTATGCTTTATTAAATGGTTGTTTGCTCTGCTCAAGAGACTTGAACCTCCCACTTTCTAAGATTGTTTTGGACCTCTGGAAAGGTTGGATTGATCTGGTCTGGGTCAATAAATACACTAATCCTGATTCTTACCCTATTGATTTAGATTTGGTTTCTTGATTGTATCAGGAGGTTTCTTTCAAAGTCCTTCAAGGTGATATTGAGCTAATAATAGAGAATTTGGCTTAAAGTTCACCCTCCAGTGTCTGTGTCTGTCACTGTGTCCGACCCTCCCCTTCCAGACTTGAGTCATGGGTTTATGCACTGGAGCTGTGTCTGAAATTGTTCGGTGGGTCTTTCACAAAGCGGTGAATATCTTCACGTCTTTAATTCTGAAAGGCTCAGCCTCTAGGAGATGCTTAATTTAAAGGCAATCATGTCACTGACCCATCAAACCTAATTAACCTAATGTTATGTTTTGTAGCATTGCACAATTTGACCATTCTTTGTTTGCACCCTCACAACTTTCTTTTTTAGGTGTGTTTCTGGCATCTGGCATTTTTTTTTATTCAGAATCCTCAGTTACAACATTTTAAAATGCCTTTGTACTACTTTTAAGTAAATATTGGGATTGATATATTGTTGCTGTCCAATTAAAAACGCGTATCTCCCAAAATAGTAACTTTACTAGAGAAACCTTAACTTTCTTTGGAGGTCAATGTAAAAATATTTTATTCAGAGTAATTTTGTAGCTTTTCTATTGCTCCATTCATCATGAAATTTTCACACAGTGTGGACAGCTGCTGTGATCAAATGATACAGTAAACTACAAATCCACAAACGTGGAGATGCATGTTTTTAATTGGACGGTGTTGATATGCATTTTCTATTTATATACATTTTGCATATTGTCCCAACTGGAAATGAACTTTGTATGTAAACAAATAAACTACTGACTGAGACTACAGACACAATAAACACAACTCCAAACATTAGCAGCTTTTGTCATTGCATGAACTATCTGGAACTTCAATACTTTTAAGTGGTATCACATCTGTCTAAAAGCCACACTATCAATATGTAGGAGGAGGTCAGAACAGTGATGTTTTCCAGCTTTAAGTGTGTTGTCTTGCTTGCAGCTGCTTTCATGTTCTCTTTTTATCAACAAAACACACTGTGAAATACTAGCTTTTAAAGCTTTTATAATAATCGAACTATTTGATGAGATTCCTTCTGCCTGTGATCTGAACTGAGTTGATGCAGATTCCTTATAAAAAAACAAGTCCAGTCAGGTGTCTGTAGAGCTTGCTGACTACACTCCTGACCCAAACACAGGCGTATGAACCAGGAACCTGTCAGTCTTACAATTCGTAGGTCTCAATGTCACTGAGGTCACTAAAGTGTAGTCTTTCAGGAGGATCACTGAAGTGTTGTCTCATCAAGAATTGAGACAACACAAAATGGCTGACACTAAGTACAACATTAAGAGTAAATTAGGGTGTGAATTCAGACCCAGCTTTTGTCTTAACCTCAAATGGCTCCTTATTCCTTTTGTAGTACACTTTATAGGTCATGTTATGGCATTATGACAGTTATTTACACCCAAATATTGCTTGAATGAAGACTTATAGAAGTCTTTATTATTTGGGAGTAAAAGCTGTCATTTTTTTGACCTACATAGTTCACTCTGTAGGGAGGAGGGAGACATTTGAAACTCAGCCCTTATCTTAATCTGATATAACCTTCCCTGACCCACCACTGGGTTTAGTTGGTTGATTGATTGATTGATTAGGGATATGTCCACTCGACGCTAAAGACCCATTTTGTAATAAATAAATAACCACACTGGAATATTGTAATTAAATTTGTTGTTCTCTGCTTTTTATGCGTAGATTGTTCCAGAAAGAGTTTCTGTGTGGCGTCCTCCTTAATGGGTGGGTATTTGATTATTATCAGTGTCTGCATGTATGTAATTATTTAAAGTCACGTTTAATGTGATTTTTGTGTAATGTTCTGTTGTTGTTTAGTTTATTTATATATTTTTATTTTGACCTGTTTCTTTCTGACATTTTTCCCCCATCAATGGTTATTAAGCTCGAACACACGTAAACTATGAGGTCAAGGGAGATGTGGCAGTTGTTCGTGTCAGTGACCCAAGTTCGAAGGTAATCTTTACTTTGATGAGTTTAAACAGCAATAATGATGATGCTAATAATCATAATAATAAGTCTCTGTTTTTTCCTTTTCTAGGTGAACACCCTGTCAATTCAAATGCAAAAGGACATGACTGAAGTTATGGATGAGATCTGGGCCAACAATGCGATCAAAAGTGCTGTGGTGATTTCCTCCAAACCTGGCTGCTTCATCGCAGGCGCTGACATAAAGTGAGTGCTTACCTCTTTATCAGCCTTGTTTGGAAGATAAGTTAGTGTTAATCCTGTGACTGTATTATACTCTCCAACTCTGGATAAACAGGTTCCAGCTTTATTACCAAGAGGTCATTCATTTTCTTTTTTCATCTGTAATCGTTCTAGCATGATCCAGGCCTGTAAAAGTGCAGAGGAAGTAACTCGGCTTTCTCAGGAGGGACAGAAGATCTTTGAAATGATTGAGAAGTCCCCAAAACCTATTGTTGCTGCCATCAATGGATCATGTCTTGGAGGAGGGTTAGAGGTAAGCTAGATTAAAGTCCTTGCATGAAACAAACCTCTGCTATTAATATCTGGAGTTTTTTAAACCCTGTGTCCACACACTGTCCACTCTGTGAGACACTCCTCCCTCGTTGGTCCACCTTGTAGATGTAAAGTCAGAGACTCTGCACAGTGTGTGTCGGTCGTCCTCTAGTCCTTCATCAGTGACACAGGATGCTGTCGGCTGGATGTTGTTTCGATTGATGGACAATTCCCAGTCCAGCAGTGACACTAAGGGCTTTAAAAACTCTAGCAGCACTGCTGTGTCTGATCCACTTGTACCAGCACATCACACACCAACAAACCACCTTTGTGTATTTGGCTGATCTGTGTATGTCTGAATTTCTGTTCTTGTTGTTTTTGTCTGCTGAAACAAATCACATGGTATTTCATGTACAGCCTGATACTGAAAGATCATTCTGCACATTCTTCTCTACAGTTTGCCATTGCCTGCCAATACAGAATAGCAACAAAGAATAAGAAGACTGTTCTAGGAACCCCTGAGGTCCTTCTGGGTCTTCTGCCTGGTGCTGGAGGAACACAGCGACTGCCAAAAATGGTCAGCAGCTCTCAAGTCTTATGTAATGTTTTTAAATGTAGTAAGCAAATATTAAAGCTTGTTATGCATGTCGTGTATGGATGATAGTTAAACATGCACAGAGATTATTCTAGACCCACAAAGCGCTTTACATACAGTGGTACGTTAGGGAGTCGTCTCAACCGCTACAAACGTGCAGCATGCAGATGGACGATGCATCAGATCCGAGGCAGTATACTCCCTACACACCAGCTGTTGGGTAGAGTGGAGACAGGAGGGACAGACCGAGCCGGATTATTAATGCTGGGGCTTGTTAGGAGGCTAGAAGTGACCACAGCGGCAGATTTAGGCAGGCATTGCGGTCACAGGAAAATGCCCAGGGGTCTTAAATGACCTCTGAGTGTCAGGACCTCGGTTTTACATCTCATCTTATGATGAAAAGGTTTATTCAGTGCAATGTCCCCTGCGACCTCACCTGAGCAGTGAGATCCACTTGAGGACAGCGCCCCCTGTTGGCCCCACTAACACCATCTCCAGCTGCCACTCAAGGTTTACTTAGGGGTCTCCTATTTATGTTTTGGCCAGGCCCAAACCTGCTTAGTTCTCCTGATCATTCTGATGTGTTTTTTACACATTCCATGATTTTAAATTGAAATTTATTATAACTGTATGTGATAACATTTTTAGGTTGGTCTTCCCAGTGCTTTTGATATGATGCTCACAGGAAAGAACATCCATGCAGACAAAGCCAAGAAAATGGGTCTGGTGCACCAGCTGGTTTTCACTCTAGGTAACAATGGTTTTTATTTTAACACTCTCCTGTGGTTTTCTGTTAGAACATCATAACGTTATGAGGTGTGTTCTTTTCCCATTAACAATTTGAATTGTAACCCAGGCCCTGGACTGAAGAGCCCAGAGGAGAGGACTATTGATTACCTGGAGGAAGTAGCTGTGGACTATGCCCGTGGTATCGTCAGCAAGAAAATCCCCCTCTCCAAAGAAAAGGGCATGATGGAAAGTATGTTTCTCTGTTTTCTTATTTCCTTAATGCTATATTACCTGTGTTTTCTGTCCTGGCTATAATGGATTCCTCTGCACAAATACTCTACATCTTTACAGAAATACAAGACTATGTTATGAGCTATCCCTTTGTGAGAAATCAGATCTACAATATGGTGGAGAAAAAAGTTATGAAACAGACAAAAGGCCTGTACCCAGCACCGTTAAAAATTATTGAGGTATGTTCTTATTTTTTTCCTCCCTCCAGAGTTAAGTAAATGACAAAATAATAAAGTGTGCGGTACAGAAAGGTGTTACAGTTGATACAAAAAATAAATAAATATTCTTAAATATAAGTTATTCACGTTAGCACCAAGGACTAACCAAAAAAACGTCTACTTCTGCACTTCCTCTTTTAATACTGCAGCATGTCTCTGACATCAGGTTTGATGTAATCCAAGAACTTAAAAATCTATTATCAAGATAAGCTAATCTTTCAAGGGGGAGAATACTGCATGTAAGGTCTGTTCTAAGTTTTCATTGGCTTTTATTCATCAGAGTTTTGTAAAAGCAAGTGCTCACTTGACTTTGCTGAATGACCAACAAACTCTTCATCGTCTGATTCATGAATCTTTCATACAGTGTGGAAATGCTTCAGTGTGTTCAAGCGCCGCCTACTAGTGCCTCATTTACATGAGATATGCCCCAGTTTATAAAGACGTTTCAGTAGTGAGCCAATGCCATGATGGCGTTCAGAGGTTTATGAGCCAATGGCTGCTCTTGTAGGTGGAGTTTGAGGTAGAGCAGTGAAAAAGAATGATTTTTTGAAGACTGTTTCTCAGTCATAAAGTGTTGACGCTAAATGGACCTTTTTATTTTTAGGCAAGGTTTTTTTTTTTGCATATTTAGAGTATTTACAGCATCTACAAACTTCATTCATCCATTATTTCTGTAGAGTGTGAAGGCTGGTGTGGAGCAGGGGAAGGATGTAGGATTCCTAGTCGAGTCACAGGTAAAGTGTACTAATGTACTGAACATGTTTTTTACGTTTGTGTGAAGAGATGGAAAGAATTACCTAAATTAATTATTAATTAAATTATTAAAAATTATTAAAAAAATAAAATCTTTTGTTTCTTTAGAATTTTGGAAAATTAGCAATGACCCCTGAATCCAAAGCACTTATTGGACTGTATCAAAGCCAAGTCACATGCAAGAAGAACCGTTTTGGAGCTCCGGAAAAGGAGGTTAAGTAAGTGCTTCTACTCAGGATTGGGGTCAGTTCTGTTTAGGAACAGTCTGCTCTTGAGCTTGACCTACTGAACGGCCTCTGTGTGTCCATGCTTTGTTTTTGTAGACGACGTGTTTAACACAATCTTCCATTTCCATTCTCTGTAGAACGCTGGCCATTTTGGGAGCAGGGCTGATGGGGGCAGGCATCTCTCAGGTGACTGTGGATAAAGGTGTTCACATAATTCTGAAGGACACCACACTGGAGGGACTCAACAGGGGGCAGCAACAGATTTACAAGGGGTGTGTAAGCGTCTCACATTGTGTTGCTTTAAGAGGTTCGCATAAAGCCCCGTGAATTGTGACGTTGCATTCATTCTGGCTGTCGCACCTAGACTAAACGACAAGACCAAGAAGAAGAGCATTACCTCATTTGAAAGGGACAGTATATGGTCTAACCTTATGGGACAGCTGGACTACAGTGGCTTTCAAAAGGCCGACATGGTCATTGAGGCTGTGTTTGAGGACATCGCCATCAAACACAAAGTCCTGAAAGAAGTTGAAGCTGTAAGCTTACTTTCAGTCCATCATTTTCGCAGTTAAAATTTCAGCTTTAAAATCATTGTGATGTTTCACTGAGCTGTAATGAGAATACATCCTGTGACTGCTATTTGGGGCTCAGCACTGCAGAAACATCGCTATGTAGCTTGTGGAGGCTGGTAGAAATACAATGCTGAATCAAGGGGATTTTTTTTTTCTCCACTATACGCAGACTGTAATTTCAACTTCAGCACTGAAACAAGACAAATACAACACCGTAACTTGGTTTAAACGTCGTAATCTTATAATATTATGTTTCCTTTGTAAACAGTGGTCAGTGCTTGCTCAGTTTAATCTTATTGGATACAGTAACTAAACATTTATCAGTTTATCTTCACAGGTCATTCCTCCACACTGTATATTTGCATCTAACACATCAGCCCTGCCAATTAAAGACATTGCGGCTGCCAGTAAACGACCAGAAAAGGCAAGTTGATTTTCCTTATTCTTTTGGAGAGTTTGAGCCATTATTAAGTAACCTGTTTAATGTATTATCTCTGTCTGTTTTCCTTAGGTCATTGGAATGCACTACTTTTCTCCAGTGGACAAAATGCAGCTGTTGGAGATTATTACAACTGATAAAACGTCTAAGGACACCACAGCCTCTGCAGTGGCACTTGGCCTGAAGCAAGGCAAAGTCATTATTGTCGTGAGGGTGAGTTACCATGTTTATCATGGGTTTGCTTGAAAGATTATTTGTGTGTTTGTAAGCTCTTATAGAAGCCCAGCTGTAATAAATGTCAAAGTGTTGAGTTTCCTTTTAATCACCGTAACTGTGTTTACAGGATGGACCTGGGTTCTACACCACCAGGTGCTTAGTTCCTTTGTTAGCGGAGGCTGTCCGAATGCTGCAGGTGTGTTTTGTCATGTGACTTCTAAACTCAATCCTGTTTTATGGACAGGGATTACGTCTATGTTTAAGTGAATAATCGACTTTGTAAATGTTTAAATAAATTCTAACTCTGGAGTATTTTGTTTTTCCAAAAACCTTGACCACAGGAAGGAACGGACCCCAAAAAGCTGGACTCTCTAACCACAGGCTTCGGGTTCCCAGTGGGTCTTGCCACTCTGGCTGATGAAGTGGGGATTGATGTGATTTCTCATGTGGCTAAGGACCTGGTCAAAGCTTTTGGCTCTAGATTTGGGGGAGGAAATCCAGAACTTCTGAAGACAATGGTGGAGAAAGGATTCAAGGGTAAAGAAACTGCCTTCTTGTAGCATTCATTTATGATGGTTATCGTTTTAACACTGGGCCCGTTTATCTCTTGCTAGGTCGCAAGTCTGGAAGAGGATGCTACGTTTACCAGCCTGGGCTCAAACACAAGGCTGTGAACCCAGAGCTTGAGGAGATTCTGGAAACTTTCAAGATAACGCCAAACCCTGCAGTGTATGTTTTATTTTCTGTGCCTTCTCTCTTAGTCATAGGTTTCTGATAATCGCATGTAGGTAATTATCGCAGGTAGTGTCACTGTCACACAGCTCCAGGGTCCTGGTTCAAATCCCGCTCTGGGTGACTGTCTATGAGGAGTTTGGTGTGTTCTCCCTGTGTCCGCATGGGTTTCCCCCATGGTCCCCAAACATGCTGGTAGGTGGATTGGTGACTCAAGTGTCCATAGATGTGAGTGTGTCTAGCCTTGTGAAGGACTGGCGCCCCCTCCAGGGTGTGCTCCTGCCTTGCGCCCAGTGATTCCGGGTAGACCCCTGACCCACTGCTGCCCTGAACTGGATAAGGGTTACAGACAATGAATGAATGATAAATACCAATACAACAGTGATTCCAGAGAAAGTTTCAAAATAAAAGACCTTAGCCATTAAATACTGCACACACAAGAAGAGATTCCATGTTTCACAAATGACCTAATAAACATATTGCCTTAAAACTACAGATTAGACAGCTAGAAAAGTCCGCGAACCTTCCAGCCAAACAATGCAGGGTACATCGGTTGTACACTACTTATTGCAGTGCATTGTGGGATTGTTTGAGTTTACTGAAAATTCTGCACTAGGTTTTCAGACACTCAAACAAAATGGTGGAACCCAAAAATAGTGCACTATAAAACGAATAATGTGGAGCTTTGGACACGCGGTAGGTTTTGACTAGATTGAATTCCACCATTTTGTTTGCGGTAAAGATTGGGAACGTGTATTTTTATTTTTTTTCCTGTAAATATCAGGTAAACAGAAGTGGATTTCCTGTGTTTTGACAAGTTCTTGTCCATGCTTCCATCGCGCAGGGCATCAGACTCAGACATGCAGTACAGACTGGTGTCTCGCTTTGTGAATGAAGCTCTGCTGTGCCTACAAGAGGGCATCCTCGCCAGCCCTGTGGAGGGAGACATTGGAGCGGTGTTCGGTTTTGGTTTCCCCCCATGCCTTGGAGGTAAGAATCACAAAGTCTGGAATATACAAAGTGGATCCGTTAAAATGATGACCTCAGAAGTCTAGAACTGATCGTCTTTTGCAAATGTTACACTATTAAGTAAAGGCAAAGCAAGTTCAAGATCCTCAAAATGCTTAAGAGTTTAAGTCCTTTGTAAATATTTTAGACAAATGTGTTTTATTTTATCTGTAGTTTGGATTTTTTTTTTCTCAGCTCTATTGTAAATGAGTGTTCCCCTCAATGTAAACCCCTGCTTACATAAAGAATGAATCATTCTACATTAGTATTATTAAAATTCTCAAGTTAGTAACGTTTCTCTAACCTGTGTTGATTTTGTTTTCTTAACCTTATATTATTCTGCTTCCACAGGTCCGTTCCGCTTCGTGGACACATTTGGTGCCGACAAATTAGTGGAGATTATGAGGAGGTTTGAGGAAGTTTACGGAAACCAGTTCACACCCTGTCAACTGTTGCTGGACCACGCCAAGGATCCAAGCAAGAAGTTCCATAAGTGACCTGATGACGTGCCTTCAGCGCCACGTCGCAGATGATTTTTTTCCTGTTAACAGAGCATGACTGACTTTGTGCACTTTATAATTAGAGGACAATGTGATATTACAGAAATGGTCTCTCCGTAAAGAAAATGGAGGATCACTAAATGCATCAGTGACATTAAAGTAGCCTTTTTACTGGCTTGTTTTTGTAAATTTAATAATTTTGATAGTTTTGTATTTTCCGTGCTTGTAAATGACAGTGAGTTTTGTAGTGCATGGGTGTAAGTTTCCTAACAAACCAACTCTCCCATTTGCTTGTTCTTCTTTAAACACCTGTTTTGGTGAATGGTTTTGCTGAACAGAAACGTTCTCTGGTTAGAGAAACACCATCAGGAGACAATAAACATGATGCTTGAAGTTGTTGAGGTGACTCTAATGATGATGTAAAGCACAGGATAGAAAAGCACCATAAATGTAATTATCATTTAGTGTAACTCATTTACTGCACTGTATTGAAATCCATACAAATGGGGAGGGTGGTTTCCTACCCTCCCCAGAAGTTACATAGTGCAGTTTCTGAAAACCTACAGCTCAGTGGATCATTACAATGATTTTGAAGCTGTATTTTGAATGTAAAGATATTACAGAATGTTCCTTTTAAGTTGTCTAATTTGAGAGAAATCCTGCTTTGTGGAATACTTCCCTGGTCAGCTGGGGCAGGTAAACAAAGAGGGACCTGGACGATGGAAATTTCCCTTGGAATCCTCAACTCTGGGCTTATTCAGAGTTCTCTTTGTAGGCCGCCACCCCCGCCCCAGGACTAAACAGTTGTGATGGAAAGATTTTTTTGGGACAGGCTTTCATCTAAGTGCACGATTAAACAGGACAGGTGTGATGTTTGTGAAAAGTGAGTTTATTGCACTACAAAACTAACATCAAAAACCCATCACTCCCCTCTAATTCTAACTATACAGAGTCCTGAAGGCAGAAACATACGTGTTATTCATTTTGCTATTAAGTCACCAGGCTAGTTCAACAAGACACATCTCGTTAATCAATACGAGTTCTCAGTTATTAAAAAAATGTAAACCAGGGCTGACTCTTAGCCTAAAGCTAAAGTGGACGCAGACCATCCACAATGTATCCCTTTAACACCAAAAATAGTAAGAACCTACATGTACTACCCAACAGGTCAAGTGTTTGATCTGAAACTGCCGGTCTCCACTCGGGTGAAGCGGCCTTGAACTGACCCCGCGACATAAACCGAGACAATTAGATCCATCAGTAAAAAAAAAAGTGCAAAATGCATCAGTAAGAAGTTACGATAAAGCTGTTATCAATATTCGAATGTAAAGCCGACATCGATGATGTGACTCAGTTAATTCAAAAGAGAATACTAGTAAGTCCCATTTAGGATAATATCAAGAGGGAAAAAAAATTATATAAATGCCTCAGACCACTACAAAGGTCACAAAAAAACAAACCCCAAGCAAATTCCAAAGCTGTAAATACCCCCAGTAAGTACATAACATCAATGTAGCTTCAGCCTATTCTTGCCGTCACCCAAAATATCAGAGAGGAAAAATTTAAAACTGCGTTAAAAATGCAGATGAAGAGAAAGGAAAGACATTAAGGGAAGGAGAAATGCTGAAACTTTAAAGCAGTGGTTCTCAATCCTGGTCCTGGGGGACCACTGCTCTCCATCTCACCCACTTCAGCTTCAGAAAGGGTTGTTCACTAGTTTGCATCGGGTGTACTGGTAGCAGAGGAATGTCTTAAAGGTGCCGGGCAGTGATATTCCACGACTAGGATTGAGAACCGCGGCTTTAAACCACCTCTTTAATATCACTAGTAACTAAAGAGCAGCTGTTTAACTGGACATGCTAATAGTAGGCATGGTACACCTCAGGAGCCTAAAGCCTCTCATGTTTCCGCAAAGGACCTTTGCAACCGGGACGTCCCTCAAGAGGTCCCTAAAGTGCATGATCTCAGGGCAGATATAATACACGGTCACGGGGCTAGAGCAGCATTCGTTCACTTAACATTCAGTTCAAATCGTATATAATCACTGTCAGTTGACACAGAAGTTCATTTTTAAAACCAAATGTGAGATACAGAGATCATTTATTTCTGTGGATGCCATTGTTTGCCTCAACTGCCTGTAGAGTTTATAAAGATATTCTGAAGACCAGAACAAGGTCCGTTAGTGCCCTGACAAGTTTGATTTGTGCACTCAGCCAGGCTCGAGCCTGGACCTAAAAGACCTCGCTGTTGCTGGTGGTAAGGCACAGGATATGAATTTGATAAGGGGATGTGGTGGAAAAGCCTTCGGTTGCAGTTAAAATTTAATCAGTCCAAAAAACTTGACCACGAGCTAAGCTCCTACATCTCCCAGCAGCATTTAAGGCACAGTTAGCAATCACCACAGCATGAATAAGTGTTTTAAATCCCTCTTATACTTTGTTCTTATGTATTAACTACTCTGGGACTGTCCGTAGTTTCTGTTAAACAGCGGTGTTGTCCGTTATCTCTAAAGGTACCAACTGCCCTCTTTTGTTCACTTACGTAACTGGAAATTAAGAAAGGTAGACTTTTGTACTTAAATATGTAGAACGTGTCATCAAGTAGAGTGAAAGGTAATCATCTTATCCAGCATACTGGGCATTCGGGTTAACGTATGATATTGATATTGAAGCTATAAGAGGCCAATCAGGTGTGGTGTAAATCATGTGAAGGGTTTCGGAAGATAAGCAGCGGCACTGCTGTTCAACTGCAACACCTGACTCCTCCTGTGGCGCCACTTCTGTTGTTCATGTCGACATTTTCAGTGGTGGCTTCCTTCCCAGGGGTCTGAAAGAGTGAGAGAACAAAGAACAAAGGGAAAGTTGAAAGAACCGGACTGAAAAAGCAGCACTGGACCATTTCCAGGAGGCTGAGACAGACCTATGTGACGTCTACGTGCTCATTAATAAATCATTCTACACTTCGAACACTGATGTCACGGCATGGCTGTCTGTTTGCTGTGTTCTCCCTGTGTCTGCATTGGTTTCCTCACATAGTCCATGACACTGTCCACAGGTGAGAGTGTGAGTGAGTGGGTGGGTGGGTGAACGTGTGACACTGTCCACAGGTGTGAGTGATGGATGGATGGATGAGGATGCCACAACATCTCAGACTTTAACATCCTGCCTCACTAACGCTCATCAGATACTCAACAAGGCATTGTGAGATGAATATCGCTGTTATGAAGATGGAAACAATCTGTAAAGTTTGTTGGAGCTTCCAAAACTGAACTAAGAACAACAGACAAAGTAATCCACAACAAATAACAGTAGCAGTTGAGAGGGCAATACGGTTTCTGTATAAAGAACAACTTATCTACAGTAGAATTACCTTTCGCAGTATGTCCTCAGCAAGTGTAAGAAAAGCTTTTTCAATGTTGATGTTTGCTTTTGCGCTTGTTTCAAAGAACCGTATGTTGTGTTCTGAAGCAATCTGAGAACAAAAGGGATAAAGATTAATGTAAGATATGTAATATGTTCAAAACCTACACCTTAAAAGAGCAACACCAGTGAAATTTTGAGGTAGTTACACAAAAACACGCCCTGGGGGGTATACCACTAACAAGGATTTCTCAGTTAGCCAGCTAACTTAAGCCGGAAGTTGAGGACTGTCCAATAGTAAAGTCCCTCATCACTGTTCCTATAGGACAGGCTTGAATTTGGGCTTAAGATATCTGGTTAAATTGAGAAATCCTGTTTTGTATTATACCTCTTTGATATAGTAATGCAGTTTAACGTTTTGATACAGTAATGTGTCGTGACGCTGGCAAGTACTCAGGGCACATTTAAAAATGGGAAACATGCTTTAATTGTCATTTCACAGCAGGGCAATGAAAAGGAGACCCTGAGATTATTTAATCGTTGACAATTAACACACACCCCAACACACACTTGAGGCAGTCAGCCACGGCGCTTGTGGAGCAGAAAAGCAGAAGGTAGGGGAAAATACCTCCTTCTAGAGATTGTCTACATTCGTATTTCACTAGGGCTGGACGATACAGCCAAGATTTATATCATGATATATTTTTTAATATAAACCTCCTGGCTTTGTCAACATTAATATTTTTAATCTAACTTTAAAACTGAGCGCTGTAACAAAGTCAGTCAGTGACAGATGCTGTAAATAATGTG
Organism: Hoplias malabaricus; assembly: GCF_029633855.1. NCBI lineage: Eukaryota > Metazoa > Chordata > Actinopteri > Characiformes > Erythrinidae > Hoplias > Hoplias malabaricus. The sequence continues at coordinate 79,439,196 of NC_089800.1, forward strand.
AATTGAAATATTGAAAATGTGTTTAAAAATCATATTGTTATTGACACAATTTATATAGCGATATGTAATGATATTGAATTATTTTCCAGCCCTATATTTCACACACTGCAAAATATATATCTATATCAATCAGGAGGAATCTTTTTGGGGCAGTCACAAAATATCTGACTTTATTCTCTCTCAAAAGACTTTTACATCCGTCACCGCTGCCTGAATTTTACACGACGGCTGGTGGAAGTTATCTCCAACTCTTAAAAATGCACAGAGTGGAGGCCCTGGAGTTGCTCTTTAAGCGTACACAGTTAATGTCTATCATATTCAGTTCAGACTTTTGCTCCATTACAAAATCTAGTGTGAAATTTTCAGATATTTTTCTGTTTTTTTGTCACAGATATGTACCTGTTCTCCCTTTGCTTTAGGCACCACACGCACGTCTTCCATATCACACTTGTTCCCGAGCAGCATTCTTTCCACATCCTCATTGGCATGCTATGGGAACAATCATCTATTTTATCAAATCTACCATCAGCACAACTCAACATAGTGAAATCTATGACAATCTGTATCAGCTCTACACTTCCAAAGAAGAACTAACTCAGAAAAAATATTCAAGAACAGGAAAGTCACGTTTTTCTAAAGCACTTTTGCACATAAAGCATTAAAACACATTTTAAGCAAAACATTCATTTTCAGCTCATCTTCAATAATTTTTTACAACAAATTGATACATTTCCCCTGCAGACAATCATCTGAAGCCCACCTCCTCAATGTTGCGCAGCCATTTGCTGATGTTCTCAAAGCTTTTTGCATTGGTGATGTCGTAGACCAGCAGGATCCCCATGGCTCCTCTGTAGTAGGAGGTTGTTATGGTGTGAAATCGCTCCTGTCCTGCCGTGTCCCTGAAGAGAAAATATTTGCAATGGGACAAGTGACATCACTTATACCGCTATGATAAACAATAGGACCAAGTAAAAGTACTTCAGACTCTTTTTAAAGCTCTGATTAATTTTACCTGTGGAAACAGGGTAATATAATATACCGGAGTAATATACCGGTAATATACCGGAGTACCTCTGTCATTTATGGTGAATCTCACTTAGTATTTTTACCCCTTACTCCTTGGAACAGAGTTATACGTGTAGTGTTTAAAATCTCCCCCTATGGAACGGGATGACCCTTCAAGATCCTGATACGTCATCAGAACAAAAATAACAAGAGTTTCATTCCCAGGTGACTAGCGCTGCTCTGTAGCAGCTCTGCACCAGTCTGCAGTGATATCAGAGGAGCTGCTGGACTTTAGTTATATTTAGAGCATAATTCGTCTTCAGAAGAGTTACACAATCAAATTTTATCACCCTCTCCTCACTCTTCTGTGATGTGGAGCTGAATAAATCTACATTAAATGGTGCAGTAGACTTAGGCACTAGAATATAATTGCTTAACAATTTAAGGTGGAACCGGAAATTAACTACAAAGATACCAGCGTACTATTAAATGTTTTATGCCCGTTATTAATACATAAACTAAGCTAATAAAACAGTTATCATAAGTTTTAAATTAAAAAAAATACCGACATTTGTGGGTGGGTTTGGTCACCATTACGCTCTGTTTGTTGTGTCTCTGAAAAATCTTAATTTCAAGGGCCACGTCGCCTTAACTCTTCACCCTACCCCTCCATCCCAACAAGAAATGAGATACCCTACCCCTAGGCAAACACAGAGGGGTAGAGGTATGGGTGTTTTCTGCACAATAGCAGCCTACAATGTCATTATCTCTCACATTTTCTGTCATGAAGGACAAAGATAAATTTGAGGACTGGAAATTTTGTGTTGTGTGCTGTTCTCAGAACAGCAGTGACAGTCCAGTAAATTGGGTATCCACTTCGATATCTGATATATCTCTGTTACTATACTAACATCCTGTGGTAAAACTGCATTACCCAAGCTCCCCCCGTAAAACTAGTCCAGTCCAAATAGAGCTTAAGTCACAAGATTCATCAAAGTGGCTGTGAGTATTGACAACCTACCATATCTGGAGTTTGATCCTCTTGCCTTGCAGCTCAACGGTCTTAATTTTGAAGTCTATGCCTGAAAATCAGAATAAACCCTTCAACACAGTCTGTAGTTTGGGAAATTTTGGGTAATCTCTCATTTAAAGTCAAGTATTATAACAACGTTAAGCTAAATATAATTAACAACTCCTGATTTGTGATATTGAAAAAATAACATGGTACAAGCAAAGATTTATGACAACAGGGGATTCTCTAAAGCCACTGGTGCAGATTGGCCGTCGCATCCTCCAGGTGGATGCTACACATTTGTGGTGGTTGTGGCGACTCCCAAATGTCCCAAAGACTGCGAAGCAATCTGGGTGTTCAGAAAATGTAGAAATGCAAATATCATCACCATCATCCTCACAACAGGCCCCTTTGGATTTTACTTCTCATATATTTTATTTAATGAGTATTTTATGGTGTGCTGAAAGAGAAAGATCCTTTGAGATTCACAAATATATTGCATGGTGCTTCACCACTCCAGAAATCAGGTTTACACCCTGGGGGCTGTTCCACAAAACAGGATTTATGAGCTACACACACACAACTTAAGCCCAGAGTTGAGGACTGTCCAATAGGAACGCTCCTCAGCTCCTTCCCTACTAAACACATCTGACTAGAGGCTTAAGTTATCTGGCTAAACTGAGAAATCCAGCTTTGTGTAATACACCCCTGGTCCTAGAGTATCCCATCCTTGACTTTTTGGGGTTTTCCAGCACAAACTCTCCCACGTCGACTCAGAATAGGCTTGATGACGAGCTGATGTCTTGGATCAGGTGTGTTGGGAGTGCTCTAGCACAGACTTGGCATTGGGCATGGTCACTTTAAGCTCATGTGCAGCCGCTCCAAAGGGTTTTATTTTGTTTTTGAAAATGCTTGAAGTTCTAAAATAACCGATTCTAGTCCCTCCATTGCTCTGCATACTTTGTTAGCACCCTTTACCCTGTTCTTCAATGGTTATGACCCCACTGCTCAGTGACACTGACGTGGCGTGGTGCGTTAGTGTGTTGAGGCTGATGCGAGTGGATCAGACACAGCAGTCCTCATAAGTTTTTAAACCACTGTCTGTCCACTCCGTTAGACACTCCTACCTCGTGGGTCCACCTTGTAGATGTTTTTTTTTTTCTTGGTCGTCCTCTAGTCCTTCATCAGTGCACACAGGACGCTGTTGGCTGGATGTTTTTAGCTATTGGACTATTCTCAGTCCAGCAGTGACACTGGAGGGTTTAAAAACTCCAGCAGCTACTGCTGTTTCTGATCCATTCTTACAAGCCCAACACGCTGAGAATGATCCACCAATCCACCACCCAAATAATATCCTACCTGCCCTGAGGGGATCCTGACCATTCAAGAACAATGTGAAAAGAAGCAAACAGTGCGGACTTCAGCTGGACTACATTCTGTAATATTAGGACTACAAAATGCAATGGAGCTGATTCGAATGGGTGCCTGGACTCTTCTGGACACACAGAGGCGCTTGACTCACCGATGGTGGAGATGAAGGTTGTGTTAAAGGCGTCGTCCGAAAAGCGAAAGAGCACACATGTCTTCCCCACCCCCGAGTCCCCGATAAGCAGCAGCTTGAACAGCAAGTCGTAGGTTTTCTTAGCCATTTGTCGTCGAGATGTAGCCCGGTCTCAGTAACGTTAGCTCGTTGTTGCTGCTGTCAAAGTTTGTTCGCTAGCTTAGCTTTTAGCCTTAACAGAGCCCCCGCCTCTACACAACCGGGACAACTCTTAAAATTCGCCTCTAAAACCGGGACCACCACAGAGACACGCGCGAGAGAGAACCGGGTTCACCGCGCCATATAACATTAATAAAGACCTGCTACTGTTTTCCTTACATTACCGGGACCCGACCACCGCTGAGCAGTTGCCGCGCATGCGCACTAGGATATCCGGTCATCTGTTCTTCATAAACATACACTGTGGGGGGTTTCTTCTCTGTCAAATATGATGTGATGTGTTTTAGAATGGTGTTTCCATTTTTTTTAAAGAAGAAAAGACGTTTAAATGAATAATAGTGTATATTAGAGTATTTATTGTGGCCCAGTCCTGATTTGAGCCCTAAGCGCTGTAGTCCCACAGAGTGTGCACTTCTAGGTGATATTTACAACTAAGGGAACTAATGTAGCATGCCTTCCCAGTGATATATTGTACTGCCCTGCCAGAAAATCTCCACCTTCATAAGCTTTCATTCAATGAGCCGGGATCTGTGACTATGCAATTAGTCCCCACCTTTCTCTCTCTCTCTCCATATTCCTCTGCCACTCGCCTGCAGCTCTAAAACCCCACCCAAGTTGATGGGATTGGATGCTAAGGTGTGTGACGTATGAAACCCTGTCTGTCTGAAATTGTGTTTGGAACACTGCAGTTTCAAAGTGGACATGCTCAGTCATGGGGCAACACCGCTTATACACTCAGGATATGCCATAGCGTAAACACCACCACACACAAGCACAATAACAAGGATCAATTCAACCACACTCACACAGTAACAAGGATAAACCCTGGATTTATACCAGCTGGGTCTCCTTAATGTCTATCTGTCTTTCATTTAAGTAAATGTTTAGTTTTCAAAATGGTGAACTCCCTGTTTGTAATCTCTATTTTAAAAAAATATGTTTTGTACATGTTGTAATTGATGTAAGTTAATGTTATGTCCGGGAACAGAATAGCAGATCAATTTGCCGGTGGGATAATTAAAATTCAATATGTAAAAAAATATACCGATTTAGAGGGATGTCATTAATCAGAATGAGAGGGTGAGAGTGTAATAGTGAGTGAAGACTCTCTGTGAAGGATCTCTGGCCTCGCTTTAAAACTACAGCGAGGCGGAAGTGTATGAGAAATTCCCTATTCGTGACGTCAACACAGAATTGATGTATCGATTCTTTTGGAGTTGACTCCAGGACTGGCTCGAGTGAGTCCAAATAATGAAAAAGTTCCTGTTGACTTTAAATAATTTTTTAAATACATATGACTATATTCTCTTGTTTTCTTAGCACAGAATTTCACACATTCTTTTATGTTTAGCGATTAATATCACAATCAGGGCTTAGTAGCATTGATGCTAGCGCCCTTCTATAAAAAGCCATATTGCTGTGGAAAAATGGAGAATGATTTACAAGTTTATTTTTATTCTTAAATTAAACATATATTTATAATTACCTAAGTTAAACGAGGTTGGCCACAATAGGGACGGCCAGTTACTTGGTTAATTATATATTTTTACCGTTAGCTCCATTCATTTCTATTGATTATAGACTCTCTCGCAGTCGCCCCCTAGTGTTTATTTTACTTTTTTTTTGTGTGTCGAGGCAATAGGAAGTTGCAGCCTACAGACGTCACTAATTTGGGCTGTGTCTTAAACGGCTTCCACTTACTACGTAGTGCACAAAGTGAACAATTAATAGCCAAAACGACCCTATGTGTATTCAGTAGGTGTCTATTTTGGGGACGTATGAAGCCGAATTAATATGTCCAGTAGGCGCTGGGACGAGTGTCCAGATCATGAAGTCCTCGGAAATGGGACTGGAACTTTCTGTAGGCTGTAATGCACAGACAGCAGGCAGCTAGTGTACTAGGTAGGGCGCAAGGGTCAATTGGGAGTCGGCTTCGCTCTGTTCTCATTCAGCTCCCAGTGGAGCAGGTTGGTATTGTCAGGACACCTGACCACCCGTCCACTCGGGACACTACGCGGAGATAGGAGCGGCCCGTGTCCGTGATTCGGTGCGCGGAGAGCGGACTCCTGTCAGGATGCTTAGGCTGTTCTCTGCGGTGGTGGCAGCTGGTTTGGTGATAGCCTGCTTCACCTCCTGGCTGCTGGACAGCTACGACAACACGTGGCTACCCAAGCGGAGTTTAGACAACCTGATGAAGGAGGATGTGGAGGGAGGAGGGAAGAAGAGGAACGAGCCTCCGTTCCCCGGAGCCGAGCTGGAGAACATCTTCTGGTTTATTCAGGTGATTGGAGCTCGGCTCTGACTGTACCGTGACCAGGGAAGCTGTAAACATATAGCTATGGCATTTTCCCTTAACACACTGTAGCAGTAGTAAATTTAAAGACGTCCATTGAAGCTCAACCAGTACATGTAACTGTTCTTGTATGATGCACAGGAGAAGCTGACTCCTGTGCTTTCAGTTCTATCTTAAATGGTGCAAGTGTAACAGGCACCAAACTGCAACTCCTTAACTATTTAATGTGGAAAGGAAGATTGCATTAAAAGCCACATCTAGTGACCCAATGTTGAACCTGTTCTCATTAAATGCATCTGTGTGGGGACAGTTTGGGCAGCCCAGCTGGGTACCAGTAAGTGTAATCCATGAGTTGGCCTCACACATGGACCCCTTCAGGGTCAATGATGGGAATAGGATGGGTTAAAGTAAATATAGGGCAATGAGCATGACCTTTGAACCCTCAGACAGCATTGCATGAGAAACCAGAGTTCATCACAAAAGAGAGTGCAAACATGTGGTCCAAACCTTTAACAGCACCCGTATTCTGTCATGGCCTGAACAACTGAAAGTCCTCACGTAAATATATTTGTTTGAAAGTTTTTAAGCTAATGAGCTGATTAGCTAATGTGTTCCTGTTTTTTTTACAGGTGTCAGACATTCACATCAGTCGTTTCCGAGATCCAAAGCGCACACCAGACTTTGAAAGGTTCTGCACTCACATTATTGATGTCATTAAACCGGCCCTTGTGCTGGCTACAGGTGAGAAATCTAGAAGAACACGTTTTTGATGGCTGTTGCTAAGGCTGGGTCCTTTCTGAACTGTGGGGATAAATGAAAGGGGTGAACAATACATTTTGAAACACTACTTAAGACACTCTTAGGTCCATGATTTCCATATTACAGACTTTTTTAATGGTCAGTTACATCTTAAAGATAATTGAAGTGAGCCCTACAGCTTTTGAATTGGTTTCTTTCTCTTATGAAATCATACTGACATCATTCTATGGTCATTAACATTTTATTATATGATAATTATTATTATTATTAGAATTGCTATTATTGCAAACTGTTAAATCATGGTTAAGTAACTATATATATATATACATTTAATTTTCACAGACTACTGCCACCACAGATCCAGTCCGTGGCACTCTGACCAACTCTGAATCTCAGAAACTCAGTTGGGGTTGTCAATGTTCAGGATTCTAATAATAATAAAAAAACACACATTTTATAAAAGTCAGGAGATGTTTCCTCACTATTTGCTGCTCTCCAGTCTGTTTGTGCACTGGGGGAAAAAGCTCAGATGTATTTACAAAGCCCTTTGTCAGTAAACAGGGAGTATGAAAGGAAGGGTTTTGGTCCGAAGCGTCTCAGTGGTGGTCCTGCGGTAAGGCAAACAGATTAGTGGTTTCCCCATGACAGAAAAGCTGTCACTGTAGTGGTACCCTCAGGGGCACATATTCAGTACTTTGGAGGTTAATTGTACTTTATTCTATTATAAATGTATTATATTCATTTCTTTTATATGTCAGTTGTATAATGAAAGATTACAGAGATCCCCCTCTCCTTCTGGAGAAGAGAAGGTAATGAACCTTTAGGGAACACAACTGGACTTTAACACCACTGCTGTACCTTTAAAGATACACTACACTGTTTGTACCTTTAGTGACCAATAATTTACCCCCCACCATCCCTTTTTTTCTGAGAGTGTAGTTGAAACATAACATGTTCAAACATGTCTTTCTCCGGTTATTTCCTAGGGGACTTAACAGATGCAAAGACTGAGAATAAAATGGGCTCCCTTCAACACGAGGTGGAGTGGCAGGCCTATCACAACATCCTGAAAAGATCACGAGTGCTGGAGCACACTAAATGGATAGACATTCGGGGAAACCATGGTTGGTATCTTTCTGTTTGAACATCAATCTGACACCGCAGTGGCTGCTTGAGTTTAAACCCTCACTGTCCACTCTGTGAGACACTCCTCCCTCGTTGGTCCACCTTGTAGATGTAAAGTCAGAGGCAGTAGCTCATCTGTCGCTGCACAGTTTGTGTTGGTCTTTGTCTAGTCCGTCATCAGTGACACAGGACGCTGTCGGCTGGATGCTTTTGGGTCAGCACTAGCGAGTGAACTTTTAAGAGTTTAAAAACTCCAGCAGCAGCTGCCTGATCCACTTGTGTCAGCACAACACACACTAACACACCACCACCACTACGTCAGTGTCACTGCACTGGCCCTAAATAATGGCTGCTCTGTGGTAGTCCTTTCGGGGTTCTGAGCATTGAAAAAGAGGCTGGAAGGGGGCTAACAAAATACGCAGAACAAGTAATGAACTAAGAACTGCTCCTGTATGGTCAGTTGGACAATGAGTGTAGAAACAAGTAAGTCATCTTAAATGCTTGGCTGATTAGTGTGCGTGTTTGTTAAAGTGTTAGTGTGGTCCAGCCTGGGCACACAAGAAAAATATTTATAGCCAATGTGTGGAGTGCCTAAATGAAGCCTTAGTGTTGCATCATTTTCTTTTGTATTTCCTGCTGTTTATTTAGGTCCATTGTAGTGAGTCATCTCTGTGGACCATCTGTTAGCATCTAGACCATTTAAGCTCACTTGAGAAACACATCTCTCAGTTCTTTATTTACTAGGAATAGTAATGATTTTGAAATGGAGCCCAGCTCTGATCAAAACTGTGTGCGTTTTCATTTGTAAACAGATTAAACACAACTTCTCCAATCTATGGACTTAGTTTGTCTGAAACTTATAGGAAGCTGATATATTCTCCTCCTTTTTCACAAAGCATCCAATGAAAGCACAAATGCTTTCATTAAGCATCCACAAGCCCCACAACAGCACCCCCCCCCCCCGTTAGCTGTCCATGCATGGATCCAGTGCTGTGATTGGAGAGACTCAGTGTTTTTTATGCATTATTGTGTATTAGCCACTTAGCCACTCACATCTGTGAGACACATATCTCGAGTTCAGCTTTGATGCACCAGCTTGCCAATGATTACGTTTTCTTCAGGGACATTTTAATTGGTGTTGCTTTACCACACTGCCAGGCAGAAGCTGTCTTTGATCCTGTACTCAACTCTCAAATAGTATATCCTATAAAATGCAGTCTACACTATACACCCTTTCTTATCTTTCCAGATGCCTTCAACGTCGTATCTCTGGACAGTGTGGACAACTACTTCAGGTCTGTTAAAAACTCATGGACTATCATTGTAAATTTACTATCAGGATCTGTTACCTTTTACATACAGTTCAGTTAAATAGTGTCCAAAATAAAGTTCTAATGTGGAGGTGTCAAGGGGGGTGGGGGGTGGGAGGTGGGGACTGTTCTGCTTGTGCTACCACAGATCCAGTTTCCCTGAGAGACCACCATAACACCACCCAGACCTGGTTCACACATCACTTCTGACGAGCTGATAGTTGTCTCTCGGGATTGCACATTCTGGTTCTCCAGGTACTCCCTCGTTTAAGGGCAAGATTGAGTTCCTCAGGGTCCAGGCCTGGATTTGTAGTAGCACAAGCAGACCAGTGGTTTCCCCATGAGGTAAGGTAAGGATTAAAGCCCGGTTTATACTTCTGCATAGACCCTACATGTGAACATGCACCTCTGCAGGAATTTAACTACGTGTCGCATCAATGCAGACAGCAACAACTGTGATTGGTTAGAAGTCGGACAGACATTGTTTATGTTGAACCAAAGAAGTACAGGAACATGAACTCCTCCACACAGAGACGTAGACAACAGCAATTTCATAGCAAGAGATTTCCTCAGACACGGTGTGGTCTTCAGGAATCAATAAAATTTTTACACAAAGGAAAAATATGGAGGTCTCCAAAGAGAAACGTAATTCAATGAGAAGCAGGACCACGTGGGGAAAACGTGCCGGCTTTATATTAGGCACCTCAAGTAAACTCTGCTCTGTCACAGACAGCAACCTACTCCCTAAATAGTGCACTTTAAAGATTTATAAAAGTAATTCTATTACACCACTACATTGTTAACTATACAGGTTAGAGGTAGATGTTTGAGATTCAGCCCCTAGTGGTGTGGAGGTGCAATTGCAGAGCGACACAGACACCAACACAGAAGTATAAACAGCGTAGGCTCTGCCTCGAGTCAATGCAGAAGTATAAATTGCCCTTAAGTCAGCCGAATTCAGACCAGCTCTATTCTAGCTGTACTGAGACAAATATAAATGCACCATTTTGTGTTCTAAGTATGTGGATGGTAACTGTTGTTATTATGCCATGTTTATGCATTGTTTCTTACTTTGGGTTGTCAGGAAATATTCTGCTACCCAGAAGGTGGGCTCCTTCCATTACGTACACAGTACTCCCTTTGGGAACTATTCCTTCATCTGTGCTGATGCCACCCTCACACCAGGGCCTAAGCGTCCCTACAACTTCTATGGAATACTCAATCAGGTCTTCTTTACTTTACTTACAGTCCAGATGGATATTGTTGTAATATTATGTGACTTTGAACCATATTTTCTTTATGTTACTGACAGGGTCAAATGGACACGTTGGAAACTTTCAGGAAGGAGAGCTACAGCAGCAATCAGACCATCTGGTTTGGACATTACACCACCTCCACTATCATGTCGCCTTCTCCAGGAGTTAGAGCTTTGATGAGGTGAGGGATATAGTGATGTAAAATGTGTGTGTCTGAAAAGATGTTCAGCCAGCAGTGGAGTAAATAGGAGCAGCCTGGTTGTGTTGTACAAAGCTGAAGCTTGTGATGCTATCTGTATCTTATTGTGTTGGTTGGTCTCTGCAGCACTGCAGTGGCATACCTCTGTGGACATCTGCACACACTGGGTGGCACTATGCCCATCCTCCACAGTAGACACTTTGGAGGTACTCTGGAGCTGGAGCTGGGAGACTGGATGGATAATCGCAGGTAAGCACAGCATGTTGAGGTACAAAAGTGTACTGAACCCTAACACAGCAGGTTATGGAGGTCTCTATAAGGGAAGTGGTCTAAGCATTGGCCCAGTTTTTTGGGAGACAGCTGGTCCTCCAATGTATTATCTTAATTTAATGTAGTTTCAGTATACTATGACCCTTTCCAGTTCCACCTTAAATGGTAAAGCAAATGCATTCTGACGCCTGATGCTACAGCACATTTAAGGTGGTAGGTTAAAACAAAACAACCAATATTGGCTGGCGTCATGTGTCCTTTCATGTTTCCTTTCAGTTGGATGGGTGTTATTGGGTGAGTCCTAGCTATCAGGGGAATTGGCGAGAGCTAATGATCGGGGAACTCATCTAAGCAGCTCTCTGAGGATCTGAAACTAAATATAGCTCACACAAGACTTATACACAGTTCCTGTTTGTAATTTTCCCTCTGAAATTGCATTAAGGTGAACAGAATGTCAAGATAAGATCATTTTTCAAAGACTATTTCAGGGTGGCACAGTGGTGCAGCAGGTAGTGTCTCTGTCACAGCTCCAGGGGCCTGGAGGTTGTGGGTTCGAGTCCCACTCCGGGTGACTGTCTGTGAGGAGTGTGGTGTGTTCTCCCTGTGTCTGCGTGGGTTTCCTCCGTGTGCTCCGGTTTCCTCCCACGGTCCAAAAACACACGTTGGTAGGTGGATTGGCGACTCAAATGTGTCCGTAGGTGTGTGTGTGTGAGTGAATGCGTGTGTGTCTGTGTTGCCCTGTGAAGGACTGGCACCCCCTCCAGGGTGTATTCCCCGCCTTGCGCCCAATAATTCCAGGTAGGCTCTGGACCCACTGCGACCCTGAACTGGATAATAAATGAATAATGAATAAATACAATGAATAAATTAATGAATTAAATACTATTTCATTCATTCATTCATTTATTATCTGTAACCGCTTATCCAATTCAGGGTCGCGGTGGGTCCAGAGCTTACCTGGAATCATTGGGCGCAAGGCGGGGAATACACCCTGGAGGGGGCGCCAGTCCTTCACAGGGCAACACACACACACACATTCACACCTACGGACACTTTGGAGTCACCAATCCACCTACCAACGTGTGTTTTTGGACTGTGGGAGGAAACCGGAGCACCCAGAGGAAACCCACGCAGACACGGGGGGGAACACACCAACTCCTCACAGACAGTCACCCGGAGCGGGAATCGAACCCACAACCTCCAGGTGCCTGGATCTGTGTGACTGCGACACTACCTGCTGCGCCACCGTGCTGCCCTAAATACTATTTCAGCAAATATATAATAATCTTGCTTTAAATTTAGCAGAATACATTCGATATTTGACATTTGAGTGTTGTGCAAAGGTGGTGTTTCACTGTTTAATGACAGTAATGTGTTTCATTCCTCTGATCAGGTTCAGGGTACTGGCCTTTGACCATGACCTCTTCAGCTTTTCAGACCTGACGTTTGAGGACTGGCCAGCTGTGGTCATCACCAACCCCAAAGATGTGCAGTACCTGCACCCAGGAGTGGAGCCTCTGGGCCGCATCCGCAGCTCAACACACATCAGGTGTCTCCTCTGTGTGTGTCTTCTTGAGACTCTACCTCCCCCTCACCCTACCTCCTGCTGTTTCCAACCTCCTCTTCTCTGCATGTATTCTCTTATAAAACTGAGATGAAGCTCTAATTGCAGGGTTGGGGGCTCAGAGCTGATTGTGGTGGTGTGTGTGTGTTTTGTGTTCTACAGGATGCTGGTTTTCTCAGCTGCACCAATTACGGCGGTGCATGTAACTGTGGATGGCAAGCCCCTAGGGAAAGCAGTGTCGGTGGGAGGTCCTCTCTATGTACTGCCCTGGAATCCTTCTCTGTACTCTACTGACCTGCACAAAATCAGCGTCAAAGTGGAGGTAAATAAAACCCACACCAGTTTGAGCGGAGCTTCTTTTAGTAGAAAATACTATGCTGTTTTGTCTTTGCCTGTTTTTGATGTCATAACTGATTTGGTCAGGTCACAGGCTGTTATTTGAGCGGTGGACCATTCTCAGCACTGCAGTGACACTGACATGGTGGTGGTGTGTTGTGCTTGTGCAAGTGGATCAGACACAGCAGTGCTGCTGGAGTTTCTAAACCCGCACAAATAATAGCCTACCTGCTCTGTGGTGGTTCAGTGGTGGTCTTGACCCTTGAAGAACTGGATGAAAGGGGTTACTGTAAAAATAAGGAGTTGTTTGAATGTTATGACTTTAATGTTGTTTTAATGTTATGTTTTGTTAAACTGGAAAAAGCAACATCTCCAAAGCAATGGTGTATGTGTACCTTTTTATCTGTGTGTGTGTGTGTTTATGCAAGGACTCAGCAGGTCGCTCAAAGGTGCGAGAGCAGCATTTCACGCTACAGGAAGATCTCACACTCAGCTTCGGCTTCCTGCCGTCCTTCATCCTGCTCACTGATCACTACATCCTGGTAAGGAAAGAAGTGAAGACAGCATTAGATCAGAGATGGCGGATGATGTTTCTAATTCCTGTTTGTGTGTGTGTCTCTTCTAAGGCACGTATTGCATTTGTAGCTGTGGTGTTGCTGAATGTAGGTGTCCTCGTGGTCTTCAAATTTTTGCAAGTGCCCTCTGCCCGAGGTTTAACTCAGAGGAAACATGGTAAATATTGTCGGTTCTTAAATGAGCAGTGTAAACCCGACTTCACCGACTATACGGTGGACACTGTGCTGAAAAACCATGTGTTCTTTGTCTTTTTTTAGGCCTGTTTTCTCAAGCATGCATATCTCTACAACTTTTCAGCACAGTTAACACCTTCTACTACACTCTTCTGCTGTTTAATCTGTGTACAGCATTTGGTAAGTTTCCCAGATAACTTTCACACTTTCTCAATATCCACTGATGTTGATTTTTGTTTATTTTACCGTGCCGTGTTAAGGAAGTATTTGATTTGTGTTCTCTGCATTTCATTGGACTGGACACTCTGAATGCGTAAAAGGTGACTGGGTGTATGTGTGTGTATTTGTGGAGTGGGGGTAGTAGAGAGAGAAAAAGAGACAGAAATTTCAAGCTGTAAGGTTACTACATTACTGCGGCCAACAACGGCTAAAAAACAAAAAGCACAGACTTGTGTGAAAACAGCGCCTCTTTTCTGGGCAACATGTGGCACTGGATTAAACTATGAACGTTGAGCTCAGTAGGGGAGACCAGGAGTTGGATGACCGGTGTTAATGACCAGGCCAGAAATGAGCTCAGGCCACATCCACAAGCATGTAGACATCTCTGATAGTAGTTTATTAAGGAAAAGCATCCACACCAACAGCATGTGAAATATCAACTAGAAAACACAGGCCTAGTGTCCATCTTTCACATTATCATCATCATCATCATCTTTTCCTCTCAATTCAATTTCAGGGTCCTGGTCCATCTTTCACATTTTTAAAATATTGTATATACGGAGCTCATAGCCTATATATTCCTACCACACCTTCATAAACTTTATGATTTTCAAACAATTTAAAGACCCTAGCTGCTCTTAATGTCATGAAATTATTTCACTATTTATATGATCTTACATTTGGATTGTATGGAAGTATGGACTGCTGTCCTTCTGTTAGTGTACAGACTGAACTTGTGTTGTCTGTTGGTTTGCAGGCCCTTGGTTCATCGGTGAGGTGATCGACGGCCACATTGGGGTTTGTTTTGCATTCGGTGTTTTTGTGGATGGCCATTTCCTGGAGGGAAGTCTGTCATATATAGTGGGTGTGATGCAGGTAAAAAAAGATCTGAGGATTGTAAGAGATCTACCCTTTAGTGCTAATCATCTACCACAACCTTAGCTCTTAGATCTTCACCTCTTTCAAATCAACAAGGTGAGGGAATTCACCTCACTGTCTTCAGTATTTTGGCAGAACATAATTTTTCTCTACTGTCGCATAGAAACAGAGGTTACCAGGCTTTGCTATGTTACAATATAGTGGCGATAAAGCAAAGAGGACCCTTAAACATTAATTTAGTCAATATAATAACTTTGTTTTCATTCTGAGGGTTGTTTTCATATCTGTCTAGGGCCCTTGTGGAGTGAATGCTAATTTTTTTGTGTTTTCTACAGTTGTTGTTCTTCAACATGCCTCTGACCTGCTACCTCTGCTGGACTATTCACCAACGCTGTCGAGGCTGCTCGTTTCGCTCCCACTTCTGCCGGCCAGGATGCCGCTGGCGGACTCCGGCTATTCACTTGAGCATGCTGCTGCTCCTCATCTGGCAGGCGTACTCTTGCTACTTCCTGCTGGAGACCTATGGGTTGCTGGCTTTCTTGCTGTCTCCGGTGCGAACCTGGGCGCTGGTGATGGGTCTGCTGCTGATCTACAAAGCCTGGAGGGGAGCAGTACCACACTTCACTGACAATAAGAGCGACACCCAGTTATGACAGCGAGACTCGCTGCCAAGACACCTCATGTTGATTTGCTGTCATTATTTTTTGGAATAATTTATTCTTATTTATTAGCCTTGTTTTTTGCCAAGTTTTTCCTCGTCCTGTACAAGCACCAGCTGTATTATCCTGTAAGTGTCCTGAAAATGAACGTGCCATCTTAAGTCAGTAACGTAGACTCCTATGTTGGAGGAGTCTGTGTGTGGACTGTGCCCCTGTCAGTCTTCACTGGTCGCCTGAACAGAAGGACATCCAACCATCCCTGACAAAAAGGACAGGGGAAAAGGGGCAAAGCTCTCTTGGCTTCAAGCTCTGCCTTGCCGGCCGAAGTTTTTTCCTCTTCCCCGGTTTCCCCTGTTTGCTTCTTCCCGGTCAGTAGTGAGGCTTTTGGCTCCGTCCAGTCTCCAGGGTCTTGGGCCACACTGCATTACTGTGGCCAATCTGCAATCTGGTGCTTTTCCACTGCATGGTACTTACTCTGCATGACTCTACTCTACCTAAATTGGTCCCTGGATCCAGGTTGTTTCTTAGTTCCTGTTCACTCATGGTTCAACGTGAGCCGAGTAGGGACTGAACCGTGATGTGCAAACCTTACAGAGCCTTGATTTTCCAGAGAGAGTCCTCAATCAAGACATAATTGAGATGTCCAGCACATAATTGACAGCAGAGATCACATTTGTTTATTATCTGACTCATGATGGCAGCTCATAAAATTACACCGTGGGCTTTTGAAGAGGTTCAAACGCTCCTTGGATCGGTGGCCGACGAAAGAATCCAATGAGAGCCAGACGCTGCAACAAGGAAGGAACAAACTCTACTGATCTGTCTGAACTGATGACGGAGCTGTGTTCAGTCCCAAACAACAACAACATGCCAATACACCATGAGTAAACACCGCTTAACATTACCGTCACTGTTGTGGTTTCCAAAGCCTGCTGTTCCCCATTAGAGACGGGGTTTTGCGACGTCACAGCCACATTTTGGGGAAGAGCTGTGGTAATGGAAAACGAGCCAGTGACCAAACAGAGAGTACAGTCGGTAAGTGTAGGGACCATGCAGTGGAAAAGTGCCATAAAACTGGCTGTTGTCAAGTTATTTCCAGTAGAAGAAACAGAAGATATTCCAGCAGTTTAACACCAAAACTAATGAAGTTACCTTAGAACTGTTAGCTCACTCTGCTGTCAGAATTTATTTTATACAAACACTCTTCAGTGGGAAAAATGCATGAGGCTATTTTTTTAACCATGACTGTGAGGGTATACGCCACAAAGAAAGTAGACTGTCCTGGTTTTTCGTATTATGTTTGTAGAGAAAGAGAGTTGTATGTCTGCTTCTGGGCCATTGTTTAGGAAATCCAGTATTTCTGCTTGAAAAACCTCTTTAACCTGTTGGCATTGTCGTTGCTGAATCACCCACAGGAGACACGACTGTCACATTCTGTCCTGAATAGATATGTCGATAGCTTGGGGGAAACAATCCTAAAACCTACAAGCATTCTGTTTCATACTGTGCTGCTGATGTCAGTCAGATGGTTGCGTTGCAGGGTGTGCTGACGTTCCTTGTTCTTTTTGAATTCTAGTGACCACATCTAACTCCAGCACTTTAAAGCTTTTAAGAGATCATAAATCTTCATCTTACAGTGAAGTGAATACAAAAGAGTTACATCTGACAAACAAATTAAAACCACATTATGATTAAATGACGTGCGATGAAAACTAAATTGTAAAGCAACAGTAGTTAATATTTTTACCTTAAAATTACTGCTTCAGACTCACTGTGATGATTGACTGACCTGCAACAGGGAGAATGGAGCCTCTGGCATTGCTACTACAGGCTCAGCACTGCAGAAATAGCACTATGTATCTTTTGGACGTGGGCAGGTAATCACACACATCCTTGACTTGAGGACAGTGCTGTATAATTTAATTACACTCGGTAGGGGTAGGGGCGCCACAGTGGTGCAGCAGTCACAGCTCCAGGGACCTGGAGGTTTTGGGTTCGAGTCCCGCTCCGGGTGACTGTCTGTGAGGAGTGTGGTGTGTTCTCCCTGTGTCTGCGTAGGTTTCTTCCGGGTGCTCCGGTTTCCTCCGGGTGCTCCGGTTTCCTCCCACACTCCAAAAACACACATTGGTAGGTGGATTGGCGATTCAAAAGTGTCTGTAGGTGTGAGTGTATGTGTGAGTGTGTGTGTGTATCACCTTTGAAAGACCGGCGCCCCCTCCAGGGTGTGTTCCTTCCTTGCACCCAGTGATTCCTGGTAGGCTCTAGACCCTCGTGACCCTCAACTGAATAAGGGTTACAGACAATGAATGAATGAAGTCTAGGCGGAGCCTAGCTAAAATGCCAAATCTTACCTAGTTTTTCTTTAAAAATGTCCTAGATCAGCACAGTCACATACTCAAAGCAAATGTGGTTACGATCGAACACCATTCACATTTCGTAGTGAATATGAAGCTGTAAAGATTGAATTGAAACAAATCCTTGTTAAGGTTCGGGATGCTTTTTTTACCCAAGCTTAGACATGGGAGTCTGTGTGTTTTGCTGTAAAACAAGCTAAGTACACAATAAAAAAAAACAATCATGATATCTAAAGGGTCCCAAGCTGGTCTCTATGGTGATATTTTGTCTGTCTTCAAGAAAACCACACTTTTTAATGAAAAATGAATGTAGGATTTTTTTGGATCTTCTAAAATCTACTTGTACACTTTGCCTGAGCCAAAAGGCTGGGAGACACACTGTTGGACAGTCCTAAGACTTGACTCCAAGTTTCCTGACAACCCCCAGATCAGTAAATGATATTTTTGGTCAGGAGGGGTGTTTAGCAAAGCAGGATTTCTCAGTTTAACCAGAAAACCTAACCCTGTAGTCACACTTCGTCCAGTAGGAAATGTTAGTGTACAGTCCTCAACTCGTTTCCTTGTACACGTTCTTGTGTGTTCTTATGTTCTCTGCTTCTTGCTCGATGTTGTCTTCCACTGCCCAAGTTTGGTTACAGTATTTAAGAACGGTTCCAAATCCCTGGATGTTGTTCTTGATCTACTTCTAAAAACGAGCAGCAGTTTGTGATTGGCCAGTGAGTCGACCCGAAACATCCATCATTTATTTCTGCGTCATAGGTTTACTCTCCCGAGGTGAACATACTCTCAAGAACGTTCTTCTGTAGGAAACATGCTCCTCCTTTGCGTTGTTGCTATTGAGAAGCACCCTGAGCGTAAGTTATATGCCTCTGCTTTGTGGAACCACCCCCTGGTCTGAACACATGCCGAGAAAGTTAAATTAAACTCTGATCCATAATTTATCGTCTTGTTTCTGTTGGGACTGACATTATAATACATGACAAAGCCAACTGGAAGATGAGTTCACACACACACAAGGCAGAGTTTAAGTTAAAAAGGGTCTCAGACTATGTCCAACCGTGGTGTTGTTGTTTCTTCTTTTTTGTGTTTTCTGTGAAATTCCAGTCCAACCACTCACCTGCTGTGACATGACTTTCAAGTGTATTTGTCGACAAGTGTATTCTGTTGCTTTCCCGTGTGAGGTCGCTCGAGTTCTCTGTTGTCTCAGGAATGTAAAGACTGAATCACTGAACTACTGTGGATTATCGATCAACAGGGTGAATTTATGGGTTTTGGGCGAGTTGCTCCTTTAGCGTTTGTCTAGACGGGTTTCTGCAATCTGATATTTAATTGTTACATGTTAATCTCGACTTGTGGTGATGTGATCAGGATGTTACTTGAAATGACTTTGATTTTTGAAACGCTATGTTTTTATCATCAGTTTATCCGGTTTGATATTGTGTTCTGGATTCCTGTTGGTGACCAATGTAACCACGTCACTTTGTAGTTCCACTAGTGCTGATCAAAGCTGCTCTTCCAAAAATGTATGCCACTTATCTAAAGGTGTCCAAAGCTGAATGTGATTGGCCCAAAACTATTTTCTGACAAATAAATAAATAAATAAATTCAGAGAGTACATGTCTACCCTTATTTCATAACTCAGCACTTCTTATTTGTAGTCCATGAACCAATAATGAATCTTTTGTCATTTGCATTGCATATTTTACAGGTGTACGGCAAGCAGACACACGCACACACACACACACACACACACACACAGTTACTCTCACACCTGTGTAAATTATTCCAGTGTGTGTAAAATGAAACGTATAAAGACACAAAGGAAATTATATACTTTTCATTTTTATTTTTTACTAAATATTTATTTGATTTATAACTAACAGTGAGTACTGTACATTTTCACATGGAAAACATGGCACATTTGCCCTTAAGTGCCTTAATAATACAAATACCCTTCATCTGAAATGACAGCTAAACTTAAGCAAGTCATTTACACATACTTTGCTGCTCCAGTTGAAATGATTGACATTCATTGTGAATAAATTAATAGTTTCCCCAAGATCAGTTTAACTCAGTACCTACTGTGTTCAGTGCAGATCACATAAACCAGACAAAACATCAAAACTGTGTTAGACAAACATTCCACACTCTCCACAGTCACACATAATGGAGTAACTGAATTACTGAAAATTAACATCAACGGACCTCACTCTAACCCTATTACTAACCCTAAATATAAACCTAGCTTTTAAAAATGTGGTGTTTGGCACGTGTGACATTTGTACTGTATCTAAGGCTTATCATAGAACTAACCTAGCGATACAGTTAAATGTAAACATTCACACAATGCATGTATTACCATTAGCATGAGTAAGTCCCAGGCCCCTGCAGCACCTCCTGCTGGAGAGGTTGAGAAGTTCAGTCTGAGATTTTGACAATTTGCTTCCCAACATTGCCTCCGGTCATCATTGAGCAAAAGGCAGCTGCAATATAAAATCACCCTTTGGAATAAATTATTTTACTTATTTAGTAAATAGGATGCAATAATTTACTGGAGGTCTTACCGCCCATGTTTTCTACACCATTCTGTACAGTTTCCAGCACCTAAAGAAAAATGAGTAGGAATTACATTTCTGCAGCATAAAGGCCTTTTCACACCGAGTCCGATTTTTATGCATCAAGAAAACGCACGTAGATTAACGGTGTGCTTCACACCGACTCAGAAAATCTGAGATGGTAAAAAAGAGGACACGTCTCGGGGTGAGTGAGGGTTGAGCTCTCACGAGAACTTACATTTACGTTTCAGCATAGCTGCTCGAGATGAGGGTAGGTACCTGAGCTTTGCCTGACGTAAACAAGGACTACTGACGTGCAGACTGACCAATTAAATGTTTACAGAGAAGGTTATCGACCAATAATGGTAGCTCTACAGTCAGACCGTCCAATCAGAAGATTTTGGGCTACTTCTTCACGCCCCCTTCTCACTCAAGCGAACCAATCGGAGTAGGGGAGGGCGGGACTAGTTTGTGAACGAAACGCTTCTCAAAATTCTATGTAAGCTCTAGAAAAACAAAATCCTGGATGTTTGTGAAATTCCGCCCGGACATTTTTTAAGTATAAAAAAGAGGACATCTGGTCACCCTATTAAAACATAACCAAAATATAATATATAGCAACACACAGAAGCAGAGCCTCAAACGCCCCCAGTGAGCTTCGGAAACACTGCTGAACTCCCGTGGTGTTCTGGAGACGGAGGCGGATTCAGTGTGGCGTTTAGTTGCAATGTTTACAGTAAAATGACAAATTCATTATTGTTACTACTCAATAAATCTATTCCCGTGAATTCAGAGCTGAGACCAAAAAAAAAAAAATGTTCGACAATAAAAAGCATTTTTTCACACTGCATGACTCCACAATATTTTGTTCTAACCTTAAGTTGTCCAGTTTTCACCCACTGACTCAGCTGCAGGAGGCCTTCGTCATGTTTCTCCATGTAGTTTAACACCATAAACCTTTCTCTGAACAGGAGCAAAAGGATACAGATCAGACTGATGGTGTATTTCTCTGTGAGACAACAACATGGTTAAATCTCAGCCACTGTAGTGTGACAGATAGAGCGACATCTGCTGAGGGTATGTGACCGGAATGCAACTTTCAGCCAGAACCAAAGCATATGTCTCCAGTACCATGGAGACCATGTGAAGTGGGTGTGTCTGTTTTACTATGAGCCAATAAAAAGAGAGGGGGCGCTCCTGTCTTATTCTTAGCCAATAAAAATGGGGGAAAGTTACTCTTCAGTTCAGAATGGCGTCAAATTTCGAAGGTTATCATGTTTGTATACAGTCGTCATTTTCAAATACAACAACTTTGCATTCTATTACTGTCAGAGAGCCTTAAAACTACAGTCTAAAACAGTTCATTTGTTATTTTATTGGATCGATATGTTAGTAACATGCTTACCAGCCAATCACAATTCTGGATTTTGGAACAAGCACGCTTACAAACTCACCCACGCTAATAGGACTGACCACTTGATCGTAACGAATAAATGAAGCTCATGATGCTAGCTACTGAATACAACATACAGTGTGAAACCTTATAAACAGAATGGGTTAATACCTAGTGATGTTTTTGCTGCGTAGAGCTTCTTGAGTTTCTTCACTCAGTGGAGGTGGGTAGGGTACATCTTTATTGTACTGAGAGATCTGGCCACACAGGATCACACGTCCCCCAGTGTTCATCTGCATTACAGATTTGAGATAAGCAAAAGCCTATATTATCAAAGCCACAACTTATATTACTGTCTAACAGTGAGCTGTCTGCAAAGTTGTCTATGTATAGACTGGAGAGTCCCCACCTGAGATATGACAGCGTCACTGATGGGACCTCCCACATTGTCAAAGTAGATGTCCACTCCCCTGGGACAACAGTCCCTCAGTGCTGACGCGATATCTCCCTTTTTATAATTCACAGCAGCTGAGAAACCCAGCTCTGACACCAGGACACGGCTCTTCTCATCTGATCCACAGATCCCGACCACTCTTTCACAGCCGTCCAGCCTGCCGATCTGACACCACGGCAGACGAGAATGCATTTATGTTTGGGGTCATGACACGGCTATATAATATGGAAACAAGTGTGCTAATTTTACGTCAACATTAATCCATTCAAACATCAGTAAATCTGAGTTTCATAAGAGTTTCATTACACCTTGACTCTAGCACGGATTTCTGAGGCGTACACTTCTGTTATGACCTACTATTAAATACAAACCACCTAAAAAGTCCAGGTAATCCACAATACTGGATTTTGAACATTGTAATGTGGGGGTTAGGTTTGGTTTGTATAACCATCATACTGTTATACCACCATACTGTTTCCAAAAAATACTGTTTTATATATCACTGAGGAAAGGGTGCTGGGGCAGGAGGGCTTTATCTTTGTGGGGGTCACACAGCAAGTTTTAATGTTCAAACTGTGAAGACAGGCTGTGTCCGAGGCTGTGTGTTAGAAAACAAGCACACAACCATTAGAAATGTATTCATTGCTGTAGTATGCGAAGTAAAGGTGTGTGTGGTTTGGACAGACAGAATGTGTGTGAAGTGGGTGTGTCTGTTTTACTATGAGCCAATAAAAAGAGAGGGGCGTTCCTGTCATATTCTTAGTCAATAAAAATGGGGTAAAGTTACTCTTCAGTTCAGAACGGCAGCAATTTTCGAAGGTTATCATGTTTGTATACAGTCATCATTTTCAAATACAACAACTTTGCATTCTATTACTGTCAAAGAGCCCTAAAACTTCAGTCTATAACAGTTCATTTGTTATTTTATTGGATTAATATGTTAGTAACATGCTTACCAGCCAATCACAATTCTGGATTTTGGAACAAGCACGCTTACTAACTCACCCACACTAATAAGACTGACCACTTGATCGTAACGAATAAATGTGGTCTCAAACAAAGACAGCTTTTCTATTTTTATTCCTGTTTACATAATAAGTACCTGTCCAGCGAGTGAACCACAAGCTCCAGCTGCTCCACTGACCACCATGGTCTGACCGGCTCCTGGTGTTACATGACCTTTCTCTCTAACTCCTAGAAGTGCTGTGAGCCCAGGCATGCCTACTGCACCCAGAACGTATGACAGATGTCCATCCACTATCTCAGGGTCAATCTACAAGGAAGCACAAACTCGTCACACAGTTCCACATGAAAGACAATTGTGACGGTTAAGCAGTTACTACTTAGAAAATAATAATAATAAAAAAAATACCTTTTGTAAAGAGTTGCCATCGATTACATTGTGGGTTTGCCAAGGCCAAGTAAAGGAGGTGACGATGTCACCAATGGCAAATGTTTGATTCTTGCTGGCCTCCACCACGCCCACCCCACCTCCATCAACACACACACCCAGCTTCCAGGGCAGTAGGTAATCAGCACCCGTGTCCTCATTCATACGACAGCGCTGCACAGAGGTGTTTCAACAAAGTTTAATTAAAGCACAGATATACAGATAGCCATGTAAAGCTGAACAAAGCAACTCATCCATCTCATCTTTATTTGCATTTTTATTTCATTAACGGACAAACACAGAGCAGGTATGCTATTATTTAGTTGCTGCACAGTTTGTGTTGGTCATCCAGTAGTCCTTCATCAGTGGACATAGAACACTGTCAGCTGGATCATTCTGGTTGGCGGACTACGAGTCCTGATTAAACTCCAGCAGCACTGCTGTGTCTGATCCACTCATACCAGCACAACATACATTGTGCAGCAACAGATGAGCTACTGTTACATCTACAAGGTGGACCAGAGTTCCTGAGAATTGAAGAGAAAGCAAAGCAACAGATAGACTTAAATCTATCACTGTGCACCAAGTGTAGAAACAGGGAAGCCATGACAGTATAATGATAAATTACTGTTTATTAAAACCTCTCACCATGTAGGGGTCTACAGACAGATACAAGGTCCTCACTAACACTTGTCCCTGCTTTAGGTCCGTGGGTAAAGTGGTCTCCTCCAGGCGGAAATTCTCTGGAACTGGACTGCCGTTGTTTCCTTGGAACAAACAAGAACGATATTTACTTCAAATTCGTGGAGAACAGCAGCAAGTTTAGCTAAGGTCAGCCGAGAAACAAGCGAAACACACACACACCGGACACTGAAGCGTGACATTACCTGGGCGAGAGGACAACACGACCCTTTGCACCGATAACATATTGAAAAGGACTGGACAAAACTTGTTAAACAGTGCAGAGAAACTAAACTACGTGACACGGTGCAGCTTTGGCACGGATTCGGCTCTTTGAATCGGTTATTTGAATCAGCTCTTTGTGTCAGTTATTTCATGTGAACTATGTGAGCCGACTCGTGTTGAACAGCTATCAAATCATTGTTATTATATTGTCATGATTATTTTCTTCTTCTTCATCATCATATTATTATTTTCTCCTGGATTTTCGCTGCATACATCACCGAATTCAACACAATTTCACCAAATTCAACACTGGCGCAACAGGTAGTGCCATTTTTACACAGCTCCAGGGTTCAGACACCTCGGGTCACAGACTTTAAGGAGTGTGGTGTGTTCTCCCTGTGTCCGTGTAGGTTTTCTCCAGGTAGTGCAGCTTGCACTCAATAATTCCAGGTAGGATCAGGCCCCAGCCTTCCCATGGACATGATAAAACAGTTACAGAATATGAAGAAATATCTCCCAATTTTTGAGACATAGGCTCAGTTTCATCTCCAAATTGTCCGTTCTGATGGTGTAATACCAGCTTTTTTGATGGATTGTACAGTTTCTGTGAATCTACCACATATTTACCGAATTTATTGGTGATATTTTGTTAATCGAAACTCTTTTTCGTGAACCGAACTCATTGACATGATTCACTACAAAAGAGTCGGAATGTTCACTACTGACAAACCTCATGATTTCTGGGTGCATCTCAAACGGCTCCAGTACTCCCTATATAGTGGACTACATATTTTGTAAAATAAGAGTTTTTCCACCAAAATGGTGCAGTTTGTGTATACGTCTACTTATATTCAGCCATTAGCTGTTCCTTCTGTAGTGCATGTTTTGAGTGCAGAAGATAGTTTCATTATCTATATGGTGCACTTTGTAGGGACTAGGGAATGCTATGGGATTAAGCTTTACCCGTTCAAACGACACGTGACTGGGAACTCTGATTTTGATTGGTTCCTGTGAAGTGGTGATGATGATGATTGTTATTATTATTATTATTATTATTATTATTATTATTATTATTATACATTACGTAGTTATTAGGGACTTTGTAGTTCTACAGTTACGGGATATGGTCCATCTGCTGCTCTGCATACTTTGCTAGCCCCTTTTAACTCTGTTCATCAGTGCTCAGGACCCCCACAGAGCGGGCACGATTTGGAAGGTGGATCTTTAGTGCTGTGTTGGTACGAGCTCCTGAAGTTTTTAAAGCGCTTAGTGCCACTGCAGGACAGAGCTTAGTCCACCATCCAAAAAAACCTGATGAAGGACTAAAGGACGACCAACACACACTGTGCAGCAACGGTCTCTAAATCTACGAGTGAAAACAGAATAAGTGGTAACAACGTATGCAGAGCAACAGATATACTACATCTCGATGTGTATAACTACAAAGGGGCTCCTGTATGGTCAATGAAGAGCTTGCATTTGAAGCTTACCATTCCTGCTTACAGAGAAACCCAGTTTTGGGAATTAGCCTTAGGTGTGTCTTTTGGCTGACCCTGTGGAAACAGACGGTTGTTTTGAGGTGGACATTTCACAGTAAACATTTAGCCGTTGATTCAACGTTGAAATAACGCAATGACTGACGTCTAATCAACGTTCTCTTAAGGTTGAAAATGAAAGTTGAAAAGACGTCCAAACAGACATTGAAAAGACGACTATTAGACGTATTTTGGACGTCCATTGACGTTATTAATTGGTCCCGAAATGAACTACTTGTATAAAACGCATTCTGGACGTCCACTGACGTTATCGAATGGTCACCACTTAACTAACTTATTAAGATGGATTTTGGACGTCCATTGACGTTTAAAATATGTCCTTGACGAACAGACTACTTTTAGACCTATTTTAAACGTCCAGGGACGTTCCTTGTTTACTGGGTTACTTTCATTATGAGGAGAACTTAAAGAGATATATGAACTTTCTATTCAGAGATGAGGACAAATGGAATGTATAAGTGGTTTAAGGAGCGAGTTGCTCCTGTTGTGCAGCTTCTACCCACTCGTCTGGACCCGAAAACGGGTCTAAAACTGGAGGCAACATCCTGCAGATGTTCACCATTGGTTGTGGTGCACACAGTAAAGGTTAAATGAGCTGTTATTCCCCGTGGAACGGCGTTCCACAGGGCGCCAAATTTGGGAATATCCGTTGTGCTCATGTTACTAACGAGGAAGTGACGAATGAAAGTTTTTTCCCCCCCTGTCTTTTGTAAGCAGCAGCTTTAAACGGAGTGGAGTGTTTTCAAACTGCGACCCAAGACACTGAGGTACTGTAAAACGCTTAGTGCTGAGTGTATGCAAATGTGTGGGGCTTCTGCCAAATGCTGCACGTATTTGCGACGTGTGTGTTTGCTTCTTGGTGCAAAGTGTCGACAGATGATCTTCACGTTGCTCTCTGGGTGTTTCCCTGCTGAAATGACAGAAGTGCATGCCACACTCTTATGCACTCTAAACGGTAACAGCTCGGTTTTTAGGGGCTTTCCCCTCCCACCAGGGATCATTTAGAGGAGGATTTATTTAGGTGATGCCTTTAAAGGGGTAAAATGTTGTTACAGTTTATCACTGATACAGATTTCCCATGAGATTTGTGGTTATTAGTATTATTAAATATGGTCCATGTCTTCACTGGAAGCCTTTGTGGGGAAGATCCTTGCAGCACAGTGGTGTTCCTGTAAGTTACTGAGGTCCTGAGTGAGCACTCTGTCTGCTTTTGCTTGTGCAGCACGATGGTGCAACATCTACCTCCCTTACCTTGGCTCCTCTGCCGTCACCTCTCAGTTCCAGTTTACTTTCTGTTTAAGGCAGGCACAACATTTTTGTGGTCTGCATCTGAAAGGCTTTTAGTAGTAGCAGAGAAAGTATTCCACCTTAAAGCCCTCCTCCAGTCATCGGTTAACCCCCTACAACCCCAGCCCTGTTCAGAGATTCAGATATAGTTGTTGTCAATATATAAACTGCCCCTGACATCTTAAAGGAACATTAGATAATATTTTTATGTTAAAAATACAGCGTCAGAATCACTGTGATGCTTCACTGAGATGTTAATAGGGAGAACAGACCCTCTGTTTTTCCTACTCCAGGCTCAGCACTGCAGAGGCAATGAGAGCAAACATCACACACACACACAGATAGATAGACAGAGAGAGAGACACATACAGACATATATACTAACAAATTTAAACACATTTACATGATAACCAGACTACATCCTCCACACACACACACACACACACACACACTAAAATGGAGGGGATTTGAACATACAACTATAGTGACTCGAGTCTTGTTTTGGTTTTAAGATTTAACTAGATGTCTGACGTCCAGAATGTAAAAATCCCCTCCAGGATTGAATCCCAGCCTGGCTTTTCTGATCATCTCTGAACCACCTCAGCACAGTTGAAAGTTTGAAATTCTAGGAAGGATCAGCCCATTACTTCCTGGCCCTGAATTTGTCACCTCTGGATTTAACCTTATGTTACAGTAAATCGCATCAGCTTTACATTTTGGCAGAAGCAGTGGTGCAGCAGTCAGAAACCTGTTGGAAAATGTGACTGGAAATGGTAGAGCTCTACATATTTCAAGATTATGCATGACAAATTAATGACACCGTATTGAACAATTGCTCGTACTTGTCACTGACACCAAAAGGAGTGTGAAATATCTGCTGCTGGGTCTGAATGCTTACACTAAAATAAACATCTTACTCTCTAGCTATAGCTTATATCAAGATTCAAGGGCCTGGATGTTTGTTGGCTTTACACTTTATTTTAAGCTGAGGCAGAGGCAGCATGCGCACACTGACACATGGCTAGGGCCCAGTGTCCGCTTTCTCTTGGCAAACATGCTTGGTCATGCCTGGAACTGTTGTTCTGAGCTGCTCCATGGAGTTCGGGGGTGTGTATTAAGAGACAAGTGGCTCTAAAACCACTTTGAGTCTTGGTTTTAACGAGGGGCTCCTACCCAATATCATTACAGGGCCAGGGGCCTCGAAACTGCGCCGATACGGACACACAACTTCTTTAATCGTACATGGGACAGGGTTTTGCCAAATTGGGAAGAAAATGTCTTTCTAAAATGTGTACAGTGTTATGTTCTGATGTGGAACACATTGTTCTCCCGAGGCTTTAATAGCTGATATTGGCTGATCTCCATTCAGGGGGATCATATTACAAGCAGTGAAGCCTGTCTGTTAACTCGCGCACGAGGTTTATGTGTATTAATATGTAACAGTGTTATTTAACCCCCTGGAAATGTTTGATTGAGCATTTCTTAAAAGACATTTTTAAGTTTGCTTGGAAATGGACACGGGGCATGCTGCTACCACTGTATCCTCCTCATTGAGCTCATATTCACACTAACTTCCTTGGAACACAGTCAGATATTTCACATAAGTCAATAGCAACAAGTTCTGCTAACAGATGGGTGGGAAATACGCAAGTGTGCACATAGAGCTGGACGATACGGACAGAATTTATATCGTAATATATTTCTTAATTTCAGTCGATATTATATCATTCAGATATTAACATGAACAATTAAATAAAGCTACAGAAAAACTGCTAATAACTGAAAGAAACCTGACACCACCGTCAAACAACAATGTTGACGTGAGTGCAATGAACTGACAACAGTGGTGTAGTGTAGTGACCACAGTGGCGTCAGTCAGTGACAGATGCTTTAAATAATGTGTATTGAAATATTGCAAATGTGTTTAAAAATCATATAATTGTTATTGAATCATTTTATATTGCTATATATTGATATTGAATTATTGTTCAACCCTAGGTACATGCTATTCTGGGGGATTTATACATAAAGTCCCTGTTTGACATTTTGTCCTTTTTATATTTATTAGCAGACATTTTGATTAACTTCATAAAATGCCATATACATTTTTAAAAATCTTTTGTATAGTGCCCCCTAATCTCTGTTTAGTAATTACACTACACTTCATTTAGAGTAATCTACAATGCCATGGATAACAAAAAACATCTATTGACTAATAGATGCAGCACAAACAGAGGAAACACAGGGGGGAAATATCCAGGACTCTGCAGGAGATAAAAACAAGTTCTTCTGCTTTATTTTATGCATTTATTTGAGAAATATTCTGACAGGCTTCGTCCCAAACCTTCTCCTGAAATAGTGCACTATGTGAGTTACAACCTGTTGGCTTATGCACCCAAACGTAAGGCTGTACGTGCCGTGTGGAGTTATGTAAACATTCACAAATGCCTCTTTTGTTAGACCCATTGTACGCTGTCTGGGCCCAAGAGCCAGTGATTGAAGACTCGTGTACTGCACTAAGTAGGGGCTAGGTAGAGATGTGGGACACAGCCCCAGTCAGATTATCCGTAACCACTGGGAAGCTGTGCCTTATTTACTCACTGGGCGGATACGTTAGACACAGACTGTCAATCAATCTGCTGGGGTCCGCGCCCACACAGCAGGGATGGCACAGAGGAGACAGAACACAAGCAAACACTCACTCCTTTTTAAATTATAATGTAACTGAAATACATCAAATTATTTGTGGACGTATTTATTTTCTCACAGATGTTTAAAAGAGCTGGGTGGGGACTTTTTTTTTTTTAGGTTTTACTGAAACTATGAAATTACATATCAGAGAAAAAAAATGTCTTGTGTCTTTAGTTTTAGTGTCATTAAAATAATATAAAATCTCAGAGACATGAAGGATAACTGGTGATTTTAACAGTGTGGGATGTAAGAGCCCTGGTTCCTATCTTAAAAATGTACAATTCAGTTTACTATTTCACATCAAACCTCTTTAACCGAGTGTTTCTATTCGAATGTTGGAATTCCTCTTTGTTTTTCACTGAAGCAAATTCAATGTCTTCATTACTGTATCAGGTACAGGCTTTTTAATTTAAGTTCACTAACATTATGACACAGCACCCACACTTTCACTGCAGTACGCTTTCTCTGTACTTTTTCCACCCCTGCAGATGTGCGAGGCTACTGCGTATAGCCAGTGATAGGAAGAGCTTATGAATGCATTCTGGTAGAAACTCCTTTCATCTTCAGGATAAATAACTCTGAGCTGAAGCTCTGTCCGATGACGGCTTTTCCTTTACGTTGTTTAGAACCAAGTCTATCTTCAGTGCACAGCCACGGTGTTAGCTAACATCAGTCTGTACAGACACCTATGTGTCCGTGTTTTTTCACCCAGTAGGTTAGTGTGAATCATGCAGAGATGTTAGTTGTGAACAAAGCCTCAAAGAGCCTCTTCTCGTTTTGACTTGTTTGAAGCAAACTGGCGCTGCGTCCAAAACTGCTTGCTCCACTGTATTATACACGCTACACTAATGAATGTACTGCAGCTAAAGTTGCATCCAGAATTATATACTTCCATCAGCACACTGCTATTAGCAGCGAATACATTTTTCATAGCACAGCTGCAACTTTTATAACGTATCTGTTTTAAACAAGGACACAGTGTCCACGTATTTTAAACAATCTGCCAAACATCATTTAAAACAGTCAGTTTTGGTCCAAAAACAGCAAATGAATGAAAAAATAAAACATCAAACCTAAACTGTGTTCTTAAAATGTTGTTACAGCTCCAGAGTACACAGTGTGTACAATGGTGCATGGTCTGTAGTACTGTGGGTGATATGATGTATGGTCTGTAATATGGCGCTTGGAATAGTAGTGTGTTGCACTGGTACGAGTGGATCAGACACAGCAGTGCACCTAGAGTTTTTAAACATTGTGTCCACTCACTGTCCACCCTTGAAGAAGACACAGCATCTGTTACTGCAAATGACAGAATGTTGTCAGCTGGATGTTTTATGTTAGTGGACTATTCTCAGACATACACTAACACACCACCGCATCAGTGTCATTGCAGCACTAAGAGAGATCCGCCACCCAATCATAACTGCTCTGAGGGGGTGACAAAGTATGCAGAGAAATATGTGTACTTTTATATAGCAAGTGGAGCTCACAAAATGGACAATTAGTTTAGTTTGTGTTCCTAATTATGTAATTGTTCAGAGTTCTGTGGTGTCTGCTGTGGAGTTTAGTACAAGATATGATGTGTATTATGTAATGTATTGCGTTGTATGTTGATTATTATGGGGTGTAGTGTGCTGTATGATGCGTATCATTGAGTGTAAGGTGGTATATGATGTGTAATATGGAGTGTCGGGTGGTGTATGATGTTTATTATGGAGTGTAATATGGTTCATAATGTGTATTATGGTGTATGAAGTGTATTATGATGTGTATTGTAGTGCATGAAGTGTATTTTGGAGTGTATTGTGGTGTATGAAGTGTATTTTGGAGTGTATTGTGGTGCATGAAGTGTATTATGATGTGTATTGTAGTGCATGAAGTGTATTTTGGAGTGTATTGTGGTGTATGAAGTGTATTATGATGTGTATTGTAGTGCATGAAGTGTATTTTGGAGTGTATTGTGGTGTATGAAGTGTATTTTGGAGTGTATTGTGGTGTATGAAGTGTATTTTGGAGTGTATTGTTGTGTATTATGTGTATTGTAGTGCATGAAGTGTATTTTGGAGTGTATTGTGGTGTATGAAGTGTATTTTGTAGTGTATTGTTGTGTATGATGTGTATTTTGGAGTGTATTGTGGTGTATGAAGTGTATTTTGTAGTGTATTGTTGTGTATTATGTGTATTGTAGTGCATGAAGTGTATTTTGGAGTGTATTGTGGTGTATGAAGTGTATTTTGTAGTGTATTGTTGTGTATGATGTGTATTTTGGAGTGTATTGTGGTGTATGAAGTGTATTTTGTAGTGTATTGTTGTGTATGATGTGTATTGTAGTGCATGAAGTGTATTTTGGAGTGTATTGCGGTGTATGAAACGGTGTGTAATGTGCAGTGTAGTAGCCCCTGGTGTGTGTCTGGACACAGTTTCCCTCTGACGGAATTTCCCGCACGACCCCGCAGCGCCCGCGTGTTCGGGAAGACCATATATGGTGCGGGGGGAAGTGGGCGTGGCCTGTGGAGCAGGAGGGCGATCACAAGACCGAGCTGAAACAGAGCTGAACTGAGCGCGTTGTTTCTGCCGTGGCTGCTCTTTCTTTCTCTCCGCGCGTTTCAAAGGACACCCCCCTGCGAGCGTGCCCCGTCCCTGTTTCGCTTCTGCACGGAGAGACGAGGGAGAGTGTGTGGGGGAGAAAAGAGAGAGAGAGAGAGAAAGCGACAAGGAGCTCCAGCTTTTCCATGCACGCCTGTGTCGCATGCGCGGAGAAGCCCTTTGCCTCTTGAGTAATACAGGAGTGAGGTCAGCGTGGCATGACTCAACCCCGGAGATGCACGCAGTCATTTCTCTTCTATTGCATTAGCCGCCGTGAACGCGAGCTGGACACCGACCCGGAGAGTCGAGGAGCGCCCACCCGCACGGTAGGACCCCCACTGTGTTTCTACACTGTCGGAGCTAAACTGGGTCAGTCAGGGCTGTGTTTACCAAAATGGAGGATACTTCAGAGACTCGTAGTTGCTCGAGTTCGAGGAGCAGGCAGCGCGCTTGGGAACCGGCTCCGGGTCCGAGAAGTTTCTGCAAGCGCTTCTGACCCTCAGTAGCCGACCCCCTTCACCTGGGCGTCCGCGGTTGACGGGGGTCACAGGCGACTAAGTCGCCCTTGCCACTTCACTCAAGGCTTGAGCTGACAGCTCGGATGTCCCCCTCTGCGCGTCCTGCTCGCCTTTATTGCGGCGCATTGTTGGATCACTTTGTTGCAACGTGCCGTGGAATTAGTGACTGGATAATCCCTTTTCTGCAACAAAGGACTTCTCGTAAATAGCGCTGAGCTGACTGCTCTGGGAATGGGAGTGAGTGTGGGAGGGAGGGAGGGAGAGAGGGGGTGTGTGGGAGGGAGGGAGGGGATCCAGGAAGGGCTCCTGCCCCTCTGTGCAGGACAGGGTCGTCGTTTCTGTGTCCAGAGCAGGGCAGTTTGGACGACGTGAAGAGTCAAGCAGGATTAAGAGGCTGTGTTTGACGTTACAAGCCTATTAAACACACTATCCCTCGACCTCTGCTGAAACAGGGGAGGGATGAGGGCTTGTGTAACCATCCTAGCCTCATACTACACTTTATAAACAAGCGTTGTTCTTGTTTATCCGATCTCTTGATAATATGGGGCAGCACTGCTGTGCTTTGAAAGTCTTAACCCGTCCTTTACCCCACAGTCCTCCTTCTCCTCGCCCTGTGTGTTGTGCTACTTTCTGCTCTCCACTCGGGCTTGTTGTTTACACTCCTCGCCCACCAGTGCTCTCCGTCGCTCTGCTGACTTCTAGGTGTATTCCTCCTTTCTGAGTGTGTGTGTGTGTTCAGATTACACTGCACCCCCCTGTGAGGACTGCACGAGCTGAGCAGCTGCAGCTGGCTATTTCAAGTGGAGAAGATAAAGTAACCCCCTGCTTTATGTTGTCATGACCTGGTGGTCGGTGCTTTTACAACTTCTGATTGTCAGAAACACTTTCTTAGAAATATTAGCACCACAGTTTAAAGCTGGCATCAAAAACATGGATTTTAAAGGTGCGATAGGAGAATTATTATAATATTTTTTTACAATGTCTGATAAGTACAAGTGAACAATAATATATGAAGAACATAGTTACTGGAGCAATGGTGTCAACACAAGTGAACTAAAAAGAAAATTGTTGGAAGAAAATGAATAACAGTGCCGTGAGGGAGAAGCTGCCTGTGTTGTTGAAGTTTGCCCGCTTGACCACTAGAGGTCGCCTTGACTAATGCACCAGAGCTGTGGCTAGGATTAAGGGTGGCGATATCTGAAGGCGAAATACAATAGACAAGCGTGCGGGTGAAAGGGTATAGCCCACCTTTAATTCTACATTACTCTTGCAGTACCCTATGTGAAAACTAGTCATGTAACAGACTATTAATTACCATAATCACTACAGTATATGTGCACAAGTATCCACATGCACGTAAGAATCAGTGACTAAGCCACTTAAACATGCACTCATTGCCAGCACAGGCCTTGGTCAATCACCATAGATAAGTTTAACCAATAGAAAGGGATGCTTGGGAACAGCTGCATATGAGACTAAAGTCCTCATCCTTAATGGTAAACATGGGACAGAGGGGTATAAAGCTTTCCAGCATTGGACTGAGAACCAGAGGAGTACTATTCAGTCTCTTAGGGCCAAATTGGAGATATGTTTGGATCCTGAACAACAGAGGCTCTTCCAATCAAATCCTCACAGCAATGTGAAAAAAAAGGCCATCACCCCTGTCAGTAGGGGTTAATTAAGTGTGTATTAATGTGCCTGATTCAAACGAAACCCAGAATGAGTGTGTGTCTAAAGACTAGGGATGTAGGGTTAATGCACATGGTCACAGTTTTCTGTTGCACATCCTGTGGTCTTTATGTTTTGCAGCACTTGTAAGACACACACACACAGCACCAAACAGAACTACTGTTGTTGCAAGTCAGTTACTAGACAAAACTACGTTATTTTTTTGTCATGCAATCTTCAGACCAATGCAAATGACAATGACATGTCTTAGGCTGCCATTTTAATCTTCTGTTCCCTGGCTGTACCATGTTAAGACAGACTTCTTAGCACGGCCTCAGTCTGCAGACCATTAGCACTGTTTTATTGGGCACTATTTTTAGCACTGATCGCATGGAAAGTCTCATGATTGTAACAACTCTCTCTCGAGTTACTTATGGCATCGATTTTTTAAAGACGCTCACTTCTTTGGTGCGTTAAGAGGCTGCAGCTGAGAAAGAGGAACCACAAGCCTTGCAGTGCTCTGAAAAGTCGTAGACTATTAACCTACGATAACACACTTTTTTTTTTTTTTGTTTGTTTTGAGGCCATCACAAGTCTCGTTTTAAATAATTGAGGTGGGACGTGGTGTCCCTGTTCTGAAGCCTTAACGGCAGCATCTGAATGATTTAAGCCTAGACTTTCTAAATCTCTAAACGTCATCTCTGCACAAATCCCGTCTGCACACGCTGATGGCATATGGCTTTATTTTGTCAGGGGCATAGTGGAGAGGCAGAATCAGAGGTGATATAACCACAGGATAGTTTCCATGGGGAAGTGTGGTAGTGTCGATAAACGCTAATCTCTCTAAGTGTAGATTGTCTTTGGATATATAGCCTCAGTTGGAAAATCATTTTGAAACCCAGTCTGGCGATAATAGGGTTTTATAATCATGTGCTGTAACAGTGTGAAATATGGAGCGTAGCGTGATTTATTTATTTATTTTCTTCCCATCTTTGGATGATGTATTTTGAAACAATGTAATCATATTCAAATTTGTTTCATTATTAAATGGAAATGGACTCGCTTTCCTCTCTCTCTTTCTCTCACTCCCTCGCTCTTTCTCACTCACCCCTGACCATAAATAATTGTTTATTTGTAAATGCACTTTTCCAAACTCACAGTTGATAGCTTTCTCTCATTTCTTGCTGTGACTCACCATGTGGTATTATGGGTGGTTTACTGAAATGACTGCAAGGTTGTGTGTGTGTGTTTCTTTCTAGCTCTGTGCACAGCAACTATGAACTAAATACTTTAGCAATTATGAACTAAAACACTAGAAACACAACCTTTACACCACACTTTAAATCTCCCTTTGCCCCTGCGACAATCTCTTTCACAGTGTCTCTATTCATGAAAAAGCTGAGACAGGCTTTTCAATTGGACCCCCGCTGTGTCCCAAGTACGTCCACTCGAAGCTGACCATAATGTTGTTGATTTATTCTGTTCTCAGGTTGTCACCCATGAACGAGCAGCACAAGCCAAGCTTCAGGCGCTTCAGTTTGCCTTGATATCCCGGGAGCAACAAGAGACTTGGCAAAAAAGAAGCTAATAGACATGTTCGAGGCTCTGTCAGTGGGTATTCTGATTTCTACAAATGCGATGCTGCAGTTCTGTGTTTTAAAGCTAACCTCCATCCCAACGATGCTAAGCAGATTTGGATGACCACTCTTTCTTTAAAACCTTGTGATTCAGGAGGGACACTAACATTTTCACCCCTCTGGAGAGAGCTCTGTGAAGTTCGGGGGTCCAAACTCTATTAGTCGCAATCCCCCCCACCCCCCCACCCCTCCCTGCCCTCCCCCGTCCCCCCACACAAGCCCACTCCAGCCCTCTTTCAGCATCCCGATTCATGATAGCCATGAGTTTGCCACCTCAACAGAAAGCCAACACAAAGAGGACAGGCAAGCGCATCACTTTCTTTAACGACCAGGCAGTTGCAATGAAAGAGGCCTCTCAGCACACAGAGGGTTCCTACTTTGGTCTGGCGGCCCCTCCCTCAGAGCAAAGCCACAGCGAAGCTGGGGCTGTGGAAAGCTCCAATGCTGAGGCTCCACAAATGTACCTCAATTCTGTCATTTTCAGCCCGGAAAAGGGAAACCAGAACCGTGGACATTACCAACAGACCATGCCCATGAAGTGGTCAAATCAGGACCCTGCACAGCAGCCTCAGGAGAGGCCTGTGGCCTGGTCACAAGGAGTGAACATGTCATCTTGGCCTGCGAATTTTCCTCAGTACCTGGGAGCTCAGGCCCAGGTTGGTTTTGCGAAACCGATCCATGAAGGCATGGCGCAGCAGCAGCCAACTGCGATTAGGATACAGGAAAAGCAACAGCAGGCACCCAGTGCAGGTGGTGAAGGCTTTAGGGATGCTTCTAAAACCAACAGGGGTCTGGACTGGGAGCAGCAGCAAGCCTTTCAGCAGGGTCACAAGACTGGAGTCTTAAATCCGCAGCAACACGTGACGTCCAGCGCTGGAAACACATCAGTTCTCCAGTCTTTTCAGCTTGCTTTCGGTCAGCCCAAGCAAAACCTAGGATACTATCAGGTGTTCCAGGGGAACAGGACCTTGCCAAATCTGAACTATAACACACAGACAAATGCCCAGCATCAGATTCAGCATATGCAGCAGCAGGAGCAGCAGCAGCTTCAGCAGCAACAGCAGATCCAGAGATTGATGCTCCAGAAACAACAACAACAGCAGCAGCAGCTGCTTCAGCAGCAACTCCAACAACAGCAACAGCTTCAACAACAGCAGCAGCAGCTCCATCAGCAGCAGCAAACACACCAACAGCAACAAAACCTGCAACATCAGCAGCAGTCGCAACAAATGGCGCAGTCACAACAGCAAGCACAGCAGTCGCAACAACAGCAACAGCAGCTTCAAATGCAACAGCAAGCACAGCCACTACAGCAGCAGCACGCCCAACAGCCGCAATCTCAAAAACAGCAGAAGGCGCCTGAGCTGCAACAGAAACAGCAAGTGGTGGAGTATTACACCAGTGACCAACAGCCACAGGCACCCTCACAGCCCGAGAAGCCTCGGTTGACGGAGCAATCCCCGGATACACCTGAACAGCCGTCATCTCAGGCTCAGGACCTCGACCCGCAGATATCCACGGAGTCGCAGCAGCAGCCCGCCCCTCGGAGATCCAGACGACTCTCCAAAGAGGGAGGGGGCCCTCCGGAGAATCCATTCCTCATGCCCGCTGACCATCAGACTCAGGGCTCTCATAATGGAGCCCACGAAGCAGGGGAAGCCAAGCAAGGCCTTCGAGCTGCACCTACAGGGGTTATCCAGAGCACCCGGCGAAAGAGGAGAGTGTCCCAAGAGGTCAACCTCGAGACCCTTGCTCAGAAGGCCTCAGAGATGGAGTCTCTTCCCTCTCACACTGTTAGGGTAAGTTTTACCTGACTTTTTTCAGTATCTGAACCTTTTTTGTTTAAGGCGCTTTTCCACTGCACGGTCCCTACTCGCCTCGGCTCGACTCTGCTTGCCATTTTTGCTTTTCCAACA
This sequence comes from Hoplias malabaricus, assembly GCF_029633855.1. Taxonomy (NCBI): domain Eukaryota; kingdom Metazoa; phylum Chordata; class Actinopteri; order Characiformes; family Erythrinidae; genus Hoplias; species Hoplias malabaricus. Next base: position 79,477,462 of record NC_089800.1, read on the forward strand.
GGTAAATCTGGTCCCTGGAACCAGGCTCTTTTTTAGTATCTGCTCATTCGTGGTTCCCAGAGAGTAGAGTAAGGGCTTAACATGACATATAAGCCTCGCAGAGTTCTGATTGGCCAATCACAATGACATGCAGACATCCAGCACAAACTAGCAGCTTGTAAAATCTCCAGCTGCAGCAGAGATCACATTTGTTTTTATCCGACTCACAACGGCAGCTCGTAAAATTACACTGTGGTCTTTTAAAGAGGTTCATACGCTCTTTGGATCGGTGACCGATGAAAGAATCCAGAGAAAGATGGATGCTGCAACAAGGAAGGAACAAACTCTACTGATCTGTCTGAACTGATGACGGAGATGTGTTCAGTCCCAAACAACAACATGCCAATACACCATGAGTAAACACCGCTTAACGTTACCGCCGCCGTTGTTTTGGTTTCCAAAGCCCACTGTTCCCATTTGAGTCGAGAGTAGGTCCCATACAGTGGAAAAGCACTGGGTGTTTATGTATCTATTTCACAATGCTGCAGGCACTTGGGACACTGTGATTGAATGTCTCGAAACAACACTTGAATGGTTTGTGAAAGGAAGCCCACTTGCTACTTGTGAGTGTGAGGTGAAACCATCCTTAAAAAGGCCTACTGGTTCTGCAGGTTTCACTGCTGTACAGTAGCTGGCGGCTGTATATAAGAATGTGAAAAGAGCAAGTACCACCTGCTGGCGTCACAGCTCACATGAGCAGATGATTCAAAGCACTGATATGGTGGCTTACGCTTCACCTACACACACACCAGTTACTGTACTCCATCTTCAGCCTGTGAAGCACAGAAACGCATCAACATGTAGTATATTTTAGAGATAAACTCTTCTATAAATATGTAGCAGGCATTCAAGAACTTCTCTTTATTTTGGTTCAGAGTGCATATTTGTACAGGACATGGCTGTGTAGGCTTTGAGGTTGGTCGCATTTAGTTCAGGGTGGGGTTGGCACAGAGTTTGGCTGCAGGCAGGTCTATTCAAAACTCTCTGGCTATATCCACTTCAGTGAATAGCTACTAAATGATCCTACATCATTGCAATGAGTTAAAACATGTGGTACATTTGAAACCGAGTACAAAAACTAATGGTTATGAAACAAGAACGGCTACGTTTGTTGGGTATATCTTAAAGCAGCAACTTGGGAAGACCTGCGTTCTGCTTGTAAAGGGAAATTCCACCAGTTTTTCAAGATTTCTGCAGCATTTTACTTTTGAACTATGGTCACATCATGCTCTATCACTTTACCTCTCTCCCATTTAACGTGTATTTAAAGAGTAATTGCTGCCTAATTTTATAAATAACAAATAACCTGTTTACAAACCCAACCTTATTAACTGCTGAAATGTATTGTTCTGTAATATAAAATATATACCAGTCCTGCTTAAACTGAGCACATTTTCCAAACAGTCAAAATAACATTTTTATTGTGGTTAGTTCCCCTTGTGCAGCAAGTCAGATGACATGTCATTGTCCCATTGTCTGCAAATAAGTCAACCAGTGTTACCGCCCCTGATGACACCCACCAGTGCCCCACACACACCAGATGAGCCTAGATTAAGGGTGTGTTTTGGCACCTTTTTGGAGTGTTTATTCTACATATCATTCTACCATACTAGGTTCAGGTAGCTGAACCTAGTGAGGTGCACTTACTCTAATAAAATATATTAAACAGTGTATGTAAACACGTTGTGTACGTCGTCAAAATGTTTAAAGGCTGATTTATACAGTCTGCATAGAGCCACATAATCTGCCTCGCAAAGGCAGTCGTGGGGAGGGGTAATGCACAGATGCTCCATCTCAACTGCATGTTTTGTGTGGTTCTGTGGAGCTGTGCATCAAGTAAACACTGATAGGCGAACTGATAGCTGTGGTCATGAGATGCAAACAGTAGTGAACCAGATCGTCCTAGACTACCGCCAAAAAAAAGAAGCAGTTTGCGGATGTGTTGTTGAAGAGGTGCGGTGTGATATCACCGCAGAGGTTCCCCTGTTAGTGTTTTTAAATAATTCTGTGTTCCAGTGTTGACCAGTGTTCCCCTTCTTCCAATCATTCTCTTCAGTGCACGCATTCACATTTACATTAAAGGCAACGTCAACGGTTCTGGGGAATTACCGTTCTCTTGTTTGTTTATGTTCGGAAGCTCAGCGTCTTTTATGATATGTTTGAGGGGAAAAAACGACTGTTTGTACGCGACTGAATTTGAACTTGTCCGTAAATTTTTCTTCACTGTTTGAATTACCACAGAAAGTCATGTGTAACTCGAGCTGTATAATTTTGTATCAGTTTTGGTCTATGTTTACTTTCATGCAGTTAGCGTTCTTATGAAGCTCTGCCCACTGTCTAAACAACTCTGGATGCCGAAGAAAGCCTAGCACATCAGACTGTAAACGGGTAGAAAAACAAAGGGTCTCTTTCTGATATTCTAGGCTTTCTCTCTCTGCTTCGTAAACACATTAGAACACAAACCGACGGGAGAGCAGCAAATGATGAGGAAACATCTTCTGAAATTGATTAAAACTATGTTTTTGATTAAAAGCGTGAACGTCACCTTTAAAATATGTTGGCTAACGCCTATTTGAACATCTGCGTATGATCACATCGTGAAGCAGAGATATCTGTGGATTGTCACAGAGGTATAAACCAGTCTATCCCTGCTTCTGAGGAACTACTGGATTTGTTTCACAGGAATGCATCAGTGCTCCAGAGCTGTTGGGTAGGGCTTGTCCTTTAAAGCAACCTATAATGGAATAAATCAATACGATACAAAACATTTCATGCATTAATGCCAGAGTGATGACCAATCACAGCAAGAAATGAGATGTGCACATATTAATATGATGGAGCACATTGTTTTATTACAGGTTTTGGCGTGTCATTTTCTGATTAACTTCGGTTAGATGGTCCTGAAAGCTCTATCTTAGTCAATGCTACTGATATTACTAATGCTTAAGTGCTTTAGTGTGTGTGTTTTGTTACCTATACACTCTCTGTCCCTAAGCCTCTGTGGTTTTATGGTGGTTAACAGCTCTGTACAAAGAAAACGTGCTTCTGACAGAAGATGGGGCGGGTATGAGGATGTGTGCGCTGCTGACTGGAGCCTCTGTATGAGTGGCCTATTGGGCACAGTCTGAAAAACTCTACCTGCCCACACTTACACATGGTACACTACTAAGAAATGAGCTTTAACGAAGGGGATATTCCATTCATTTACTCGAACACTAGGTTGTATTTTTACCTTAAAATATGGGGAGAACAGAGCCTCTGTCATTGTTATTCCAGGCTCAGCACTGCAGAAACTTCACTATGTAACTGTGTGACGAGGGTAGGAAACCCCAACCCATCTCCTTTGATTTCAAGACAGTGCTGTAAAAGTGAATTACACTCCAATAGGGGTGGGCGATATGGCCCTAAAACAATATCATGATATTTGATGGTTTTTGGGCGATAACACTATTCTTGGCGATATGAAAAAACACTGCAAATAATTTTAATAATTTCAAGAACACACTATTATAACAAAATAAATGTTATATTAGCATTAATAATATATTTAATTTCTATTTAAATTATATTTAATTACATCTTATTTTAGTACAAATCGTAACAATTTCAAACATTAAGAATAAACAAATAAATGTTTAAACATCTGCTTATTCTGTAAACAACCGTAACTTACCAAGTGATTGAATTGTATAAAAAAAATATTTAGAATATATTTAGAATACCTCCACATGACTGTAGTCGCTCATCTTTTGGAGCAAACTTTGTCTGAAGATTGAGACTCTGCTGCAACACAGTATTCATTGGTTGATTTGTTAGTAAATGAAAGGCCTATATTTGTAGACATTGAGACCCTGGTTTCATACTTTTACATGGTACTTTTATGATGGTCCCTTTCAAACATTGTAAAGTTTTACCCTTTGCTAAGCCTTTCTTCAGTAAATGACCCTGAATTACTTAAACAACACTTTCTGAATGTAGTAACTTTGAAAAAATGGTGGAATTTCCCTTTGAGTGTTGACTGCAGACATTTGCATATTTGCACTGCTACCATGTGTGTGTTTCTGTGTGTTTGGAGAGACATTGCCATGGCCTGCGTATGGGTCAAGTGCAGGAATACTTTAGCCACTGCAGACCTGGCCCCTGCTCTAATTTATCTCCAGCCTCTGGGTTATTTGTGTGTGGTTTCAGAACCCAACAGGATGTGAGAATTTTAAGGAATGCATTGAAAGATTTTTCTGTGCAGTGAAATGAAGTTAGACAGGAGCCTATATAAAAGGTTTAACGTCAGAGTTGCAAAATGTTCTCACGTCTGGTCTGGTTACTCAGGAGAAACAGGAAATAAAAGTCAACGGCAGACAGGAAATATATGCTCTGTTCTGTTTCTTGGACTCGTATTGTGAAAATGCAGGATCTGGAAATCGGTGACCATTAAGAAATCATTGCAGAGCACGTTTTGCCTGCACTGATGATCTTGTATTGGGGATTATGTGTGGGTGTGTGTGTGTGTGCACTGTATAAAACACAGAGATAGAAAACTGCATCGCTCTCAACATAACCACAATGAAGCTTGAGCTTATTAGCCTAGATGTTATCATGTGGTTACATGCCTTTGTTTCAACATACTGATGATACAAATAATAATGGCATGTCTATGCCTGCATGCGTAGTGCCTGCCTTGGGTTTCAGGGCAAAATAGAGTAAACACTTGTTGATTCACCACATCTAGTTGATTCATACTTCTCTAGGTTAATGTATGTTTACAGCAAATAAGGGCTCTCTAAACGTATTGTTCTTAACAGCAACTGTAACAAAAACAGAAAATGAAAGTTCTTGGAATAGGCTGCCGGAAGAGGAACTGCCTGAATCACGAAGAGGCTACATGCTATTTATGCAGTTTCTAATGGTCATTTAGCTGCTCCTGTTCCTTCAGGGTTTTTTAAGCCATATCTCTGTATATATGAATGTGTGATTGTATGGTCACATTTTAAAGTAGTTTAGTGGAAAAACCAATTTTGTGTAATATTAAATTATAAATGTGGTCCTTCAACCAGAAGTTTTAGCTTTAAAGTAACACTATGTGGTATATTTACCTTAAAAGTTCAGGTTCAAAATCATCGTGATCCTTCACAGAGCTGTAATATGGAGAATAGAGCCTCTGTCATTGCTACGCCAGGCTCAGCACTGCAGAACCTGTACCAGAAACAACTTTTAAAGAGGGGTAGCAAAACACTCTCACATCCTTCATGCGACCCTTGATTTCAGGACAGTGTTGTAAAAATGAATTACACTCGCCAGCTGTAGGGGGAGCCCATTTAACAATAATCCAAAATCTTACCTAGGGTTGCTTTAACTCTAATGTTGCTAACAATGAAAGTCTTATGGTGAATGCTGCTGTTGTTTTTGACAATGTAATATACATATACATTTTTCCCATTATATTATATACAATTGTATAATCATATCATATGCCAGTGATAGCTGCTGGGGTACAAACGTCAGTTCTGTATAATCTTAATTATAAAAGCAAACTTTACAATTTTACATGATATATTTTTATATATGGCTAAACTATTCTATCAAACTACCTACTCCCTTTTTCTGCCAGCCTTTATCCACATAGTTAATGACATTGTGTCTCACTTCTATAGGAACCACACAGACCCTGGAGTCCCTCAGCTTCTGGCCCTGGTCAAGGAGTCCGGGACATGGATCGAGTGAGTGTCAAACGGGCCAGAGACGAGAGCCTGGTGCCCCTCGTCATCCCTGTGTCAGTGCCCGTGCGGCGGGATGACGTCTCCTCAGACAAGGAGCAGGCCTCTCTCTCAGCCAGCTGGCCACTCCGACCCAACGACCCCGACCGCCCTGACCACAAACCCTCCGTCATCGTCACACGCCGGCGCTCTCTCCGCAACTCTCTTTCTGAGAGCTCCAGCCAGGTGAGTGTTGCTGGAGTGATTGAAGAAACACTGCACCAGGTTCCAGGTTCAATCCTCTGACCATGAGCACTTTCTAATGTGTGTTACACACCCTTTTTAAAAGCAGGGTAATAGTCCTTTTAATCCACTCCCTAATCCAGAGGTGTTTTTTTCCTGTTTTTTTCTTTCCCTATTATTTCTTTTCTTGCCCTTGCATATTTTAAGGAATATCAGTGTCTTGGTCTGGTTGAACCCAGGCCTTAGAGCGTCCTTCTCTGTTTTTTTATTTTATTTTTTTTAAATCAGTTTTTTTTCCCTGACTACTGTCTGTTCTCTCTCCTGATGAAAGAATGGAGGGTCCGATAATACCAGAGACACAGAGGGTAAATCGGGCAAGTCGAAGCGAAGGCCTCGTCCGGAGCCCCTCTTCATCCCACCACCCAAACAGGTCACCTTCATCGCCCCACCCATCTACTCCAGCATCACGCCGTACCAGAGCCACCTGCGCTCGCCCGTGCGCCTGATCGACAACCCGCTCACACTGCCACCCTACACCCCACCTCCCATCCTCAGCCCTGTACGAGAGGGCTCCGGCCTCTACTTCTCCACCATCCTCTCTGCTGCTGCTGCTGCTGCCGCCGCCAGCACTCAGGGCTTACCTCCACCCGTCACGCCCAAGTCTGCCTCCCGCAGCCTCCTGCGCTCCAGTAAGTGCCCTATAGCCAATAACACTCGCATTGGGATTCTCTGATTGTGTGCTGATTGATTAAGAACTTGCTGGTGACTCCTTTGAGGAAGCAGTGATGCATATGTATTATGTCTCTTTTCCACTGCGTGGTACCTACTCGACTTAGCTTTACTTACTGCTTGGTCCCTCGCATGTTTTGGTTTTCTATTGCAATAGCTCTGCTGAAATATAGCTTTGGAAACCAGAACAACGGCATCGGTAATTTTAAGCGTTGTTTACTCATCGTGTATTCACGTGTTGTTGTTGTTTGGGACAGAACACAGCTCCTTTCAGTCATCTGTTGTCGGCCACCGATCCAAGGAGCATTTGAACCTTTTCAAAAGACCACGCCGTAATTTTACGAACTGCCGTCATGTTTCGGATAAAAACAAATTTGATCTCTGCTGCAGCTGGAGATTTAACAGTTGGAGAGTTGGTGCTGGACGTCTGCGTTGCGTGGCGTAGAGTGACGACTTCCAGAACCAGGACCTGATTCACCTGGTGGAAAAGCACAAAAGCAGAGAAGAGTAGAGTAAATACCATGCAGTGGAAAACCAGTGTGTCCCTGTGTGCTAATATTGAGTATAACAACGTTGGGACATTTAGAGCTACATGTAATAACATGTAACGCTCTGCTGTAATAACTGTTAGAAACGTCACAACTTTTAAATGGTCAGTCACCCCTCTTACAATTGCCAAAGCTGGCGTTGTGCTATCATAAACCAGAGTAAACAAAACAGCATGCTGGGATTATCTTCAGTACATGGCCTGTAGCCTCGTGCCTGCGGCCAAATCACAGCTGTGTGGAGAAAAGCAGCAGTCCTCATGTGATATTGCTTAAATATAATGTTATGTAATCAAAAATACAAGGGTTAATTTTATTTAAACTCTGTTTAAGTGGCTTATATGATGGCTAATTTGTTAATTTCAAATATTACTTAAGATCAGACTCAGTCTTCATTGCTGTTATAACACACTTTGTAGAATCCTATTCACTGGACTTTAGTAGTTATAGCTACTAAACAAGGAAATATAAATAAAAACGGTCATACATTTTTTTTTTTTAATGTGTGTGTAGACAGTACAGAAATCACCCCTCCAGTGCTGTCTGCTATGAGTGAGGCCACTCCTGTCAGTCTTGAGCCGTAAGTATCGCTATCATTAATGCAAACACACACATGCACAAAGTTCAGTTCAAACTACAACTGACCTTCTTCCACATCCACTGCAAGCACTGTATCAGCGTTCATCATTTACAGTCTGTTATCACTTACCACCCATGGCAGAAAATATGGAATCCCAATTTCCATTTCCAAAACAAATGCCAGATGCAAATGAATCAGTTAAAAGTGAGTGATTTCAGATCTTAGTGTGCTGCTAAACTCAGATAATTGAAGGTAAACATGACCCCTGAGTGGTCAGTCGAAACAGTGGAACGGATTATGAAACTCCTTCAGTGTGGTGCTGGTTGTTCCCAGTCAGTTGTGTCTAATATTCGGTGCAAGTTTACAGAAATGGAAGGTCACGAAAGGAAAAGGAAGATATCAGACTGTCAGGACAGATATTTCAAAGCCGCTGGTCTGTAAGCGGTTGGCTGCATGAAATAGGATTTACAGAATATCAGATAGGAGACCCAAGGAAAACAGGACTAACCCCAGAAGAGAAGAAAACGAGTGAAAAGAGCAGCAATCATGGAGTGTGGATGTTTAGATGAAGGTGATATTATATACTCAATCAGATTATTTGTGGTGCTCTAACTTTAGTCTGCTGCTGTTTTAAGGAAACCTATGAAGATGGCAGCTTGAAGAATACTATCATATATATGATATATTTCATTATTGGTCGATACAATATAATTTCAATATTGATATGAACAATATAAAAGCCACAGGAAAAACTGCCAAGAACAAACAAGAAACCGTCAGACATAAATCTCTTGGCTTTGTCAATGTTAATAGTTTTAAACTGAACTGACGGCAGTGACCTGTAATGAGCATCATTCGGTGACAGATAATTTAAGTAATGTACAGTACTGTGCAGAAGTCTTAGGCGCCTAAGATAATGATATATATTTAAACTAATGCCTTCTCAGTGAGCGTGGGGCTTGTATAAATTATATATAATCACAGAAAATACAAACAAATAATAATATCAAGCAAATAAGAAATAAAAGATAATTGTTTTTCTGTAAAGTAGTAGGTAAGAGTGAGTTTGAAGAACAATGTTTTGTTCAGATTCTCCTTGATTTGCACGAATTGGTTAAATCCACAGCACACGTTATTTAAAATCATTATTAATTCACCGTTAAAACTAGGTAATGGATGATAACCTCAAATAATACAGACTCCGCGAGGAGAGGTTTGGACAAAGCTAAACCAACACATTCACACACACACAGTATCCGACCGGAGTAATGTGATTGGGTTTATTGAAATAGAAAAGGTGTTTAATAATTATATCATTGTCATTGAGACTTTTGAATTGTTCACACCAACTTGTGTCCTAGTTTTTATTGGTGATTTGTTCATTTCAGTATCTGGAAAAACGTATTATAATAGTTACTTTTAATTTTTTATTTTTATTACTTATATAATTGTTTTTTTATTTTTTTATTTATTTACTTTAGGCCTGTTTCTCAGAGCCATAATATTCAGCTATTAACGAGTTTGTGTCAGTACACACATTACTTTTATATACTTCATACTGTAGAAGGTTTGTCAAGTAGGAGTGTGTGTGTGTTATGGCTTGAAAACACTGGTCTCAGCTAGACTGCCACTGTTTGCAGGATGTTATCTCTGACTGATACCAGCTGGTTCTTCTGCGTCTGATGTTCATAAACGAGAAATTAAGACACACACAAAAGCGCACACCCAGCAGTTAAGCGTAATAAATGGAAGTGTTTCTTGCTGAAGGGTTTTGCCAACAGTGCGATAAAAGCATATCCTGCAACAAAACAAGAAAACAAAATGTTTCTTCCCTTATCCTCGACCTTGGCAGTCACAGGCTCGGAACAGGTGGCTCTGACTAGCTGGGATGTTGTGTGAATTACCCATGGCCACAGTCTGCTCGCTCTCTTAAAAAGTGCCACTTTGCATCAGCTGTGATTTCAGTTCTCGGTGTAAAGTCAGAGCTCCAAACACAAGTTGGAAATTTAGTTTAAAAGGAAAGTGTTTATGGTATAACGAGTGTTGTCAGCAACAAAACGAAAGGCCATTAACATCCTCTATTCCTTCTGTCTGTGTGTTTCTCTTGCTCTCTCTCTTTCTCTTGCTCTCTCTCTCTCTCTCTCTCTCTCTCTCTCTACCTATCCCTCCAGGCGAATAAACATTGGGCAGCGGTACCAGGCAGAGGTCCCTGAGCTGAGGGAGCGCTCCGCTGCAAAGCTCGACCCACACAAAGCCGAGCTGGTGTGGGCGCCGCTGCCTGAGCAGGAGTGTAAAGGCCAGCTGCAGGAGAGAGGTAACCACGCTCACATAGCACTCTGCACTCATCTGCTACCACATGCTTTGACATATCCTGTGTGGTTTTGCAGTTGTGTAACTAACTATTAGTAGATGCAGAAATTTCCTGGAGATAAAGTAGAAGAATAAGCGTGTGTTTGTAAAAAATGGATTTGGGCCTCTGTTAATGATGCCTATACACACCTGTATACATACAGTCCACGCAGGAGCACTTTGTGCTTCTCCAATTACAGACTGTAGCTCAGCTGTTGCTCTGCATACTCTGTTACCCCCATCTTCTTCAATTCACATGCCCCTGAAATTAGCACCACAGAGCAGGTAATCTATCATTTGGATGCTGTACCATTCTAGTGACACTGACGTGGTGGTGGTGTGTTAGTGTGTGTTGTGCTGGTACGAGTGGATCAGACACAGCAGTTGCTGTTGGAGTTTTTAAACCCTGTGTCCACTCAGAGACAGTAGCTCATCTGTCGCTGCACAGTTTGTGTTGGTCGTCCTCCTTGGTCAGTGGACTTTTCTCCATCCAGCAGTGATGTTGCGGGGTGTTAAAACTCCAGCAGCACTGCTGTGTCTGATCCACTCGTACCACCACAACACATCACTGCCACCACGTCAGTGTCACTCCAGTGCAAATAATAGGCACCCGGTTCTGTGATGGCATTGTGGGGGTTCTGAGCACCGATGAACAGGATGAAAGGGCTAACAAAGTGCATCTGTATGGTCAGTGGAGATGATGTTACAGCTGATCTATGTATAAAATGGTGAGGTGTTCTTGACAATGACAATAACAGTATGTTGCTGCTCCTGGTCATGATGCTTATTCTTCTGTTTGCAGTGGATGACCTCATGCACCTGGCCTGCTCCAGCGTATTATGTGGCGGAGGGACCAATCAGGAGCTGGCCTTGCACTGCCTGTATGAGTGCAAGGGTGACATCATGGTGAGTGTAAGGTGATGTAAGGCTTCACTGGCGAGGTGCAAGTGGTCGGTGCGTCCTAAGAGATGAGCTCATGTGGAAGATGAATCATTCTGACCCACACTGATAGCAGATTTCCCCTAGAAGTCCGTTTCCTCTTGTGCACACGTGTAAGAAACACACACTGAATCTGGAATCATGTAAATCGACTGTGTTCCATTTGGCAATGACACTCAGTCTTTGAAACCCTCGTTTTTTTTTAACTGCTTTAACACTAGCCCTGTGTGCGCACGTGTCCACTCAGGCACGCAAGGAACATTATACGCGTGGCTCCCCTTTCTGTGTGCACTCGGCTGAACCAGCAGCAGCAGAGGCCAGTGGGATACTGCTGAGCTTTCACTCTGCTGCAGTAGCAGCCAGCTGTCCATCACACAGCTACACCAAAGGCCACTCAACCATGTGCTTGTGTGTTGGCGCTGCGGACTGTGTCAGTTTGACCCTGAGTAAGATCACTGATGGCCGTTTCAGATTACACACAGAGGCTTGTCATAGTGGTGTGTCTATGTGGAGCGGAGTGCCTTGTTCGGTTCCTGCTTTGCATTAGTTCATGCTCTTCTGTGCGGCGCTGCTGTCTGTTCTCAGGAGCAGTTCCAGAAGGATTAGTCTTTTGCTTTGCGCCGTCTTCAGTTTGCTGCTCGGTGTTAAAAAAACAGAACGACAGATCACAGCGGAGATAGAGGGAGAGAGGAATATTAGCCAGTGACTGGCGCTGCTTGTTTAAACGCCTCCAGTGAAATGCTCTTGCCTATGTTGCCAGGGAGATGGAGGGTGTCTGGCAGCACAATGTGTCTCTCTCTCTCTCTCTCTCTCTCTCTCTCTAGTTTAAATTCTTCTACTATTGTTTCTTTTTGCTTCTCTCTCTCTCTCGCTCTCTGGCCATCACTCACCTTTTTCTGTTTATCTCTCTCTCTCTCTCTGGCCATCACTCACCTCTCTCTCTCTCTCTCTCTCTCTCTCTCTCTGGCCATCATCCCCCCCCCTCTCTCTCTCTCTCTCTTTGTGTACCTTAATATTTTTTTTTCTAATATTCTCTTGTTGCTTTTCCCTTGCCTGTCTCTTTTCTCATATATATCTCTCTCTTTCACTCCCTTCCTGTCTGCTTTAATATATTTTCTAATATTGTTTCTTATTGCTTCTATCTGTCTCTTTTCCCTTTTATCTGTCCCTCTCACAGCATGGTGCGATACACACCTGTTTTGTTCTCGTTTATCTCTTCATATCAGTGTATCTTTCATAGCTGGTCATCACTTTGCTTCGCCAGTGACCTCCAGAGGATTGGCACTTCCTCTGGAGCCAGGGAATAAATGAATGGATAACTGAATGAATGAATGAATGATTTCTGTGTCAAAGCACCAATAGTTATTCAATAGTAATTATATTCTTTCTTTTTTCCCAGGGAGCCCTTGCCCTTCTTTTGCTGAAAAACCCCATCTTCCCCAAATCCCACCCCCTGGCAGACTACCACTACTCTGGTAAGTCCCTGACTTCACCCTCAGGCAGTCGTTTTGCCGTCTTAATTCTTTCTTTCTGTCTCTGCCCCCCACCCCCTCACACCCCACCACACTGTCCTTAGAGATGAGTCTCTAACTGTTTATGCTGTGCTTGGTGGGACTCTGTGCTGGAATTCTGCACCATGCTCGTTGTCTCTCGGTCATAAACAATACCAGCTGAGTTCTGGGGGAGGGGTGGTTTCGGGGGATTATTGGGTGAAAGGACGGGGGTGGGCCAGGACTGTTGGTTGCAGACTTGGAGTGAGTGAGGCAAGCGGGAGAGAAGGGGGGAAACGGGGGAGTGTTTTTGCAGCATGTAGTTAATCCCTGTAAGAGGACAGGAGCACCATTGTTTATTTGCCCGTGTGTGTCCTGACTGTGTGTGTGTGTGAGCATACAGACTCACAGTAAGTGTCTGTCTCTCCTCTCTCTTCTTTCTCTCTCTGTCTGTCTCCCTCCCTGTCTGTCCCCTCCAGGCTCGGATAGCTGGACGCCTGAGGAGAGACGCATCTTCAACAAAGGCATCGCTGCTTACAAGAAAGACTTCTTCATGGTGCAGAAAATGGTAGGATCTCACAAGAAGTGGCTAAGTCACAGTGGAAAAATATGTATCTGGAGAAAAAAAAAAACTCCGCCACTATTTTGAGTCACTTTATTTTTAGTGTTATATGGCGCTGACCGATGAGAACCCCGCTCCCTGGTGATGCTTAAGTACATCTGCTTTGCCTGCTGAAACATTGTTATTGATTGGCACTGGACCTTTCAGCATTCCCACAGTTGTTTATTATTTAATGGGACAGGTTATGAAAAACCTTTCCAGTTTATTTGCACTTTAAGTTGAGTATCTTAAGTATACAACCTCCAATAGGCTGCAAGAAAAATGGTCTTCAGTGAGCTGCTTTGATTTTGCTCACCTTATTATGTAAGATAGGCCATCCCCCCACCCCCTTTCATTGGAGCATGCCCATGTGCATAACACATTACGAGAGCAGATTTATGAGAAAAGCAGTTTGTAATTGTGACAATGATAACAGAGGAGTAAGAGAAATGACCAAATACAAGAGCAAAGAAATTGTAAGAGAGAAAAAAACAAATTAAAGTTGAAAAAATAAGAGAAATGAGCGAAAAGGGCAAAAGTGAGAGCAGGGAAATAAGACAAACAAACAAAAAAGATGGAAATGCCTGTGGAAAAAGTTTCCATTCACTACCACACACACAGGGCTCATTATCATTTAAAGGCTAAGCACCACTTAATGGACCTCCATGAATATTTCACATTATTTTAGTTACTGACATATATAAGTATGAGTTAAAATGAAAATAGCAGCTTAATTTGCTTTAAAACTGACAATTTTATTAAATTGACGGAAAAACCCGAGCTCGCTACGGAAATTCTTGAACGCGACCGTCACCGTTATGACTGACTGTTATGACAGTATCTAGCTAAATAACCAACATTATTCATGACAATAGCCTAGCAATAAGCTAAACTCAGATGTAGAGGTACCGTTATTCTTGTAAATGTGATCGAAGTCGAACTCGAATTCATCCGACACTAAAAACCTCCGTAATGCAGCTACGTAGCCGAGTGTAATCTGAGCCACCGAGTTTAGCAAGTCAAGCTAACGTTAACTAACACCAACTAAAACAGGCGAAGTGAGTGTCCTTACCCTGTTTACCTCCATGTTACAGAGGCTCTTGAACACCTTTCGTTGGTTTCCTTACATGCCCATATTGTTGGAAAAGTGCCAGTGAAATGAGCTACAGATAACGGAGTGAGCGGATGGTCCTTTCCAAAGTGCCCATTTAAAGTTGACAAATGTAGTCCTTTTTTTCTGAATATTTGGGGATCTTTGGGCCATTTGTGCACAGATGACCCACTGTACATTGAATGATTGCAGCCAAAAACAACCCACCTTTTCATCATTTTGCATTAAATTAAGTGCAGTTTCTGTGTAGTTTAAGTGCAGTTGTTGTCCACCATCTACGTCACAGGGAAGACGCCTATTAGAGTTTCTGAACACCGTTGGGGGGTGGGGACCAATGATCTTTTAAACCTTATTCCTTGAATTAGTAAGAAATAACATGTTTTCTGACTATCAATAAACACAAGTTAGGAACTCAAACTCCACTGTATTTATTTGTTTGACACTTTTATATCGCTGATGCTTAGCTTTTAAAGGAACAGGTGCTGAATCCGGCTGTTCTCAACAGGGATGTTTAGACAGAGGGAGAACATTGCTGTATTGTTTGATCCTTGTGTTATTTTGACTAAAGCAGGTCACAGATGTTTCATTAAAAAGAGAGAGAATATTTCCCCTTTTAAGGCTTTTTACACAGCTTTCTGAAAGTAGGTTTTTCTCAGTAACTTAAGGTCACTGTAACTTTCCTTAAATAGAAGACGATTAAATACAGAATAAATGCTGATCCCAGTACATTTTTAACCAGATTATTTCTCCCCTCAGATTTTTGTTCCTATTTTTTTAGTAGTACATGTTTAATACAAAGAAATGGGCTGTAAATCTGTCTGTGTGTGGGTGAGGTGGGAGGGATAAGGAACATGAGTAGGATGTTTGGAATCGTTTTTACTTTTGTTTGGCTGTTATGACTCTTTCTTTCTATTATTCAAAAAAAAAGTTTGAAATAAAAAGTAGCAAGCAGATCATACTACACTGTGTCCAGAAGTATCCAAATCCACGGGGTCATTTTAAGTATCGACTTCAGCTGGTTTAAAGTGCACCACATGTGCGAAAACCTAGCTTACGTATACAGATGAGTTATAGGTCACCGATGTCTAGTCCTGAGCATTGACTTGAGGAGAGTAAAGCTCCACAGCCCAGTGCCCAGCCCAGTTCCCAGACAGAGGAACTGTCTTTGCCGTGTTTGGCTCTCCGTCCAGTCATATTAACACACAATACTGCTCTTGTAGACAGCCCAGGTTAGGGGTGGCAGCTGTAGCCTTGGGGGGGGGGCAGCCGTGGCCTGGAGAAGCGAGCTTGAGGCCAGAGGGTCGCTGGTTCAATTCCTGGGACCGGCGAAGAAAAATAAAATCACAACTGAAGTGACCATAAGCAAGGCACCTTACCCCCAACTGCTCCCTGGGCGCCGAGGTGGTTGGCAGCCCCTTTCTCCAGTGCTCACTAGTGTGTGTGTTTGTGTGTTCACTGCCACGGACAGGTCAAATGCAGAGAAGCAGTTTCCCTAAGGGGATCTTCTTCTTCTGTATGTGCCTTTTATATTACAGTGTCCAAAGCAAACAAATTAAATGATATTTAGACATTATTTATCTCTACTTCTCTAACACCTGGATGTTTCTGCTTGACTTTAAGGTGAGCTCCAAGACTGTAGCTCAATGTGTGGAGTTTTACTACACCTACAAGAAGCAGGTGAAGATCGGAAGGAACGGCACGCTCTTGTACGGTGAAGCAGAGCTTCCTGAAACGCGGCCCACAGAGGAGGAGGTGGACTATAAAGTAAGCTGCTCTTCATCTGTGGTTTTGTGTGGGCGTTTGTCTCATGCGGACGAGTGCAACGTGGTACTGTGTGTAACCTCCCCCTCGTCCAATTTGCAGAGCTCACACAGATTTGAATTGCGAAAGGAGGATGAAGAAGTCAGGAAGTGGGAGGCGTCAGGCGACAAGAAGAAAGAGAGCAGCCCCGGCAGGGGAACTGAAAGCGTTCGGGCCACAGAGAACGTGAGTACAAGAAGATCAGAGTGAACTCTCATGCCTTAAGTTTAATTGGTCAGTGCACAGATAATAAAAATACTCCTGTGAACATTAGGATGTACTGGAATTTGGTTACAGCAGAGCAAAGCACAAAGAGACACAAGTGAATAATACACTGTTGAAAACACACACCAAACACAACACAACGAGACCATGACAAATCTAAAATAAAGCAGCAAAACTCTGAAAAAAATGGCTGAATTGGAAATGGATTATGCAATGCTAAACTAATTAAAGGTGCAATGCAAATGAATAAATCAATACTGCAATAGTTCAGACCCTGAGTAGAGAACTGAACTGTAACTTTGCAATAATAATATTAGGTGTTCAAATAAGTTTTAAAGGGTTTTGTGTAACCCTTTGTCATTTTATGTTGTGTAGTATTAAAAATAGCTGGTCGTTTTATTAATTAATTAAATTAAGCTTTAATATACTACGTTCACACAAAACTAACATTGAGATCACATTTTTTAAATCATCATTTTCTTTATAAACACATTCTCTTCAAAATAGCTTTGCATTAGTTGCTAAATCGTTTCTAAAATAGATTTTTCAGTCTGAAAGTGACTTAGGTGTGGCGCCCACTAGTGGCCGCTGAAAGCAACAGCACGTGCGCTGTCATGCTCCTATTGCTGCAGTCTGACAGCACTAGTTCTATAGATGTGAGAGCTATAGGAATGCTGCCTATTGAACTGACTGTAATCCCTTCTGCAGGCTGGTGCGGTCCTGGTCTTGAGGAGTCAGGAGGACGGAAGGAGGGTTCAGCCCGTATTCGGGGTCAGCCACGTCACCGCAGCGCAACCTAAACCTCGGCAGGAGAACACGGTGCGGAGGAGTGGGGGCGGAACCAAGGGTGCGGCAGGACAGGAGGGAGAGTTCCCCTGCAAGAAGTGTGGCAGGTAATAGACGAGCTGGATTCGTGGTTAGGGTTGGGGTCAGAGGGTTAGGGTTGGGGTCAGAGGGTTAGGGTTAGAGTCAGAGGGTTAGGGTTAGAGTCACATGGCTAAAAAGCAGTCATTAGTAACCACAGTGACACCTCGATCTTTATATATGTAGGGTGCAAGTTAAGGCAAAGTGTTTGATGTTTACGCTTGCAGTTTGCATGATATTAATGGGTACAACATCTATTATTAATGTGCATGCAGGGTCATAAACATGTCAGAGCCTTCCGTACGCTCTCATGAGTCTTTTTCATAGATTTTCTTCAGTAAAAGAAATATCTTTTTATCGTTACAGATAATTATCTCGAGCAATGCCAATATAGTAGTCTATCTGTTGCTCTGCTTACTTTTTTAGCCCCCTTTCACCTTGTTATTCAATGTTCAGGACACTGTCAATGCTACAGTGACACTCACGTGTTTGCAGTTGTGTGTTAGTGTGTGTTGCACTGGTATGAGTGGCATATTTAAGCAGTGTCCACTCTCTGTCCACTCTGTGAGACACTCCTCCCTCGTTGGTCCACCTTGTAGATGTAAAGTCAGAGACAGTAGCTCATCTGTCGCTGCACAGTGTGTGTCGGTCGTCCTCTAGTCCTTCATCAGTGACACAGGACGCTGTCGGCTGGATGTTTTTGGTCGGTGGACTGTTCTCAGTCTAGACACCGAGGGGTTTAAACTCCTGTAGCACTGCTGTGTCTGATCCACTCGCACCAGCACATCACACACTAACACACCACCACCACGACGTCAGTGTCACGGCAGCGCCAAGAAGGATCCACCACACGAATCATAGGCTGTATGCTCCATGCTGCTACCATCTGTTATTCCAGTTTGCAGTTGCACTTAAATAGTGCAAGAGACGTAAAAAGTGTGCACCTTCTAATGTAGAATGACACATAAAAAGGAGGCACATTTCAGCATTATGTAACACTTCTAGCTCTCTGTATTTAAGTCATTGTTTAGTTTATTTCCTCACCCAGGAGCTGTTAGTTTGCTAAGCTAAGAGCATGCCACTTTTCATAAGTGTGTGCATTATCTGTTGTGTGGGTGCGAGTTGGATGCCTTGACTGGCTCAGCAAGTGCAGGACTTGTGCTTCGCTTTAGGAGGGAATCGATAAAGCCTGGCGCTTCCTGTGGGTAAATCTGCATCCGAGATCTTCCGAATAGGAAGCAGTAAACCGGCAGGATCTGATTCCAGTAGGAGATCTCAGCCATGGCAACGGCTGGCTTTGTTATTATCAACAGTCTCTTAGCAACTGAAAGTCTTAAGCGATGTTGAAAGCTGTGCCCTCCGGTCTACACATATATCTGCCCAGTGACTCTGTGTGTGTGTGTGTGTGTGTGTGTGTGTGAGAGAGAGAGAGAGAGTGACTGACCATGTGCATCTGTGCACATAGAATATGAAAACACCCCGTACGCGCTGTCCGTCTGCCCACTCACCATTGGCCACTGTTGCCCATCTGTGTTTTGCCAATGCATCTGCTCTCTTTTTCTTTTTTGTCAGAAGATGAATCCATCCCTCATTTTTTTCGCTCCTCACACTCCAGTATTAATCTTCAAACGTGTTAAGAATTAAATGACAGTGGCATCTAAATGAAACCTCGTATTCAAAATGTATGCATATCAGCAGATGCACAGACATACCTCCATATCTCCTCCAGCTCTGCTCCTGCAGCTTTCCCTTTAGCTTCTAGTGGGACATGCATCACGCTTTAGGATGGACGAACCGTTTTTCCAGCTCCAAGTCCTTCATCCGACTCCATGCTGAGACGCACCCTTATTAGTCCTCAGTTTTTGGGGGAAACTAGTTAAACGGTTGAAAATGGATGTTTCATGTTTTGTTATTGGCTCAGGCAAATGTCAGAACGAACATCTCATATTTAATTGGTTTAACAGCATCATGTGACATTTGTAGCTTGTCCACTGTCTACTACAATCCCCTGAGGAATACAGTGTGGAGCCTCGCCCAATCCACCCATCAAACAGATATCCTTTATTTTATGCTTGTTTCCCTCCGTTATGGGGTGTAATGTCCTCTGTTTTGGGGTCATGGAAGCGTCCACTCTCCTTCTAGCTGATAGATCACATTGGAGGTCTCCTGCTTGTAAAGACCCCTACACAGGCATTTCTGGTTCAGATGTTTCATTTGTTGAGGAACGTAGTTCTAATTAATTAAATATCTATACAAATGTTTGTAGATACCCTCTATGTTCATTAAATATAGTTCACGTGTGCACATAGTGTGTATAATCTCTGTTGAATATATATAATTTTAATATATCTCATAAAAATATTAATTAAATTACTATTATTAGCAGTTTTAGTACCTGATGTGGTTTGACTCTGGAGTAACTGGAGTGTGTGTTCTCCGCAGGGTGTTTTATAAGGTGAAGAGCCGCAGCGCTCACATGAAGAGCCATGCAGAGCAGGAGAAGAAGGCGGCGGCTCTAAGGCAGAGGGAGGCGGAAGAGAGGGCGGCGGCGGCGGCGGCAGCGCTTGCGGCCAGTCAACACAACGGAGCACGAGGAGAGGGGCCACGGAGGGCCAGCAGCGAGGACTCCTCAGACGAGGACGAGGATGCAGACGATGAGGACTGGCACTAATAAACACTCTCCGACCCTGCGGAGAAGCCGCAGATGGAACAGTGTGTGTTGAGGCGCTGTGCGGTTTGAAGGGTCAGGCTCTTTGGCTGTCCGCTCAGGTGGGGCTGCACAATACGGAGAAGCGTATTATCCATTGACCATAGGTCTCATGAATGCATGCATTCATCAGAAGACCCACAGAACCTCATCTTGAGCCTTGGAGGCATATCAAGGTGGCCATACAACATTAGAACCGTTTAGAGGGATTTTCTGTTGTATCCTTCTGCCAGAAACCCTCACAAAGTGAGCTGTGGTACGAGTGCAAGCAGACGTTTCAGCCTCATTAGATGCAGACCATATGTTTTACCAAAATAAACTCCCACTAAAGGCATCAGGCTTCCGAGAAGGATCTTTTCGATTGTAGATAACAGTTGTACGCCGTCAGTGCAAGGCTTTAAAGGAAGGAGGCAAAAAAGTGATGTTGGTTGATGTTAAAGGAATGTGTTCTGTAAAACAAGGGGCTACCACTGCTCTGCTTGCGCCAACACAGACCCAGACTCTGAGGATAACCAGAGATAAAGGGAAACTCCTGCACTGAGGAACATGGTGGCCTTGCCCTTGTACTCAAACCTAAAATCCAGAGAGAACCATCATCTTGCCAGAGCTGAGATATGAACCGAGTTTGCTGAGTTTGTAGGGCTTCTGTCCAGAACTCCCATTGAGATTGGGCAGGATTGGTGAGATTGCATATTCAGGTCCTGGAATGTAGCCTTAAGGTCAAGGCCGCACTGTTCCTCCTGTTTGGAGTTTTCCTCTCGCTAGGAGTTCCCACATTTTGACTTTCACAGCATCAGGACTTCCTCAGAGTGCAGGGGCGGTGGATTATTATTGTATCGTAAGCAGACCCGTGGTGCCACCATGACCCTGTAACAACTTTTTCGCTCCTTTATCCCCATAAGGCTAGAGGTCTTTCTAAAGCACCGAAGCCATTGGAGCCATATAAAATTACAGCAGTTCCTGCTCAAGATTGTAGCAAAACTAAGAGGCCCAAATTGCACACATTAGATTGGAAACGGAAGGTTTCATTAATTTAGTTTTTTTCCTCAGGGTGAGTTTTGGGTCTCGGGTTTGAGTTGAGCCACAAGGCATTTAAATCAACACTAGGTAACATTTGTACCTTAAAATTACAGCTTCAGTCATTGCGATACTCCACTGACCTGTAATAAATAGAAGAGAGCCACTGTCGTTTCTAGGCTCAGCACCGCAGAAACTGCACTATGTAACTTTTGGAGGCAGGTGGGGAAACAACCCCTATCTCTACCCCCTCCCTCCTCCTTGATTCCAAAATTAATTACGCCTTTCAACTGTAGGGGGAGCCCAAGAGCAAAAACACAATCTTACCTTTTCTTTAAGGGTGAGTTTGAGTCATTTCAGATTCGACGTCTCATCACTTCTTTTCTGCAGATTCGGTCCGGCCTTGAGCAGTATCACAACCGCGATTAACACACCGGTGTATCGTGCAGCCCTACTCTCAGGACATGAGTTAGACATACGGCTTCAGGGACTGGCTTACTCCCTGTGTGTGTGTGAAGTATGTATGTGTAAAGCGTGTGTGCGCGTGTGTCCTCCAGGCATTCAGGGTTTATCTTCAGGCATAGGGCTAACAGGGAGTACAAGCCTGTATATGTGTGTGTATAAAGAGCTTGACAGTACTGAGCAGTGTCTTTCAGCACTTCAGATTCTCTCTTTCTCTCTCTCGCTCTCTCACACACTCATCTGGGTACAGTTTCAGATCTCCATCCTGCTCCTCCACCAAACACAGGACTCGCTCCTTCCCTTTATTATCCACCGTGACTAAAGTGCGGTCAGTGCTGTGGAAACTGCAGGACACTCAGCCTGGCGAAGAGAGAAGGAAAAGAAGACGGGCGCTGTTACCTGCACTGTGTCCTCTTCCTTTTTGTCTTGTTCTCAATGAAAGTGGGTATTTACTCTTCACTCGTTTCCAGTCGACTGCCACAAGCTTGCACAGCAGCTCTGATCTTTCCCGTGCTGTAACTTTGGGCTTTTTTTTTTCTTTTGGTAATGTTTTCTTATCGCCACCTCGCTGATGCCTTGGATGCTTTTGACACTTTTTATCTTTACATGACAATCAATTTTACAAAGGTTCCTTTTTATATGCCACAAAATATCATCGTTCTTGAATACATTAATTATTATTATTACTGTTATTATAATTGTCATCATCCTTATTACTATAATTGTGATGTTTTATTATTGTTATTGTTTTTCTTTCCTTTTTTATATTGAGTTGATCTTTTTCTCCTTTGCTGGTTAGTTTATTTAAGATGTTTGCTACCTGTGCGTGCTGTGTGTAGAGCGTTTTTTTTTTTTCCTCTTGTGGAGTGTGTTGGAGTCGGGTAAGAAATGATGTGAACCGATGGTGAAAGTGCAATAGAACAATTTGAAATCTCCATTTAAACCTCCCCCACCACCACCACCAACTCCTCCTCCCACCCCTTCAGCACTCCAGCCTAACCTGACCTCGTTCCCGAACCCTAAGCTAGCCTTACTTGAACAAGAGCGTTTCAAAACACCTACTTCATGCAGCAGCGGGGAAGGATCCGAACAAATCAGTTTGTGTGGCCGTGGGATTGATCGGAGCCTGTTTTAAAAATTTGCAGATGGCGAAGAACCTCTCCACTGCCTCTCCTTCACCATCCGCTGGTCCAGCACTTGGCTACGTCTCCATGGCAACAAAGAGGCTGCAGCTCCCCCCCCCTCCAAGAACAGCCACACTGGGGAGGCTGCAGCCGTGAGTAACGGCTCCAATTACTGCTAATCACACTCCAGTCGGCTATGCACTGTGTGTGTGTGTGTGTGTGCGCGCGCTCGTTTGTTGCACTGCGTGTGTGTGTGTGTGTGTGTGTGTGTGGTGGGGGGTGGTTTGGGGGGGTGTAGACATATGTGCGAGTGTGCCTGTGTGTGTGTGGGTGCTTGTAGGTGTTGCACCAATAATCAAAACTGTTTCAAACTCAGAGCCAAGTGAGAAAAAAGAGCTTTTGGATCCATAACTGATTTTATTTTATTATTTGAAATCTATATTGGTGAAAATGTTGAAACTGACTTGCTCTCTCTGAAGGGCAGGGGACATTGTGTAAAAATGGTCAAGCCAAGATTGTTTTTTAAACATGAGAAGTTAAATGACTTAAATGCAGGATTTGTTGCCACGAAGCCACTCTTCTTGCTTTCTTTCAGCCAAGGGAAAAGCTTGTGTAGACATTGGTTTAAAAAAGAAAAATGTATAAATATATCACAGAAACAAATTGTATACTTACTATGCTATTTTCATACGGGCTCGTACACTAATGGTGACCATGGACAGATCTCAAGTGCTTTTTTTTTTTTGCTTTTTTTTTTTTTTTTTACTACAGTAACTTATTTGTGTTAAATTTGATTATCACTTGTTGTTTTGGAATAATAAATATGATAAAGTACAATATCTAATGTCATATTTGGAAACAATGGCTGTACAGTTTAAAGCAACAGCGGGTGACAAGTTGGCAGTCTTCATAATCAATTTCAATTTAAAGGTGACGTATGCAAAACTCACTTTTTGTGTGCTTTTGTATTTCCACTTGGGTCTCAACTGCTCCTATAAACACGGGATGGTTCCTTTATTGTGATGTCACAATAAGTAAATTTGCATAGAACCACCTTGGCTGCATAAACATGAGATGGATGGGTCTTGGCCAGCAACAGCTTATTTGCATAAAAGTGACAGCCCTTAAACGGCTCGTATTGAAAGGGACTGAAACTAGCAACAATAGAGCTGGTGAGATTTCTTTATGTGAGAGACATTTTGTGGAAAGAACTTAAGGAACGTGTTTTGTATCGCCCCTAGGCCTACTCTAACTTGTTTAAAAAGAGGTATAACATGTCCCCTTTCAAATACTAAAGCCACGTTTACACACATGGTTCATTTTCTCCGCTCCATTGTCCATACAGGTGCACAATTGTTGTCCACCTCTTGCTCTGCATGCTTTGTTAATCTCCTTCCACCCTGGTTTTCAATGCTCTACAATCCACACAAAGCAAGTAGGCTATTATTTGGGTGCGGTGGATCATTCTCAACACTGCGATGGTGGTGTTAGTGTGTGATGCGCTAGTACGAGTGGATCAGAGACAGCAGTGCTGCTTAAGTTTTTAACCACTGTGCCAATTCACTGTCCAATCTATTAGACACACTAAACTTGTTGGCCCAGCTTGTATATGTTAAGTGTTTTTAAAGGAACTAGTACATAAATAGTAATAGATTGAGCCTTAAAGATGACTTTCCTCTCAAATATTCTTTCATTTTTGGGAACTCAAGGTACATTGATGTCAAGCACAGTGTATAGCACCGGAAAAGTACAGATAAATGTAAGTGAGAGTGAGATTGAAAGCTACAAGCCAGTCGTAAATGGTCTTTCAAATGAGCCTCCTGAAAGGACCTCCTTCTGTTAACCACTAGATGGAGCCAGTTCTCTGCTCTACATTGTTGCTGAACCTTCTCTGATTTCTGAATTTTGTCCTGTCTCTTAAAGAAAGCTTGTGCATTGTCACAGATCAGGATTTTCAGTTCAGCACCTTCTGGGTTTTATAAAACAGTTCTCATGCCAAGAAACTGAGAGGGCACACTGCCGGATTTAAAAGGAATGTCTACGACTGTGCGGATAAACCGTTCCCTGAGGTTGTTGACATTTAGAAGTTCTGTGTATATTAAGGTGGAATGGTGGTGTGTGTGTGTGGGGGGGGGGACCTCATTTGTAACTCGAGCTGTTTAGTTTTGTAGCACAGTTGCTAATGCAGTTAGCCATCTCACAAGCTTGGAGACCACTTTAAGTGATCAGAAACAGCAAAAATAATCAGTATTACTCACCTATGGAGCAGGAATAGAGCAATATACTCATCTCGGTTCATGCTTTTCAACATTAGGAGTTGTTATCTGTTGTCTTTAAAAGAAAAAAAAAAAACCCTCCAGATGCCTCTGCCATGAACGGAGAGAGAGAACGCCTAGCATACCGACCTGAGACAGTTTTTTTTTTTTTTTTTTTACTCATTTACAGACACTGGGGCTTTTTTTTCAGCAAACCTAAATATCGCCTTTAAGTCATGAATCTTCTTTTGTTCTTTGTTTAGTTCTCTGTTTCTAGTTGGATGAGACTTTCTGGTACAACTAGCAGAACAGTGGATGCAGCTGAAACCCAGCCACATACATATATCATCTTCTTTCCCTTTATTTCCAACAGAAAGCCATTATTACCCCCTGTAATCCCCTCAGGCCAATGCCATGCCTTAAAGCCATAATCTCCCACTGCTCCAGAAAAGCTGTGGCCAGAAGCAGTAATGTGAAATACGGAGAAGGTATATAGATACAAACTGGAATCCACCTCATGTATGTTCCAGAATAAACTCCGGGCATTCAGAAAGATGAATGAGTGCCTTGTGAATACAGGCTCACAGACGCAGAAGCTGTATTTCATCCCAAAACCTGGACAAAGAGATCAGGTAAAACAGATTGGCCTAAATAAAATAAAAAAAAAAGCCTTGGAGAAGAAGACACTGGGTGTTGGTTGTCTTTGTGGACACATGGCAGCAGTGAGAGATCAGAGGAGTTCTGTTTTCGAGACCTGATATTTTACTGTATGATGCATTGATGAGGCGTTTTTCAGGTGCTGTCTAAAGCTAATTTACTCTGCTCTTCTGGGAAGATGCCTGAGTGTTGTTTGAGGACTTGACGGCAGGAACATTAGTGAGCTACTGATGCTGGAAGATTAGTTCTGGATCAAACATCTCCAACTACTCCCAGATGTATTGGACAGAGCTACAGTGAATAACTCCAAGGGGATATTTCTGCTGCTCTACAAGCCAGTGGAAGCTTTGTAACAGTGCCATGATACAACCACCTCCTTTTTTCTCCATGGGGGTCCTGACCTTTGAAGAAGAACAAAAAAAAAACAAAACATTAATGTAATTATAGAATTAAATAGAAAAGGCTGGTGCTCTGGCCTTTTGCCCAGTTAATCCAAGTAGGAAAAGAACAAAGGGGCTGCAGAAGTTGAATGAATACGAGGTACACCTTACACACATTGCTTACTCTCACTAACTGAGCACATAGAGACACTAAGCTCACCTGACCATTTACTGATATAAATCTGTCTAATTCTGAGTATAAACCCAAGCAGAGAGCTGAGGAGACGGAATGGAAAAGATTAGAAGACGACAAACTCTAACACTGGCAACACAGCACAAACAATTCTTGTGTGTATTTGTGTTTATATGTCTTTCATTTGACGAGCTGAAGCTTTCATAAACCGTGCATCGAGCCGGAGAACTAGAGAATCAACAACATCTGGATCAGCTGGATCAGTGATGAGCTCCCACACCGATGTTCCCACCTACATTTACATCTCCTGCTGTAATTACAGTAATTGTAGACCTAGGCCGTCTGACATCTCCTGTTTGCATTTCTAATTTAATCACCCTCTCGATGGGAGATCTAAATAAAAGACCTCAGGAGACGGCTTGGAGAGCGGAGGCCAGCTGCAGCGTGCCATCAACTTACGGTTGTGAAACTGTTTAGCTGCAGTCTTTGCGATCATTTTACAACAGCCACAACCTCAAACTCGCTCTCACTTGGCAGGAAAAGGGCTTTTAATCATTAATGGCTGCTGTCTTAAATATAGTGTATCAGCTTGAGCTAGTGTTGAATGTTTGCATGTCCCTTGACATTTTCAGACAGAATGGCTAAGCTGTTCCCTGAGCCTACATTGTTTAATCATTAGGTGCGTCATTAAAGGAACACTAGGTAGTATTTTTACCTTGAAATTGCAGTTTCAAATTCATTGTGAAGGTGTTTCACTCACCTGTAATAGGGAGAACAGAGCCTCTGTCATGGCTATTACAAAAAACTGCACTATGTCAATTTTGGAGGAGGGGAGGAATCATGGGATTGGCCTGGGTTTTTTTTTTTTTTTTAAGAGGTGTATCCCATTTCCTAAACTCTACAGCCACAGTGTCACAAAACATAGCCATCCACAACTTGACAGGCCTTTCATTCTCACTCTCAGCCCTCATTAGTAAACACTAGTGTGCTCATTATAGCACATCTGCAGGGATGTACTGTGCTGCAGCCAGCTGTTTCCAGCAAGCATAATCACTTCCAGGTCCTCTCCGGTATTCTCGTGGAGTGGAGGAGATGGAGATTGAAGGTTGGAAAGAAACAGAAAGAGGGAGTTGAAAAAGTTGGGAATACGTCCACATTCAGTCAATTAGAGAAACGAACACCAGCTTCGGCAGAAACTCCCTCGCTTCGCCGCTATGAATAGAACTCTGTTTCTCGTGCTCTGTTGAATTAACACATGATTCATTTGGGAGATGGACAGTGTCTCATGGTACAGCTGCTCCCTTTGTGGTGAATTCTGCACACAGATCTCCATGGTATTACTAAATTTCACAGATATTGCTGTAGCCTCAGCACTGTCCCTAGTGGCCACTATATTTATTGCTTCATCGCCTTCTCTGTTAAAAGTGTGATGTGTTGCTGGACAACAGAGCACATGAAGAGAAGTATATGAACATGAGGACTGTGTTTATCGATCCTCTGACCTCTCAGAAATCCATTCTGAATAAACCCTTGTGTGCTCACTCAGAAACAAACACAGTGCCTCCAACAGGACAGAAAGCCCAGTGATGGGAGAGCTCTGTTTCTATTGAACATGCACACGCAGAGACTCCTCTATTCACAATCAGTTTGAACTTAAAGACCATTGCACTGGATGTAGGCATTTTTCTCAGCATGGTTGCGTGAAGACTTTTGTCCGATTTTTGTTACAGGTATTTCCAAACAAACTATTCTTCTTTTAAAAATTGGCTCCATAACAATGTTGGTTGTCTATGTTTTGCTCCATGTATTTAAATAGTTATATGTGTTGAATCAGAAATATTTTATTGATCCCAGATGCAAATTTTAGTAATTACAGTTGCAAATGTTTATGTAACTGTTTATTAAGATAAAAACTAATAATAATACTTAAAAAAAATACATTTTAAGTTAAAATTATTGCACCTCTGAATTAAGGCACACATAATTAAGAGAAATGAATTACATTATTGTTGTTATTACACATATAAGCAGTATTATTTGGTATTGAGTATTGCACGGATGAACTGTAGTGTCACACATTGAGGGAGGGGTTATAGAGCTTGATGGCCACAGGTAAAAATGACCTCCTGTGGCGCTCCGTGGTGCATTTCAGTGAAATGAGTCTTGCACTGTGTCGTAGAGTGGGTGGAAGCCATTGTCCATAATGACCTGCAGCTTAGATAGCATCCTCCTCCATAACACTGCCATCAGTCAAGTTTTATAGATTTGATTTAATACGTGTTACGAGGGGATGGGGAATATTTTTTGTTACTGTAATAAATTACATCACAACACACTTTTTCTCAGAGGAGTGTGATGTGGGTTTTTAAAACCTCTGAACATCGGAAGGGAACGTTATGAAGAGAGCGGTATTAGTGCTGTTTAATTAGATTAGTGCCATATGTGAATTGTGTTTGAACTAGTCTAAGGGGCTCCATTCAACAGTCTACAACGGCACTGTCATCAAATTACCCCTATTAATTAGTCAATGAGAATGATTCAGACATGTAGCTGTTGCTTGTTATGTCAGTTGTTGAGGTACGTGAAAAACGGTTTCACAACACCAGCTGTAAACGAATTACCCTGAGATAAGACAGTGACTCTTTGCCTCCACCCTTTTGGAACTTAAAGTACAAGTGGCAGAACCTTCCTGAGCTAATCGTCCGAATCCTTGCCAATAATCAGCACCAGTGGCTAGTAAAAATACTCTTCTATTTTCCACCAGAGCGCATGGCTGATATCCCCTCTCTGGGTGTTTAACATAAATGAAAGACAAACATTAACAGAACCCACAAAGGGAGAATGCAGCCCGTAGTCAGGTAAAAGTCTCTGTGCCTGGTAATGATTCTTGAATGCTATGGTCATGCTAGTGCGTACATGCTGCTGTAAATGTGTCAGCAAACCCCAGACCATCAAAATCAACCCGGTCTCACACTCACTCGTGATATAGTCACATATATATGAGACTGCAATTCATGACATAGTCGCATATTTTCGACTTTTTATGCGACAATATCACAATCATAAGTGAATGGGTAATTACCATAGAAACACTATACGACAGTAACACGAAAACTCTTCCTCATTACAGGCGTCATTACTCATAACATAGAAAAGGCATGATTAGAATTACACATTATTGGTTATTATTCCAACAAAGGCATAAAGTATTTTATTATAATATTTCTCCTAAGCAATATTTATTATTGGTGTCCTACTTTAGCTTTAACTCTAACGAGAACATTTCTTTTACTTAACGTTATTTTGACTAATATTCAAAAGGTTAATACTGAAAAGGACATTTCTCTAGCCGTTATATGCTTCGATGTTTTAGCAAATAATGAATTAGTAATGTTATATTTTCCATAAATAAAAATAAGACTGGTATTAACAGATGGTAATGACACCTGTAATGAGGAAGTCTTTTCATGTTACTGTCGCATAACATGGGGCACTCATATGAGGGTTTGTATGGTAATTACCCATTCACTTACGATTGTGATATTGTCGCATAAAATGTAGAAAATATGTGACTATGTCATGAGTAGGTGTGAGACCGGGTTGTCAAAATGGCTGCCCCTGAAGTTCCCTAAGAGCCTGTGTCCATTTGAATCCTTTAGTGATGCAAGCTCTCCTCAGAAATATATCCTGGACGATGAATACGTTGCTGGCCGCTTTGACTTGAAAGTTAACAAGTGAAGTGTGTTCGCCAACGGACATATTACGTTTCTAGTAAGAAATCAAAGATGACAGGTTTGAACATGTTATGGTGTATTCAGTTTGTAGTTTATCTGAGTCTCTGAGAAGATGTAGCACTCACGTTATTTCATAAATCAGTGAAAAGCTTTTAAAAGATCCATTTCACAAGCCAAGGAATAAGTTTCCAGTGTGGAACCTGCGTTGATGAACTAAAATGTGCTGGCTAAAGTGTACACTGTTGCTAACTTGGCAGGCGTTTTTCGTATCAACTTCATGACTAAGACATTGAGAAAGTGATAAATCCCAAAACTATTTACTGTTGTTTTTAGGGGAACGTTATAAACTCCATGTTTCCTCCCAGTTTTGATTTTAGCGACAGCTAGCTTGTGCAATATCCTGTCATTAAACCAGGGGAGGGAAAACATCCTGCTGTTGTAACCCTGCTGATTTAAGAGTGCACAAGTTTGAACAGCTCAGGCAGATTCATGTGCAGCGCAGCTGACCTGGGACAATCCACTGGTCATAAAAGTATTTAAATGTAGTTAAAACCGAACTTGTCTCAAAGACTGTGCAAGAGAAAATGTTAAGTGTCACTGATTGGTGCATTGCTCGTGGTTAGAGAACTTTAGGCTGAGCCACTGTGTCTTGCTGTGATCAGTTCTCTATGTTTAAGCTCTGGCAGATTTTTTTTCACTTCCGGTTTAGTGACTAAAAGCAGAGGTTGCGTCATTTAGGCAAAAGGTGTTGTAAGCTTGTTCTTCCTGTGTTAAGGCCACGAGGGTGAATGTGAACAGCTGCATGATCTGAAAATTTACTTCATCATTATGACAAGGGTGAAATAACTAAAGTGTGTAGCTTACATTTTTCTGTCTCTATCTCATTGTCTCTCTAAGGACTCTTTGTGGACAGATTAGGGAGAGATAAAGGGTCTTTGTTCAGAGGGCGAAGGCAAAAGACAGAGGGGGAGGGAGAGTGAGTCCAGTAGAGCGGTGGCCGGTCCTCTGTTGGGTTTTGTTTGTGTCTGTTACCATGGTGGTGACTGCCCTGTGACAGCTAGAGGAAGCTGTTGCCAGCGTGTCTGTGGTGGGGAGGGCAGTAGATAGTGGACGGGCATGGACAAGCGCTCCCAGAGCCAAAGGGAACACCGTGTCCACTGAAACGACCCAAAAATCAGTTCACCCGTTGAGTCAGTCTGCTCAAAATGACCATGGGCCTGTTCTCACATTGAGCTTTCCTTATGTGGCCTGTCCTATATGAAGGAATGCTACCATATAAGGATACATGGGAGAAAGATACTAACAGTGCGATAAAAATCCTTAAATATTAATATGTAAATAAAGGTATTCGAGATTGCACCGAAGTAACACCATATCTGTTATCGTTAAATGGACGTATTTAATGCTTTGAGACATATGCTTTGTAAATGTATTCTTACAGACATCTTTACTAGTAATTTTAAGTTTTGAAAAGGAAATATTTATTGCACAGTACTGAATTTTAATAAAACATATGTGACCCACTTTGGTCAAAACCCCACAAAAGCTACAGCAACGTTTTCCCCCGTCTAAACAGCCCAGTGGAGAACTGCCTGATCTGGTTCATTTAAATGATAATGAGCCGCTCGCTGTTCACCCCGACCCTGAGCTCACAGCAGTGAGGAGCGAGGAGCAGAAGCTTTTCGAGTTTTCACTCGGTTCTCTTTCTTCTCCGTTCCCAATTTCTCCGTTTTTACTCAGTGCTCTCATTTCTTCTTGTGTCTGTTTTGCTGCATTTAACCTCGTCTTTGTGCTCTCACATAAACGCGGGTCCAGCGCTGTGATTGGACAGATTCGGACAAGGGGGCGGGACAGCTCTAAAAATCTTGGCATCAGAAGCAGAGCAGAATCAGAATGGCTCGTTTTACCTCATGTTTTCTGACTTGGACAGACCACAGAAAACTGACAGGGTGGTCTTGTTTCACAGTGTGTTGGTTTGTGGGCTCCACATTATGCACACATGCACTGAGCAAGTGTTTCTAGAGTCTTTTGGATCCATTCTATGAAACTGAATTACTTGGTTAAGAAAGAGTAATAGTTTAAACTCTCTGTAATGACAGAAGTGTGACATTAATCCTGAATAAACACATCCTGCGCTGAGGACATGGAGGAGTGTTCATTGTTAAAGCTTGTTGACTATAATGCAATTTGCAGGCACCAATTTACTTGGTATGTTCCAGTACTTGCAGAGTTGCTTTTTTTTCCAGTGACTGCTGACTCTGCTCTCCTACAAATGTGTGTGTGAATGAGTGAACAAAAACCTGTAAGAGACTGAATAAAAAAGTGACACAAGGTTTGAACAGAAAGTTTAATTAGAAAAACAATTAAAATAGTGCTTCAAAATAGGCCAGACCGTAATTCCTTTCTTCTATAGCAGGTTACAGTACATTCTCCACAGTAAAATCTCCACGGCTGGTTTCCTGGACATTGATTAAGTTAAATTTAGGCTTAATCTAGGCCTGGGAAACAAACCCTCAAACAGGTTTGTTAAAAAACCCAAAGGTCGTGGTTATGTTACTGTTTCCTTTGGTTTAGTTAAAAATGCAGTTGAATGCGTCCTAATTCCTCCTTTCCAGGCAAATGTGGTTTGTAGAGAGAGAGAGAGAGAGAATCTGCAAATACAGAACCAAACAGAAAGCACAGGCAATGTAAATAACACGTTATCAGCAGGGATTGACAGGGTGTGCACGGGATAAAAAGCACTGCTAAGAACAAGGGCTGCTTTTTCTGGACGCTAGACTTGAACTGCAGCACTGGTAGGAATTATCCACTTAAAATAGTTCACCATAGGACTAAACAACATACTTACGTTGGTGAAGATCTATTTGAATGTGTGGCTCTCGGTGCCTCCACGTCCAAATCCTGAGAGAGAAAGAAAGAGAGAGAGAGGGAATGAGCTCACATCAAATAGTTTTCAGCTCAGTGGCAGCTGACCCACAACAGCGGAAACCCAGATGTACCATTTTCTGACTCTAATCTCCTTCGTTTTGAAAAGGAGAACTTGTGGAAGCAATGTTAACGTTGTGTTTTCAACCTTTTGTCAGAGGTTGTGAGACTCCTACAGTTTACATTGCATTGTCTGAGTTTGAGACTGTTCCATTACACTTTGTCCTCACTGCAAGAGATGGGAGGGAAAGACATGGCACAGTGGTGCTTTGCGATGCTTCACTGCCCTGTATTAGCAAGAATAGAGCCACTGTTGTTGCTAATCTGGGCTGCCGTTGCTCATTTTGGAGGCGTGGAGTAGACCACCTCATACTCCCTGCCTTATTTCAGAACAGTGCTGTAAATGTAAATTACACTCTGCAACTGTAGGGGGAGCCCATGAGCAAATAAGCCTAATCGTATCTGCTGTTTCAATGGGATGTCTGTCAAAATAAATCATGTAGCATCGCACACTGACAGTCGCAGACAGCGAAGACATTTGCTCATGTCTCTTGCTGAGAGGACACGGTGTAACGGGTTAATTATGCCACAACAACTAATAACAACCTTGACCCTAGAGTGCCGTAGCATGTCTAATTTACAACACCGTCGCATTAAAGGTTGACTCACCTTTGGGCCCGAAGAGCGCAGAGTAGCAGGGGTTGTTACAGTACGGCTTTCCCTCATGCTGCGAAACAAAACACATCGTTGCGTTTACAGATTTGAAAGAATAATGGCGCAGGGCTAATCCACGCCCCTCCTCAAGAAAAACATACAGCTACTGCAGCTCCAGACATTGTTTTGACTGCGGCCTCAACAGCAAAGTCAACATCGGTCGGTTGAGTCTTAGTATAATGTTACTGCTCTCATGTAGTCATTCAACAGGGAGATGGCTTTACCTCTGCATGAGAGCCGGGGGACAAAGTCTTGTTGCATTTCTCACACTTCAGGCAGGGTCTGTGCCAGTCTTTACCTAGAGACGTCACTCTCTCCGCTGAAATATAAAGAAAAGAGTTGTATAGTTCATATAATATAAATGTATAGTCGTAAAAAAACTCTTTTGTATTGATTCAAAAGCACTGAGTCTGCTGTACTATTAACCTACAGCTACTGTAATAAAAAAAATTAAATTAAGTTACAGTTAAAGTTACCAAGGTATGGGTTTTTTTATTCTGGCATTCCATATAATTATCTCACACACTACCGCTCTACTGCTGCTTTTCTGAACTGTGACCTGTCTTCTGATCAGATGAGATCAGTGCAGTGCTGTTTCCTCCCTTGGACACACGAGTCGAGAGGGATTAGGTGGGTGTGTTTGTGCAGCCAGAGTCCCCGGGACATACCCTCAGGAATTTCAGACCCAGCCTCCTTCTTGTAAATCCAAAGAAAGCCTTTATCTGCTGCATGCATAAGAGCGTCTCAGCGATTCTCGTAAACAACCAGGACTGAAAACCTTGCACCAAGGGACTTTTTTTTCTTTTCTACTAAATTAGAAGCTTGTGAATGTTTCTGCAGCAGAGATGTTTCCAGGGAGTTTTTTTGGACAGGATTCTACATCCCCTGGAAACCAAATGCTGTCTGTAATTGGGACAGAACCTAGAAGATGCTGGCGAATTATGACTCCCATAAAGAGAGAGTAGATGTCAAGCTTTGCATTTGAGATTACAAGATTTTCAAAGGAGTTGTCGAAAAATAAAGTGCAGATCCAGTTCAGAGTCGCTGTCGTACATATTTGTGCTTTGGGGACACTCAAGGCCACACATGTTTATTGTGATGTCCTCTACAATTTAATGGTGGTGATGGTCCGTACAGATGTTGCACTGAGCGTCAGAGCCTGGTTTTCTCCCAGTGACGCAAACCAAGTGAAGCACAAATACACCACGCCATGAAAAGTTCTGAGCTGAGAGAAAAGAGACAAAGGAAAAGGATTTCATTTCATTTCCTCAAAAATACTGTGGTGGTCACCAACCATCTACTACATACTTTTTGCCAAGTTTCCATGACTGTTAAATGAAAATACTGAACGGACTGATTAGACTCCTTTGACAGATTAGCGATTTATTTAGAGGGTGACGCTATCTTTAATGCTTTCCTTTTTTTTTGCAAGTCTCACTTCTCATTGTTGGTGCTCAACTGAATTCCTGATTGTCTTGAAGGAGTGTAAAATAGAGAAAGGTTTCACGTGTGGAAACTGCAAACACTGAAGCAAACAATCTGCAACTCTATTCTTGTGCTTTGATTATACTCAAATGTCCTGGCTTCCTCCAGCGAATTTCCTGTGTTTAACTGACTAAAAGCCTCCATCAGACATAGTCAGGTTAGCTGCCATACTACTGTGGTCACTGGGAGTGCTCCAGATGCTACACAGCAGTGTCCACCGTATTGAATTAACACCCACAACCTATCGATTTAACACCTAAAGTTTGGAATTAACGATTGCGAAATGAACATGATTTGAATGATTTCAGCGCAGTGTAAGAGGGAATCTGCTGTGTGCAGGGATTGTTCTCCTTTCTCTCTAACCGCCCTTGCTGATGTAGTGGTGGGAGGAAAGTGCGAGGGATGTTGGATTCTTGGTTTTGTTGTTTTTTTATTGTTTTGCATAGTGCTCAGAGCTCCGTCAGGAAAGCAGCGGTAGTGTGATTGCTTCCATCTGACTATTAGAGCCCCAGTGAGTGTGATGAGAGTCTTTAATCGTCGATGAGGAGGTTATTTAGCTCAGGGAACAGAAAGTACAGCACTACAAATGCATGAAGACAAATAAATTCGGTGGAATTGATTGTGATAGATGCACATTCCAGGTTTGGAGAGGTTTTGGTTTGCTTGGCCACCCTCCATCCAGCATGTAAACACATCCCACATCATTTGGAGTCCAGGTGTGTTTTTGCTACCTCCCGTACGGAGTGAGCTGGAGGACGTGTGTTCGTTCTAACCAACACAAATCAGAGATATGGGCTATAACACTTTGAGCGAGCTCTGACTCGACTGATAAGACTGAAACTCAGCCATTAAACAAACAAACAAAAAAAGAATGACCCATTCTTGTTTACGTTAAGGGAAAACAACCAGGAGCGTTTAGTTTGGCACCGAGAGATGAGTAAATCTGCAGGGAGGGAAAAGCCTAACAGAGAAGATCCATTCATCCCATTGACAGGACAGTGACCTGGAGCCCAGACTTACAGTAAAGAGAGAGAAAGAGAGAGACAGATGTCTTCGCACTCTAGCATTGAGGGCTCTGTAACTCTGTAAGTCCACGTGCTCTACTCTGACCCATCTTGCACTTCCCAGACCTAGGCCTTTCATTCTTCAGTCTCTTATATGTGTATGATTTATTATCATCATAAACATCATTGTGAAACTGTCGGAAGGAAGCACTTTTAACTCAATCTCTTTAACTTTTTATCCTCGTGTTCTTGGTGGAGAACATCTGAAAATGGTATTAGATACTGTTTAGGCAACAATCACGGCAAGCTTACAGTCTGAGACTCTTAGAGAGGGTGCGCTGTAAGACCTTTTCCACATAAATACACCTCATCAGTGTTTCCTGCTACAATGCAGCTCCTCAGTTCTGCTCGTGTGTTTACACTTATAGAGCATGCAGCAACATATTTATCTGAACTTGATTAAAAATGTGCGTTTGTACTTAAATTACTTTTACACACACAGTTCCCCCAACAGCATAGTTTCCAAATGAATAAAATATCTCAACAGTTATTGCCAGAAAGCTTGTGAACTATAACTTATTGCTTGTTCATATGCATCGAGTGCCCTGTGAAACAACACTGAAGCATGTCCTGAACAGCAGCCACCTTCAAAGCTTTAAATACGTTTAAAGTCTCTTTAAAGTAAACATCAGGTCAGCTTTAAGGTGTTTATTAACAGAAGTTTCAGTTCTTTCAGTACAGCGAAAGCAGGAAGTGAGTTCAAATGCACAAAGCACATGTCTTATCTCTGCATACTTCCTTGACACTCCCTTGTAATGCAGCGCAAACACTGCTGGAATGTCTTTCATCATCATCATCATCATCATCGTAACTTACTCTAGCACCAATGCATTGTAATGTACCCTTTTTAAGTGCCTCTTTACTTTCTCAAAGGTTATTGTTTTCAGTCAAATTTCTGGGAAGTAAAAGCTTGTTTTCTTACCAAAGTACACTTCCTTGGTGCATCTGGGACACTTGGGCATGGTGGCAGATTTGCAGTTATGTTTCTTTTCAGATGAAATCCCGTTGAGGACACACAGAGGAGCGGGGTGCAGCAGCAGTGTCCACCTGCTTTATACCGCTGAGGAAGAGGAGGAGGAACAGTCTGGGTGTGCACTCTTTCAGAGTGTGTGTGTGTGTGTGTGTATGTTTTTATACATTTGTGAGGACCAGATGTTCTTGCAAGGATAGGATTATCTCATTTTGGTACTTTAAAGCTAAAGTTTTAGAAAGTTTAGAAAGAGTAATTTACATTGTGTTACTGAAGTTAAAGTTAGTGTTAGGTGTTGGTGCAGCGTTTATTGGCTACAGTAATTATTAAGTCTATGGAAGGTCCTCACAAGTTTAGCTAAACCAGCTTGTGTGTGTGTGTATTTAACCCCTTGTGGGGCCTAAATATTCAAATTATGATTACTGTATCATATGAAAATTTTGGAAATGTGGGGACATTATTGTTACAAGAGATGTGATATACACAAATAAACAAATAATTCTATCCACTGACCATGATACACTTTGTTATTCTACTATTACACTGTGTCCACACACTATCCACTCTATTAGAAACACCAGCCTCTATTAGAAACACCTGGTCCAGTGACAGTGGCTCATCTTTCGATGCACAGTGTGTGTTGGTCATCCTCTAGTCCTTCATCGGTGACACAGGACGTTGTCGGCTATATTTTGAGGGTTTGAGGACAGTGTTTCTTTTGAAATGAAGGGTATTAATAATGAGTTTGTCATTTTGCTTCATTAACAACCTGAGAAGGATGGCTGAGTTCATTCATCTATGACAACAACAGTGAGATCAGGTGATGAATGTTTAGTTCTGGGTCACAAACTCCTCTCCAGCTCATTCCCGATGAACGGGATGAGCTCCATTACTCTAAAGTATAATGTTACACTGCTCTACCCTCCCATGCTTGGAGTCTTATACCTTGCCCCTGCAGGACATTTAGTGTGAGATCACATGCTCATGTGCAGCTGCTATGTGTCAAAATGCTTGTGGCATAAAAGACTTAAAAGTAATAGTTAAGATCATTCTGAGGCATTTTTAATGCTGCACATGCTGCAGTGAAGTAAGTAGAGTTAATATTGCTTTCGCTTCCCTAGAGAACAGATGAGCTCTCTTTAGTGTTTGTGGCCTGTAATCTCTGTGGAATTTATTTACAGACATTTACAGCCCATTGACTCCTTGGTAAGTTGAAATCCCCAGAATTAACAGCACTCCTCTTGAGTTTTTATGAGGCCACTCTTGTTTATATATATGAATTTAGCAATAAATACACTATTTTTCAGTGTTTTTAACATGTTAACAGCTCCTTCAAGTTGTCCTTGTGCAAATAAATGTGGAAACAACCCAATAAACAGGTATCCAGCTCTTGATAATAGGCCCAAATGATCATAAGCACATTCACACTGGAGGACAGAATGATTCAGAGAGTTGAATTACACACAGGACTTTATTCCATTGGTGAATAGGCATGTGGAGTTTAAAGAGTTCTCTTTGTTTATAGGCTGATTAATGTTTTGAGGGACATTAATGAGTTTTGTGACCACTAAAATAGACTGGAATGAGGGATGAATCACGAAGTGTGACGTTCATGAGATCTGAGTGAGAATAGTCAGGTCGTGGAGCATTAAGGAGGTATGGTTTTTAAAGCAACAAATGAATGCAGTTTAATGAGATATACCTTGCCTGTCTTTATTTTGTGTGTGTGCGCTCCTGTGCATATTGTTTTCTATTTGCGTGATCGCTTTGCATAAGATAAATATTCCTATGAACATCCACAGACTTCTGTATCATTGACTCATCCCAGAAAAGTTAACCAAACACACTATGGCAACCACTTGTTTCTCATGCACTGTAATGTATGCAAACAGAAAACACACAGACACACACACACTGTGAAGATTAATAAACTTCATTTATAAGTGAACGCACACCCTGAAATATCTGTTGCTGCGTGCTACCTGAGTACAATTTTTTTCCCTTTTATTGTTTTATTGAATTGTAACAATTATTCACTGCTGAGTAATGTGGTCAAGCTGATGTGGAGTTTCTCCACCCGGATGAAAACATTGAAAAAAAAA
Source organism: Hoplias malabaricus (assembly GCF_029633855.1). Classification (NCBI taxonomy): domain Eukaryota; kingdom Metazoa; phylum Chordata; class Actinopteri; order Characiformes; family Erythrinidae; genus Hoplias; species Hoplias malabaricus. Next base: position 79,516,456 of record NC_089800.1, read on the forward strand.
AAAACAGTGGAAAAACAAGTGCTGGTGCTTCCCTTATTCATTTGCATTTACATCTGGTGCGATCTGCTAATCATTAAATATTACACTCTGAATTTCTACAGTGAATAAGTAATACTCAGAGACACCACAGGGGATGATTATAACATTAATTTATGTCCTTTAGTGGATGACTATTTGCCAAACGAATCATTTGAGCATCTATAATAATAATAATACTGTAGATAATAATTTAACAACATCGTCAGTCCAGGGGCTCTTAAACACTCCAGCAGCACTGCTGTGTCTGATCCACTCACACTAGCACAACACACACTAACACACCACCACCAAGTCAGTGTCACTGCAGCGCTGAGGATGATCCACCACCCAAATATTTGCCTGCCTGCTTGGGTGGTTGTCCTATGGAGGTCATGAGCATTGAAGAATAGGGTGAAAGGGGGCTAACGAAGTATGCAGAGCAATAGGTTTGCTTCAGACCATTGGGGGCTAACGAAGTATGCAGAGCAATAGGTTTGCTTCAGACCATTGAAGAACTAAAATTGTGCAACTGTTTGGTCAGTGGAGCTGATAGAGAGTCCAGTAAATGTAGAGGTGGTTTTAATTGTATGTCTGTTTGGTATTAAATCAATCAATAAAGCAGTCATTAACATGAGAAAGATCTGTCTCAGTGTTGCTTCTCACGGTATCTCCAGTAACAGGCTAACTGTCACCATCCCATGGCCAGCCTCGGTCACGCCTGGCCTCCATCTCTGTTTCATCCTCATGGGTGTGTCTCTATAAAGTACACAGGCTGTGTTTCATCTCCACCTCAAGCATACACCACTTTTTCTGCCTTCTAATTATGATCCTGGATCCTGTGTACACCTCTGTGCTTAGACACCGTGATGTTCACCATCAAGCATTTTCCACTGAGCTTCATAATGATTTTTTTCCCCCCACTGTGTGTCATCTCCTTCTGTTTTCATTGCCATCATAGCTCCCCCCTTAACAACAGAAACATTATCTCATCTCAGCACCCGCAGGCCCTTCTCATTCTTGATTAGCTGCCAGCCTCCTACTCCGACCTCCAGGTAAGCTTGGGTACAATGAAGAGAAAAGAAAAGGGGGCAAGTTATAGCCAAGACAAGTCAGGATAGTGTGTACTTGGATGGTGAAGGTTAAAGGAGAGTGTTTCCTCACTATTCCCTGTTCTCCACTCTGTTTGCGTGCTGAAAACAGTGTTGCTGATGTTTTTACGAAGGCCAAGTGTCAGTAAACAGTTAAAAAAAAAACAATGGGCCTCGCTCCAGTATGCTAGGCTGCTCAAGGCATAGAACTGACATTGTGGACTGTTTAGTCAGCTAAGAGACTTCCAAACTCTAAAAAGCCTGAAAAACAGATGAGGATATTGCTCTATTCCTATTCCAGGTGGGTAAGTATATGTGTGTGTGTGTGTGTGTGTGTGTGAGTGTGTGTGTGAGTGTGTGTGTGTGTCTAGGACATTTAGAATTAGAATCACTTTATTGGCCACTGTGCTTGCACACGGAGGATTTTGTTCTCTGTTTTCAACCAATCCGTGCAGTGAAACAAACATTTACACACACTAGTGAACATTAGGGGGCAGTAAGCAGCCTTAGCCATGGCACCCAGGGAGCAAGGGGGGAGCTCAAGGGCACTTCAGTCATAACCTGCTGGCTCTGGGGATCGAACCAGCAACCTCCCGGTAACACGCCCAGTTCCCTAACCACCAGGCCTAAATATTATAACCATTACATTGGGAAAGTGGCTTTGATTATTATGCTTGCTCACATCTTATGCTTCAAACATAACCAGATCACAAGTGTTACTCACCTCACCTGGCTGATCACAGATTTCTTCAACGTGCCCAGCTATCTTATCACAAAGGTGGTGGTCTGGTTACATCAATATGGAAAGGACAGAGTGTACTATGATATGATTGCTGTGGCATTTTATTGCTTTACCACTGAAAACCGGGCAGTCAGTCAGAGCCATAAATACCACTCAGACTTCCATATAATCAGCAGTTGACCACTTAAAAAAAAAGCAGTCCCTAAACTTCTTTCTTTCTTTCTTTAAAAACTCACCTGTGTTTTTCTATTATTATTATTATTATTATTTTGTTCTTGCTGATATTGACAGTAGGTTATTAATGGTGGTCCTACTCAGGCTCCAGGCTTCAGGTCCCTCATGTCCTCTGCGATAGTTATTTCAGTCCTGCTCCATGGTGTGGTCATGAAAGAGCAGAGGCAGTGAGCAGAAACAATGTAAATGGGCTGTATGCGCTAGACAGGCTAATGGGGCTTTTCCTCCCAGTGTCTGACAATATTGGAGACAGTACAAGGTACATGCCTTGGAAGCGAATTCAGAGTCTGCAGGAGGAGAGACTTTAATATAATTTACATTATATATTTATTTTGGGTCGCCATGTCAGTGGATGGAGGTATAACTGCTGCACAGGGAAGGGATGATGAAAGAGGTATTGTATGCTTAGCTCTAAAATAGTTTCCTAGTTGAGGGATATGGCATACAAATGAAATACTCAGATCAGCCACAACATTATAATGACCTCCTTGTTGCTATACACATTGTCTGTTTGATCAGCTCCACAGACAATACAGGAGCCTTTTGTAGTTCTGCAATTACAGAATGTACTTCATTTGTTGCTCTGCATACTTTGTAATCCCCCTTTCACCATGTCCATCAATGTTCACGACCGTTACGGAGGAGCAGACGGCCTATTATCTGGGTACTGGATCATTCCCAGCGCTGCAGTGACACTGACTGTGAGTGGATCAGACACAGCAGTGGCTGCTGGAGTTTTTAAAACCGTCAGTGTCGCTGTTGGACTGAGAATAGTCCACTGACCAAAAACATCCAGCCGACAGCGTCCTGTGTCACTAATGAAGGACTAGAGGACGACCGACACACACTGTGCACACAAGGTGGACCAATGAGGGAGGAGCGTCTAATAGAGTGGATAGTGAATGGACACAGTACCCTATTCACAAAATTTCAGCAGCCGCTGCTGCGTCTGATCCGTTTGTACCTGTGCAAGAGACACTACACACCAGAATATGTGGTTCATAATGATCTGCTGTGGCGACCTTATGTGCAAGCGGCCAAAAGACGAGGTAGAAAAAGAGGACAAAGGGGTAGAAAAGGTGACCACAGTGCATTTCCAGCCTGTGAATATTTAAAGGACATTAAATGAGTTAGTATTTCTCTTTGTATGCTTCACTTACATCTGATACGGGTTTTAGAGATGCCATGGCACATGAACCTATTAAGACATTATTCCAGCAGTTCCAGCAGCCAAGCATTAAGGGGAATCAAATCCATCACTGTTACTTGACCTGTTTGGCTCACTGCAATTAGTCTGAGCTGCAAGTCATTGCAAGCCTGACATCTTGCTGAACACCCTGTTATAGGAAATGACTGTGTGTGTGTGTGTGTGTGTGTGTGGAGTCCTTTGTGGTCTTTGTAGGGCAACAAAACCTTTATATTATACAGGCTTGGTTGTAAAAACACAACTTAGCTGGAGCCCACCAACCCACATACTGTGAAACAAAATCACCTAGTGTGTTTTCTCTGGGCTGCCTAAGTCAGAAAACACTGGGGAGCCTTTATCATTCTGCTCCACATCTGATGTCAAATGTACATCATGAAAGAGAACCGAGAGAAAAACGGCTAAAAACCAGAGCTGCTCCAAGATCCTCACTGCTGTGCGCTCAGGGTCAGGGTGAACAGCAAGCGGCTCATTATCATTTAAAGGAACAGGTGCTGAAAGTGGGCGTTCTGAACAGGGCTGTTTACACAGGGGGAGAACACTGCTGTGGGGCTCGTGGGGTTTGGACCAAAGCAGGTCACAGACATTTCATTAAGAACCAGAAATATGTTCCACTATGGTGAAGGGTGAGAAAATGCCCCTCTCGACAAGAGTACAAAAGTAAATGGATATACCCCTCAATGATAGGAATACAAACTTCTGTGTTTCTTCTCTCCATTCCTGTGTAGTGTTCTGAATCACTGTATCATTTGCATGTAATACATTCGGCTACACTTTAGTGGAGAATGTTTATTTTCATTCTTTCTTCTAAATGAGTGTAATTTGTCTGTAATTTAGGGAACTGTGGGAAGCAACTTGAGCATGTACATGTTTCATACAAAAGAGTTAGTATCGGTTTATGAAATCAGTTTGAGAAGACTTTAAAAACATTAGTTTCTCTCCACCACATGCAAACAATCATCATTAATGACAGTTTCTTGTGTGCACTCTGCTGGCTGGTATACAAGGGCCCTGCCCAAAAATATAACAAGCAAACAGCAGCTAAAATGCATGTTTCCTTAGCAACCCATAATTATTTGTTTGGGGTTGCATCCTGTTCCATGACAACAAGAAAGAGAAAACAGGAAGAGAAAACCTGTCATGATAATTTTATGTGGTGTTTCCGGTGAACTGGTGTGAAAGAATGTCAGTTTACATCTGTGTGGACAGTTTCAATTTCACCACTGAACAAATATCCTCACCCACTGGTAATAGTTCATTTACTTAAGTCAATACACCACTAAAGCTACCTCCTTGTTTTTACACTCATTCATTTTATCTGCTCCACTGACCATAGGTGTACTTTGTTTGCCCAGGACTTCCACAAGGCTGGAAATCCATTATCTGGGTGGTGGATCATTCTCAGCCCTGCAGTGACACTGACGTGTTGGTGGTGTGTTAAGTGTGTGTTGTGCTGGTGCGAGTGGATCAGACACAGCAGTTGGTGCTGGAGTTTTTAAACCCCTCAAACTGTGCAGCGACAGAGGAGCTACTGTCTCTGACTTTACATCTACAAGCTGGACCAGCGAGGTAAGAGTGTCTCACAGAGTGGACAGTGAGTAGACACAGCCTGCATTTCAAATCTGTTTTTTAACTTTCCCCTCGCCTACTTTGACTCGCCTTTTTCCCTCGGGGGAACCTGGTGCCATCTGAAGGGCCATTCCATTTCTGTATGAACTGAAGTGAAGAGTGTTAGATGAGCCCTCAGAGGGGTGAGGGAACAAGTCAATGCTGATATCTACTTCAGAACAGAACATGCCCTGACGTAATGCGATTTCCATAGTAACTGCGAAAACAATGTTGGAAAAAAGTAGTTATTAAGTGTACACCAGAATGAAATGTTAAAAAAAAAACATGTAATACATTGTTAAAATATATGTTTAACAAATATATACCACTTATGTTTCAGTTACAAAATAAGAAATAATCACATACTCGTTGAAATCTTTGCCTTTTCATTGCTATGACAGTGTAGGCGAACTGTAGGAAACATAACGTGTAAATCACCAAAGAATTCAGCTGTCCTGAGTGACCACTTGTGTGACGTGGTGTTACGCACTTCTGAGTAGTCAGTGGAAGTGGGTGAGGGCAATTAAAAATCAAAATAGACCGTTTAGATATAGATGTCACGGTTACGTCACTGGCAGCTGAGTGCGCACTGTGGTGGCAGTAAAACAGCATAAACAAGTGGAGTGAATCGGGCGAGATGCACAAAAAGGGACAAAATATGTCACGTTGTGCTGTTGGTTGCCAGAATCGGAATGGAAAAGCAAATAATCTTAATTTTTTATAGAATACCATGTCATCAAAGACGCAGAGGTTTATGGTTACAAGCACTTATTAAACGGACAGACTGGACTGATGAAAGCATCCAAAATTCTCTCCTCTGCGGTGCACATTTCATATTAGGCAAGGTTTTTCATCAAAATCAGTGATGTACTTTTTCATTCATTATCTGTAACCCTTATCCAGTTCAGGGTCGCGGTGGGTCCAGAGCCTACCTGGAATCATTGGCCGCAAGGCGGGAATACACCCTGGAGGGGGCGCCAGTCCTTTCACACCTACGGACACTTTTGAGTTGCCAATCCACCTACCAACGTGTGTTTTTGAACTGTGGGAGGAAACCCACGCGGACACTGGGAGAACACACCACACCCCTCACAGACAGTCACCCGGAGGAAACCCACGCAGACACAGGGAGAACACACCACACTCCTCACAGAATGATGTACTTAAAAACAAAATATTTGTGAAAGCAGCAACCACAAAGCTGGCATTCTCGGCTATTGCATAATGGTAAATACCAAAGGCAGTACATAAGTCTGTAAAACACAAAAAGCATCCCTGGTATTCAATGTCCTGGACTTTGTCCTGGAGTGTTTCTGTTGTGTAAACACTGGGTTTTCCACAAGCGATATGAAGATGTCCGGCCACTGTAACTTTGGCCATTTAGTTGGTTCCTTGACCCACTTTCGTGACTTTGAGTACAGGTCAGGAAACCTCACCCTATTACTAAGGCAAGGCAAGGCAAGTTTATTTATAGAGCACCTTTCATACAAGAGCAATTCAAAGTGCTTTACAAAAAAAAAACAGCTAAATTAAAAGCTAGAATAAAAATTATAAAAGTCAATTAAAACTATTAAAATGCTGCATAAAAGGAAATACATAAAAACAGTAAAAGAAAACATGATAAAATTGTTTCAAAAAATTTAAAATAATACAATAAAAGTGCTGTTATAGAATAAAAAGTGCAGAGTATTTTAAACCGAGCTGTAGCCGCACAAACAGGAAGGTTTTAAATCTTGATTTAAAAGTGTATAAAGTCAGTTAGCTCATTTACTCATAAGCTAATAAAATAACTGGAGAAAGTATCTGGATTAGCCATATTCCCATTTTCCTACACTTGACACTACTATGCTCACTGTATGAGTGCACACACTCACATATTCACTCACACTCATACCTATAGACACTTTTGAGTCGCCAATCCACCTACCAAACGTGTGTTTTTGGACCATAGGAAGAAACCGGAGCACCTGGAGGAAACCAATGCAGACACAGGGAGAACACATCAAGCTCCTCACAGTCACCTGGAGGGGCTTGAACCAGGGAGCTGTGTGACACCTACACAACCGGTTGCTCCACCAGGCCGCCCCATCTGTATGGTATGTGGAACTGAAAAAATGCAGAATCCATGTCCATATTTCATATTTCACTCTGTGACTGTGATTTCCAATGTAGTATCAGCTGCAACTGGGCTCTTCCTCATACACAATAAATTCCACATGTTGAAAGAACCTGTCATCAGAGGCTGAAGAAACAACTCACAGATGTGACGTAGTGATGACAGCTGCTGAGAGAACTTCAGTGGGACACAGGGTGAGTCCCTGATTAGCTGTAAGCTGTCAGATTCAGTGATACCAAGACCCCGCCCGTATACAGTCACTGACTGAAAGCCTGGTACTGGTGAGTTGCATAACCAAAGCATCTGAAACACTTTGGTGAGAGATAAGAGCTGATGTGTTGTACAGCAACTGTTAAAGGTGGGGTTATCTCATGTCAACATTTCACAACCATCAAGACATCTTTACATCTACGAGCAAAGGGTAAGTCTTTCAATGCTGACAGTATTAATATCTCATCCTTTCATTCACCAGCATCACAACACACAATAAATTGCCACAGGTTTCACAGTGAATGATGAAAAGGTAGCTAGGATTTGCTTTTATCATAAAACAAACATCAAAACTTTATGCATTTCATCACTTGTTTGTTCATCTTCTCACAACTTTGAATTATCTACAAATGCATTGACGTTCAGATTTCATGGATGCATGTTTACTACAATTATAACTGTAAAGCTACTGGGATAAAACCTTGTATTATACCAAACACATTGTATTATCATTGCACAATATTTAATATTTAATTAAAAATGTTAATGCCTTTACAGGACATCACGGTGGTGCCCCAGGTAGTGTCGCTGTCACACAGCTCTAGGGACCTGGAGGTTGTGGGTTCAAGACCTGCTCCAGGTGACTGTCTGTCAGGAGCGTGTGCCAATAAATGTGTGTGTGTGTGTCGCCCTGGAAAGAACTGGTGCCCTCTCCAGGGCGTGTTCCCACCTTGTGCCCAGTGATTCCCACCGCGACCCTGAACTGGATAAGCGCTTACAGACAGTTAATGAGTAAAATAATGGTATTGCAGTGACTTACATTAATAGTTAAAAATATTTTTAAAAATAAAATAAAAATAAACCTATAAACATTTACTATTCTAGTGACAAAATATTATATGTGGCACAGTGATTGTGCAGGTGATGTCACTGCATGCCACAGTTTCAGGCAGTTTTAATTTTGGCAGCTGATTTTGATTTAGCCTTTTGACTAAAATGTGTATTAGATGTAGTCTCATTTTAATGATGTAATTATTGTTAGTTGTAGTTGTCAAAACAAAAAATATACTAGTCTAGTTTTAGTCCATTAACTTTTAAAAAGATTTATTTGAGGATTTTAAAAGTTTTACTAGAGCAGCGTTTCTCAAAGTGTGAGGAGCGTAGTGGGGCATGTAAGTATTGCAGGTTGGGGCGCAAGGAATCTAAAGAAATTAGCCTTTCTTTATTAATGTCTTTCTGTTTTGCCTGTAAATCTTACTCGGTAAAAAGCACCCACTCAAAATGGATTCATTAATAGCCCTTAAACATAATAAACCAGAAAAACGTAGCTTGCCTGGAACCAAATAATGCTTTTATTCAAAAACTTTTATTTTGAAATTGCGCCACTGAGATTACCGCGTTTTGGCAGCGAGTCGGAGAAGGTGGGTCTTCTTTCAGCCTTCGTTAAGGCGCCTGTTCAAATATAAAGCTGCTCCTATTATCAGCTTCACCATTAGAGTCTGGTTTATGAAGTTAGTGTTTCCCAGCTCTGGGCTCGAGGTCAGTAACAAGAGCACAACAGATAACAACGACGACTAATTACAGTTATGAAAGTGGCTTGTATTTAACTGTTAAGGAAACAGAGGAGGATCTGAGAGTTAGTGAACGTTAATATTAGCTGTGTTCAGGTCGTGAGAAAGCGCGCTAAACATGCAGCAAGTTAACGTTAGTCTATGGCCGTGTCCCAAACTGCTGCACGGAATAGTATATATATGTATATTATACTATTTTTTTATTTATTACATATATTTTATATATAATATTTGGGACACAGCCGCACCCTCTAACGTTAATTTTAATCAAATTATATTTTGTGATATCTTATATTTTGGGTATGTGGTGGGCTTTGACTCAGCAAATATGTTCCCCAACAATATTAAACTCCTACGTCCTTGCACCTGCCTGCTCATTTTTGCACAGATTGAAAAGTGAGAAACTGAAGCACAGTTTAATTAGTGGCCAATTGTCAGTATTTTTGAACATTGATGTTAATGTATCTGGTGTTATAATGTTAAGCTACTGATGTGGATTTAGAGATAGAAATTGATGTGAATGAAAATTGTATACTTGCATGTGTATTTATTACCATTTTTGGGGGGCGATATGGGACGGGTGGGGCACGGAAATTCCCTTTCGTCTGAGGTGGGGAATGATAAAGATTGGGAACCACTGTACAAGAGGTATTATTAATTACTAATTTTCAGAAACTATAGCTTACAAGTTATATTACATTTTAAAAACACGTTAACATCCTAATTATGTAAGAAACTTTTTTCTTCTAATATATTTTTCTTTTAATTATGTTCAAAATCAGCTGCAAAAGACGTCGCAAACCGAGACTGAGTCGACTGAAATAGTTTAAACTCTGAATCATTGGCCAACCGTTATTACGAGTGAATCACAGATGCTTGAAGAATTGATTCTTTGGGAGTCGACTTCTTCAATAAAGACGACTCAGGACTGTGAGAAGGGATTTTTAAAAAGATAGAAATAGAGTCCTCACACCCTAAAAGAAAACCCTCTTCCTAGCCCTATAATAATAATAATAATAATAAAAATGCGACATGATGTGATTCAGAGTCGTCGGCAACAGCTCTGAGCGGGAAAAATGAAACGTGAACGCGCTTCGTTGTCTTGGCAATAGCAAAATGAGGGTACAAATTCTTGTTTTTATTTTCTTGCGGTTTTCAAATCAGAAATAACGGGTTATTTTATTTGTCTTTCGCATTATAGTTTAGATTATATACATTGATGAAATTTGCAGAAGTTAATCATTAAACATTTCATCATAGTTCTCGTCTTCAAATATATATTTTTAATTAGTACCCTTCTAGTTTTTGTTCTGAGAAACAGATCGTCATTTAATATATTTAGTCATAGTTTTAGTTAAAAAAAAATGAACACTGGCCAACACTGGATCTTCTGGGTCGCTGTCTGTGAGGAGTGTAGTGAGTTGTGTTCAGGGTGTGTTCCTGCCTTGTGTCTAATGACTGAAAGTAGACTCAGGACACAGCCATCTTGAACAGGAAAGAGTCAAATGATTGAATACATGTAAAAATATATAACACATTTAATGTCTCCAAGTAAGAGAACACCCTCTTTTTAAATTTTGAGTCTAAATAATTATAAATTTAAATAATGTATTTTTTAGGGTCAGAAAAACATCAGGACACAAAGGTGTGGAGAATAAAGTGATGGGACACTTTCAAGAAGCTGTTACTGAAAAGTGGAGACAGACACAACACTGATACGGGACACATACAGACCGGCATTTTGTTGACATGAATTTGCTGAACTCAAGAGTTTGAGGCAAGTGTGATTGTTGTTTTCTAACAACAAATAATTAACAGTGTGATTTACGGTTTAATGCATTGTACAGTGTATTTATCCTGACAAGTAACTAGAGCTAATTTGCAGAATCCCAAGGCTATTGTCTTTGGCTGGTTCTACAAAACCGAAGCGCGTTGAGATGGAATGACGCAAGCCTCAGGGTGGAAATCAGTCACATGTGCTGCAGCCATGGGAACTAAAGTGTGGTGAAAGATGACATCAGATTTAATGTGAAGGAAGTTTGGGTAGGGCCTATTGCTCTTTGTTCTTCACTGTGCAGAGGCACTGATTTCTTACCTACTGGACATACCCAATTTTCCAAAACCTTCCAGTGCCAACTTTCCAGAACTACTTTCCCTACAAGCCTCAGCTTCACCTCTCATGCTGTGACTCAGATGGGAGCTGGCTTATTTCTGTATTTAAACTTAAGGTTTTTCTAATATGGAAAATAAAAATAACTTTAACAGAGGGTCAAGTCACTGAGCAAAAAGCCCTGGTCTTTTTTATATTCTATAAGTGATTTTGAATCCTTAATATTATATTTAGCAGGCTTGTTCTGTAATTTTAATAAGCCCTGCTATGTTTTTATATTGCACTTAAGCCACATAAGCACCGCAATCTTCCACTCAGCTCTGCAATTCTCCCCACACACATACTCAGTTCTCTTTAGCGCATCCATAACGAACACATGGTATAGATCAACATGTGTACTCAACATGAATGCAGGTTTACTGGAGGCTCATAAGGATTTGAGCTTGGTTTCTTTTGCTCTGTGCTTAAACTGAGCTGTCAGTGTCTCCAGTTACTGCATTTGAGCAGAGAAGCAATGTTTAAGTGAGTTAGAGGCAGTCTGATATAAGTCTGCTGAAAAGGCTCAGTGTCTGAGTTATGTCATAACGGAAGAACAAGCTGGTCATGGGCGGAATGGACAGGAAAAGACTGTGACAGATGGGATTGGATTGTATTGTGTTGCACTGATTATACTCAATGAGTCTGTATACAAAGAAGGGTTAAAAAAGCCTTGTACATAAGAATGAGAACACTTGCTGAGCTTTAAAGAGCCAAATCCTGGGAGGTTGTAGCCCTTTTCTCAGCTGTATTTAGACTGATTGCCATGATTTACCAGGAAAAGGCAGAATGAAAGTGGCTTTTATGTGGAAACTATGCTGTTAGTGAAATATGTGCGACAGCAGGAAAGGAGGCTGCCTATCAGTTTTTCTAAGCGAAAGCTGGAGAAGCAATCATTCTCCTCTCTTTGGCCTTGGTCCAGCATTGTGCAGCAACAGTATGCAAATGCAGGGATAAACACAGGTTAAATTTTAAGTGTTTCTACAGAAGGTAATTCACTTGCATGATCTCAAAATATTCATTACTCATTCATATTTATATTACATTACTTTTACACTGTGAACATGATCAGAAATTCTGATGTATTAAAGCTGCACTGGGTAACTCTGGGTCTTTTGGGGATTTGGAGACCTCTCTGGTGGAACTGTGGAACTGCACATACTATGTATGTCTTATTCACTAAAATACTGTCTATTGATTTGTCTATCAACTCTGTGTGACATTGTTTATTGGTGTGTATGTGTGTGTGTGTGTGTGTGAGATGAACCGAAACCATGCCCAAAGTGTGTTCCTGCCTTGCACTCAGTAATTCAGTAATATTATTATGCATAAAACATGGAGCACAGGCTCCAGTCTGCTGAACACACAGCGAGGACACAGCTCCATGGACAAGAATTTTATTAGGTAGCTATAGTCTGAGTGCAGGGGCTGTGGGTGCCATTTTGTTTAAGTCTACACACGACTACCCCTCTGGTTTTTAAATTTATTTTTCAACCCTTCCCTCAGGTGCCCCTCCTTGTCTATTTCTTTGAGGGGTTGTTGACCAGAGACGGGTCTCAGGTTGTTGCATCTTTTTCAGCAAGAGAACAAAATGATAGAAATCAGGGACTAAGCCTAGTATTAATGCACAACTCTTAGTCAGAAGATGGATATCAGTCAACTCCATATCCTCCACGATTACAACATATCATCTATTCATTTCCTTTACTTACCCACAGTTTTCTCCACTATTTCCACCCCTGCTCTTTTTTCAGTGGCCTCAGAGGCCGTGGAGGTCCACTCCACTCCAGTGAGTGGGTGAGTAAACGTTTTAATATAACATCAATCAACACAGTTTTCCACCTGTGTGTCATTCTCTTTATTCATGTATTTAAACTGTGTCCATAACTCACCGAGGTACAGCGGCATCTCCTCCTCATAGTGCCTCTCGACTTCTGCCGCCCAGTCATCTGCAAGAATCAGTAGATGTTCAGACATATGTCTTGAAATAGCAGTATATAAAGGGCTCTAGCTCATGCAACAGTAGTGACATTTTAATAAATGTATACTCTGTAAGCTAATGCTAATAATGCTAATATTGTCTGTTACTCTCAGAGTATTTGTAGCTTGGAGCTTTCATCAGGGACTCTTCAATGGAGTCACTCTCTCCTTTAGGTTCCTCATTAATCTCATCCAAATTGAATTGAACATCGTCAGCGTTTCAGTTGGGTCTTCACTGGGAGTGCTGTTTCAGGACAGATTTGTTACAGTATTGACCCATATTCATCCAAATATCAACTGATCCAATGCTAGTTAAGGATGCACATTCTGACTAATTCTGATATTCAAATATGTATAAGAGCTAATAAACAGGATTAATTACACTTTTGCTAAAATTATTATCAAATCATCAGAAAAAATAGCACAGCAATTACTTAGCCATCTTCCTGGACTGTATTTGTTCTCCATCTTCCAGTGATTAAACCTAACACTATGTCAGTATCTGACTAACAATAACAATATATTGCACCATTTCCTGACGACTCGTGCACATCCCTAACCCCACTCCCTGCCGTTAGCTGCTGTTCCCTACTGACTCTAGAGACTGTTCTGCAGAGGATTCAAACTTCTTGAGAAGGACCTCCAGAAGCTCAACAACCAACCCAGTCTGGGTTTCATTGGAGCTCTCTAGATTATTTTGAAAGTATTAATGCTGTTATTGAACAGGATTCCTCTTTTTACATAAACTTTATTATTATTATTAAGTCTGCGGTTTCTTACCCATAGGCTTCTCAAGGGCTTCAGCCTCCACCCCCTCTACTTGCAGGTTGGTGATGCCATGCAGAGTCAATGGCCATTATCACCATCATTGTTATGTGGGCATCATCTACATTCACATGAATGAATCTCTTTGAGACTCCCTTGTTCCCAACAGCTTTTTTCCCCCTGTCTAAACAGCCCTGTTCAGAACGGTCATATTCAGCACCTGTTCCCAGCCAAATACTAAACTGTACAAATCATTTTGTTCATTTATAAAGGTTCTAAGAACTGAAAGTGATTACTTACTTTCAAATTCTCTCAGCAGTTGAAAAAAAGGTCTGCCTTTGGTATTATTGGTTTTAGGTGGAAAAACATTTTCAATTGTTCAAAAGTACAGTAATTGTGCTGTTTCTACTGAACATGACTGCACTGTGGAAACGGCTGGTAAATCCGCACTGTGTTGCAGAGGGCTGTATGAATTTATGGTACAGTAATTAGAAACATCTCTCTCTCTCTCTCTTGCGTCACAAATCAGAGTGGCTAATCTTGAGGTCTATTTTCTGTCCGTGTCATTAAGGCTCCTTTGGTATCTCTTATTAAGTCTTCAGGCTGACACTCCACAGACCACGAGGGCCCAAGTCCAGTGGTGTGTGATCATTTCCCTCAGCGGTTGTTCTGCATGCAACGTCTCCATATTTCTGGTTCTTTGGTCTCTCTTGCACAAGGAACTCATCATTTTATTTCAGGGGGCGCTTTAAACATGGCCATTTGATGTGGCCTTGCCTGGGAATTGAGGTTTTTCATATGAACCTGGACACAACCAGAGCAGTGGGCCTGCTAAAACTCTAGATTAAAGCAGGAGGTGTGGGGCTGAATTGATGTTTGCTGGAAAATTTGAAGTGAAAATTGAACACAGACATCTTATGGTGTTTGTTATGAATGTTATTATGTGTTCAGTATGCTCCATTCACATCAGACCGTGTGCATCCACAAGTAGAAGGAGGATAAATTCTGTTAGTTTTGAACCTATTTAAACAATTTAGCTATTTGTAAAACTGGTAATTTTGGTATTCTCCAACCTGCCCAATGTCTTTGTAGTGGTTACTCTGTGTAGACCTTTCTTCTACAAATAGATATTTCAGGTTTAAGGAAAGCATGAAGAAAAGCTGAAAGACTTTCTCCTGCATGGATCTTATAAACAGGAAATTAGAGCTTGGACATGCGTGCCATTTGATATGAAATGATACTGGACGTATTAAAATACTCTGGTATGCTGGACGTCTGAGAATGCTCTGCTTTCCATGGAAACCATCGCTCTCAAACACAAACACACACTGATTTTCTCTCCAGACAAAAAGGGAAAGCTTGGGGAAAAGTTTTCCCAAGTGGCCGAGCTGGACCGGAGTGCTCCTGTGGTGGGTTTATGTGGGAAAGCTGTCAGACCACTGAAGAATGTAGCCCTGTGAAATTGTAGTGGAGCTGCAACCATTTGAACTTGAGGATATTGCACAGAAAGCCACTGCAGTCATCATGCTTTTGTCTCTAACATCTTGCTTGCACTTGCGTAGAGTAGAAAAATAAAGTTAGTGGTCCAACAGTGACGTTTTCCTGCTGCAGTCAGAGGTGTATCACAATTCCTGTTTTCCCTGCTCTTGTTTTACGGACCTTCCTGGACCTGCATTATTGATCTTTTTAGAGAATCTAAAGTTGAATACAGAAGCAATCTTCATACATTTGAGGGCGGCCATCTCTACTTGTGGGCCCTGGGTATTTAGTTGCATTTTCTCTCCAGCTTCGAAGCCAGTGTTTCTATAGCCTTGTCTGATTATTTACACTTGCAGTGTCCACATCTTCAGAGCTTATTCAGGGCAGAGTGTTAAAACCAGTCATTAAACCTCAAACACATGTATAACATCAGCGACACATCACGCTGTTAATAGAGGACAAGAAATGATAAGGCACAGATGGCACCCTCTTAATCCACTACCATGGGTCTAAATTGTGTTTTATTTGTCCTCCTGTCTTTACCTTTCTCCACCCACTATGTCTTCTGTGAATGACCCAGTGGGCAAAGCATGGACTGATGCTGACCTCACTGGGCATTGCCTGTTCGGATTCTGTTTTGCTGCTAGTTTGGAAGCTCTTAACCTGAATCTTGTAACCTGAAAAGCTTAGAGCACAGCAACAAATGCAGGTGCCATGAAATCAAACCGTCTATCACCACTCTGTCATACAATATCTTAATCCTGACACGACAGACATTATTTT
This sequence comes from Hoplias malabaricus, assembly GCF_029633855.1. Lineage (NCBI taxonomy): Eukaryota > Metazoa > Chordata > Actinopteri > Characiformes > Erythrinidae > Hoplias > Hoplias malabaricus. The sequence continues at coordinate 79,532,400 of NC_089800.1, forward strand.
TGTCATTGTGTGGTCCAAAAAATGACTACTCCCTGATTGAAGAGGATAAAATAGAGTAGGATATTGAGTCTGGGTTTAATTGCTTATGTAAAGGCATTCCAGCTTAAATGCCATAATGAGGAGGCTGGAAATAAACACACACACTACAGGAAGTTCAGCAACAGAAGTAAAGGGAAGACCACCAGAGACATGAGGAAGATGTGGTGATTTCACATAAGTACTTCAGCAGGCACTGCTGCTTGTCCAGCAAGGGACTCTTAAAATATAAATCTGAGATAGACGCCAACCTGGAGATTCCGAAATAATAACTCAATGCTTTTAACTCCTATAGGAGCGCCTCAGCTATTCATTAAATGTTCAGTAAAGTTAGTGATGGATATGTGATGTGTTCTTGTGACTAGGTGTGTTAAGGAAAGCTCTCCTTCAAGGAACACCCCCCTCTTCACCATCCCTGCCAAGATGAACTGTGGAAACTGTTTCATTTCCCCAGACCATAACTCTTTAACTACATCAGAACCATCACAAGCAGACACATAATACGAAGACCAGAGCAGCAGATGAATAGCTCTCCTGTTTGACTTGGCAGGACCATTAAGTGGAGCTGTGTTGCAGACACATCTCAGACTTGTCTTATCTACGCTGCGAGTCTCTGGACTGTAGGAAGCAGATCTGTGTTTGCATCCCAGCCTCTTTGGTCTGCTCCAATCCCTGACACACAAGCAGTGGGAAGATAAGATGATGGAGCAGCTGGTTCCTCTTAGATACACAGTCATCTCGGAGAGTCCCTTGTCTGTTTTCTCGATCTGTGTTCTGGAGGGATGGAAGGATGTGGGTTGGTGAGAGGAGCTGAGTGGAAGATCTGAGCCCAGAAGAGAAGAGAGGAAACAGGGAACTGTATCAGATTCATGGTTAAGGCTGTGTGCTGTTCACACAGTGTTTCCCAAATTAGCCACAACAGAGCTGGCTTTACGTCTCTAAATGGAACCATGTTAAGTTTTAATATAATCACCCATTATAACACTTTCCACTGCATGACGTGTAAAGCTTACTGGGTGCTGACTGGCCAGAGATTTCAATCTGAATACAGTCACAATGAAAAGCAGATATCCAGTGCAAACTATCCATTTGTAAACTCAAAGTTACAGCAGTGATCATGTTTGTATTTATCTGGCTCATAAATGCAGCTTGTTCTAGTACGCCATTGTCTTTTAAAGAGGTTCAAACTCTCCTTGGATTGGTGGCCAACAAAAGAATAATGTGAGAGCTGGATGGTGCAACAAGGAAGGAAAAACTCTACTGATCTGTTACAGTGTTTCATGATGTCAGCAGCTACATTTCGGGTACCAGGGTACCAAGGACCAAAGAGCGAGTAGAGTCAAGTAGAGTAGGTATCACGCAGTAGAAAAGCACTGTTTTGTGCAATCTTTGTACAAGATTGTGTCCCTTTGATAAGCTATTGCAGCAAATAGTAGTTGAAACTGAGATGCAAACAAATCTGAGAGATCTGTACTTATTTTATCTATTCCACTGAGCATATGGGTTAATCAACCGACCAAAAACATCCAGCCGACAGCGTCCTGTGTCACTGATGAAGGACTAGAAGACGACCAACACACACTGTGCAGTAACAGATGAGCTACTGTCTCTGACTTTACATCTACAAGGTGGTCCAACATGGTTGGAGTAACACAGTGTTTTAAACTCCACCACCACTGAAGAACAAGGTGAAAAAAGGGACACCTGGCGTTTGACTGTTGAAATGGCTGTGTCCCATCTTCTCAGATCTCAGCATGAGATAAGAGGTTTTAAATGAGGGGGGGTTATGTGGGATGTAAGCAAGGGTGCCATTAGGCTAAAGAAAGCTGCCTGGACCCTTGGGGGACACTGGAGCTTTATTGCCTTCCTTTTCGGCCTCTCATCATTGACATTATGGAAAGCAGGCTTTTAAGTGGCATAATGACCCTTGGTTTGAGCAAGAAGTTGAAAGAGGGGTTCTTCTATGTGCTGCTGAACTTCTGAATCCTAGCAACATCTGGCAGTGTGTCTGGACTTGGGGGCCCGCGATAGATTGGAGGGAAGATGGATCGGATAAATAAATAAGAAATGCAAAGTGTTTTCAGACTGAGGAACATCTGCAGCTTCGGGTTGGCCATCTGCTGATCATTATTGAAGAGGAGAGAGGGGAACGAGATCAGAAGAGGAAAGAAGTGGAGCCTAAAGGCTGGAACATAGCGATATCACCAGAGAAAATGTGAAGTGATGAGATGCTGGTGTGAGGGACAGCGATGCGTGGAGATTTGGATGCTGATTATGCTTTTCCTGTCAAAGTTGTAATGTCAGAGACAGGAGGAGACGATCATATCTGTCGGTTTGTGTAAGCTTCAGCTACTGTTCAGCTACTAGAAAGAAGCAGCCAGCATTCTCTCAGCACTCAGTCACAGCAGGTGCCAACTCTAGCGCTCCACTGCGGTTTTAAAGGTTTAATTGTCTGAGAGGAACATGGACAGCTGGCAGTATCACAGCAGCGTGTGAGAACAGCCTGGACTTAATCTTAAGGGGGATGGAGGCTGTTAGAGGAGACATCAAATAAACATGTCCTCAGATGACTGGGTCCAGGTCAGTTGCTCCTTATTATCAAAGGGATATACACCTTAAATGTCCATCCTGAGTGGCCGCTCTGTGTCTTACTGCATTGCATCAAATGATTACATGTAGGTCCTGGACCCATCACGACAGAATATTACTGAAAATAATAACATTTTTGTGGTCAGACAGGGCTTCAGAGCATCTATCAGTGTAACCACACTTGACCAATAAAGATTCTGGGTGAACACCTTTTTCTAATTACTGCTTACTTGTTAAGAATATCCCAAAATATCCCAAAAAAATTCAGGAGCAAAATAAATAAATACTATTTTCTTAAAAAGAAAAAGTACGTAAATCTGTAAATATTATGTATATAAATATGGGCAAAATACAAATGAAAACAAGTATCAAATACCTGCAAAGAGTATTGCATTTTACTTATATTTTACTTTCACAATATACATTTTTCCTTTTGATTCTTAGAGGTTCATTTGGAGATTTTATTATTACGCATAAAACTATACTGACACATTGGGTGTAAGTCAAGGACACACCCTGGAGGGGGCGCCAATCCATCGCAGGGTGACACACTCACAAATTCACTCACACCTGTGGGAAATATTACACAATCCATTTACTAACGCAATAAAGGAAATATTTTCAGAGTGCACTTTCTAAAAGTGGTGGGGATGAAATCGATTTCAGAAAATAGTGGAGACATGTCCCCAGTGTAAATTACCCCTACGCTTACTAATCGAAAAATCAGTTATAAGCCATGAGAGTGATGAGGTGCAAAAATATTTTAAAGGAAGATGTTCTATAAACGGAGATTGGGCTCATCAGGCAAAAAACTACATAACAATAGAAAGCTGAATGAACTAAGGCCAAGATGACGTAACAGGTTCTCTGAGGTTGGCCCTGAAACTTAATGACCCGATCAAACCCCACGTAGCACACCTACTTTACCGAAAGAGTTAGACATCTGCTAGATGCATCTCTGACTTCTGAATGCTCTAGTGGAAGATATTAGGATTCCACAAGTGCGATGGGTGTGACTGAGGAAAACAGCACTTGCTGCAGATGGTGTTTCGGAAGTGAAGAAAATGAGTTGCGTTTTATATAATTTTTTAAGTTTTCTGCAGGTAAAAAGAACGGATGATGTAAACTAGGAATGTATGTACACATGTGAACCCAGAGGAAACCCATGCAGACACAGGGAACCCTGGAGCTATGTGACATCCGCCTCTCACTTGAATGAATCAGCTTATGCTCCATAGAGTTTGTCCCCTACACAACGGCAGCCATGTTTAACATTGTTTAGTGCAGAATCTCAGACACATCCAGACCATTCGGAGTAATAACTGTTGCTACTTCAGACTGTATTGATTTGATGCGGTAGCAGGTGCTAATAAAGTGTGAGGTGAATTATTCATATTGACATGAATGACACTTATGACTCACCATTCTGTTACACTGTCTGTATATTTACTAAATAACACTGTACCTCTTCTAGACCTTTTCCTTCTGACAGTAGAGCAGTGAAAGGCTTGCTTTGTCTGGCCTAGCAGTGTTTGATTTGGCAGCTGCCATGAGCAGTCTACCACTGATCTGTGTGTGTGTTTGACTGTCTGTCTGTGGTCAGAACTCCTGGCTGTCGTCATTAGGGAGTGTGTAATAAAAACAATAATTCCTCAGTGCTGTTTTTTTTTTGTTTCAGCAGATGCAACCAGAATGTCCTGCAGTTGTGTATCCAGGCAACAGCATTGCATTGCCTTCTTGGGTGTGGTGTGATGAGAAAATGTCCGGTGGATTTACAGCTGTAGCACCGTCCTTTATGGTTGAATAGTAAGGATGCCCTTTAATATATAACTATATATATATATATATATATATATATATATATATATATATATTACCTCTGTTGGAGTGTTGATTGACCAATTCTGTGAGAAATAAGCCTCCCGTATCCACTGCTGAAGGACTAGAGGATGACCAACACAGACTTTGCAGCGTCAGATGAGCTACTCCCTCTGACTACATCCACAAGGTGGACCAACAAGGTAGGTGTGTAAGAGTGGACAGAGAGTTGACACCGTCTTAAAACTCCAGCAGCTACTGCTGTGTCTGATCCACTCAACAGCACTCCTGACCATTGAAGAACAATATATTCAGTGCAACAGATGAACAAAGGGAGCCTATATGGTCAGTGTAGCTGTAAAAAAATGGTCAATGGATCTGGAAAAACAAGGTGGGGATTTGCATGTAATGGGTATATGATAATATCTCTTCAAAAAGTTTCAAACATTTGCATTTAGAACAGCCCAAACATGTTAGCTCAGCACTAAAACACTAAAGAATCCCACAGGAGCATTAGCAGAAATTAGCATTGTCCACAGAGGTGAGTTTTCCCTTCATGTTTTAAAGATGTTTGGACATTTATGGCCTGTTTAATCCTGATTCAGTTGATTTATAGTGGGTTTGAGTTTATGAAAGGGAACTATGTAACATGACTGGTTCTCTGTGTATGCAAATAGAAACTTCTGCCTTGCCCATGTTACATTATCTCAATGTGAGGTCAGAGTGAAACTCCACTATACACACACACACACACACACACAGCATTCCTTTCAGTGGAAACCTGGGGTCTATTTTAAACCTGTTTCCATGAATGTATGAATGACATTCATAGTCATGCATCATTTGACTATGAAAATATCCTCACAGCTCTGCCTTTGTGTATCTAAAAATTATATCTTAAGAATATCACAGCTGCTATCACAGATATGCGCACATGTTAGCCTCACATATCTTCATTATCACGACAATAGACCTAACTGTCCAGAGTGTAATGGCCATGTCTTGCGGATCTGTATGTTGCTGTTGAGGTGAGTTGTCTCAGAAGTTTCATGGATAAAGGCTTCTCAAGAGTGATCAGTTAAAGTGCTCTAGCCACAGAATAACACTCAGGGTGTTCAGGAGGGCGTGTTCAGTGTGTTTCTGTGTGTGTCAGGGGGTGGCCTTGGCTTGGAGTTATCAGCAGGGTGTGGTGCAGGAAAGATCCAAGTCAGGTGGTGAGTGATCAAGGCTTCGGCAGTGATAGAGGATGACCCAAATACAGGTCACATGTAACAGAATAATAAAACACTACATTATTTTTCTTATGATTAAGGAAGATATATAACAGGTATAAATCTTAATTAATGATACAGGTTGAGATGCTAGAGGATGCTAATGACTTCCTTTATAAGTAACTGCATAATATATCTTCAATATACAGTTTTTACTTGCCTCATATTCACCCGTTTTACTTTTTATCTCGTTCTCCTAAAATGCTCTTCTAAGATCACAAAGCTCCAGGGGCCTGGAGGTTGTGGGTTCTAGTCCCGCTCGGGGTGACTGTCTGTGAGGAGTGTGGTGTGTTCTCCCTGTGTCTGCGTGGGTTTCCTCCAGGTGACTGTCTGTGAGGAGTGTGGTGTGTTCTCCCCGTGTCCACATGGGTTTCCTCCGGTTTCCTCCCACAGTCCAAAAACACACGTTGGTAGGTGGATTGGGGACTCAAAAGTGTCCGTAGGTGTGCGTGAATGTGTGTGTTGCCCTGTGAAGGACTGGTGCCCCCTCCAGGGTGTATTCCCGCCTTGTGCCCAATGATTCCAAGTAGGCTCTGGACCCACCGTGACCCTGAACTGGATAAGGGTTACAGATAATGAATGAATGATATGGTTGTAACAGCACTTGTCGAGGGGTGGGATATATTTGGGCCACGTTGTCATGTTTATAATGTTTTGGTCTGACCATCTACCAAAGGTCTTCTAATGAAATCCAAGATACAAAAGTGGTCCAAAGAAGAACGGGCAGTCGTTTTACGTATAGCGTTGGCGTACATATGGTTGTCGGTGATTGTATCATCTCCAAATTACATTCACATGAGTCCATTCTAAAAAGATGACCACTGCACAGAAGAGGAGTACATAACCTTTAATATGGGATTAAAAAGACAGAAGCAAGACTTAAGCGTGGGCTTGTCAGACATTTAGGGCTGGTTTCCCAGACAGGGAATAAGCTTAGTTTTGGACTGTATCCTCCTTTTAATGGAAAATCTCAATTTAAAATATTGTGTAGCCCCTGTCTGGGAAACAATCCCTTAAAAGCCCCTTGACAAAGCAAACAGACATCGCAGTAACAGTCACTGACTTCTAAAGCACGCTCCATAAGAGCGTATTGTCATTAAAATTTAACTAAAAAGGTTCCTATAAACTAAAGCTACATGCAAACGTATGTAGTTGCGTCAGGAGAAGTTCTCTAATATTCAGACCACACATCAACCATCTTATTCATTATTTTACTCCCTGGTTTTAGGCCAACCTTGGTCATGTTTTCAAAAACAGATCCATAAACCTTATCTCAGCGTCTCAATCGTTGGGAACCAATCCCAAAGCCCCTGTACACCTCTCTTAACATAAACAGATTCTGCACACCCTGAAACCCAAGCAGCATCCCTTATATTTACAGTGTGTGCATATTTAAACTAAAGCTAAACCACTCTGACTGAGGAATGCTGGGAAACAACCAAAAGAGCAAACCAGGGTTGGTGAATATCTCATAGATTTATGGCAATGCGCTCCTGTGCTGCACCTGTGTTAGGAGGCTCAGAGGTGAGATTGATCTGCCTGTCAGCAAAGTATTAAAACAATCCCAGTCCTCCACAGCTAAAAATAAAAGCTCTTTCAGAAGTCGGTCTTTGTTATTCCATGGATATCAATGTAACCATCCCTTTCCTTCGGACTGTTCATTTTACTGCGCTGTGTGGTTAATGATGGTTCTGATTAAGGTTTGATCTATCCATCTTTTAGGAACATTTGGGTTTTTTTGCTCTTGGGCTCCCCCTACAGTTGCAAAATGTAATTCACATTTACAGCATTGTCTTGAAATCAAGGGTGGAGCAATCAAGGTGTAGTTTCTGCAGTGCTGATGGCTCGGCTACAGCTCGGTGAAGTATTAATGAATTCTGAATCATAAATTTTAAGGTAAATACTATCTAGAGTTCCTTTAAGGCAACAGTTTGAGGACACATCCCTGCACTCCAAAATAATCAGCAAAAACCACAGAAAAAATGGAAAGTAGATGCTGTCCAAGTTCTCAATTTTTTTTCAAAGTCCAACTTGATGGTGTCAGAACTCTGGGAAGATAATGCCAATTAGTAACAGAAGCTGTTTCCAATTAGCTTCATAGACCTCACCTGAAAATGCTTCAGACACCAAACATCTGAGGTTAGGAAACAGGTTGACCAGTTATTGCTTCAACTTTACTAAAAGGTAAAAAGACATATATAAACTTATAACAAAACAACAAACAGAGCATGTGGCTGGTGCTCAGAATAACTGCGTCTGTATAGATACCTGTATCACAGACCCTGGTCTGTTAGAAAAAGGCTGCTTCTCTTTATTCACTACAAGGTGATCACACATAGTAAAAAAAGGCATAAGAAGGAGTACAGGAGAGTTTTGGTATGTGGTATCACTCCTTTTGAAGATAAGTCCATGTTGGCACTGGCTTCGGGAGGCATGGGGAGTATGGGGTGTGTATAAGAGTGTGTAAGCTGATGTGAAATGGCTGTGTTTGCAGTGGAGGAGGGATCTCGTGATGATGCAGGTTCATGGCTGGGCCTCCGTGTTGGGTTCTTTATCGTAGATGTAGCTGCCAACGCCACCTGTGTTCACTCCTGAAAGCAGAACGACTGCATTACTGACACGCAACACAATGAAGAATTTAGCTGTATGTGTTTTTTATTCATTACTTTTCCACGTTAATGTAAATATCTGCTTCTTATTCAGGTTAAATCTGATAGAATTTATCATTATATGACAAAGCTGAAAGTTGAGTTGAATTGAACAACAGCGCCTCTTAGAGGTTAAATATGTATTGTACCTTTTGGCCCAAAGAGAACAGCGTAGCATGGTTTGTGGCAGTAGGGCTGGCCGTCATGCTGAATACACAACAACAGCAACAATGAATTAGCACAAATGATCATCAAAATGCATGTTTACAATGCATTCACTCCAATGAGTTGCATTATTTTGGTACATTTACTGCTAAATATATTAAATATAATACCTGCAATATCTATTACTCCAGAAAATGCAGTTCCACTGCTTCACAGCCCAATATCACAGGGAGTTTTGTTCTGGCATTGGGCAGAGTGACCTGAGGCTCATTTGCAGCTGCTGTACAGCATCTGATTCTTCTGGCAATGCTTTTTTTTATAGATCATATAAGCTGTGTAAACTAGTCGCACCTTCAGGCACTAGTTAAAATGGTGTCTAAATATTTTTAAACGTTGTTGTCACACCAATTTTAACCTCAGTCTCCTTCTGTTTACTGGTAATCACTCCATTGATGAGGAAAGGGCTGAGAATGTCTTTGCACTGTCTCTTTTACCTCTGCATGACTTCCTGCTGCCAGGGTCTTGCCGCACCTCTCACAGCGCAGACAGGGCCGATGCCAGTCCTTCCCCAGAGACGTCACCTTCTCCGCTGCCACAGGGAAGGGAAGCGTTACTAAGATTTCTGCTACTGCATTCTTTGTCGTATGTTTCCAAGTTCAAGCAGGAACCTACCGAAATACACCCTCTTGTTACATCTGGGGCACATGTTGGCCTCTCCAGAAAAGGTGGTGACGTTTCCAGCTGAAATGAGAAAAGCACATTAAGAGAGTCAAGACACTTGCCCCCTTTCTTGTTTGATGTAGTAGCTGGGATAGCGGCATGGAGGATGTGTGCCCCCTGGCCTGTAGTGTGGGAAACGTTGCACTGGCTGGCCTCAGGGTCCCTAGAGTGAGCTGCTTTAAGGCTTCTGACCTCTCACTGAAAAATATACCAGCTTGGGGTTTCTGGGTTCAGCTCAAGCCTCAGGCGCAGATTCATTAGCTGAATTTTCCCCTTGACAAGTGCCAATTTTCTCCTATTTTACAATGGCGCCTAAGGGATTATGGTTTACATCACTTCACTTGTTTTGCTCTACCTTAGCCTCACATCTTATTAAATGACCCATAATAATCCAGACTGTGCATTTAATGTAATATTTATTGTTTCATTTTAGTTTCAATGAGTCTTTTAAGTAAACTACTTCAGCATGACTCCCTTACACTGCTCTGCTGTCCAGGCCAACTACCTACCCGCTTCCTAAAGTTACATAGTGCAGTTTCTGTAGTGCTGAGCCCAGAGTAGCAACAACAGAGGCTCTGTTCTCCCTGTTACAGCTCCCTGTTAAAGCACAAGGTGTGCGATACTCAGGGCCATGGCCAAGGTAAGGAAGGCTGAAAAACGACCACCTTTGAACAAGAAACATAAGATAAAACGTCAAGACTGGGCCAAGAAATATCTTAAGACTGATTTTTCTAAGGTATTGTGGACTGATGAAATGAGAGTGACTCTTAATGGGCGAGAGGCTGGATCAGTAAAGGGCAGAGAGCTCCACTCCGACCCAGCAAGGTGGAGGTGGGGTGCTGGTATCATAAAAGATGGACTTGTGGGACCTTTTCAGGTTGAGGATGGAGTGAAGCTCAACTCCCAGACCTACTGCCAGTTTCTGGAAGACTCCTTCTTCAAGCAGTGGTACAGGAAGAAGTTGATATCGTTCAAGAAAAACACGATTTTTAATGCAGGACAATGCTCCATCACATGCATCCAAATACTCCACAGCGTGGCTGGCCAGTAAAGGTCTAAAAGAAAAACAAATAATGACATGGTCCCCTTGTTCACCTGATCTGAAACCCATAGAGAACCTGTGGTGCCTCATAAAATGTGAGATCTACAGGGAGGGAAAACGGTACACCTCTCTGAACAGTGGGAGGCTTGTGGTGGATCAAGCAATTGACAGAATCTATGGATGGAAGGCCATCGTAAAGAAAGGTATTGGTCATTGATTTGTTTTTGGTTTTGTTTTTGAATGTCAGAAATGTTTATTTCTAAATTTTGTGTTTTATTGGTTTACCTGGTGAAAATAAACAAGTGAGATGGGTATAAATTTGGTTTTTATTAATTTGCCTAATAATTCTGCACAGTAATAGTTACCTGCACAATCAGATATCCTCCTAAGATAGCCAAATCGAAAAAAAAAAACCCCACTCCAACTTCCAAAAATATTAAGCTTTGATATTTATGAGTCTTTTGGGTTGATTGAGAACAACTTCGGCACACACTGTAGTTCTAAAACCAGCGCAGATTCAAGTGCAGCTTTGGATGGAAAAAGGTACCTTTGGAAGGAGGTCTGCTTTGGGCTGGAGCTCTCTTTTCTTCAGGCCTGGGAGCAGCGTCCACAGTGGCCGGAGCCACGCTGTTACTGGCGGGTGTCTCATACACGTAGGAGCCTGCTCCCCCAATATTAACACCTGCAGAAGAAGCGAAATATCCCAGTTATTAGACAAACACACAAAATGAAAAAACAGAACGAGTATCCGTTATTTACACAAGGCTTCATAAGGTCATATTATCCAGCAGGGGGCACTCCTTCATACGGAAAGGGCATTAGAACAATCTTGTGACTGGAAATGAGAGGCATGAACTGATGTGAATCAGTTGAAATTACATCCCTTCTTCATATTCTTCTTAACCTCCGTTTTTGGTGGCGGTGTGGCGTAGAAATAATATATTGGGACGAGATAAAATTCTGAGGCTACAAAAATAATATATTAAGCCCACAGAATACTATATTGTCTTGTGGCCTCAATATATTTTATTACTTCTTGACCACAGTGTATTATTCTGTGCACACAATGTGGATTCTAAGGACAAAATTCATTATTTTGTGCCCTCAAAATATTATCTTGTCGTTACAATGAATGGCTTCATGCAATAAATGAATTGTGGCCAATATATATATAAATTTCTTGTGGCCTCAACATTATTTCATGGATATTATTTAATAAGAACAACTACTATGTCAGGTTTATTACTTATAAAGAATAACCACTATGTCATGTTTATAATGACTTCTGATACAGAATGATAATACACTGGCTCCTACTCTCTTCTGACTGGTCCCAGCACTCAGTATCTAAAATACAGAAGGTGTTTGAAGTGCTGTGCTGGGATGAGAAATCCGTGTACAATCGTTTTGGCAAATATGATCAACAATGTGGGACATCAGGGCAGTAGGAACTGTCCCTCATAATCAGGAAATGTTCTCTCACCTTTTGGCCCGTAGAGGGCAGCATAGCACGGCTTGTGACAGTAGGGCTTCCCGTCATGCTGTGAAAAAGATGGATAACAATGTGAGGAAAGCACTTTTTATAATCTCAACCCCCAGACTTTTGGAGGAAGACGGAGTCCGCTCAGCCTCATCTGCGGCGATTTTAATTTGGCTGGATGCTCGCTTTCCATTTTAAGCTGTTGCTTGTACACAGTCGTTCCCCAACTAATCCACTTGAGTGTAAAAGCCAAAGGAAGGCTTGTTATCCCTTGGCACCAGCTCCCTTTTCCAGATAACGCTGAGAGCAGTTACTAGGACACGGTCTCTGTTGATTCATAAACTGTCTGCGAGCAGATGTGAGGGTGAATATGAGTGGAATATGGATAGCACTCACTTTTGTCCCCTTCTGCCGGACCACAATGGAATAGCTCTGTCACACATTTGCAGACTGGGGTGGGGGTTGTCATGGGAACAGGGAGTTGTGTCCAAAGCCACAGTCAGGTTCAGTAGCAGAGGCCCTGTGCCAGCAGGGCAAGGCTGGGGGGACGGGGGGATGGAGCGGGACGGGTAATGGCCCGAAAGCCCTGAAGCCAAACACCATCACAACACTTCACAAGTGCCAGCTCTTATATGATCAGGATGACTAAAAAAGGAAGTGAGCAGCAGAAGCTTATCTCTACAGCACAGTATAATAGCTGTAATGTCGACATTAATAAAGGACTCTCATTTTATCACGAGCAAAATCAAATGACTGTTAATTCATTGATTTAAAGTCACGAGTGGAAAGCACTAGAAAACATCTCTATAAACAAAAAAAGTCCACTTTGATTTCAGGACAGTGCTGTAGCAGGGAATTACACTCTGCAACAGTAGGGGCAGTCCATGAGCTAAACCACCAAATCTAACCTATCTAACGATGCTTTAAAGACTGTTTGAGTCCTGAACGTAGACTGGAAATTAATTCCAGAGTTTGGGGGCACTATATGAAAAGACTTTCCCCCTGCAGTACACTTAATGTAACACTAGGTAAGATTTGGTATTTTTGTTGGTATTTATAGCTTGTGATAAGTAGATTCCAGTTAAATAAATAGGTGCAGATCTAGGGGTTCATGGATAAAGAGGATTGTGGTCATTTTAGTAACTGATTTCAGTGTTGGCGTCCCGCTGATCCCCACATCTTCACTCAGACTTTAATTGGTATCGGTACTGGAGACACATATCATGTCGGTCAAGCTGTGTGGTGGTGCGGTGAATATTTCAGACTCCCACTGTAGGTAGGGATCCACGGCAGTAACTAAACCCACATCATCAGCTCCCATTTCACAGCCAGACTGGGTTCCCTGCAGAAACCAGGGATATGACGTAGCTTCCCCAGCCCACTCACTTCTCAGAATCTTCAGCTCCTAAAACCTGATATTTAAACTATATCGTCCACTTAGACACCCACCCAATTAGCAATGGATGAATATTTGGATGCTGAAGCAGAGCACTACCAAATCATTTCTAGGAGACCATCTGCCAACATCCATGAGCATCTCTCACAGGGCATGTCCCCAGGGAGGGATGCTGGGTTTCAGCCACTCCAGACCAGAGTGCCCTGACCTTACTATTTCAGAAAAGGGCATCGCTAACATTAATGGGTTTTTCTGTGGAAGAAAAACATGTCCATCCCTCAAGGCTCTTAATCCTGCCCTTATATACACAAGAGTGGGGTACAGCCTTACAGAAGCCAGGCCCTCACCCCAGCAACCATGACCTACATCCCGGTTTGTCCAGAGGACATGTAAATCCCTGTCCAGAGATTACAAATGTACACCAGCTTCCAATCAGGGAGTCGGGAGGCCCTCTTTCTTGAGGTAAATGTAAAGATCAGAGGCTTCCTGCACTAGCTCAGGTCCTGGGAGTGTGGTTAACACAGGAGAGGACATTTTGGGATTGGCAGGGCAGTAATTATTATGCCGAGAGCCTCTGTAGGTGATTAAAAACGGGACTTATTTCTCCCTTTGCAGCTATGAAAGATCACATCTTCCTGTTGCTAGCAGTGATCTACAGTCTTCTCTCTCTCTTTCTCTGTTTTTGCAGTGCACCATCCTTCCAGCTCCACTGAGATTGTTTAGGATCTTAAACTATGAGACATTAATTACAGAAAGATGCAATCATTGTCTGGCATCATTAAATTCAGGCTGAATTCGATGACATGGGGAAATTGAGATGTTGTGCAAAGAAATGGAGACCAGCTAGTATTAAGGATTTGGACGTATTATACATATTTTAAATTTGTTTCGGCACTGCAGAAGCTGCACTATGTAACTTTGGGATCAGGATAGTTGTGAAACTGTACAACTGTCGGGTGAGCCCAGGTGCAAAAATACCAAAGCATACCTAGTGTTCCTTTAACTCTCCGCAGTATAGACACCGAAGACAGCGATGTCATAAGATTTTGGGTCATGAGGAGCAAGGGGAATTTCATTAGCGCAATGACATGAAAACAGCAAGGCCCTGGCTGCCAGAGAACCACAGCCAATCAGAGCAGACTATCCTCTGGGGATCGTTTAAATGCTTAATTAAAGTGCAGCAGTCTCTGGACTAAGGGAAGGAAATAAGAGACTTTAAAGCGCACCACAGTAGTACAGCGAGACAAAGCTGGTGGAAGGTAGTTTGACTGCAGCCTTTATTGGTCTAATTAGTCCTTATACAGTGCAGCCCCTCTGAAGACCCTTGTTTGAATGCATTTGTGTCTGCAAAATGAAACTAAAGAGTCCAGCACCACGCTGCCCAGCACCCCCCACACACAACCACACACTATTCGCCTGAGGCACCGAAGACCAGTGTTAGCTTCTTCAAATGGAACAGCAACTGAACCCCTGATGCAAACACAAAGTGTCAGAAAGTCAATATGTAGCTCTCGCCGGTAGCCTACAGAAAAAGTGGGGGCAGATCTGTGCTAGCACAAGCCTTTTGGTGTGCAATCACAGCTAGAACTGCAATGATTAGTTGATGAAACCAATTAGTTATTGATGCTGTTTATGTAAAATGGTTCCATGAATAAAAATTGGAGTTGTACATTTGGAGGTGCTGCGGGTGCTGTCAGTGCCACACAGCTCCAGAGTCTTGGGGTTCTGGGCTGGATACACTCATTGGGTCTGGGAAGTGTATTCTCTCTGTGTCACACCTGTCCAGTCAGTCACAAACAGACACATACACACACCTGTAGACAATGTCACACAGCCAGCACACCTACTGAGGTGTGTTTGGACTGTGGGAGGAATCGCACACCACACTCCTCAAACACCCTGGCTGCCAGAGAACCACAGCCAATCAGAGCAGACTATCCTCTGGGGATCGTTTTAATGCTTAATTAAGGTGCAGCAGTCTCTGGGCTAAAGCGTACCACAATAGTACAGTGTGACAAAGCTGGTGGAAGGTGGTTTGACTGCAGCCTTTTTGCAGTGGCCTTTATTCGTGTAATTAGTCCTTATACAGTGCAGCCCCTCTGAAGACCCTTGTTTGAATGCACAGGATCCAACCTCTGGGACCCAGAGACCCTGCTGCTGTGTGGCTGTGACACCACCTGATGCATAAACACTAATTAGCAACAGAAATCTTTATTTTCCCATTCCCACTCACCTCAGCATGGCCACCTGATGTCAGGGTCTTGCTGCAGCGCTCGCATTTCAGGCAGAACTTGTGCCAGTCCTTACCCAGAGAGGTCACCTTCTCCGCTGGGGGATGGACAAAGAAGGAAAGGAAAGGAGAGTAGGGTTGAGAGAGAAGGGGCACAAAAATGGGAAAGAGTTTTGTTAGAGACAGTCTCAACTGGAAAAAAATAAAATGACATCACTCTGACACCCTGAAAAGGACATGGAACCGAAAGGAGGTTCTTTGGACCAGTGTCATAGAATAACCTTTTAGTTTCCTATTAACAATGGATGATTTCATTGCATGGTTGTAAAAGTGTGTGTAAAGTGCAAGGCGGGAATACACCCTGGAGGGGGCGCCAGTCCTTCACAGGGCAACACAGACACACACACACACCTACGGACACTTTTAAGTCGCCAGTCCACCTACCAACGTGTGTTTTTGGACTGTGGGAGGAAACCCACACGGACACGGGGAGAACACACCATCTTCTCACAGAAAGTCACCCGGAAGAAACCCACGCAGACACAGGGAGAACACACCACACTCCTCACAGACAGTCACCCGGAGGAAACCCACGCAGACACAGGGAGAACACACCACACTCCTCACAGACAGTCACTCAGAGGAAACCCACGCAGACACAGTGAGAACACACCACACTCCTCACAGACAGTCACCCGGAGGAAACCCACGCAGACACAGGGAGAACACACCACACTCCTCACAGACAGTCACCCAGAGGAAACCCACGCAGACACAAGGAGAACACACCACACTCCTCACAGACAGTCACCTGGAGCAGGAATCGAACCCACAACCTCCAGGTCCCTGGAGCTGTGTGACTGCAACACCTACCTGCTGCGCCACCGTGCCGCCGATTTTAAGAATTACAATTATTTATTTATTCAGTGTAACAGGACAATGCACATGAAGTTTAATGAGGCTGTGCACAGCTCTATTGAGTTTTATAAACACACAAAACGCCACAAAATGTCTCCCCATCACTTCCTTTTACAATATTACAGGCAAAGACACACACTTATGTGAAATAAGACCAATTCAGCAGTCCCCCTCTCTCTGTGCATTATAATGCAGTGTAAATGTTGCTGAGTTCAGAGTATTCAGAGGATCACACTATGTGTTGTTTATTTGTTAAGTTTTGGCATTAATTTACATCCATGTCACTGGCTTTTTAAAGCAATGAATAATGTAAATGGTTTATTTCGGTAACAGTGGAGACTGGGAAGACCCTTGCTATATTTGCTTCATTAAAAGGATGTTTGGTCCAGCAGCAGCTGCACACTCGAGTGTCAGCAGTTCACATAGATCTCTTTCTATGTCCTTCTCCCTTTTCCTCTGCCCTGTTTCCTTCCCTTCACGAGCATCCTGAGTAGCTTCCCCAGACCCCCGACCCTAAGAATACCCCTTCCAATTATAAATCTGCTCCATTAACACAATGAAGAATGGAGCCGTGCTGGGGCAGCCAGAGGAAACACCTCGTCTTATCGGGCCTGGGCACAATCAGACAGAGAGAGTGGTCAGTTTCCTCCAGCTCCCTCCTCCTCCCCTGGCCTGAAGAGGGAGTATTGTTTTCAGTCTGTCAGTCCAACTGCCCCCTTGTTCTCTCCCCAGGGATCCAGCTCAGGGCAGCAGGGATCAGGTTCCCTAGTAGAGAGCTTTCTGTGTCATCAAATGGTCAGTGAAACACAATGTCCCGTTATTCATTGTGATTCGACGTGGAGAGGGACAGACCCTGTACAAAAAATTGGAATCCCTCTCAACTCCGCCTTTCCAAGGTCAAAGCTCTGGTTGCCTCTGGGTCTCTTTGTGGGGCACGTCCAGTGGCGAGGCTTTAGTGAGCCTCATTTGTCCAGTCTACGGGGGATTGAACCACGGTTAAATATATATGAAGCTAAATTATTTGTCTGATTATCATAATTTCATGATTACACTTTCACTATTAATGGATATCAACTATATTTATGACACTATAGAGTAAAAGGTGGTGGCGCAGTCACACAGCTCCAGGATCCGCCTCGGATCGCTATCTGTGAGGAGTGTGGTGTGTTCTCTCTCTGTCTGCATGGGTTTCCTCCATGTGCCTTCAATAGTAACAAAAAAAAAAAAAAATCTGAAAGTGTGTGTGACATTGCCCACAGGTGTGAGTGTGTGACTGACTGGGTGAGTGTACGATGCCATGTGACACACTGGTGTGTTCCTGCCTTGCACTCAGTGGACCAAGCGCAGCCCTGAGCTGCAAGCACATACAGAAAACGAAATGAATGAATGAGTATCATCGTACCGCTCTTTTCATGATCTCTTCATATTTTGCAGATCCCTATTAATACATACTATTGAAGGTGCAGAGGACTAGCATAGAGTACGTAGTATAAGGTACAGAGTAGTAACAGGCACCACACCTGTCCTGCAGCTCCTAACAGTGTATGTCACTGCTAATGAAGTAGGACACTAATCTGCGCAGGCAGAGATTAACTCTCAGGGCCTGGAAGGGAGAGGCTGTGCATTTTCTCCTGTGGGCAGCAGCAGCCAGTGCCAGTCTCTGTGTGACAAAGCACAGACTTACACGCGAAAAGGCTGCTGTTATTGTAAGAGGCGAGAGGTTGTTAGACAGTCGTCTGGGTGTCTGCAGAATGCACACTCATTAACTGCCTCATCAGCCTATAATGGACTGCCTTCTATAACATGGGGCCAAATATTTCAGGCTGATTTAATACATACCTGTCTAATATTTTAATTATTATTTCAGTTTAGGGCTGGACAATAATTCAATATCGATATATATCACAATTTAAAATGTTTCAATAACAATGATATGATTTCAGTTTTTCAGTGTACATTATCTACTGAATCTGTCACTGATTGGCAGTCAATAGAGGGCGCTATCATCAACTTTAAACTTAGTCCAAGAAGGTTATATTTGACGATGTCAATGTTTCTTGTTTGCTCTTTACCTTATGTATATATTCCAACCACAACATTTTAAAAATATTTTTCGTACGGCCTTGTTTTAACATGTGGATGAAAGCGTAACCAGCTCGGCTCCACATCCAGGCTTCTCAACCAATGCTAGGTGCAAGAAATGTGGTTTTAATGTAAAACATCAAATCTCCCAACAACGAAGCAATGTTCTGCTGTGTTCATGTGTGTGCTAGTGTGTTATTTGCATGAAATAAATCAATAACATTAAAAGTGGGCTTTCTACCCTCCCTGGAGATCGCTACGGTGGTTACTCAGTTCTCCTTCTAGGCTTCTCAGGAGCAGCAGGTCAGCAGAGACTCGGCAGAATGTGCAAAGTACACATTCATGTGAAGGTCACCATCTTGTGAGGGTCATTATCAGGATAATTATTAACAAACAATATGTCAAGTCACTTGAGGGATCCAGATAATCGTGTCCCAATCAGACTGAAAGCAGAGGACTCTGTGGTGGTGCATTATAGAGTCATGTTTCATAGAATGAAAAACAGAAACACACAGTGCCATCATGAAGGACTATGTAAGACTATCCATGGAGAGGCTGCATTACCTCACACTATCAGGCTTTATCTTGAATACAGAGGTTAGAGTGCAATATGCACACCTGATTGAAGTTAAGCTTCTTATCGTCTTGTTTTGAGCTGCAGGGGTAAGCTCTTCAGCACTGTGCTCCGTGATCTTCAGCCCGTGCTCACCGCTGTGTTAGGAAATATGAGCTACAGTGAGAAATAACTTTTACATTTAAGGGGTGGACAGTCAAATCAGTCGAAATTCTTTTGTCGTATGACTTTATTTTTAATTCTTTTGGCTTGTATAGACTTGTATAAGGAGTTTATTAGTGAAGCAGACAAGACAAGACGCATATGGCCTTTGTGCAAAGCCTAAACCCCAGTTGATGGGCTACCAGTGTGTCCTGATATCTGCTGATCTTCTGTCTGTCATCAGCCATATATTTAATCCATCCTTGTCCCATTACTGACCCTGAAGGGCATCCATATTTGGAGCCAAATATTTACCCCTTTAAAATTCTTGCTTGTACCAAACTGGGCTGTCTGAACGGGACTCAGAGTGCTGTGTTGTCTAGGTCAGTGTCAGCCAATATACAGCACCAGTCAAATGTATGGACACATCTTCTCATTCAGTGGTTTTTCTTTGGTTTTTTTTATTTATTATTATTTCCTACATTGTAAATGAATGTGGAAGACACAAACTATGAAGGAACACATTTGGAATTAAACAAACCAGAATATGTTTTATACTTTAGACTCTTCACAGTAGCCCCCTGTTGCTTTGATGACAGCTTTGCACACTCTCGCATTGAGGTCGTCACCTGGAACAGCTGTGGCCTCATCGAGAGTTAATAACCCATAACTTGGGTTGTGCAGAGGTAGGGGCTGGTACACAGTTCTAAACAATGACTAGCCCTACTCCACCAATCACTAATGAGGCGATGTGTCCAAACTTCTGAATGGTGTTCAGAGATATTGATTGCTGACTGTCTGATTAACATCTGCAGTGTGTTAAACAAATGCAGAGTGTCTCTGAACACTACAAATAAAAGATTGCCCTGCAAAGCTCCGACTTGATATTTACAATAGTTTTATCAATACCCCCTTTTACAAACTGGGCACCAGTCCATCACAGGGTATCACACACTCACCCAGTCACTCACTAACACATTTACACCTGTGGACAGCATCACACAGCCACTCCACCTACCAGCATGTGTGTTTAGACTGGGGAAGGAAGACCGAGCACCTGGAGGAAACCAACAAAGGCACAGGGGCAACACACTACACTCCTCACAGACAGTGACCCGAGGTGAGGATCCCATCCAGGACTCCAAGCCCCTGCAGCCGTGTGGCACCGGCACCACAGATTCTATTATGCATAATTATTTTCCTTGTTCTGGACGCACTGCACTGTCCATTCCCAGCACACTCAGACATCACTCATCACAGACCTACCCTGCTACTGGAGAATGATATGAGAGCTAATGTAATCAGCATTAAACTTCCATCTGTTTCATATCAAATAATGAAGTCTGTCTGTAAACACATCAAGCCTGAGTTGGGATTAGGCCTGGGATGTTCCAGATGGGAGGAGCCTCTGTGCCTGTCTTAGTCTTGCCTGCTGCAAGCGGTAGAGGAGACGGCCAAACAGCATCTCTGTTTAATCACTCTCCACTGTGTTGGCTCAGATCCTGTGACACGTTGCAGTATTTTCATGGCGGTGGTAATTGCTTTGTCTCAGAGTGTTTGTCCACGGCCAGGGGGACAACTCACTGAGCACAAACAGGCCTAATTGTTTTAGTGGAGTGAGGAGGAGACAGAGGAAAGGAAAAGATAACAGGGCATTGGTAATTCACTGAGGGTCTTTGAGGGGGCCACTTTAATGGGGGTCTTTTTCCTGGCGAGCCAATAGCTCTTCCGTAATTATCAAGCTTAAGATGTCAGCACCACAACAAGCATGTACCACAGGGACAGAGGAAAACGTGATAAATAAGCACGGAGGCTTCAACAACATTTGTACAGCTGTACACCCCCTTGCATCACTCATCTCCATCCCCAGTGTGGAGATACAGCAACTGTAAAGAAGATGAAGGGGTAATACAAGTAATCATGTAGCTACATCACTGGCATGGCATGTTTAGTTGAACTTCCTTCCACTTCAGAAACCATAATATGGACCCATCTGGTCAGTTGCGTACTGTTACTCCCCCACCCCACCCTCTTAACCATATCCCTCCATTATGTCTGCCTGCTACTGTATTGCATGTTGCCAGCTGCGTCCATAATCTGTTCATGCTCTCTACTTGAGGGCTTGGGAGCCGAAGGAGGGGCAAATGCATTACAGACATATGCTCATATGGACCATGTTTTTTGTTCCATTGATTAAACACAATAAGCATCAGCTCTGACCGCTCCAAACTCTGCTCTGAATAATCTCTCAAACTCTGCGCCTCCAACAAGACAGAACACACCTGTGAATCATTTCTACAATGACAGACATGGAGCTCGCAGATAGCTTGGATTTCACTCTGCACAGCATGAATGTGCACACGCCGGGACTCCCCTATCTACAGAGATACAGCAGGTGGAAAGGCTAATTTTTTTCTAGCCCAGTTCCATCCCCAAACGGTGGCCTGTAAAATGAGGATTCGTCCCTAACTTAAATGTAGCAATCAGCTAAGATATATTCATTCTGATGTTCATTTTAATCTAGTGGATTTTTAAAATAATTCAGAGAATGTTTCCCCTCCAGTTTGTTTGCCCACTAGAAAAATGTCCCTTGTCAGTACGCAGCTCTGGCTCTGTAAATGGGAAACACATTAAGTGTCTTGGTACAAACTGACTCAGGAGTCCTCTCCCTTCATTGGCTGCGCAGCCACTGTAAAGAATCTAGATCTGGAGGTGTTTGGACATTGGAGAGCTGTCTGAATGTTTAAAAAGCATGAAAAGAGACGAGGTGATTGCTCTATTCCTGCTCTATAGGTAAGTAACATTGACTTATTTTGAATGCTACAGTTACGTTACTTAAGGAGGAACTTACTCTAAATTCACACCCAAAGTGCATCAAAACTAAACAGCTCGAGTCACAAATGAGCTTCTGTGGTAATTTGAACAGTGAATAAAAACTTACAGACAAGTTAAAAATTTCAACCATGAAAAAGTTTCTATCAGTTTCTTACTAAATCACACCATTCCACCTTAGAAGATGCAAAGCTACTGAAAGAACACGAATGGGGAGTCTTTTGCTGTGAAAACAGTTGATCAATCAGAATTGTCTTTAAGGCAAAATATTATTTATCTTGAAGCCTTAATTCTCTTATAGTAGTGGTCATATATGAGCTCATAAAAAGGAAGCTACATGAGCAAACTCTAACATCGTCCCCTCTAAAAATGACTAAAGGAAGCTTTGCCAAACAGATTTTCAACTGAGTGACTGAGGGCAAGTGCTGACTTCAATTTGCATTGGCTTCTGACTTTCAGCACAGTAGTGCAGGGGCCCTGGGTGTGGCTGGAGGTCTCTGGTGTGCAGATGTGCCTTTCCTGGCTCAGCTACTTCAGGCTGATGCAACAGAGCAGCAAACCTGGCTCCAGAGGGCCACTGTCGCCTCGGTCAGGGCGAGGTTTCCCTCCAGATCCAAACCGAGCAGACTTCTGAGCTCACGTCACTGGAATGTGTGATATGTGGGTGTTCGGGCTTCATCACTTAGGCTTTTTTCCTCCTCTGCTGAAGTGCGTTGTATTTTTGGCCATGCTGCCATCGACTGATGGCATTTACGCTTTAGAGGAGAAGTGATTTGGCTCCTAATCCTTTATCAGTCTGCATTTTATAGACAATACAGAAGTGCTTACAATACATTAATATTAGTAAAAGAAATCAGCTTTATATACGCAACAGATGCAATGAGATACAAACTCCTTAACAGTGTGTGTCTATGACATCTCTTATAATAATAAGGGATTGCAGTTAGATGGCGATGAATATTCTATTCAAATACAGCGAGCTTCATTTGTTTAAATGTCGTCCCAGCGAAGGTCTAAACGCCAGGACCTGTGCTTGGTCTCATAGTGGTGCTTGATATTACTGCTTTTGATTAATGACACATTTTGGCACCATCCTCTCAATCTCTGCAAAAATGAAGACCCCCAAAAAATCCAGGATCTTTTTAATGGCATGAAAAAAATGCCAGAAAAACACTCCTCAGGGAGTGCATCAGAAGAGATGAATTATGCATTTTCAATGGCCCAAAGGAACCTCAATTTAGAGCAGTGTTTATTATAAGCCTTGCTCCCACAGACACATCAGCCGTTACATAACGGCACAGGCCCTCACCCTTGCTGCAAGGCTTGAGACGAGCCCTTAATGCTGTGGTGCAGGTCCGAGCCTGCCAGGAAGAGAAGGTTCCAGAGCAGATAGAGCAGCACCCAGGGGGACAAGCGGGCACACAGGTTACGCAATGCCACTGAACAGGAGAAGCAAGCTCAAGAAATGAGCTTATGTAACCGAGACAGCACATTCACACAGCTTCTGGGGCAGCCATCCAGAAAGAAACAGGGTGCTCTACGATGTGGGTAGGAAAAGCCTGTTTGTGTGTGTGTTTGACTGAATGACATTGCTGTGGGTAACTGCTGACTGATATTTACAAAATATTAGTCCTTCAGTTGCTCTGATGTATACACTGATGGTTGTAAATCAGTAGTAATTAATGTTAATAATCATTAAAGCTTGCACCAATATGAGATCTGTGGACTGATGCCAGCATTGGATATTTTCCATGGACATGTGTGTGATGCCGTGTGATGGACTGGCACCCTTTCCACAGCGTGTTCCTGCTATGCGTCCTGTGACTCAGGGTACGCTCTGGATCTACCGTGACCCTGACCTGGATGAAGTGCTTACAGATGATGCATGAATGAAGGACAAATGCAGATACATAGAATCTGAGATATATAACTGAGAGTAGATCCGACTGGATTAGCTTCAGTAGGAAATCTGATGTGTATTTCTTTAGGGCTGAGAACGCAATAAATAAATAGACAGGGGCCTGGAGGTTGTGGGTTCGATTCCCACTCCGGGTGACTGTCTGTGAGGAGTGTGGTGTGCTCTCCCTGTGTCCGCGTGGGTTTCCTCCGGGTGCTCCTTTTTCCTCCCACAGTCCAAAAACACACGTTGGTAGGTGGATTGGCGACTCAAAAGTGTCCATAAGTGTGAGTAAATGTGTGTGTGTGTTGCCCTGTGAAGGACTGGCGCCCCCTCCAGGGTGTCTTCCCGCCTTGCGCCCAATGATTCCAGGTAGGCTCTGGACCCACCGCGACCCTGAACTGGATAAGCACTTACAGATAATGAATGAATGAATGAATATTTTAGCTCAATAAATATGTCAATATGTATCAGTCTTGGTATTGTATTAGTTTTGGATTATGTTTTCTCCATGTTTCACTGGACTGGTTAAATTTTTCACAGGCTCCGATTGAAGAAGAGTGAGCTTAGCCCTTTTTTCAATTAATTAATTTTTATATACATAATATAAAATACATTACATGATATAAATATTTTATATTTAACTGTGGCCTACAAAATTAAGTCTTAACGTTGGAAACAACTGACCTTACTTTTATATATTACAACAAGAGGCATACTGTGTACAACTGCCATATGTTTATTCAATTAAAAATGTATTATTTGGAAATTTGCTATTTATTTGTCTTATTTTATTTATGGTTACAATTATATAGCACCTTTCTAGAAACTCAAAGACGCTTTACAATCAACGTTTATTACACACACATGGCGTACTCTCAACCAGGAACGACCGTCCACCTGAAGGACTGCATCAGTCACTAGGGTTTCACCCAAGACAGAGCGCCAATCCACATCTGGGCACACACACATACAGCCATTCATTCACATACACACTCATTCACTCACACACACATACAGCCATTCACTCACACACCAGGACTTTTTTTTTTTTAACTGTGGGAGGAAATTTGAGACCCTGGAGGAAACCCATGCTGACAAAGGAAGCACATGGAAACTTCACCCAGATGAGACTTGAACCAAAGATGGTCAAGGTATTACAAGGGAATACTGATAATTTATCATTCTCTCTGTTAAGATTATTAACTCTCTTCAGATTATCATCATAATGTGTTGTATCGTTTATAGCAATTTCTCTTAATCATATCAAATCAGGCCCTACACCAACAGCATTTTTGTTTTTTTAAATTTATTGTGCGCGCAAAGCAATGACCAGAAAATGCTCGGCTATACAGCAGGGGGCGAAACTGCTGTAAAAGTATTAGAAGAACCTCAAACGTTTTGTGATTTGGGTAAAAAAAACAAAAAACGTTTTTTCTTTTTGTTATGATATGAATTTTTCATATACTTGCCACACCGGTTTAAAAAGCCTAACCATGTCCGGAACGCAACACGGTGGTAAACTGTTTCACAGGGGACGTTTTCCATTACTGCGCTGCTAAACACGCATAGATTGGAGTGCAGGTATTAGTGGAGTTGTTGCGCACAGTGAAAATGGACAGGGGAAGTTCTGAACCAGACGTTGTACCAGACATTGAAGTAGAAGATCACCCAGAAGAATTTTTGCCGAAAAAAGTAGCTGTGTCACTCACTGCAAATGCTGTCGAGCTACAGTATGGGAGTTGCACATTGTTGCTATTTATGATCATTGTTATTATTTATTTGTTTAAATATTGCTATTTAATGAAGATATTTGGGACTTCCTCGGTGCAGTACAACCATTGACAAAAACAAAAATTAAGCAAAAAATTTTAAAAAAATGGTAGCATGCTCTTAAACTAATCTACTGCAGAAATTCTTCTCGAATAATTGTGAATCCCTGATAACTGTAAAGACTGAAATAACAGTGAGTGAAAGTGAAACAGGTGTCAGGGAACTAAAGACTCCCCCTCTGTTTTGCTGAATAGTTTCAGGAGAGGAAGAAAAAAGAGCAGGAGAGATGTGAAAATGGACGTCTTCTCTCATTATTGTGCATGAAATGATCTGAGGGCCTCTCTCTCCCTCTTTACGTAAAGTGTAGAGCCCCGAAGCCCCTCAGGGCACAAAGACGGAAGGAGACGGACCGCGAGAAAGACAGCGAGCATAGGCCCCCTCGTTCTTTTGTCACTTAAGTCTTACGTCAGCTCCTGGTGGGTTCATTGTCATGCAAGACGGAGCTGGATGCTGTTAGTGGAGAAAAACATGATGGAGCACTTTGGCTCTTTTTTCCTTTCCTGTTCCAACACACATCTCTCAACCATTCTTTCTTTTCACCTCTTCCTTCTCATGCTGCCCAGGACAGGCGCCTTCCTCCACAGAAATACGTTCCTAAACTCTTCCGCACTCTTCAAACACTCAGCGTTATTTCTGTCTCTTTCACTGATTTCAAATAAATAAAAATTAATGTTAAAAAAGGACACAGTGAATTTGATGCAAAGCACTAAACAGCACCCCCCTGTGGGGCAGCTCATAAATGTGAGCGAGTATGTGACATAAAGTGCCCCTTATGGTGCGACTCCTGAACACGAGTAAGTGACTATATATGTGAGTGAATGAGTGATTTACAAACCTGTTCCATGAGGTCCTTTGCATGGAAGGAAGTAATACCAACAAGAGCTGAGCTATTCATTATTTTAATATCGAAAGTGCTAAAGTTTTTATTATATTTTACTTAAAAAAGACAATATTTTCAGCACCAAGTCTGTGTCAAATTATGTAAAATTAGATAATGATGTAAAAAAGGTTGGCATGTTTTTAAAACACATTTATATTTACAGTTTGCCAAGCCTTAAAATACTACTCCAGGAACAAGGGATGAGAAAGAACGTATATAAGCTTCAATTTTAAATTCAATGCAGGAAAATGACTTATGAGCTACTCCAGGTTATTGATTTGTAGAATCGATATGTGCAGCGTTATTGCCTGCGTCTAACCAACTCAGGACCCTGCATATGACCTACGTGGGGCTTACTGTACAGAATCCCATCCCAATCTATCTCTTCGGGCATAACGTCCTTTTCTTGAGCTAAAGGAAGTTGGAGAATTAAGATGGAATGTAGTTTACACGTCATCCCTTTGAAAAGCAGAGGATTTCCGCCAAATTTTCACAACAGCTGTAGGAGTAGAACCAATAAAGGGACTAAAGAGAATAAAGAGTGTTGAGGGTAGGCCTCGAAACTGCTTCACCCAAGACATCGGCTTACCACTTAGGTTTGAAACAGGACACACTCGACCAAAGGGATGAATCCTGGTGAAAAAAAAAAGTATGAGGCCTATATCCACATTTGGGAATGCCATTCCAGCCAGTAGGTTTTACAGAGCGGAGATCTATGGTAAAACAAACCAACCGTTTCACAACACCACGGCTCATTTAAATTCCTAATAATCCAAGTGTTCACAAACACAGCGTCAAACCATTAAATAAAAGGGAAAAGTATGAACACTGTGTTTAAAAAACGCTATGAAATATTCACATTAATATGTCAGAAATGACAACCCACATTCCTGCACCTGTTTACATTACACAAAGTCAGTCACAGAGCCGTGGCGGTGGTGGTGTAATTCAAGCAGGCCTCGTCCCTCCCTGTGAGTTAAGCTTGTATGAGTGAAAGTTTGAGGCTGGGTGAGAAGTGCTCAGATGTACTGTACTGGAGCTGAAATGTCATGTCCAAGTGGTACGTCAACAGAGCTCCAGGACAAGGAGGAGCAGAACACACCCATGAGTGACCACAGCTGCCCAGCGATAAAATTAGCACACTCCACTTCATTCTTCCTGCCCAGCTGCCCTATGACGTCCACAGTGCCGGAGGTTCAGGGCCAGACCCTCGAGACTCGTCTACTGACACCGCTGTCTCTCGAACCTCACAGAGACATCATTGAAACACATCTAGGGATGGGACGGCAAGGAAATCACTCAGCGCTGTGACGGTGTCAGTGACCTATGTGAAGAATGCTTTCAGTGTTATTGTGGTTATGTTGGATTTAAGGGGAAAATATCTACTTGCAAAACATTAACCAATAATGTTTCATCATCCCACACCCACCCAAAATTATGTGAATATTCAGCTGTTGCAAAGACCCTCCCTGATATCAGAATATGTCACAGTGTGAGGAGAATATGTCACAGTCTCCCTCTTCTCCAAAGTGGAGCAGATTTGATTCCGTGACCTGCTTTAGTCCAAACCCCACAGCAGTGTTCTCCCCCTGTGTAAACAGCCCTGTTCAGAACGCCC
The DNA here is from genome assembly GCF_029633855.1 of Hoplias malabaricus. NCBI lineage: Eukaryota > Metazoa > Chordata > Actinopteri > Characiformes > Erythrinidae > Hoplias > Hoplias malabaricus. The sequence continues at coordinate 79,560,570 of NC_089800.1, forward strand.
GCTTTCAGCACCTGTTCCTTTAAATGATAATGAGCCGCTCGCTGTTCACCCAGACCCTGAGCACACAGCCGTTTTCACTCGTTGTTCTTTCTTCTCTGTTTTTCTCTGTGCTCTTATTTCTCAGTACTCGTAGTGTCTATTTCGCTGCATTTAACCCCATCTTTGCGCTCTCACACGAACGTGGGTCCAGCGCTGTGATTGGACAGATTCAGACGAGGGGGCGGGGGGATTCTAAAGTCTCAGAACTTGATGTCAGAAGCAGAGCAGAATCAGAAGGACTCATACTATCCTGTGTTTTCAGAAAAATTAAAACTTGTTTCACAATGTGGATTGTTTTTTTAATTGTATATATATATATATATATATATATATATCGTAATTTTGTATACCTCCTTGAATTTTTATAATACAGTGTCCTTGGGTGTCTTGAAAGGTGCTTTTTAAATAAAATGTTATTATTATTATTACATTAATGTGAACCTGCACTGAAAACACATTCACACGCATCACTATGTACAGCCTTAGTTGCTTACAAAGCCAAGAGAGCAGAATTGAGATATTGACGGGACATCGAGACCCAGTGTCCAGGCCCCCACCAGCTTTCAGCAGACTCAGTGTCCTAGGTGAAGTGCAATGCACATCAAAATGTTTACCCTCATTAACTGACTTGAGAGCCATTTCCAGTGCTAGCCCATAGGACCAGCCACTGCACTTGTGGTTATATAACCCTGCTTCCACTCATTGATTGCTTTAGAGTCGGCATGAGTTACTGTTCAGTGACTGAGCTCCGCACCACATGAAGAAGAATAGGACATTCTCCTCTGTCTCTCATCATCACACAGACACTATACAAGAGTCGTGGCTTATAAATAAAAGATAGGGGATAATAAGGTTGAGGAGCAGGGGGGGATAATAAATGATCGTGCTCTTCCCAGTAATTGAGACGTATCAAAGAATGAGAAGTACAATAGAGCACGATATCACTCAGGACTTAATTCTGGCCACAAAAGAGCAGAAATGAACAGGGACGAAAATAGCCAAGCTACTGTTTCCATTACAGTGCAAAATCTCTGAAGTTCGACCAAAGCGCGGACCCTCAGACAGCTGTGAAGGGAGGAAAAGAAAAGAGAAGCAAAGAGGAATTTGAAAGCTCCTGTGTAAACAGATGTAGTAAATAGTTCCTCATCTGGCTGAGAGCTGCTTATAAGCAGTAAATTAGAAGAGAACCGATGACCACAAAGAGGATCAGAGCACAGCGGCCGTCCTGTGCAGCTCTAGACTGTAAGGATTTCACACTCAGACCTGAGCAAACATCACACTTAAATAAGAGGCCCTTTAAGATTTCTTTAAGCAATGGTCCTAGCTTGAGTCGTGAGTGGTATACAGAGACGTTTCATGGTGAAAAAGCTTTACATTTGACTACGGGTCTTCAATAATCAGCTTCTGCAGTGACACTGACGTGGTGGTGGTGTGTTAGTGTGTGTTGTGCTGGTGTGAGTGGATCAGACACAGCAGTGCTGCTGGAGTTTATACCCCTCAGTGTCACTGCTGGACTGAGAACAGTACACCGACCAAAAACATCAAGCCGACAGCGTCCTGTGTCACTGATGAAGGACTAGAGGACGACCGACACACACTGTGCAGCTACTGTCTGACTTTCCATCTGCAAGGTGGACCAACGAGTGGACACAGGCTTTAAAAACTCCAGCAGACACTGCTGTGTCTGATCCACTCGCACCAACACAACACACACTAACACACCACCACCACGTCAATGTCACTGAAGCGCTGAGAATCATCCTCCAGCCAAATAAGGGTTTACCTGCTCTGTGGGGGTTCAGACCATTGTAGAACAGGGTGAAAGGGGGCTGACAAAGTATGCAGAGTAAAAGCTGGACTACAGTTTGTGATTGTAGTGCACCTATGTGGTCTGTGAAGCTGAAAAATGGCATGTGGGAGTGTAGAGACCCTAGCAAACAAAAGCATGTTTTTTATTATTAACCCCTGTGAGTTTTCTGTGAAATTAAGGTCTTTTATTTTGGTAGTGAAGGGGTCAATAAAGCCCCACATGATGCCCACGTGTGCTCCTGAGTTTAATACTCCTGTAAGACTCATCCCCAGCTCCAGGACCAGGGAGACGTAGCACTTTCTCGATTTGGTTTTGATATAAAATCCCAACACAGGCGCTTCTCGCAATAACAGAAGCGCCGGCAGGAAGCTATTAAAGTAATAAACTCATTTAAATAAGAAAGACTTACCGAAATACACGGTCTTGTCGCATTTCGGACACTTGGAGGCCATGCTCTCGCTCCCTGTGTTTACAGTGTGAAGAGTTGAACCCGGTTTGCAGCGGTGCAGCTCAGCCTCAGCTCTCAGGACCGACCGACCTCTCTCCCGCGCCGGGGTTCACCGAGCCGAAACATCCCACTCTGAATTTGCATGGCCACGCCCCTTTTCAGGTAATGCGCTGCTATGGTTGGTTCGGTCCCGAATGGGCGGGGCAAAGCAGGGCAACCGTTTCATTCCATTCCATGCCAATGGAGTCTCTCTCTCTCTCTCTCTCTCCCTTACAGTTACTTTTTCCTCTCCCATCTTCTAGCTCTCTTTCTCTCTCTCTGCTACTTTTCTTATTTTTTCCCTGCTACTCTGCCTTTTTCTCCTCTCTTTCTCTCTCTCTCTCTCTCTCTCTCTCTCTCTCAGAGCTACTGTCTCTCCCTCATTTTTTCCCCAGCTACTCTCTCTCTCTCTCTCTCTCTCTCTCTTTCTCTCTCTCTCTCTCTCTCTCTCTCTCTCTTTCTCTCTCTCCGAGCTACCCCCTTTTTTTCCACCCGTGAGTGCATCCAACAAAAGCCCCTTTCACTGCTCATGAATGGGGATTCTTCAGCACATGCCAAACTGACCGTTACTAATTGAAATGTCTGAGGATGTTATTGGCAGATTCCCGTCAGACTGCACACCCCTTACTTCATTTCTTCGTTTATGACCAATTTGGCCACTCAAAACATTTCCAAGGTCTGAAATGACTTTACTTTGCTCCCACACCCACTTCTCACGACTCCCAACTCTTCCCCTCCTCATCCTCCTCCCACTGCTTTTATCAGTCACCCTTGGAAATGATGCGCTTCTTTCCAGAGATTGCGAGTGTTAGCTCACACGTCCACACACCCAGTTTTCATGACACTGAGCAGACCCCAGCATCATCCTCTAGCGAATCCCGAAAGCAGAACGTTCTCACCCTAGAGCAGCCGCAGCGTGTGGGTGCCTTTAATTGTTTCTGTAAACTCTGTTCAGTGTTAAGTTACTCAGTGTTTTCCAAAGCTCCCTTGAAACCTAGGTCTGACCACAATCTTCTGCTAACCCTCCATCATCTCTCTGCGTTGTTTACTTCCTGCAGTGCGAGTTAATTCCATGTCAGCGAGTTGTTTGTTTTGGTGCTTTGCAAAGCAGAGTTTCTCGCAGGACACAGAGGTGACCCACGCTGACCATGAACATCAGTTACAGATGGTGAACATCTCACATTAAAGGAACACTAGGTAGTATTTTTCTATCTTAAAATAACAGCGTCATAATCATTGTAACAATTTACTGAGCTGTAATAGGGAGAATAGAGCCTCTGTCTGTGTTTCTTCGGGACCAGCACTGCAGAAATGGCACTATGTAACTTTTGGAGGTGGGTAGGAAACCATCCCTCTCCCTCCCCCTGCCCCCTCGATTCAAGGACTGTCCTGAAAAGTTAATTACACTGCAAGTGTTCCTTTAAAGTTACATCTTAAAGGGGCATCTTCTGCTTTTTACCAGATGAGATCTGCTTTACGCTTCTGTGGTTATACATCTTTCCTATTTTAAAGCAACATTTTGTATGATTTGGCTCGTGGGCTCCACTTGTGTAATTCCTGAGTGTAATTCCTGAAATTAAGGGAGGGGTGGTTTCTCTATGCTTCCAATTACAGCTCAGTGGAGCATCACAGTGATTTGAATGTGTAATTTTATCTTTTACCTAAAATACCTAGTGTTGCTTTAACACTAAACTGCTGTAGACTGAATGTGCTGACGTACCCTATGTGTTTTTATTTGCGTTCACTGTTCATGTTCTGTGTGTTCACGTATAAAGATTATTGGTTGTAGGCCAAGTGTTTCACTATGTAAACACACTCACTACATTAGCACCCCCCTCTCTTTACCCTGGTCATTGATGACATTGCTATCTGTAATGGTAGAACTAAAACCTGACCTGATAGATCAAGCGCTTTTGGGGGTGGATGAGTTTCTCAGGGGGACGTTGGTAGTGATGCGTTTTCTGAATCTGCGAATGATGAGCCTCCTGCATCTGCACTAAAATCACTGCAGCGTGAGCGAGTTTCCTGAAACAGACCGCAACCAACCCCTGAAATTAACAGTGCTGCCTTACCTGTGTTTTCCTGTCTGGTTTCTTTCAGCCAGTGATGACATTTCCTCCTGCCCAGGGTTTGGTGTATCAGGGCACTGTAGTACAGGACCCCAGGTCCTTGTTACAACGCAGGAGTAGCCAATCATACACTATGTATGTTTGTTTGTGGGTTGTCTCTGCACATTCCCACACATTTGAAATTAAGACTTAAATGATCAGAGCGCTGATTTAGGTGAAGGTTGATGAAGAGGAACACAGACATGACACCTCCAGACAGAAATAAAATCACAGAGGGATAGGAATTAACCCAGGGCTCCACAGACAGAAGGTAAGTGCTTTTATTATTCATTCATTCATTGTCTGTAACGCTTATCCAGTTCAGGGCGGTCGTGGGTCTGGAGCCTACCTGGAATCACTGGGCGCAAGGCAGGAACTCACCCTGGAGGGGGCGCCAGTTCTTCACAGGCGACTCACACTCACCTATGGACACTTTTTGAATCGCCAATCCACCTACAAAAGTATGTTTTTGGACCGTGGAAGGAAACCAGAGCACCCGGAGGAAACCCATGCCGTGGGGCACTAATGGTGCTTTTCCATCACATGGGTCTATCTCTACACGGCTTGTTGCTTTTCCACTGGCAGGGCTCCCCCGTGAAATGGAGCCAGTGACGTCACAAAACCCTGTCTCTAGGAACCGCCAGCTTTGAAAACCACAACAACGGTGGTAGTGAAGTTAGGCGCTGATTACTCATCGTGTATCGATGAGTGGACTGAACACGGCTCCGCCCCCAGTTCTCACAGATCAGTTACTTGTTGCATGTTCGGCCTTCACTGGAAAGTTTTGTCTACCATCGGCCCAAGGAGCGTTTAAACCTCTTCCAAACACCTGGAGGTAAAGTTACGAGCTGCTGCTGTGAGTCCGATAAAAATAAATGTGAAAACTGCTGTAACTTAAGAGATTTACTCTGCAGGGTTTACACTTTTTAGTACCTACGCAAACTAGAACCCAGAGCGAACTGGGACTGAAAACCTACCCGGTTCCAGGGACCAGGACCAGACTTGGCCAGTGAAAAACCAATCGAGCCGAGCTGAGTCGAGTTTAGCCGTGTAGGTTCCGTGCAGTGGAAAAGCAGCGTAAATGCATATATTTAATGTGATATCTGAAAACCATATATCATACCACCATACCACAAACTTACATACCATCTTGAAACGTTGGATTGTTTAGGCTCAGTCTAAAAAAAAAAACTACATTATAATTACATTTTCTAATTTCAGAGGGGGGTTCATTACATGCTTCGCTGAGGCCTCTCGCCTTCTGTTCTTATCCTCAGGGTTAGCATCAAACAGGTGCCAAAACTTCTCTTCAGTAAATGACTGCTCCCTCCCTTTATTTACACCCTCACCCCTTTGGATTAAGGCCCAGAGTCAGTGAACACTGGTGCCAGTGAGTGATATGGATACTGGTGTGTGTGTGTGTGTGTGTGTGTGTGCGCGCGCTCTACCTAAACCCACACTGCATGGCCCAGCTCAGCTACAGCAGGCCACATAATGGTTCATGTAGCTCTTGGAACATCTGTATCCTTACTGTACATGCACATGTTTCCATAAGGATACCACAAATAGAAGTGGAATTCCAGGGGTGTGGTGGTTTGCATGTGCCCGTCTGCTTAAATGACAGAGCGAGACAGACATGTCTGCTGTTCTGGAGCAGTAAAAACATTCTGAAAACTTTCCAGTCCAAATGAAGCCCTGAGCAGGGTTAGGAGTAAGTAAGGCTAAAAGCAGAAGGTCTTATCGGGTCTTCAGGAGAACGTTACGGACTATCAGTGTCTGGGAAGGGCAGCAGTTGTCTGTGCCGGCTGATAAAACTGAAGCAAAGCAGATTCGCTCTCCTTTAAATTAGCTTCAAACTTTAAAGTCAATGTTCATAATTGTAATGGAATAAAGAACTTTTTTTGTTTTGAACAAAATTCAGAGGATGTTTCCTCACCATGTGCTGCTTTCTACTCAGTTTGCACTGAAAAGAGGTCTGATGTTTTTACTAAGCCCAAGTGTCAGTAAATGGTTAAAACAAACAAATTTGTCTCACAGCAGAGAAATGGCATCTGGAGTTGTTTGGATCATGAAAAATGATGAGTATGTTGATCTATTCCTGCTCCATAGGTTGGTAATATTAGCTCCGTTCCAAAGCCTAGGCTGCAGCCGAGGTAGGACCTGTCCTCAGTAGAACTGTCCTATGAAGACTCCTTCTTTGTAACCCGATCACACACATGGAACGGGCTGCGTCATGAAGCCTTCAAGCACTAACATGACTGTAACTTAAAATACGTTGCATTTGCTTATTAATACTATCCTAGACAATATTTAAAAAGAAATATTAAGACAAATAGTTTACTTACTTAGTTATTTTACACTTTACAAGGTAAACTCTGAAGGTCAGTGTCTTGTTTATTTTCTCCAATGTGCCATACTTGCACAGAGAATTGTGGGTAACTGTGGGCCACGAAGGATACGTCGGTAGCGTCCTTCAAATCGCTCTGAATGTAGGCTGCATTTCTTGGCTGTATATGAAGGATCCTTCACATTGGAACAGCCTTCTGTGACGTAGCGACCGAGAAATGCAGCTGAGCTCGGCCGCAGCCTTATTTTGGCTGTTACAGATTACTTAAGGTGGAAATGGTGCCTGTTTCTGAAGAGCGTTAACTGCATGAAAGTAAACACAAAATGAAAGTGCTACAAAACTAATCCGCTCAAGGGTTTATTCAAAAAGTGAATAAATCTAACAGATGTAACGTTTTTTCCACCTCAAACTTACTGTTCAACCTTAAAAGATGCAGAGCTTCTGAACGTAAACAAACCAGGGAACAGCAGTTCCCCAGAACCGTTCTTTGTAAAAACAAACATGATTTGTCTGAGTAACTACATTTGAAACGTAGGGTTAACTTAATTATTCAGGAGTTTATCACTTTAGATTCATGAAGTCCATTCATAGCCGTCTAATTCCATGCCCGAGATCAATAAACACAGAGATCGAATCTCTTTCCATCCTCCCCCACCCTGACCATACGGCTCTCAGCTTCCAATCATCGCCCTCTGAGAGGAGCTAGAGACTTGGCTCACACATCCTTCAGCCTCCTGTGGGAGCTGCCCTCCTCTCTCTCTCTCTCTCTTTCTCTTTCTCTCTCTCTCTCTCTCTCTGTCAGCTATCAGAACCTCTATTTTTAGCCTGAGTATTTACAAATCTGTCATGTTGCTGTCAGCCGTATCTTTGTCTAAGTACAAGAGGAGAAGTTAATGCTTTTCCAAAGGTAGTTTAAAAGGGTGGAGCAGCAATGACCTGTCATGACCAGAAAGAGAGAGAGAAAGAGAGAGAGAGAGAGAGAGAGGTGGTGGGGGGTGGCCATTGGTCTAGTTTCAAGATATTCTCTCACTCCAAGCCCAAAGAGGATGAAAGAGGTTTGACTTCCTGTAGCATTGCTACCAGAAAATAGCTATGGATTTAAAAAAAAAAAAAACATGAAAAAGAATTAATTATTAAATTGCAGCTGTTTTTCCTTTTTAGAAGATAAACCTTCTCTCAATCCACCCTTACTTTAAGTACAGTATTAATATGTATTTACATAAATAATATTTTATATAAATGTGTGTGGAGAATACCGGAGCACCTGGAGGAAACCCACCAAGACACAGGGAGGACACACCACACTCATCATAGACAAACAGCACCTAACAAACAATAGTTGAACACTGTAATAAATAAATGGGCAGCTCTTTCTTTATTAAGATAATGATAACCCAGTAACGGGCGACAGTCACATAGCTCCAGGATCCTGGAGGTTGTGGGTTCGAGTCTAGCTCCGGGTGACTGTCAGTGAGGAGTGTGTGGTGTGTTCTCTCTGTGTCTGCGTGGGTTTCCTCCAGGTGACAGTCTGTGAGGAGTGTGGTGTGTTCTCCCTGTGTATGTGTGGGTTTCCTCTGGGTGACTGTCTGTGAGGAGTGTGGTGTGTTCTCTCTGTGTCCGCGTGGGATTCCTCTGGGTGACTGTCTGTAAGGAGTGTGGTGTGTTCTCTCTGTGTCCGCGTGGGTTTCCTCTGGGTGACTGTCTGTGAGGAGTGTGGTGTGTTCTCCCTGTGTCTGCATGGGTTTCCTGCAGGTTTGCTCCCATGGTCCAAAAACACACGTTGGTGGGCGGAGTGACAATTTAAAAGTGTCTGTGGGTGTGAGTGAATGTGTGAGTGTGTGTCGCCCTGTGAAGGAATGGCGCCCCCTCCAGGGTGTGTTCCCGCCTTGTGTTCAGTGAGTCCAGGTAGGCTCCCGACCCAACGCCGCCCAGAACTAACACTTTTTTAATTTGAACTGAGGGAAGGTTTTTAAATAGGCAGATAGCTAATGTTGCTAACACTATCTTTTAACATACAGACCTCAGTTTAAAAGTCTTTTTGTGTTTATTTGAGTGATCTATTCTGTCCATCGTAATAATGAATTGATGACAGATACAGGCAAATTCTGCTGCATTGAATACTTAAATTCAGTTACCTAGCAATGATGTTGGCTTAGCTTTAGAGCTTCAAACTGCCTTTACCCGCTAACAAAAACAACCACAATAATAAACATTTCAAAACAACCCACCCTCAAAAATCAGCCTCAGAATAGTTGTAGTGTTCCAAATGTCTCTCCCACCTTCAAGATACATAATAAGAAGGGGAATTTGCTAATCTTTAAAGTGGAAAACCAGCCCGAACTGTACTCTCACTAAGAGACCAAGGAGTAGATGTTGATTTTAAAGTTTTCATTTGACTGAAGTACACATTTATCTGTAAATCTAATGATTGTTGATGAATGTGGAGATAAGAGTGACACTTAATGATAAATTACTTCTAATTATTTCCTTACTGTGATAATATGAGGTCATATCCTGAAACGTTCAACCTCAACCTGCCCAGAGACTGTTGTAATGAAGTGACTTGGATTAAAACAAGTTCAGAGACGTTTCTCTAATGTGAAGCCAACATAGGCCTTCATCTCTACAACACACAGCCACCAGCAAACACACAGCGGTCTGGGTCAGAGTAGTGCGTCACTGCATCTGAACTTTTCATCTCTGAAGGAATAGACAGACTGAAATAAGCTTTACTGACCTCTGCCTTTATAAACACACTCGCATGGTAACCAGCAAGGAGAGGAAATACCAATAATCTTTGTACTAGCTCTGGAATCTTCTCCCCTCCTCCATATGTTGTTTACCTTTGATGCCTTTGTTTTCCTTGTTTACATCACATCAGCATACTTCCTTTCAGTTTATTCAGTTCTGATAATCACTGCACTGATATAACCTATTATATTTATATTTATGTACTCATTTTAATCCAGAAAATGCTTTTTTGTCATTGTTTGCTTAAACAAAGTAGTAGATATTTGTCTGAATGAATGCGTTGAATACTGTGCAAACCCATGTGTGTGTATTGAATGTTGAATGGAATAATGTTGTGCAGTGTCGAATGAAGAACTTCCTTGGGTATCTAGAAAGGTGCTGTGTAAGTGTCTCATTGTCTGTAACCACTTATCCAGTTCAGGGTCGCGGTGGGTCCGGAGCCTACACAGAATCTCTGGGCGCACACAAAATCAGACTTCTTGTTTAATCCTATGTATTCTGATGTAGGAGAACACAAAAAACTGAATGGTGTGTGTGTGTGTTAGAAGACCCACTCTTACTGAAAAGCCTGCATTTGTTGTATATACTGCAGCTGTGTTTCTCACACGCTCTTCTGATGTATGATTGTCCTTATTTCGGTTCATATAGCCGACCCTGGGGGTGAGATCTGAATGAGGGTGTGTAATGCGGTACGGGGTTCTGGAGCCAGCAGGTCGGGCTACTCTCAAACCTTCTGGTGTGTTCGGTCAGCTGCTGCCCCGTGCCCGCTTCCCACTTCATGACTCCACTCTTCTCCTGCCAAATGTCCGAGCCCTGCTCAGCAGAACGAACAGCACACAGTGGGGACAGCTGTCCTCCCATAGCGGCTGTGCTATGTGGTTCTCTGTAGGGGCTCTGGCCACTCTTGCCAGCTTTGGAGAAGATGGAGAGCGGTGGGATTCCCCAGCAGGGCAGGGTAGTGGACCCACCACAAGAACCTCAGCAGCTGAGGGTTTGAAGTCGTGAGTGCAGAAGGACTCTTGATAACAATAATGGCACACAGAGCGATTGTCAGTGAAAGGGCAGCAGATTTATCAGTCAGCCACAAATGTTCAGCTCCTGGAAGATTAAGATCCACTGTAAGACAGCACTGGCTCCTAGGCCTTAAGATGTTGATATTTCCTTTGCCAAATTTACCTTGAATCCTGATCAGGGTCGCAGTGAGTGCGGATCATACCCAGAATCATTTGGTGCTTTTCCACTGCATAGTACCTACATTACTCAGCTGTACTCAGCTCTACTCACATTTTGGTCCCTGGTACCTGGTTGGTTTGCTTCAGAATCCTCAACAATAGCGGTGGTAACATTAAGCATAGTTTACACATCGTGTATTAGCGTGTTGTTGTTGTTGTCTGGGACTGAACACAGCTCCTTGGTGCTGGACGTCTGCATTGCATGACGACTCTCTCTGGAACACGGTTCCAGGGACCTGGTCCAAAGTTACCTAAGCTGAGAAGAGCAGTGTAGGACCCATGAAGTGAAGACTTACTGTTTACGTTTTCATAAGTATTACTAGTGCTAACTTAACCATAACCTTAAAACATATCTTCACTTTAAAATGTAATGATTACATTGTGGAGACCAGCTAGTGGTCTCCATGAGGAAGTCATGTGCCCACAATGTTAGTGTGTAAATAGGTTTCGATACCAACAATGTGATATATTCCTGGCACAGGCACACACACACCCACAAAGACATCCATTTCCTAATCTAATAGTACAGGCTGAAAACAGGAAGGGCAAATGGTTCATTCAGAGGACAATGCTGTGAACAGTATGGACGTGATGATGTCAGTGTTGATGTTTGTTTCTGTGGAAATGTGTTTGTTAAAACCAGAATGTCATCTGAGTGACGAAAGGCTTGTGATAAAGCACTGACTTCATCGCCGTTTCCTCTGTGTGCAGTCAGAAGAGTGCAGGACGCTAATGACCGTGAGGGACAGTTTGTACTCTGAATCTAAAACTGGGTTAACAGCACCCTCTTCTGGTGAACGGCAAGCAATACACGTTTATATCGAATAAAGAGCTGCAGTAGCCAGAGCCTGTGTGTTAATGCTTCTGTAATTATACCAGTTGTTTTTTAAGCAGGGGCCCACAGGCTGGTGCTAGGACAAATGCCGTTCTTATACCTGCTATGATTATTTTACATTATTTCCGTTTACTAGAACTAGGGTGACCAGAAGGTGAAAAAGAGGACCGGCGTATTCACCGTTGTATGCTTAGCTGAACCAATGTGTGCTTTTAGGTCCTTTACACCTTTATTTGCTACACAAAACATGGGAATTTCTTTTTTAATTTATCCGAGAAATTACATTTACGTTTCGTCATAGCTGCTCGAGATGAGGGTAGGTACATGAGCTTTGCCTGACGTAAACAAGGACTACTGACGTGCAGACTGACCAATTAAATGTTTACAGAGAAGGTGGTCGACCAATAACGGGAGCTCTACAGTCAGACCGTCCAATCCGAACATTTTAGGCTACTTCACCACGCCCCCTTCTCACTCAAGCGAACCAATCGGAGTAGGGGAGGGCGGGACTAGTTTGTGAACGAAACTTCTCGAAATTCTACGGAAGCTCTAGAAAAACAAAATCCCGGACGTTTGTGAAATTCCGCCCGGACATTTTTTTAAGTCTAAAAAAGAGGACATGTTCGGGTAAAAGAGGACGTCTGGTCACGCTACTAGAACCATTAAAGCCTGAGTTTGTTTACCCATGGATTGTGGCACTGCTTTAAAAATCATTGCTGCCCCCTGGTGATACAGTGATCCCTCACTTATCGCGGGTGTTAGGTTCCAGGACCCCCCGCGAAAAGTGAAAATCCGCGAAGTAGGGACGATATGTTTATTTTAATACTTATACATTATTTTAGTAGTTGTACACTATTAAGTACACTAAGAGCGGAGAGGGGTAGCTGAGCGCGAACCATTTAGAGCAGCATTCTCTGGTTGGTTGCTTTCCATCAGTCAACCAATCATGTGTTGTTTACAATCTCACGTCGGCAAGTAGCGTTTCAAGCGACAGTATATTAATTACATATTAACTATATACATCAATTACATTACATTAATATTTACTGAAAACCTGCAAAACAGCGAGTCCGCGAAAAGCGAACCGCAACATAGCAAGGGACCACTGTATGTCCTTTAAAGTCCTTTAAAAGCCCCATATCCTTCATCTATCCTGTATTTTACTTCTTTTATTGAAATACAACATATTTTGTACTAGAAACCATTTTATTTATTCATTTTTAAACTTAGTGTAAAAGTAGGGAGGCTATATGCTATAGGCCCTTAAAGGTGCAGTAGCTAATTTCAATTTCATTTCATTTGCTAATTAGTACAAATTCACTGCTGTTAAATAGTAATGGCAGGAGACTGAGTGCATTTAGAGCCACTAGTGCACAGGCCAGGATCTGGGATGCACAGCCTCTGGTGGCTACGTAGGTGCACTGCAATAACACAGACAGCTTCTCCAGTGAAATTGTCTAGTGCACCTTTAAAACACAGCTAACATATTTCTACAATTAGAGGTTAGAGCTGGCATCATCCCTAATGACCTGTTGGCTGTATACTTGTAGGCACCATGCTCCGTGATATTTTAGTAACTCATGCAGTGTCAGAAACCACCCGAGGGAAATGTGTGATTATTTAGGAACAAACAAATACTACAGTGTTTTAATGCCTCCATTATTTATTATCAACATTATCTACAACTACAAACACAGCACTAAACATGTCTTGAATGATTTAAATGTGTTTGTTTAAGAATCTTCTGATCTGAGAAATGCTAACATTGTCTCTGGGTTGTGTTTTGCTGATATTTGCAGGGTGGCACTGAAGGGTGTGTCGCTGCCACACACCTCCAGGGTCTCAGGGTCCCTTTAACACAGAGTCTCTTCTCCGGTCACTGTCTGTGAGACGTGTGGTGTGTTCTCCCTGTGTCTGCGTGGGTTTCCTCCGGGTGACTGTCTGTGAGGAGTGTTGTGCATTCGTTCTGTGTCTGCGTGGGTTTCCTCTGGGTGACTGTCTGTGAGGAGTGTGGTGTGTTCTCCCTGTGTCTGCGTGGGTTTCCTCCGGGTAACTGTCTGTGAGGAGTGTGGTGTGTTCTCCCTGTGTCTGTGTGGGTTTCCTCCGGTCACTGTCTGTGAGGAGTGTGGTGTGTTCTCCCTGTGTCTGTGTGGGTTTCCTCCGGTCACTGTCTGTGAGGAGTGTGTGTTTCCTACGTTGGTAGGTAGATTGGCTCTGTGAAGTTTTACACAGGCATGTGTGTGTGTGTGTGTGTGTGTGTGTGTGTGAGAGAGAGAGAGAGAGAGAGAGAGAGAGAGAGAGAGAGAGAGAAACTGGGTGTTTGAGATCAGTGCCCTTTCCAGAATGTGTTTCCTGCTGTGTCTCCTCTCTATCAAAACAGCTAATGTTTGATGAGTGCACTGCGGATGCTGGTGGATGCCACACATAGGTTGCGATTGACGCCTTGTAAAGTGCTTTGTGTGTCTAGTCTGTGGGTAAATATTACTGCCTCAAACAGCTTTAAATAAAGGAAATTAAAGTCAGACCTGTCTCACTCATTATATTCAGAATAGCTCCTTCTAAATATCTGTCTATCATTTTCTCCTTCTGTTGCAGTGCATCTTATTTCTGGACAAGGATGGAGCGATTATGTTCCTCAGCTCTCATCAGCAGAGTTTAATGAAAGAGCAGTGATTCAGAGCTTTAGCAGAGTTCAGCCATAAAGCGCACACAAAAACATGTGTGTTTGGGCACAGTAAACAATTCACAGAGAGCCAAGAGGCCAAACCGCACGTCCCGTTTCCTGATCCTGCTGCTTATATGTAATTATTAACTTACACAGAACAAGAGGAGAAGGTGAAGAGGGCTTAATCAAGCTTTAATTGATTTCTCCTGTGTTTCTTGCCTGTTGTGTGCACTTCTGAGCCTTCTACACAAGAGCATAACAGGAACAAGAGGACTGAGACGGGGACTGCGGGTGACGGGGACTGCAAAACATTATAAATTAACAAGTAATCTAGTTGATGTTTAAAATATGTCTCATTGTCATGGTGATTGTTGTAAGGTTATTATGCGATTAAACAACATTTGTGACATTTATTTAGATGTTTCTATATGTTTTCAGTAATTAAAAGCAGAGACTTTATCTTATTTGACTAGTAGATATATGTTTTATGTCATAATAAATAATAATAATAAAGAATAAATCTTTGTATCTCAATAAATAATGCTTGAAACACTTTTTTACATCATCCGAATATGACATGAAAAAACAAGCTGTATATTTCAAAGGACAGATAAAAGGAGCAAGTTTTGAGTATTTAAAGGTGCACTAGGCAAATTTTCGCTTTGTTGTTGTGGTTAAGCTGTTTGACCACTGGGGGTCGCATGAACTAATGCATTAGTGTATTGGCCAGGATATGGGATGAGTGACCCCTGGTGGCTAGGTAGGTGAAGTACAATAACAGACAGCCGCTCCGGTGGAATTTTTTTAATGCACCTTAATGCACTTTAATGCACCTTTAAGTCTAGCCTTAAGGCTAACCATTGTCTTGGAAAAGCATTGTTATGCTTGCTCATGTTATTAACCCAATAACTGCCATGTCAGGAATTTACTGTGTACATATTCAGAAAGCACTGACAAGAAAAATGTGAAAAATATACAAAATTGAAATGGCTATGAGACTCAGTGCTGCCACACACAATATTTTATACCATGGGAAATAACATTTTAACATGTTTAAAGCCAAAATATCTGTTTAATTTAAGCATATTGGTCATAAATTTGTTTATAAAATGTACAAAATAAATGAAATAGTGTTAGATCTTCACTGGAGAAATAACTACACACTCTTAAAAAATGGGTTCTTTAATAAGAGCAGTGCCTCTGTTTAGAACCGTGAGTTTGCATTGCAAAATAGTTCTACGTGTAGATGGAAAAGGTTCTATATACAATACACCGTTTGGAAAATAGTTCTCTAGAGCACCAAAAAGGTGATAGCAGAAACCTTCTGGTGTGTCATAGAAACAATTAAAAACCATATACACCACATTCTCCATTAGTCTTCATGCAGAAAGCTGTGTTTGAACACATGGTCCTTAACAGAACCGCTGCGTTTTCTAAAGAACCCTTGAAGAACCCTCTTTTTAAAAACACGTACCCGTCTTTATGTACATTTTTACCAACAAGTCATACTTTTCACATTGTTATTCTTTAACTGTTTGACATGAACGTGTAAACTGAGTCTTAGCCAAGACCCTGGTCACTTTGCTGAGACTTTACAGTAATGCTAGGATCCAGCGCCCTATCTAAATACAGTGATGTAGAGCTTGGTTAGTGATGGGCTTGACCAGCTAAACCCCCCACCATATCTTCAGTTTGATTATTTGATAGGAAATAAGCTCTACCTGAAACACTCTCCAGATCCAAAATGAGTGGGTTAGTTCCACATAAGCACTACAGTAAAGTGCCTATAACTACACTATATATCCTGCTCTTACACAATGTGCATAAAAGGGAGGCCTTCTGCTTGAATAAACAGCAAGAATTTTGTCCAAATGAAGGGCACACACACATATACATGCACACTCAAACACAGATCAGCAGTATGGAATTGGCTTCATTTTGAGCGTGCACAGACGGTAGGTCAAAGCCTGCCATTGGCTGAGGCTTATCACATGACTGCAGATTACAGCTGGAGGCAGAGCTGTGTTGGTTGGGGTTTCATATGGTGTAGATCAGACGCACACCACAGCATTCCTCTTGGCCCTCACCAATGATAACCATTGAACGAGCCCTTCTGCCTCTAAACCAGGACCCTCGCTTTAACGCTCCAGATGAAGTCCTTAGCACCCTAAGGCCTAGCAATATCAAGCAGCTTTAACTTATGAGCAAATACAGTAGATAACAGACATCACAGGTTTTTATATCTATTAAAATATGAATCCTTTTATCAAGTGGCATTAGATATGACATGCTTTTGCATTAGGAGAGTATTTAATGTGTATGTGTTGTTGGTAAAGCCTGTGTCTATGCAGTTCGTTAAAGAAAGTGGAGTAGCACTCTTCAGGCAGAATTCACTGAAATAAATTAAATTCACTGACCACAACTGGCCGCCCTTTGCTGGATGCTGGCCCTTCGCTCTGTAGCTACCCTCAGTGCTAATGTTGTTTCTGTCCATTGTGCTTAGAATCGCTAAGTGTTTCCTTCTGTCGCGCTGATCTCCTAGGGCTCAAATTATCCACATTCTGACTCACTCTTTACTGAACAAATCAGGCAACTTTACCACCCACAAAAAACTGATTCAGGTTTTCCTTTAACTGAACATTAGGTGTCTGGTCTG
Organism: Hoplias malabaricus; assembly: GCF_029633855.1. NCBI lineage: Eukaryota > Metazoa > Chordata > Actinopteri > Characiformes > Erythrinidae > Hoplias > Hoplias malabaricus. The sequence goes on from NC_089800.1 coordinate 79,577,500, forward strand.
GGGATGTAAAGGTTAACATGTGATTATGATTAAATGCTCCAGTTTAATACAATTCTCCAATCTCACCTTCAATAACTATATTAAAGCTGCCACCGAATCAGGAGAAGCTCATCCATTCTTGCTTTTATCTCAAGTAGACTGAACTACTGTAATGACGTTTAAAATACTATTAAACATCTCCAGTTTGAACCAGAACCAAGAGAACAGAGCACATTGCTCCAGTTGTAGCCTCAGGTTCATTAAAAAACAGTGTTTAAAGTGCTGCTACTAGTCAAAAAAATCACCCAATGGTATCAGCCTGTAATACAACTCGGATATGTTTAAAAAATATAAAATATTAGATCCATTGACTCAGGTCAGCTAGTCAAACCCAGAGTCTAAAGCAGCATTTAGCCGTTATGCTACATATGTATAGCTGGAGCAGACTGGCAGAAGATCTAAGATCAAATGCAGAAACGCCGATCCAGTTCACGGTCACGGTGGGTCCAGAGCCTACCCAGAATCACTGGACGCAAGGTGGGAACACACCCTGGAGGGGGCGCCAGTCCTTCGCAGTGCGACACACTCATGTGAGGGACTCGAACCCCCAACCCTAGGATCCTGGATCTGTGTGACAGAGACACGACCTTCTTCGCCGTTGTGCTGCCCTGCACTGTCATTTCATGTCTTCATTTACAGTTAAATTAACATTTTGATTGTTATATAATTGTAATGTGCAAATGCCATTCTGTGGTCGTAGATCTCTGGAATGTTTCAATGTTTTTAATACATTTTTTTTGTTATAATAATTTTTTATTTGTTTTATTTCAGTTTTCTTATTTGTAAAACTCTTTGATCACAGTGTATGAAAGGTACTTAATAAATAACTAAGCCTTGCATTGCAGGTTAGAACTGTGCCCCTTTGGCTGAGCTGAACTACTTGAAGGTCAAGGCCTGTGTTTATAACAAAGACTGAGATGGGCTAGTCTTAATTCTGAGCACTGAATGTAGAGATGCAGAGGGTCAGTCAGTTGTGGCTGTGGTCATGTCCACAGCGCAGTGACCAACTGCCTCTGACTGGTCTAAGTCTGTTATATTAAATGTCTGCATTTAAAATATTGTAAGAGTGTGCTGCTGATAACACGGGCTACAATTAAACTGCAGTTCAGTGATACGAAAACAGCCTTATTTCAAACTGGGATTTCAATATAAACTAAGCATTATAGCTCTAGCAAACCTAGCTTTTTAGCTGTTGTTTTAGTGCTAGTGCTACCACTTCATGCAAGTTTTCTCTGTAAAGTGAACAAATATTATCAGGTCAGGCATCAGGTGGTCTACAGCAACATCTATCATAGTCCTATTAGCTCTTGTACATATGCTCTGCCTGTTGCCCCTGCTCTGTGTGTGTGTGTGTGTTTATTTGGCCTCGAGTGGTTTTTAATTAAAAGCTTCATTTATTATTCTGCCCCTGTTAGTTTACAAAAATCGAGCTGGACTTCAGCAGATTTCTGGCAAAAGACTTTGCCGTGTAGACATGAAGTAGCTAGAACACAATCCCCCACCAGTATTCCTTGACATTAATGCTGTTATTTTATTTGAGTCCCTATATCCCACTGTCCCCTATGGTTTTTGACATGGTTTTTCTCACTGAAAACTCCCTAATGCTTTAAAAGTGCAGTATGTCATTAGTCCCCCCTCTATTTCCACCCTCCCCTCCATTCACTCGGCTGCAGGTCAACAACCACACCCCAGTTGATGGGATTGGTTCTTTAGGTGTGTGAGGTATGAAACCCTGTCTGTCTGAATCCGTGTTTTTGAGACTGTCTCTGGGAAGCTGCAATTTCAAAGTGGAAATGATAAGCTACGACACTGAGCGCTTATACACTCAAGATATGACTTCTAACGTAAAAAACACCACACACATTAATGACTACACACCACATACACACATGCTAACAAGACTAAACACTACACACACACACTAAAATGAACACCACCACACGCTAACAAGACTAAACACTACACACACACACTAAAAGGAAAACCACCACATGCTAACAAGTCCAAACACCACACACACACACTAAAATGAACACCACCACACGCTAACAAGACTAAACACTACACACACACACACACACTAAAATGAACACCACCACATGCTAACAAGATTAAACACTACACACACACACACTAAAATGAACACCACCACACGCTAACAAGACAAAACACTACACACACACTAAAATGAACACCACACACCCATGAAAAGAAACACCACCACACACCAACAAGACTAAACACCACACACACACTAACAAGACTAAACAACATACACATACTCTAAAAGGAACACCACCACACGCTAACAAGACTAAACACTACACACACACTAAAATGAACATAACACACACATTAAAAGAAACACCACCACACGCCAACAAGACTAAACACTACACACACACTAAAATGAACACCACCACACACTAACAAGTCCAAACACCACACACACACTCACACTAGAAGGAACAGCACTACATGCTAACAATTCTAAACACCGCATACACACACAATAACAGGACTAAACCCAACCACACACACACACACTAACGAGCCAAATCCCTGGATTTATGTTGGAACACCTGCTAGCTTATAAAAGGGCTGTTAGCCAGATAACTTAAGCCCAGCAGACAAGGGGTTCGGTTTTGGGTTTAAGTTTAATCTTTCCAAACTTAAAAGTCCTGCACGTATAGATATGGATCTCCTTTGCCTTTGTTCAAAGTGTGTGTTTCCAATCTGAGAGCAACAGTTGTTTACTCTGTTGTTTTGCCTCTAGTGGGTCTGAAGTAGCACAACAGGGATTGTTTGGGTCTTTCTGAAGGAGGCGGAGACTGAGTTGGACGGTGATGCTCCCTCTCTCTCCTCTCTCCTCCTTCCTTCTCCTCTCCTCCTCCCTCCTAACCCCAGTTTCTCTCTCCTTCTTTTTCTCGTCCCCCTCCTCTCATTCTTTCTGGCCACCCGGCTTTGTTCCCTTCCTTCTCGCTTCCCCGCGACCTCCTGAAACTAACCGCGCAGAGAGGACCGAGAAGGAGGGAGGTGGGGGGGGACGTTTCAGAAATGGGCGCCTGTCTCTTTAAGACCCGTTGACTGCTCCGTATTGATCAGTCCTCCATTTTCCAGCGCTTGGTGCTCAGTGTTGTCGGCGGCGGAGGAGAGAGAGAGCCGTTCACCTGGAGCTCCAGAGCGGGGGCGGACATGGCAGCCAACATGTACCGGGTCGGAGGTACTCAGCGCCTTTTTTGCTTTCCCTCTCGCTGTCTATCTCTCTCTTTCCCCTCCCTTCGCCTCGGCCTCATTTACGTTATTTTGTTGCGCTGAGCACTAGCCCGCCTGCTCTGTCCTTCCTCTTCATTTCTTAAAGCTCAGTTGCCTCATGAGCGAGAGCCTGAGGAAGATGATGGTGAGGAGCGGGGTGAAGACCCAGGACCCCACTTTCCAGACCCCTCCGAGGCTTATTCCGGACACTTTCTCCGTGCTCGTGTGCGTTAGCGCTTCTCTGTAGCTGCTCTGTGGTCTCGTTCAGGTTTAAGGAATCGGCGTTTACTTATTTTATGGCGTTTTCAAGCTTTATAAAGTTAAAGAACGATGTTACTCCGCCTCGGAGAGCGCCTCGCCGTTCCTCCGGTGAATAAACACGAGCCGAGCTGCCTTCAGGGAGGTTTGTAAATACTCTTAAAATGTCTTACGCCTCTCCCCAGGTGGCACTTCTCAATGACGTGAAGTAACTTTAAGTTCAAGTTAAAGAAAAGTTGGATAGAAGTGGTTTCCACCGCGGGGAGTAAGATGAGGCTAAGTCAGCCTTTTGGAGTATATTCCTAAGCAACAATCAACCATAGCATCACACTTATTGTCCATTTGATTTGCTCCACTGACCATACAGGTGCACTTTAGTTCCTCAATTACAGAATGTAGACCCTCTTTGGTTCTGTGTACTTTCTAAGCCCATTTTCTCCCTGTTTTTTGATACTTTAGGCTATGATTTCAGAGGTGGAGCATTCTCAGCGCTGCAGTGACACTGATGTGGTGGTGGTGTGTTAGTGTGTGTTGTGCTGTTGCGAGTGGATCAGACACAGCAGTGGCTGCTGGAGCTTTTAAACCTTGTGTCCACTCACTGTCCACTCTGTGAGACACTCCTCCCTCATTGGTCCACCTTGTAGATGTAAAGTCAGAGGCAGTAGCTCATCTGTCGCTACATAGTGTGTGTCGGTCGTCCTCTAGTCCTTCATCAGTGACACAGGACGCTGTCGGCTGGATGTTTTTGGTCGGAGGGCTGTTCTCAGTCCAGACACAGAGGGGTTTAAAAAATCCAGCAGCACTGCTGTGTCTGATCCACTCGCACCAGCACAACACACACTAACACACCACCGTCACGTCAGTCCAGCACCCAATCATGACCACTGAAGTACAACATGAACGTGGGCAAGTAGAGTATGCAGATCAACAGAAGTACTACTGTCTGTGATTATAGAGTGACAAAGTGCTTGTTTGGTCAGAGGAGCTGATAAACTAGACAGTGATTATAGAAACAAGGAGGTAATTCTAATGTTTCGGCTGTTGTTTGTGTATCCTTTCCCTCCACAATATAACTTCGTAAAGACTCACCCAACGTTCTCCTGCTTCTGTGTGTGCTGCGCTAAAACCAACTGGACAGTGTTGCACTTCAGCGCAGAATGGTTCCCACTCAGAAACAGTATAAAAGTTCAGGGTAAAAGTCACTTTCAGTTTTGTATTTTCTTTTATTTCTGTGCAGTTGCCCCCCTTTTCAAAATCCCCATTATCTTAGAGTGATTCACTCTTTCCAGACAGAGCTGCTCAACGACTCTACTGGAAATCCCTGTAGTTTTTCATATTGCAATATATGACTACGTGCAGCTTTAACCCTGTGTTCATCTGAGCAGAATGTAGATAGGGTCAGTACTTAAAGAACACTGACCAACTGCGTGTGCCGTTATGAAGAGAACGTGATCAGTCGTGGGTAATTGGTTGAAATGCACGGATGTTGATTTTTTTTGGGGCTGATATGACTAACCAATAATGAGCACTTTGGTGTAGCTGATACTGATATTAATTATATCATTTTATCTACGTACTTTAGATTAAAACAAAACAAATCTTTTTATTATGCGTTTTCATAGGACAACCCTTTTCTTCAGTATTTGTACAGTTCTGTACATTTTTAATTTTATATTTAAGTTAATTAGGAGTAGTTCATTGATACTTTAATACAAGATTATTTGACGGTTCCACATGAATAGTTTCCAGAGGGGCGCTAATTAGAGCAGCACCATTCCCTGTAGTTTAACCTGCAGTGTGCATGTGTTTTTTACCCCGCTCTTTGAAAATCAGACACTTCGCATTAGTTTTACCCTCAAACCGGCAACAAATACCAACATCCTTTGTAGCAAAGGAGAGATTTACTCCCAGAGCTTGTTCTCTACAGAAACGTCCACACGGCAGGCATAGCTGTGTAGTTACAGGTATCAGTGCATATGCGCAGTTGTCAGTTGTAATATATATCGGCAAATAACATATCAGTCAAGGATATATTGTGCATTGAATGCTCTGAATGATACACATCCAAAGACAGTACCATGTTCTGTATTGACTTCTTTACCAAAGGATAGAAATGCTATTAAACTAACTTGGTTGCCTTAGTCAGCCTAACTAGACTAACTAAATCTAACTTGTTGCTTTAGCCAGCTCTCTCTCTCTCTCTCTCTCTCTCTCTCTCTCTCTCTCTCTCTCTCTCTCTCTCTCACACACACACACACAGGGCATGTCCCACAGTTAGTCTGTGAAAGCTACAACAAACCGCTTCCATTAAAGTTGAGTAAAAACTGTTTAAAATTTGAGCTAACGTGAATAAAGCCTTCATAAAATACCCCTCATACGTGGTACTTGGCAGCACCGTAAAATGTGACACACTGTACGCATATACACTCCAAACGGGGCCGGGGACACAGATCGGGTAGCGACACAGTGTATTAAATATTGAACGTCATTGCACACATGGGTTTTGATGGTAGGTTAGATGGTAGGCTAGCAGCGGGGCTAATGCTGACTGAACTGTTTTCCTGATTCGCACATTTATAAACAAATGGATGTACACCACTGACAGTCAGTCAAAATGCAGTTAATACTTTGGAGAATATGACTTACCTGTAACATAAGCGAGTTTCACTTCAGACTCGGGTGAGACCACAGCACTTCCATCTGCTGCCTGTCTTCGTCTCAGGACTGATGTACGTACTTGCTCCCTGTCTCAGTTTTTATAATGAGTGTGTTGTGTTATGAGTGTTGGTGTGATGAAGCAGGGACAGAAATAAATGAACCCCATTGAGATGCAAATGTATTTTGGAACTTTTACACAGCATGGTACCTGTTCTATTCAACTCTACTCGGCTCTACTGGCTTTTTTGGGACTTGGTCCCTGGCATTGCAGTGTTTCCATTGCAGTGTTGCCAGTGTAGCTAGTGACGGCACAAATCTCTAAAAGGAACAGCGGGCTTTGTAAAACCACAACAGAGAAAACGTTGAGCATTGTTTACTCATGGTGTATTGGCGTGTTGTTGTTGTTTGGGACTGAACACAGCTCCGTCATCAGTTCTGACAGATCAGTTAAGTTTGTCCTTCCTTGTTGCAATGTCCAGCTCTTGCTGGATTCTTTTGATCCAAAGAGCGTTTAACCCTCTTCAAAAGACCACGGCGTAATTTTACGAGCTGCCGTCGTGAGTTGGATAAAAACAAACGTGATCTCTGCTGCAGCTGGAGTTTTTTTTGGAGAGTTGGTGCTGGTCGTCTGCGTTGCGTGGCGTAGAGTGACGAATCTCTGGGGACAATCAGCGCTCTGCAAGGTTTACACACCACGGTTTAGTCCCTACTCTGAGTTGCTAACAAAAAAAAAGTTACCCTTACCCCTCACACTAACTCTAACCGTGTAAAGTTGAGGTGAATAGCGACCATAAGTGCCATAAGTTTTCAAAAAGTGCCATTTGAAAGTAAGGTTTGAATGACTTTTGGTCTGTGTACTGTTTTTCTGCCCGACAGAATTACACAGCATCACATCCTCAGAAATAAGGCGCGATGGTGTTCAGTGCTGTGTAGCGTTCTCTTCAATACTTTCAACTGTAAATTCATCTAAATGGCTTCAGATATTTTCATACTACCTTTTCATCTAGAATATCCAAAAGCCCATATACACTAGCTGCATCTAGGTGTGATTCTGATATCAAAGCCATTAACAGGGAATATCTATCACTTTGCTGCAGTATCAGTCCCTACTCCTGGGTATTGGAGTGTTACTGAGCTCAGGTGCGATTTTGTTCTTCGTTGGCAGCACTTCAGCTCGCCCCAAACGTCTTTAATTGTGCGCCTTCACTACGACAAATTATCACAATTGAACCCCAGTGTCAGCAATGGGCTCATCATAAATGAATGCCTGGAGATGTTTGGATTTAGAGCATAGATTAATGGTTTCATGGTGGATGTCTATCACTGTGACTTTGACCGTATGTGAATATCATCACTGTCCAATGGAAAATATGTATCTCCAAAACAGTAAATTTACAGGAGGTATGAACCTTAACTTTCAGTGGAAGTTCAAGTAAGTTTGGAGCATTTCTATTGGTCCGTTCAATATCATGAAATTGTCACACAGTGTGTAGGAAATCTGCTGTGTTCAAATGATGTAGTAAATTAAAAGTTGACAATAATGGAGATGCATGTTTTTCATCGGACAGCGGTGATTATATATATATTTCAGTGAAGGCTTGGAAAAGGATCATGTTGTGGCTTGGGACTGCACTTGCACTCTTCTTTCCAGTATTTGCACCATCCTGTGCAGCTGAGGCTGAAAATGGCCTCAGGCTCTCAGACCAGCAGAGAACCTCTATGGACTTCTGTACCTTCAGCCTCTGCAACACCTGATACATATCGACGTCTTCTGTCCCGCTTCTGCCTGGATGCTTTTTCCTACACCAGTGCAGCATTGTACTAACAAGGTCTTCAGATTTCAGTAGTAAACCACAGTGAAGACCAGTAAAATCATGCTTAAACACTATAAACTATGTATTACCATATTATTAGCGCTCATGGTACTCATTACAGTAGAACATAATATGCAAATGAGCTGTAATCCAGATATTCATTGCCAAATGTTTGATGTGGCTTGGAAAAATCACTTGTTCAGTGTGTGTTCACGTTAATGTGTGAATCTAGAGCCCACCAGCCCACACACTGTGAAACAAGGCTCCCTCCCCCCACCCAAATCAATTTCTGTGCGCTGCCTAAGTCAGAAAACATGGGGTAGAACGAGTCGTTCTGTTTGTTCTCCACTTCTGACGTCGAGTGACTTTAGAATTGCCCCGCTCCCTCGCTGGACCCGCGTTTATGTGAGAGCGCAAAGATGAGGTCAAACACAGCAAAACGGACACAAAGAGCGCAGAGAAATAAGGGAACCAAGCGAGAGTGTCTAAAAACCAGAGCTTCTGCTCCTCACTGCTGTGCGCTCAGGGTCGGGGTGAACAGCGAGCGGCTCATTATCATTTAAAGGAACAGCCGCTGAAAATGGCGTTCTGAACAGGGCTGTTTACACAGGGGGAGAACACTGCTGTGGGGTTTGAACCGGCTCTGGAACCCTTTTTTGAATATGTTTCCTTTAAAATAGCATTAATAAGGCCTACACATTAGGCATTCTCTGTAGTATTTCACGCCCATTTACAGAGGACGTGCTGTGGATGCGCCTGCTGTGTGTCAAACTGCAGAGCGATCATAGGATTTCATACTGTTTCTAGGAAAGTGTGGGTCCGAACATCGGTGCTGGTTTCTTAAAAACTCAGACGCTGTGCTTGTGAGTAATGTTGTTTACCACTACTACAAACGCTTGATTTTGATGCAGTGGGTGTACAACTAAATGGATGCATTAATTACCACCTTTTGAGATTAGCATATTGCAGAGCCCAAAATTGCTAATAATGATTAATATACCACTAATTGTAGAGCTGAGCTGAAGTGAGGGAGTGAGTGAGTGCTTTATTCTTGAAAAAAGCATTGTTGTGGTTGCCTCCACCCTCGATGCTGAGTTAGTGGAGATGCCCAAGGTAGATCTGAGCCACACAAAGCCACACTTCTCCTCCTGAATGTTGAAGCTTTGCGTTTGAATGCAGAGCAAGCATTGGAAAAACAATGCCTTGTGGAGTGGAGACAAAGCCTGTCTGAGTGCTCTCTGTTCTTCTTTGTCTTCCCTGCACACCATGGCAAAGGTAGCCTGGCGGAATTTCCTCTCGCAGCCCTCATTGTGCTTTCTTGGCTTTGTTTGCCTTCTCTCTAGAGTCGAAGCTCTTCTCAAAACTCCAGAGCAGAGTTGACTGTGTCAAAATAAAGCCCCAAGGAGACCACCGTGGTAAAATGCAGAAATAATTGAAGTGTGCAGGATTGCAGTTCACAGACCTGTGGTGGGGAGTGGAGTGTTGGGCCACATGCAACTTTGGGCCAGTGGAAAATGAGAAGTGTTTGCAGCTGCAGACTGTTCTCTGCTCATGAGACCGTCCTGTTCATTGTTCACCTGCTGACCCTGAAAGCTGTAAAAATGAGAGTAGCTTACCACCTGCCTAGCCGTCCTATCGGTGTTGAATTGTCTGTGCAATATTCTCTTTCTCTCTCTCTCTCTCTCTCTCTCTACTCCTTAGACTCTATTTACACCTGGTCAATTCGCAGGGTTAATACCTGTAATGCAGCTGGGGGAGGGGAGCATGGCTAATTGCATGGTCTAGGCCTGTGTTTACAGCAAACACGAAGGAGATCTGGCTGTAATTCTGAGCACAGAATGTAAAGCACCGGATGGTCACTCAGTTGTGGCTATGGTCATATCCTTGTTGCAGGGTCTGGCTGCCTCTGATTGGTCCGTTGAGATGTTAACATTGTTGATAATGTAAGAACAAAAACTGCAGCACGGGGATTTGAAACTTACCTTTAACTCAAAAAGGTGCATTTATTCTAGTCCTTAAATGCAGTACGTCTCTTCTTGACTATGTACTTCGAGTCGTACAACAACCAATTGCTCGAGTTTTCCTGTGCATTCTAATAAATATGGTGTATATAATTGTTAATAACTTTGCATACCACAAGTCATCTTTAAGATCTTTTTAGATACTTAGCAAATAAAAGATTCCAGTTATATCAAAGCTAACTGTAGTATTATGATGAATAATGACAAAATGAGTTGGAGAGGGACTGAAATCACCATCTTAAAATACTTTTGGATACAGTTATTATCCCCAAGAACAAGCTGTCGCTGTGCTTTTTTTTCCTGAGGGAACTCGAACACAGTGACCGATAAATTCTTTTTACTTTTAGATTATTTCTTTGTTGGATAAAATAATGTATACCATTTTTTAATGGTATACAACAGCTACCACAGGACAGCACAGCTCCAGGGACCTGGTGGTTGTGGGTTCGAGTCCCGCTCCGGGTGACTGTCTGTGAGGTGTGTTCTCCCTGTGTCTGCATGGGTTTACTCTGAGAGCTCCGGTTTCCTCGCACGCTCCAAAAACACATGTTGGCGACACAAATGTGTCCATAGGTGTGAGTGCATGTTCTGAATTGCCCTATGAAGGACTGGCGCCCCTCCAGAGTATGTTCGTGCATTGTGCCCAGTGATGCTTACAGACAATGAACAGTTACCATAAAATGGCAAAAAGAGTAGGAGAATGTTTGCATTTTGAATTCAAATTCTATGTAAGAGATGCTTTAAAATGTATTTGTATACCTCACATAACACATGGTTAAAATGAGTTTGGCTCACCTCCTGAACTTTTAGATTTCTGTTTTTAAAAAAAATAAATAATAAAATAACACAGGGAGGTGTTGGATTCACAGAGAAGCTGTTGATTTGAGAGGTCCAGCAGCACAGATCATTGGGTTGTCGGGTTTTTCTCTTTTGCTTTTCCCAGTTCCAGCTGTTTGACAATTTGTTTATGGTACAACAAAACAGCTATTTGTCCTGCAGTGTTTCCAGTAATGTACGGTGGTCTGCTGGAGGATGATGACTGTGTATCACATGAACGTAGTAGTGTGTATTTGTCAGGTCAGTTTTGTTTGGTTTTGCTTTGTTTTGTTTCTCTTTTTTAGTAAAAATCATGTCGCTCGTTTGTAGCCAACCCTGTTGAAGACTAATGATCGCATCCCTTGTGCGTGTGAGGATTTTCAGAGGTCTGACGAGTGCAAGGGTGACGATTGGCATGCTGCGTGCGAAATTGCAGGCTGCTGACTGCCAAATGGAGCATCAGGGCCAGGATGCTCTGCCCAGTGCCCACCCTTCCCACAGCCCCTCCCTAACAGCAGTTATCTCACCAGTACACTTGGGTGATTGACAGTTGAAACAGCATCTTTATCATTTATTCAATAGTTCTTGTGCTGGCAGAGACTCTTAATAAGTCGATTTGGCCCTTGATAATCCGAGGCTGTCAGTTTAAGTTTCCACTTGTTCATATCATATCGGCTCATGTAGTTCCCCCATCCCACTACTTTTTGTTTTTGTACTTCGAGATCTACTGTATGTGCAACGGTGAGAGCATGCGTCAGGGTGTGTGTGTGTGTGCGTGTGTGTGGGGAATACAGTGTTGACTAAATACTCAGCTTGTGGTTTAACAGGGTGAAGAGTGAGGAGGGTGAAGCAACTAATGGAGTGTAGGGATGTTTTAAAGAAGAAGAGGAGAGTGTAAGAGAAACCCTAAAAGTTTATATATATATGGGAACATAAGCTTAAATTAGCTGATTACCATTGTAATGGATGTCCTGAAGTGGGTATTGAACGCAGTATGTTCACTTAGACCTGTGCAGTCTGTGGCCAGGCCAGGGAAGTGTTGATGTCTGTCTGTGTCTCTGTCGTTCTCTCTCTTTCTCTCTGTTTGTGTCTCTATCTGTCTCACTCTCTCTCTCTGTGCCTGTCTTTGTCTCTCTCTCTCTTTCTGTGTTTCTATCTCTCTGTCTCTTTCTGTATCTCTCTCTCACTCTCTCTGTGTCTCTGTCTTTGTCTGTCTGTCTCTCTCTCTCTCTCTCTCTGTGTCTCTATCTCTGTATCTCTATATTTCTGTCTCTCTCTCACTCTGTATCTCTGTCTTTGTGTCTCTATCTCGGTCTCTTTCTGTATCTCTCTCTCTCTTTCTCTGTACCTCTGTCTCTTTGTGTATGTCTCTGTGTCTGTCTCTCTCTCTCTTTGTGTCTGTCTGTGTCTCTATCTCTCTCTTTCTGTATCACTCTCTCTCTCTGTCTCTGTTTCTCTCTCTCTCTGTGTATTACTCTCTATCTCTGTCTTTCTCTCTGTATCTCTTGGTCTCTTTGTCTCAGTTTCTCTCTCTCTCTCTCAGTTCAGTTCAGCTTGGTTTATTGACATGACTGTTTTAGTAACTGATGCCGAACTAAACATATTTTTATATATTTTGGAAAACAATTAATTAATGGAGTAATTATGTAATTAAGCATATTATCACCAATTAATCAACCAAATAAAATAAATATAAAATGATAATAGATAATAATAAAATCAGACAATCAAATAAAAAAAGCAATGATAAAATATTATTGAATAAATGTTATTGAATAAATATTATTAAATAAATTCGTGAAGTATTAAGTGAATACGTTACTAAGTATTTACATTCTTATTTAGAGTGTTAAAGGTGGGGGGATAGTTCTGTGTGTGTGTGTGGGGTGGTGGTAGTGTGTGTGTGTGTGGGGGGGGGGTGTTGCTCACTGTCTTTTGGCGGCGAGAGGCGCTGTGTGTCCTTTGCTGAGTAGGATTTGTAATAATTCTGATTGAGTCAGAATTTCCAGATTTGGTGGATGGTTTTTAAGTTTTTGGGTGAAATTTTCATGAATAATTCAGAATTTTTGGCAGTGGAGGAGAAGGTGCAGTTCTCTCTCTGTCTCTCTCCATCAATATTCTGTTTTGTTGTGCCTCAGGCACTGCGTCTTCCCCCTCTTTTTATGTCCAAATCTCTGTGTTTGAATAAAGTTTATTTATTTATTTTATTTATTTATTTAAATGTTTTTTCTCCACTCATTCTACAGATGTCGCACCATGTTGATGTGTCTCCCTTCCATTGTGTCTTTCTCTTCCTCTGCCCTGGCTATACTCAGTCTGTCGGTCTCTCCGTCAGCGGCTCAGCAACGTGCTTAGATTGGATCACAGGAAATTCGACTGCACTCTGACGTCACAGGCTGTGGTTTGTGCTGATTGGTTGTGCCCGGCAGTGGTGGGGGGTTGAGGGGGGGGGGGGGGTGTGGAGTGGAGCTATGTGGGCGCAGGCAGACAGACAGACAGACAGGCAGGGACTGTGGGAGGGCTGGCATGGAAAGCCATGAGAGACAGAGTGGCATTGCCTCCGGGTCTTCTGTAGCTCCTCAGCATGTGCCACACAGGCCTCTGGAGACTCTTGCGCTCACACTAGTCCATGTCGGGTTTTGCTCGAGTCCTCGAGGCCTAGGGTAGAAGTTGTGCTCATTAAAAAAAAGCAGCAGAGAGGTGCCGTCTGCACAGTGTCTCAGTCTCGAACTCTCTGGACCGCCATTTGAGGCAAAACAGACCTTTTGAGTTCATGTTGATGCATATCCTCTGTGTGCACATGTTTTCGTTTGTTGTAAATGTTCATTTGGTCATAGTCTGTAACCACTGTGTGCCACTATAGCTTTTGTTTTTTAAATTTATTTTCTCAAAATATACAAGCGCAGTAACTTTAAAATAGAATTTGTTTGACATTACAAGTGTCCCTTGTGTTTCGTATAGAGAGTTAAAGTGAGTTGATGTGCAAATGGTGCCTATGTCTGTACTGCTTTTGTGCTTCAGAGGTACAGAATATTTAAGGTGATTTTGGGCTACTTTGTTTCAGTCATTTTATATATGTTTGTAAACATGGACCAGCCCAGGACCGTGACCCTAACCAGAATAAATCAGTTATAGAAATGGGGATATTTTTTTTAAACCTAAAATACTGGAGCAAAGCTCGTTTCTAAGCAATGCTAAACCAGATAGAGGGGGGGTGGGTATTCTCCATCAGCATCAGTTCCGAATTTCCGTGTGTGTGTAGAACCTAGGTGTAGGAATATACACAATCTCATTTAAAGGGGACATATGAAAAAAAAACTCAGTTGTTCATTGGAAGTACACATAAATTAGAGGATCTGGAGCCCACCAACACACACACTGTTAAACAAGACCACCCAGTTGGTTTTCTGTGCGCTGCGTAAGTCTGAAACCATGGGGTAAAACGAGCCGTTCTGATTCTGCTCCACTTCTGACGTCAAGTGTGGAAACTTTAGAATCGCCCCGCCCCCTTGTCTGAGTCTGTCCAATCACAGCGCTGGACCCACGAGCAGAGAGACATAGGAGCACTGAGTAAAAACTGAGAAAACAAGAACGGAGAAGAAAAAAAATGAGCAAAAACGTCTAAAAACGCTCTTCACTGCCGTGCACTCGGGGTCGGGGCGAACAGCGAGCGGCTCATTTTCATTTAAAGGAACAGGCGCTGAAAGTGGGCGTTCTGAACAGGGCTGTTTAGACAGGGGGAGAACGCTGCTGGGGGGTTTGGACCAAAGCAGGTCACAGACGTTTCATTAAGAACCAGAACTGTGTTCCACTGTGGTAAAGGCTGAGAATGTCTTCTTCAAAGATTAAAAAAAGAGGAAAATAAACAATATTTCACTGATATCAGCTTTGGATGTCTGCTCTATGCAATGTAAATATCACTCTCACATTTGAATGCAGCATCTGTTTCCTGCTTGTATAGGCTTTGATTAAAACTACACTCAGTAAACCTGACGCACCCATCAGTGCTGCTTTGTCTTCTGCCACAGGAACATGGAGGGTGTTTTGCAGGATTTCACAGTTTAGCCTGATAACTAAAGCCTCAAGTCAAAAGCTTTCTGTAAGAAAAGAGCTGAGGGATTTTACTATTGGACAGTCCTCAATTCTGGGCTTTGGTTATGTATCTAACTCATAAATCCTGCTTTATGGGACAGCCCCCCCCCCACCTCCCCGATCGACTGCTAACAGCATAAAGTGACTTAAATTCCCCCGTCATAGACCGTTTTCCTTGGAAGCATGAAAAGACCGATTCGAGCGATCATCCAGGCGGACGTAGTGTTTGGATGTGTGTGGATATGTTTATTTGGCCGCGTCCCCAGGCTCATTTCTCTGTCTCGGAGGGTGAACGTTACTACCGAGAGGTGCAGGGTACGTGCGCATGTGCGAATGCATGCAGCCCACCATGTGTGGGGTGTAATCTGCCAGAGGCCCTGGCTCACACAGGGTTAAGACCAGGCACCCCACCAAGCCTGAGGCCTGCAGGGACGTCCCACTGAGCCGTAAGCCTGCACTCAGCCCACACGGCCTGGAGCGAGGCCAGGAGCGCGCACACATGCTCAGAGACGAGGGGAAAGGGGAGCAGAAATGAGAATGAAGGTTGAAAGAGGAGTACAAGAGAACGAGGTGTTCGTGGAGCCTAATGGTTACAAATGGATTCTAGCACATGCTGTTGGTTCTTATATCACTCATCAGATATTCTCTGTAACTGTGGTCACGACTTGATGTGCATTTTGAATATTTAGTGCTTCTCTTTTCTTATACTCTCAGGCAAACTCACTGTGGTGGGACCCTCAAAGGGATATATTCAGTACTTTTAGTTAAGCTTTATAAATGTACTATTTATTTTCTACATTAATTGTAGATTTGTAGTTCTGTAATGAAGGCTTAAATATATTCACTTTTCCTTCAGTAGGGGAGAATGTAATGTACTTTCAGAGATCACAACTGGACTTTAAAACCACTGCTGTACATTTTATTACAAGTAAATTTATAACGTTCTTAAATATAGTGGACAATATTGTACTAGAGCTGGACGATACGACCGAAATTTATATCACAATATATTTTTAAACGCGGGACAGTTGGCGACTCTAATCACGTGCCCTCACGCTCCAGCTCTGAATCTGACTCGTGGGTGTTTGCGGAACAGGAGTGCGTGTCCGCTACGGTGGCCAGCAGAGTCAGATCACGGCATCGTTTACGAAGCGTGCTGCAGGAAGAGGCGGGAGTGTGAACTTGTCGCCTTCAGATCGAGCTCAATACAGCTGATACGGATCAGTAAAATAAAATTTTGTGTGTTTTAAGGCACCTAGAATATCCTTGGAGTCTCTGAACTCAAGTAACTTGCTTGACCGATGTGTGCAAGACGTTTTAAATGTAGGAGTGCAGCTATGTTGCCGCTTTGAGAGCTGCTGCTTGCAGATAATGTCATACAGCTCGAATCTGAACTGGAGTCACAGTGGTAGAGTTCGGTTTGGTGCTGCTCGCTTCAGGAGCACAGGCCAGTGCAGCCATTATGTTGATAATTGTAAAGAATTTGTGGATCGAATCCACGTCTGTCACAGAAAATTGCCTGCAGCTCTCAGCAGGAGAAACTGCAAAGTTCTGGTGAGCTGCCTGTGCACTGTCACTGATGACTGTTCTCTTTCTCTCCCCACAGATTATGTTTACTTTGAAAACTCTTCCAGTAACCCACTGCTGATCAGGAGAATAGAAGAACTCAACAAGGTGAGGGATGAAAATCTGTTGGGCTGTGCAGAAGAGAATATGTTGCCAGACTTTCTACAGAACGTTTGCCCAATGCTTTGTGCATCATGCTTTCTACCTGCTTCTACTTCAAACGCTGCCAGGGCTGAAATGTTCCAGCTTTTATTTTGTCCTCCTTTGAGTCCTGTCTTTTATCCATACCTCGCTGTCCTCTACGTTTACCTTCACTCGGCTTAATTATGTTACTAGCTTGCTGGTCACTTTTAGTCTGCTTCGTATCATTCAGGAGCAGCAGAAATATTTTATATCTGCGATATAATGTCATTTAAATATTAGTGGCAGGCATATGCTGACACCTATATCTCTTATTTACAGACAGCAAATGGTAACGTGGAGGCTAAAGTGGTATGTTTCTATAGACGCAGAGACATCTCCGCCACACTCATCGCACTGGCAGACAAACATGCGCGTAAGTACTGAAAAAGGCCAATGACTGCAGTGTTCACAGTTCACACAGATGGCAACAGAAATCGTCAGTCGCTGGCAGCAGAAATGTAGTGGTTTTCAAACCTACAGTAAAAAAAATTAATGAAAGAGATTAATGGAGAAAACAAGCATTCAAGACCTCCACCTAAACATACACGACCATCAGACTGTTCCTAATGCTTTCATCTTTAGAAGATCAAACACGATCCTGTTCATCTCGTTTCAGACGTATGGGTCTGAAAGGATATGTAGGTAACAGAAACAGATGACTCCAGACCGCCCCGTCTCTGAAGTTGCTGAGGGTTGCTGGAATCCATGCATAACCCTGCATATGTCTTCAAGGATCTTAAAGCAACTCTCTGAAAAAGAGGAGGAGTTGCATTAAAGACATAGTTTGAAATATTCTGTTAGATACTGTGTTTTCTACCTGTTTTTACTGACCACACCCCCAAAAATGTGAGTAGAAATATGGCTTTGACATTTATTTATTCATTAAATTTGTTGCAAAAAATCTAGAAAGCAATGATTTGTGATCAAGGATGGTTGGAAATTGACAGGGAATCAGTTTGTTAATTATACATTTTGCACTGATACAGTAGAATGGTCTGGTGTCGGCACAGAAGGATTTTAATTGGATTGGGGTTATTTTTTTTTTTTTTTTTTAAGAATTCTTTTGTGAATTTTAAGCACAATCTCTAAAATGTAAAAATGATAATTCTGAGTGATCCCATATCCTTCAAATGTCTTTTAGAGATTAAATGTCTTTTAGGAATAGTGCTGGACAATATTACAATATCGATATATATCGCAATAAAAATGTTTATATAACAATGATATGACTTTTAAACCCATTTTTAGTATTTCAGTACACGTTATTTACAACATCTCTCACAGAACGACGCTCATTGTTCATCACAATTGCGCACAGTGGCGCAGCAGGTAGTGTCGCAGTCACACAGCTCCAGGGACCTGGAGGTTGTGGGTTCGATTCCCCCTTCAAGTGACTGTCTGTGAGGAGTTGGTGTGTTCTCACTGTGTCCGTGTGGGTTTCCTCCCACAGTCCAAAAACACATGTTGGTAGGTGGTTTGGCGACTCAAAAAGTGTGTGTGTGTTGCCCTGTGAAGGACTGGCGCCCCTTCCAGGGTGTATTCCCGCCTTGCGCCCAATGATTCCAGGTAGGACCCACCACGACCCTGAACTGGATAAGGGTTACAGACAATTAATGAGTTAATGATTGAAATATTAATAGGTTATAGGGTCATATTTGATGTCATATTTCTTGTTTGTTTATCAGTGGATTTATACTGTTCATATCGATATCGGGATCATATTAAGAAATATATTGTGATATAAATTTTGGCCGTATCGTCCAGCCCTATTTAGGAACATATGAAAGTTAAAGTAAAGCTTCTTAAAAGTTAAAGCTTCTTAGTTTCAGTAAAGACTTTAAATATCATCTCTAATGACAAACTCATTCTTGCAAAGTACTTATGTCCATCTTATGGCAGAGGGTTTACTTTTTAAAACCATTGTGTAGCTTTGTGTTAGTCAAATCTGTCCCGACGTGTGGCGAAGTGTGAATGTGATGTAATCATGGTGGTAGCTGCGAGACTGCTGGGATTATCCAGCCGTTCTTGCTTTAAGCAGGGCCTGTCTCCAAAATGGCTGCTGTAAAATCATCGTGTTCGCCAGCGTGTGGTTCGTATGTGTGGGGGTTAGGCGAGCTGTGAGTGGCTGTGAGCGGCACTAGTGGGAAAGCAGGGAGTCAGCGCGTGAATGTAGAATGTATGTGTGCGTATATAAGTCAGAGAGAAGAGCGAGTGTGTGACTGACTGCGTGACTGCGCACATATGAGCACTTCTCCCGTAGCCCACACTGCAACCTAGTCTGATCCTGAGGCGCTGGAGATGTTTGTTCATGTGGACCACACAGAAGCAGTTAGGAGGACCGTGGTATGTGTGGTGGTGGTGGTGCTGCTGTGGGTGTATGCTGCTTTGTGTGTGGATATATGTGTGTTTGTGGATTGTGGGCCTCTCTGCAGTGCCAGCAGTCCCTCCGTGGACTTTCAGACATTTGCAATATGTGAAAAATGCACGGCGGGAATGGCTGTGGACCGCATGGGTGTGGGCTACATCCTGACTGCTTTGGAACAGAAAGAAGAAAAGAGGAGAGGAGAGGAAAAGCAGAAAAGAGGAGGGGAGAAGCAGAGAGGAATGTGAGGACATGCAGCAGAAAGGGGAGGCGAGTCACAGGGCAGGAAGGGGGGGAACAGTCATGGAAAAAGTAGGAAAAGTGAAGATGGAGGGGGGAAATGGGGAGCGGAGAGAGAGAATTCCTTCTGAGCCTGTAGATGCTGAAGAAGTTTGAACAAGTGATGCTCCAGTTGGACATTGTGGATCACTGATTCTGACCTTAGTGTCTGTAAGGAATGACTGATCCACTTTTCTAGAAACACTGTCCTGTGTAGAATTGCGAAAGTGAGACTGTATTTATCTATTTTTAGAGCATTTTTACACACAACCTATTCCATCCAGCCCCAAACCCCATATGACCATCTCCCAATCAGAAGACTACAGTTCATCAACATACAGAATACATTAATAAAGACCTGTTCACACCAAGCCCAATATGTTTTGAAAAGTGTGTGTGTGTTATTATATATATCTGAAACTGACGGGGGGGCGGCACGGTGGCGCAGCAGGTAGTGTCGCAGTCACACAGCTCCAGGGGCCTGGAGGTTGTGGTTTCGATTCCCGCTCCGGGTGACTGTCTGTGCGGAGTGTGGTGTGTTCTCCCTGTGTCTGCGTGGGTTTCCTCCCACAGTCCAAAAACACTTGGTAGGTGGATTGGTGACTCAAAAGTGTCTGTAGGTGTGAGTGAATGTGTGTGTGTGTGTCTGTGTTGCCCTGTGAAGGACTGGTGCCTCCTGCCTTGCGCCCAATGATTCCAGGTAGGCTCTGGACCCACCACGACCCTGAACTGGATAAGGGTTACAGATAATGAATGAATGACTGTGACGCTGCATCAGTTTTTCAATTAGAACCTCTTTATGTTCTGCATTGTACGGATGGGCTAAAATCAGGCCATCAACAAGATTATTCGTAGCAGAAGACAATTATTTATGTAAAACAACAACACGCTGACTATAAAAACCTTGACCACCTGAAAGTGGTGCAGGAACTCTTGTTTTTCGGGACAATGGGGAGAGTTCAGTGTGTGTCGTTTTAGTTTCAGTGCTTTAAAATAAATAAATGGATTTTCACTCCTACTCAAGGAGTCAATTTCCTTTTCACCATCCTCCTGTAATTTGAGTGTTGAGACAAAAACGCATCTGACTTGTGTTAACGGTGTTAAAAAAGGTGAAAATAATCATATTCGGTGTGAATAGGCCTTAAGTGGCCAGATATTCAAACTTTCAAGGATGGTGGTGCGCTCTTCCGTTCACTGTGGATGGTTTTTCTAGAGTGCGTTGGGCACCACACTCTGGAGTCTGGGTGTCCTGTGTTTCGTCCTTGCCTCAGTGTTTTCTCCCTGTGTCTGCCACTCAGCCAGTGGGGGTTGTACTGGCCAGTGCCCTGTTAGTGCCTGGGTGGTGCCACTGCGCGAATGGGATCAACTCTTTATAGCTTTAGCTGGCTGTAGAGTAGTCTTTGCACACTGTGGTTTTACACTATTAAAGTTAAAGTTTAAGGATACATCATTTGGATATCTTACAAGATTTCAATGTCCGGGCTGTTAGTGGTTACTAAACTGCCCCAACGGCACAGTGGTGCAGCAGGTAGTGTCGCAGTCACACAGCTCCAGGGACCTGGAGGTTGTGGGTTCGATTCCCGCTCCGGGTGACTGTCTATGAGGAGTTGTGTTCTCCCTCTGTCCGCGTGGGTTTCCTCTGGGTGCTCCAGTTTCCTCCTACATTGGTAGGTGGATTGGCTACTCAAAAGTGTCCGTAGGTGTGAGTGAATGTGTGTGTCTGTGTTGCCCTGTGAAGGACTGGCGCCCCCTCCAGGGTGTATTCTCGCCTTGTGCCCAATGATTCCAGGTAGGCTCTGGACCCACCGCGACCCTGAACTGGAAAAGGGTTACAGATAATGAATGAATGAATGAATGAATAAACTGCCTCAACACATTTACGACACACAGGTCTATTGCTTTTAAGCACAACAAACTGTTTAGCTGGTGAATGTTCGTAAATGTAAGAGTGTAATGAGTGTAAAGAAATGTAATGATTTAGAGATACAAAATCTTTAAAATGCTCGGCCTTAGAGATTAATCATCAGAGATAATCACAGTCGCTTTCAACTGGTGTGGAGAAATGAAGCTAATAATCTGTACTTTTCTTTTTCAAAATAACATTTTGCAATGCTGTTTTCAATTTTCTCCTCGTTCATGTTGTCTAACAACTGTCTGGCTGTTTCAAACAGCTCCTTTGGTCAAAACTGCATTGTAGAGAGCTGACTAGAGGCAATGGTGTGGGTCACAGAACACAGGCCACAGTCAGCCACCAATGCTCACTTTCAGTCTTATTGTCTGTGTGTTTGTTGTGGAGAAGTTGAAGAAGGCTTGAGGGTTAGAGTGAGTCCCTTTTTTTTATTATTTTTAAGCCCTGCCCCTTGGAACTGATTTAGAAGTTTTAGTGGTTAAAATCTTTCCTTAAGAAAAGGGACGACCATTCAAGGGCCTGATGTCAGGTCTTCTGGACTTTAGCGTAGTTAAATTAAAGGTCATTACGTAGCGTGACCAGATCTGAGATGGTGAAAAAGAGGACACATCTTAGGGGTGGTGGTGGGGGGGTGATGAGGACATGCCCCTCACTGCCGTTGTTTGCTATGTGTGCTTTTAGGTCCTTTACACCTTTATTTCCTACACAAAACATGGGAATTTCTTTTTTAATTCACCCGAGAACTTACATTTACGTTTCGGCATAGCTGCTCGAGAAGAGGGTAGGTACATGAGCTTTGCCTGACGTAAACAAGGACTACTGACGTGCAGACTGACCGATTAAATGTTTACAGAGAAGGTTATCGACCAATAACGGTAGCTCTACAGTCAGACCGTCCAATCAGAAGATTTTAGGCTACTTCACCACGCCCCCTTCTCACTCAAGCGAACCAAGCGGAGTAGGGGAGGGAGGGACTAGTTTGTGAACGAAACTTCTCGAAATTCTATGTAAGCTCTAGAAAAACAAAATCCCGGATGTTTGTGAAATTCCTGGAAAAAATTGTTGGTAAACGAGGACATCTGGTCACCCTAGCATTACGCCTACAAAAAGCATTCCACAATCATGTATTGTCAATTCAGCCTGCTTATACATGGACTTCTAGTTCCACCTTAAATGCGGCTGTAGCCACAGACACTAGACTGTAATAGCTTCAGCATTTTAGTTGGAACTGGAAATTCTGAGATAATACTAAGCTGAGACTAATAACTAAGTTATCGTAGTATTTTTAAAAAGAAAATACTGACGTTTATGGCTTTCTTTGGAGGCTGTCGACGCCAACTTGCTGGTGATTCACAAGGCATTCATAACCCTTTGTTTGAAGCGTGCGCCTCGGTTTGAAAGCTTATAGTCCTCCCCTCGGCCCTACTCCTGTTTCCCAAGAAGAATTGAGAAGGCTAAACGGAGGGGTAGGGCTGAGGGGTGATACCCAATCGGCAATGGCAGACTGTAGTCCATCTGTTGCTCTGCATACTGACCTGCTGGTGGTGTGTTAGTGTGTGTTGTGCTGGTACGAGTGGATCAGACACAGCAGTGCTCAGTGTCACTGCAGGACTGAGAATGATCCTCCAAGCTAACAGCATCCTGCGAGTAGCGTCCTATGCCCACTGCTAAAGGGCTAGAGGACGATCAACACAGACTGTGGACAATGAGTATATAAACAAGGTGTTTTAATGTTATGGCTGATGGGTGTATACGCTTTACTAGTAAATGAAATGAATGCCAGAACAGAAGACTAGTAACAGATGGGGCCTCCTTGTGGCCTGGTGCAGAGATTTTGGATCTTCTCTTTAGGATCATGGGAGAAAAGGTATGAGTTTGACCTGTACATTTCAGTCAGGCTGAGGATATCTGGCATAATCTTTCCTCTGTCCCTTGTTAAAGCTTGTTTGTAGACTCAGTCAGCAGTGTGTTTGCTTGAGTGTATGTACAGAGACACACACAATTGCATGTGTGTGTCTGTGGTGAGTCACAGATTAAATATTTTGTTCTCTGTGATGCTGGCTCCTCCTTGCTGGGGCTTAAAGCTTTTTGAACTGTACATCCGCCATGTTTTCACGTGTGCGGAGGCAGAGAAGGAGAGGGACTTGGCCCTGGACTGAACTGACCACTCCCTGTAGCCTCCACCCTCACTCTGACGGAGTGTTGCATGCAATTTCTGCGTAGAGTCAGGCTTGATTTCTCAGTTCGGGGAGATCCCACTCTAACTAAACATCTCCGGACCTTTTCAGAATGAGTCCTCTTGAGTGGGTCTTAAAGACAGATGATCTCCTTGAAGCAGATGTAGTGCTTTATGGAGCTTAACTGACATAAGTGTTTGAAATCTGTACTTGTCACAGTAAACAAAGAAACCTTATATTCATATTCGTTATTTAATAAATGTGTATTTTAATTGAGGTGTGGCATGGTGGCACTGTGTGGGGGCTTGGGGTCCTGGGATGCATCCTCTCCTCGGGTCACCCTCTGCGGAGAGCGTGGCGTGTTTTCCCTGTGTCTGCGTGGGTTCCCGCCGGACGCCCCGATCTAAGGTGGATTGACTGCAACACCCACCGCAGCCCTGATCAGGAAAAAGTGCTTATTCAAAATAAATAAATTAATGAATAGCCGTTAATACAACTTTCTCAAATTTAAGTTTTCAAATGTCAGAGGTGGGCTTTTGGTGAATTAGGTCAAAAGTGAACCAGGCAAAGGTAATCGCAGCCAGAGTCATCAGACTTGCGTAATCTCAGACTCTCTTTAAAGCCACTAATCACAGAGCATTCTCCCCCAGAGTCACTGTCCATTTAGCCAACTTTCATCCTGTTCTTCAATGGTCAGAACAGCCACAGTGCAGGCAGACTATTATTAGGTTATTCTCAGTGCTGCAGTGACAGTGACATGCTCGTATGAGTGGATCAGACACAGCAGTGCGGCTGAAGTTTAAAGCTCTCAGTGTCCCTGCTGGACTGAGAACAGTCCACCGACCAAAATCATCCAGCCGACAGTGTCCTGTGTCCTGTGATGAAGGACTAGAGGACGACCGACACACACTGTGCAGCGACAGATGAGCTACTGCCTCTGACTTTACAGCTACAACGTGGACCAACGAGGGAGGAGTGTCTCACAGAGTGGACAGTAAGTGGACACAGGGTTTAAAAACTCCAGCAGCCACTGCTGTGTCTGATCCACTCTACACCAGCACAACACACACTAACACACCACCACATCAGTGTCACTGCAGCGCTGAGAATGATCCACCACCACATCACACCTGCTCTGTGGGGGCCCTGAGCGCTGAAGAACAGGGGGAAAGGGAACTAACAAAAAAAGTATACTGAGAAATTTGTATTTATGGCTTTGATTCGAAATTGGATTTTTAGTTTTAGATTGTGCTTCATATGAGAACCTTAAGTTGAGGTTAGGTTGTATTGATTGTGTCTGTGTTTGTAACAGTAAAGCTGTCTGCGTGTTGGAGAGAGACTGTATGTAAAAGTGTAACAACAGACTACCTTCGAGCTACGCTGCACTGTTCTCAGATTCCAGCTCTGCAGGATTTAGTGCTCTCCTTGATTCAACTCATCAGCTAATTACCCAGCCCTTTTTAGCTCATTTGCATGTAATAGAGCAGATAAACTGCAGTGCTGTCATGCTCCAAGATGCTGGTAGATTCTGATACAATTTAGTATCATGATGTTTCCTAAATGCATTGTTGGTTTAAAGAATAAAAGTGTATTTTGCATGTAATCTTTAGGATCTTTAGTCGTGGGAAATATATCTCTCTACATTACACAAACGAATAAAGTGTGTGCGAGCGTCTAAGGGTGGAAGGCCTCTATAAGGGGCCTAGCGCATTGCCTGTGGTGCTATTACACATTGTCACATTCCAATAAAAACGGGTTTTATTTTCTACATCATTTGAACAGCAGCTGTCCTTCAC
Organism: Hoplias malabaricus; assembly: GCF_029633855.1. Classification (NCBI taxonomy): domain Eukaryota; kingdom Metazoa; phylum Chordata; class Actinopteri; order Characiformes; family Erythrinidae; genus Hoplias; species Hoplias malabaricus. The sequence goes on from NC_089800.1 coordinate 79,602,725, forward strand.
ATTGTTTGAAAATTTCATGATGAATGGACCAACACAGATGCTTCAAAGTGGGTCTAAATTAAATCTTTTTACATTGACTTCCAATTAAAAATGGTACAGTTACTATTTTGGACAGTGCCAATATGTTTGTGAAGTTGCGGTGGAAAACTGAATTCACCACCTCTCCCTGTTCCCTTCCACTGTCTCCTGAACCTCCACCTCTCTCTTTGGAGTCAAGGGGCAGGTCCTCCTTCCTCTTCTCCTCTCCTCTTCCTCCTCTGCCTGCATGGTAAGGTGACTCATTCATCAATGATTGATAATTGCTTGGGACAGGTGAGATGGAGAGGCAATTTGTGGAGAGTATAGGCTGGGTGCAGTGCCAGTAGATAGGCTGCGGTGTTCTGTTCTCTCACTCTCTCTCTCTCTGTCTCTGTCTCTGTGGACTGTGGCTATAGGTGAGTGAGCTGTGCCTGGTCTCACTAATTTTCTCAAGGACGCAGCAGGCCGCTCATAACCATAGGGTCCGCACTTATCCCAGCATTCTGCTCTCTTAGACTTGCTTCATTCAGTCTCTCTCTCTCTCTTTCTCTCTCTCTCTCTCTCTCTCTCTCTCTCTCTCTCTCTCTATACCACTCTATATTTGATGTCAATACTCCACATGTAGCCAAAACTGAGCAAGGTACTGCATGGTGTAGCTGTTGATTTCTGAGGCTTATGTTATGTGTGTTTTTTGCAAAGAAAGATAAAATTGAAGATAAGGGGGAAAAAAAGCAAGAGCCCAGAGTGTGTGCTCAGAATGCTAGAGTGAGGAAGAGGAGCTAGTACATATTGATTTTAGACACACCTTTTTTTTTTCCCTTTCCCCTCCCCTGAAAATCCCTTGATTGCTTTTGTTCTTCTTTTCTCTTGCTCAATCTCTCTCCCCTGTGCTCATGCGCGCACTCTCTCTCTCTGGCTCACTCTGGCTCTCTAATGAAACTCTAAATGAATTGGAGCACGCTCACTCACCCCTCTCTCTCTCTCTCTCTCTCTCCACTCTCCCCTGGCTTTCCCTCCTGCTCCTCAGTCTCTCTTCCACTTATCATTCTCCACTCAGCACCCGCACTCCATGCACCTCATGTATGTAGCACTGTGTAAGAGTGACGTGTTCTCACTGCTCCTCTAAAACAGAGATTACTGGAGAGCGGAGCTGAAGTTTGTGGATGTGAACTGAACGAGGAAGTGGCTCTTACGTTCATATGAGTTTATGCGTCTAATTTATTTGAACACCACTGGAATCGCATTCAGAATCATCTTATATGCTGATGGGGACTGCAGGGACTTGAGTTGGGTTTTTGGCTGCAGATATGTTAAACTCCGCCTCTGAATATACTGATCCATTAAGCGCCATGTGAAATCCCTTCTGCTGATGTTTTCTTTTGTGCATTTCTAAATTTAATCCAAGTTGTCGTTATTGCTAAAACACATTGAGACATTGAGATTGACTGTGTGTAATTGGACACAAATTCCTTAGTCCAGTCAGTAGTTTGGATCTTAAATGTTCAGTAGACTCTGAGATGTTTGGTAATGATTAATATTTAATGGAAAAAAAAAGTAACCATTCTTTACATTTTCTTGAAGGGAATGGTGTGAAGTGAAAGTGTTAACTCTTTATTGAATGTAATCGTGCCGCCATTCACATGGTGTTGGAAAGTCAAGAAGTCTTGCTGTCACACCTTTGCCCTCAATGTGAGTTTCCTGATGTCTTAAAGAAGTTGTGCCTGGCTTCTAACCCTCAGGGGAGTTGGAGGAGGAGATGGAGAACCCCGAGATGGCAGACCTGCCGGAAAAACAGAAGCATCAGCTGAGACACCGAGAGCTCTTCCTCTCTAGACAGCTGGAGTCTCTGCCGGCTACACACATCAGGTAAAAACACTAACACACACCGTCTGACCTCTGTGTCGGCACACTTTCAGATGACTTGTGAAGCTCTTTGATCGCTGTCACTGCTGAGGTTTTGTTCTGTATGCGAGCGAAAGGCTCCGCAGGTGGCCGCTCCAAGCAGCCGACGTGTCTGAGACGGTTTATTATTTTCCCACATGTCAGAAGTCGCTGTCGGGGATCCTCTGGTGTAAACAGTGTTGTGTTGTGAAATGACACATCCCACAATGATGGGGACAGATATCTGGAGAGATCTTAACCTGTCACACTGAGGGATGATTTGGAATCGGACTCATATTCGGATCATTTTTAACCATTTTTGTTGTTGTTTTATTTGTTATTATTTTTTACTTTTTTTTATTATTAATTTCAAAATGACAATATCAAAGACAAGTGAAGTCATCTTGTATTATCTCGTACAATATGCAAAGTCATGTATAAATTAGTACATAGGATCTGATAGGGCTGGGTGATATGACCATAATTTATATCACGATATATTTCTTAATTTTGGTCAAAACGATATAATCCCAATATCAACATAAACTATACAAAAGCTACAGAAAAACTGACAAGAGCAAGAAACATGACATCCTTAATAAAAACATTAACCTCGCTAACTTAAATTTACATGAATAATAAATCCTCGAATATATTGAGGAAAAATAAAGGAACAAATTATTCACTAATAAATGAATGAAACTCTAATTACAGAATGGTATCAGAACACATGGTGATTATCAACAATGACTTGGTACCTTTCTAATTCAACCTGCTCATGTTCACCTCTGTAAAGCCTTGGGTTGTGGTGGGTATCGCACAGTTCCTGATGGATCTCTGCTGATTTATATGGTGCTCATCACACAGTGAACAACTGAGTACTGGTAATGTCCAGTGGCATTCACACATGGCTTGAAACTCTTCGTAAAAGAGGTGATGTCCTGGGCAGAGAATACACTTTTCTAAGTGTACTCCAAAGTCCAAAAACATATGTTTGTAGTAGGGCTGTCCCGAATACCATTTTTTGGGCTTCGGAGCTTCCTCCGGGATGTTCTGCGAATATTAGAATACTCTGGGTGTGGGGTGGTGTATATTGTTGTCATTAACCAAATCTACTTCCGACCCCTGTTTTAATATCCCTCTCTCCTGGCTGCGCCGTGGCTCAAAGTACAGCTTCACTCGCTAGCTCGCTAACTAAGGCCACAGAGTATACACAGTTTAACCAGTTTGAGCAGAGGTGCTCTAATTTCAGGTACAAAGCTCACAAAATGAACTGTGGCATCCCTCGCTTTGTTGTGTTGTTCTATCATATTAGGCTGTTTTTATATGAGTTTTGGGCTTCACTTGCACAAAGACTTTTATGTTGATGTGCCTGAATATGGGTGGAGTGGGGAGAGCATTGTTTTTACTGCTGGATCCTGAATGTGTGTTGTGTGGAGAGTTGCCTTTATCAATAACCACATTTATCCAAAAAACTGAATATCCGAATCTCAAAATTGGAAACTGAATACATACCCAACAAAATAATATCTGAATACCCGAACACCTGGGGCCAGCTATTGTTCAGAAAATCGTCGCTCAGCGCCTGCTTTAAAATTAAGGCTGCACTGCGGTTCCCAGCATGGCTCCGCTCGCCGAGTCGTTCGCTAACTCGTGCATAAACGGTGCCACTAAGGGTACAATAAAATAAATAAACCAGAGCTTCATGGAGGTGTTCTAATTTGAGGTGTAAAGCTGACAAAATGAACTGTTGCTTTGCCATGCTTTGTTGTAAGTAGGTTGCTGTCGTGTTAGGCTGTTTTAGGCTTCATTTAAGACTTTTATGTTGACAAGGCTGAATACACATGGAGTGGAGGGTTGCCTTCATTGCCACATTTATCCCAAAAAACGAAAATTTGATTCTCGAAATTATAAACCGAATTCATACCCATCGAGCAAATATTCGGGGCCAGCCCTAGTTTGTAGGTGGAGTCAATGTGTGAAATTGTCCACAGGGTGTGTGATGTCCAGGGTGTGATACTTGGTAGGCTCTGGACCCACCGTGTCCCTAAACATGATGAAGTTCTTATAAAAGATGAATGAATGTGCTTCTCTCAACCGATCCAGGATCTATCCAGGGTAATTTACTAGGTCTGATCATTAACTTAACCAAGACTCCATTTAACACTTACCACCTTCCTGTTTTTTTTTTTAGTATTCACTACAGCTGGTAGAAATCCAATGTGTGTAAGAGACTTTTGAGCCTGTGACTGATAATCACGTACATTCCACATCCCATAAAGGATTGCTCATGGGTTACGACACTGCGAAGCCACATTCTTTGGTGATTTGGCTTTAACTGTGGCTAAGATTTGGTAATGGCCATTGTTTACTGATGGGTGTGTTTTATAATTGTTTTCAGAGGAAAGTGCTGTGTGACACTTCTCAATGAGACAGAAACCCTCAAGTCTTACCTGGACAGAGAGGTGAGTGAAGTAGAACCTATCTTAGCTATGGTAACAGCCTCCAGTGACAGTAAAAACTCATGTACTGCTTGTACTACATGTAAACCATGGACCTGGAGGTTGTGGGTTCAAGTCCCGCTCCAGGTGACTGTGGTGTGTTCTCCCTGTGTCTGCGTGGGTTTCCTCCAGGTGCTCTGGTTTCCTCCCATGCTCCAAAAACACAGGTTGGTAGGTGGATTGGAGACTCCAAAGTGTCTGTAGGTGTGAGTGAATGTGTGAGTGTGTGTCGCCCTGTTAAGGACTGGCACCCCCTCCAGGGTGTATTCCCACCTTGCACCCAGTGATTCCAGGTAGGCTCTGGAACCACCGCTGCCCTGAACTGGATAAGTGGTTAGAGATAATGAATGTAAACCATAGGAAGATACCCATTTTACAACATAGAAATGTAACTGAACCAGTAAATGTGTTTAGTGAATTGATAAACTACATTTTGATGATATTGGATGATGCTGTGGCTGAGCATATGAAACGATGCAGGCGAATATCTCACTATTACATTTTAAGACGTCACAGCATCAGTTTGAGGCATCAGACAAAACAAGTTTGGTCTTGCAAAAAAACCTGTGACGGTAGAAAAGGGCCATTTCAAACAGCCTAAAGGGAAATGGCTTCAGAGAAGGGCAAACTCTTGCTACCTCTGACCATAATGTCTGTGTGACATTGAGAGTTCTGATATTTAATACTGGATTAAATACAGTGCTGTGGCTGAATTTGATCAAAATCATGAAAAAGACAACTTTTCCTGAACTGCGCTTTCAATTTGGGTTTAACTCAGATGCTATCACTTCTCGCGTTCACTTCAGTGCCAGGACCATCACTATTGCCTGACTAATAATAATAGTAACAATAACACAAGCAGGGTACACTGTTTAGACTGTTGTTCTATAAGTGTGTGTGTGTGTGTGTGTATTGCTTCTAGAACTAGAGATGAATGTGTTTATCTGACGTGTGTATGAGAGCTAGTTTTGAGCTCCATTCTGAATGAATTATTCAGTGTGTTGACCCAGAATGTTCTCCTCGCATTTGGTAATGAGGAGAGTGGAGACTCCACTCAATGCCATGCTGAACACACACACACACACACACACACACAAAAGTATAAATACAGCCCTCTATCAGTGCATGAGGCTGCGTCTTTGTTTCTGTGTGTGTATCTGACTTGCTCTTTGTGTATGTTGTCTTTTGGCTGCAGGATGCGTTCTTCTACTCACTGGTGTATGACCCTCAGCAGAAGACTCTCCTGGCCGATAAGGGGGAGATCAGAGTGGGGAATAAGTACCAGGCGGAAATTACTGACCTTCTCAAAGAGGGTAGGTCTACGTTTTTAAACTGCGTTGGCGCAGACCCGACCCGGCAAAGGTCCGATGGAGTTTCACAGCTACAGAGTTTACGTTCTCAGCTCTCAGTTATTTCCAGGACTCATGTAGCCACTGATTGTTCTTATGTTACATGTCCCACCTATATTCCTTACAGCATATCACATGTTTACTTAAAGGATACGTGGATACACTTCTGATTTACATTCCTAAAGTGGATTTTACATTAGACATTAACATATATTGGTAAGTGAACTGGCTATGCAAAAGTGCCCATGGGTATAAGTGTGTACATGACTGGGTGTTTATGTGGGGGGGGGGGGGGGGGGGGGTTGTCCATAGGTGTGACATGGTGAGTGAAAGGTGTGTGTGAAATTTATTGTCGCTGAAGAAGCACCCTGAGATACACAAACCGTGTTTTAGGACAGTGTTCTTCAAACTACGGCCCGTGGGCCATGTACGGCCTGCTGCTTTCATTTGACCGGCCCCTTTAACTACAGCAGCATACATATAAAGGCATAAAGATGGGTAGAAAAGGTATGGACATGTCTCTAAACCAATCAAGCCACTACTGAATTGTCCCTAACAATCTTTTCAATCAGAAAATTAAAATACAACGGTCCGTCAGTGTCTAGTCTGTGTATTTTTTTACATACAGTTAAGATCTCGCTCTCTACTCCCGAGTCCCGCCTCCCAAACCCACACTACTAACTGGACTGGCTTTGCCGTTTCTCCGTAACGTGTGACAGGCTGTTGGTGTAAGGAGACAAAGCGCTGTAAACATGCAGCTGCGAGAGGGATGCCGTCCACATTGTGTCTCGTATTGATTAAGGGACAGTGCCACCAGCTACAATCATGTATTAAGGCCACTTATATAGTTATAAAGTTTTTTTTTAGACGTTTTCTTCTCTGGCTGCAGTCCAGCCCTGTGATTTTAGGGTGAATTGCATACAATTAAAAACGACAAATGTCATTTTATTCATTAAAAGTAACCTAAGTATTAAGTAGTTTGAGAATGACGAGTGAGAAGAGTTTATTGGGCGCTGCATTCGTTATGAGCTCCATCAGGAAGAAAGCGCTGTAGGAGACTGTGATGGATTTGTTGTGTACTTGGGGATAAAGTACGTGCGAGTTTTGTTTAGACGATATAAAGATGGGGATTTTGATGTTAGCGTGCTCGAGAATGTTAATACTTCCTTTAGGTTATTATTTTTCTATAAAATGACAGGTGTCATATTTAATACCACACAACATTTACCATAAAATGAAAAGAATTGTAATTATGTTACACAAAATGCTTTAATGCTTCTTTGTACACCTGATATTACACTGTGCTGCAGTCTCTAGCACAGTCCACACTACAGCATGTCTCTTGGAGTTAATGCTAGTTTGGCTCTTGAGTCATTTGGCAGACATTGCTGCCTCCATGGAGTGTAGATGAGCAGCTTAAGCTTCATCCCTCAGCGGTTGGACTCCACACGGAGTCGTGTTTGTAGCAATGTAGGAGGGTGATCTTGATCTCCAGTCGTGTTCCTCAGCTCTCTGCTGTGTGTGTGTGCGCTTTTTGATTTCTCAGGCGAGGAGGATGACAGGGAGCTGGCCAAACTGGAGGAGAAGGTGTGGGACCCCAGCAGCCCCATCACAGAGAAACAGATCGACCAGTTCCTCGTAGTGGCTCGGTAAGCACCTCAACTACTAAAGGTTTCGCTTCATTGATGTTTTCGCCCTGAGGCTGGAGGACCAGCACTGAGATGGTTAACTGCATTCAGGGCTCTGTATGTTTACTGTGGAGGTATTGATCATGTGTGAACAGTTTCTTTTATAATGGAAAGCCACTAACACAGTTAATTTTTTTTCCTTATACTCTCTCTCTCTCTCCTTCACCCTGTGTCTTTCTGTTTCCTACATCTTCCCTCCCTCCTCCCGCAGTTCTGTGGGTACGTTTGCGCGGGCTTTGGATTGCAGCAGCTCAGTTCGGCAGCCCAGTCTGCATATGAGCGCTGCAGCAGCCTCCAGAGACATCACGCTGGTATAGCACCACCTACACTCACTACACGCTACATCCTGCTTCAGCACAACTTCACACTTGGGTTTGGCTTGTAAAACACACTGTAAAAATGACTTGTGCTTTGCTGTTTGTCTGTGCAGAATGGTGTTTAGCATAATGGGTGTTTTAAAAGAATGTAAGCAAAGTTCATGTTTTTTATTAAAGAAAATAGTGCTAGGGTTAGGGTTGTATTTTATGGACAGTTTGTGCCTTCACTGAGAATCAAGATAGACATTATACACAATTACATTTTAATTCCATTGCAGCTCCAAATACACCATCAGCAGCAAGGCAGCAGTTCTGTATTTACTGAATTTTCAGAGTGTCAGATTTAATAAAATGAAACACAGTTCTTGTAGATCTGACAAGGAGTCACTAGAGCTTCTGCCACCGGGATGTGACGGTCTGCAAGGCTTTTGGTTTCATGATCATTAGCGCTACAGTAAAAACGTTTTTGTTTTACAACGGTCCCTTCCTACTGTCACTGACAGCCGGTTAACCATGTCAAAGTCTGTGAGGTGTGCTGAACGTCTTTACAATAAAACCTGGGAGGTAGATTACATGTAATCCTGAGTTTGTGTGTCATAGAGGAGGACAATCATAGAGGACCCTATCTGACAGTGCTACAGGAAAGTGTTCACATCCATGACCAAAGATGGCGCTGAGCAATTAGGGTCTGGTCGAGCCAGTAACGAACAACATAAGTTTTGACATTTCTGGGTTGATAACTTTTGAACCACAGGAGATATTGCAAATCTGATGGTGGCAGTCAATTTCTGAGACAATGCTGGTCTTCTCTGATGTGCTACATGACCACCTTCCCATTGGAGGGGAAAAACGCTCTTGATCCAATATGGCGGCTTTAAAGATGTTCTGGATGTAGCCTAAAAATAGGCCCCTCACCCAGTACTCGCTGGGGTTTTCAGATACGTCATTCTCCCTTTCGTTTCTGCTTTTTGACTCACACTGTATGTGCACAAAGACAAGAATGTGGGTCCAGAATCTACCTGGAATCATTGGGCAGGAATACACCCAGAAGGGGGCACCAGTCCTTCACAGGGCGACACACACACATTCACTCACACACTCACACCTACGGACACTTTTGAGTCGCCAATCCACCTACCAATGTGTGTTTTTGGAGCGTGGGAGGAAACCGGAACACCCGGAGGAAACCCACGCAGACACAGAGAGAACACACCACACTCCTCACAGACAAGTCACCCGGAGGAAACCCACTCGGACACAGGGAGAACACCACACTCCTCACAGGCAGTCACCCGGAGGAAACCCACATGGACACAGGGAGAACACACCACACTCCTCACAGACAGTCACCCGGAGGAAACCCACACAGACACAGGGAGAACACACCACACTCCTCACAGACAGTCACCCGGAGCGGGACTTGAACCCACATCCTCCAGGTCCCTGGAGCTATGACAGAGACACTGCCTGCTGCACCACTGTGCTGCCATTATTATACATTATAAAAGATGCTCTGTGTTAGACACTGGTAAATCTGTAATTACCTGCATTTTACTTCTTTCTGTTGTTTAGCATTAGTTCCCTTGTACTTTATACCTGTTTTTATTGTTGTAAGTAGATTGTCATTGGTTTGTTATTCTAAATGCTCTTACAACATTTGTTGTGCTTTTTATTGATTCTTATCCCCCCCTTCTTTAGTATTTTTGAGTCCTCTCAAGACTCTGCCTCTGGCTAATAGAGTTGTTCCTGTCATTGTTGTGCTTGGCTCACTCACTAGGGGCTTGGATCCAGATTTCTGTGACGTTGCTTTGTGTTTGTGCCTTTGTGGCAATGTAGTAAATAGCGCTACACAAGTTTATTGTAGTTGAATTAAATTTAAATTATATCTGACAAGGAGTGCCATATAAACCGAGTCAACTGTAGTGCAGTATTAACATTCATAGTGCCATAACATTTATATGTTTATCCTTACTTATTTATTACGTTCTTCACACATTGTTTTGTACTTTTGCTTAAGGGGACCAGCCTAATTTAGATTTATTTCAGTTCTGCTTTCCGTATGAATGTAATCCTGATTTTGACTATGACCCAGCAGTGTTATTATCCTCATCATGGAAATATAGCAGTATATGAGCAATAAAGGGATACAAGATCCAGATATATCCCCAGTCTTAAGTAAGGAAGCCTAACATCTCAAGGCACAAGTCTTATCAGCCACAGCCTCACGGAGAGCTACGAGCACACAGTGTTCTGGGTGGAACAAAAACAGGTTGCAGCCCTCATTTTGCCTCTGGGCCCTAGTGGAGTTAGAACAGAAGAGAGTAGGAATGATGTTCAACCAGAACCACCCTCTGCCTGACTCTGCCCCTCATTTATAAAACATAGCACTCAGGAGCCAGGGGCACCAGACACATGCTTAGAGACACACACTGGACCACTGGGACACACACACTATGGTTGTGTGTGTGTGCTGGTATTGAAAATGAAATGGCATTTTTTTTAAAAATACATATGAACGTTTTGATGGTTTATTTTGTGCAGGCGTCCTGAGAGATCTGTGCTGAAAACACAGTGTAGTTTGATAAACGAGGGACTTGCATCTGCCCTCATTGTACGACAAAGAAGTATCACACCTGACAAATACACTATCTGCCATAACATTAAAACCACTTCCTTGATTCTACACACACACACACACACGTTGTCTATTTTCTCAGCTCCTCTGACCATATCAGTGAAATTGTAGTTCTGCAGTTGTTGGCTGTAGTCCATCTGTTGCTCTGCAAACACTGTTAGCCCCCTATCATCCTGTTTTTAAATGTTTAGGACCACCACAGTGTTGACGTATTGTTCCCTGCTTTGTTTCCAGTTCCACGCTATGGACACGCTGCATAAAAACGGCTACGACATGACCCGGGCTATCGCCGCTCTGGTGCCACAGGGTGGTCCTGTGCTCTGCAGAGACGAAATGGAAGAGTGGAGCGCCTCAGAAGCCAACTTGTTTGAGGAAGCGCTTGAGAAATATGGCAAGGACTTCACCGACATCCAGCAGGACTTTGTGAGTTTTTTAGACAAGCAAAGCATCTACAGAGAGGACAGGAATAACAACAAGGGACGTGCAAAGGATTTAAAAAGCTCTGCAATAAAGATCATGATTAGAATCCAGTAAAAATAGATAGTCCAGACACACTTTACAGCAAAAGACAATGTTCAACTCTGCCACCTGCTGATGGTTTAGTGTATGTGTGTGCTGTTGTAGCTTAGGACATAACCCAAAGAGCCCAGCCCAGAGAATCGAGGAGGAGCAACTTGTGGAAAACATCCACTCCTACTTTTACAGAAGGAGCACAGACGTATTTAATGAGACAGAAGAAGAATGACGTGTTTTTATTTGTACATTGTTTTTACATCTGGTCTGTTACAGTGTGAGCGGAAGGGGATAATCTTAATGAATACCTTTTGACATGTTTGAGGTAGTGAAGTCTACACTGTAAATAAAACAATTTTAACTGACCATTGAACGCACACATGGCTTTTGAGGTTTAACTTATTAAATTGTTCATTTTAGGTCTCGTCTTCAGAGCCTTCAAAACATGCTTGTGACCATTTGATGCAATAATTTAACACTGAAGTAGGACATTTATTTTAGAAGTGTATGTCTTGAAATAGTTTAATTGATATATCATTTTTATTTTCACTGTAGAAGCACAGATTAATACTCTTTACATTTCAACTAATCTTTATGTCTAATGATATGAATTAAATAAACAGATGTACCTCGTTAAATACTTAAATCCTCCCACAAAAAATACTCTGTATCCTATGTTTCCTTTCATAACCAGAATAGATTTACTTATGATGTTTGAACAGGATGGAATTGCCCTTCAATACGGTGTACATTCTGAATTTAACACACACTTGTTTTCTTTTTTTTCCCCTTTTTCTTCTTCAGCTGCCTTGGAAGTCTCTGACCAGCATAATTGAGTATTACTACATGTGGAAAACCACAGACAGATATGTTCAGCAGGTGAGGTTGTCTGCTTAATGCTTTTGTTAACCAATGAATAATATATTTCAGAAAAGTTCGGAAATTGTTTACTTAAGCATTTCCTGCGCTTTTTCCCTGGTACAGAAACGGTTAAAGGCAGCAGAGGCGGAGAGCAAACTGAAGCAGGTTTACATCCCTAACTAGTGAGTATCCTGGCACAGGTCTGTGAGTGGCACAGGATTTACTTACACTTTATCCTAAGCCTTCAGTAAATTGCTGTTTGATCATGTGTAATCCTGTGGCCACCTTTGACCCTCGTGCTCTGTGCCTGCAGTAACAAGCCCAATCCCAACCAGCTGAGTATGAACAGTGTAAAGCCGGGGCTGGTGAACGGGGCTGGGGTGTTGCCAGGGTCGACAGGCCAGCCAGCCGGACTGGGCCGAGCCTGCGAGAGCTGCTACAGTGAGTTTGCCCAGCTTCAGTCCATTGAAACACTCTATATCTGCCGTTCGTTCTGTAGTGGAAGACTACTGTGTAAAGAAAGAATTAGGGATGTCTTCAGCTAAGGAGTGTCTTACTTAACAAAATCACACTTTTCACTTCCTGAAAACATACAAGTAAATACGTAGGTGTTATGTTGACAGCCCTTTTATTCGTATCATCATTAGGTGTGTGATGAGGGCAACGTCCAGTGACGCTGACTCTGATTATGTTATATATTACACCGCAGCAAGGGGCAGCAGGTAGTGTCGCAGTCACACAGCTCCAGGGGCCTGGAGGTTGTGGGTTCGATTCCCGCTCCGGGTGACTGCCTGTGAGGAGTGTGGTGTGTTCTCTCAGTGTCTGCGTGGGTTTCCTCTAGGTGCTCCGGTTTCCTCCCACAGTCCAAATCACACGTTGGTAGGTGGATTGGCAACTCAAAAGTGTCCGTAGCGGTGCGTGTGTGAGTGAATGTGTGTGTCTGTGTTGCCCTGTGAAGGACTGGCGCCCCCTCCAGGGTGTATTCCCTCCTTGTGCCCAATGATTCCAGGTAAATGAATTACACCACAGCATGTTCAGAGAATGTTTTGGGCTGTATTAGGTTTCGGACTGGGTTTTCTCTGTTTCACTGGAGAAGTTGAGTGTTTAATGGACTCAGAACGGTTAAATGTGTTCTAGGAACAGCCGAGTGTGTGAGGAGAGAGAGACTGAGAAGACATGAGCTGTTCGAATTTTTTCAAAAATCTCCTCCACTCAAAAACACAATTAGAAACCTCCTCAACCCCTCGGAGTTGTGTATGTTTCAGATGAGACGCAACAGCGCCACTCTGTGGCTTTTAGTTTTTAGCCAGATTTTTGGAAATGGTCAATTGGAATCAGGGAAAAGATCACCCACTTATTATGTAGCACATCTGATGTAAAGTATAATGCACTTTGCAGATTCTAAATTGCAGTCACCTTGATCTTCTATATTAGGTGCATTGTGTGAGAGATTCACATGAACATTTTGCTCATGCATTATTTAATTTATGATTTCAGGTGGTAATTCAAATATAAATGTGTGTGTGTGTGTGTGTGTGTGTGTAGCCACCAGCTCATACCAGTGGTACTCATGGGGTCCATCCAATATGCAGTGCAGGCTCTGCGCCTCCTGCTGGACGTATTGGAAGAAATACGGAGGCCTGAAGATGCCCACAAGGCTGGATGGAGAGCGCCCTGGGCCCAATCGCAACAACATGGTGGGAATATTTCCAACATAGGACTCCTCCTTTTTGGATCTGATAGCATATATGTGCGCAGATTTGCAAAAGTGAATTCACATTCTGATCACTGGATATTGATCCACGTTTATCACTTCTTAGCAAATGAACACATGGCAGATCTGACACAAAGCGATTCTAGTTTAATAGCTGGTAAATTAAATTAAAAATCAATCAATGGTGTATATCTTTCCAGAGCAAATTGAGGGAAAGAAAAGTAATCACTTGATGCTGAGGGAGAAATAAAGGCTTCACTTATTAAAAAATAAATAAATACAAAATATGACATCATATGTTTTATTAAAAGAGCAAGAAAGCACTTATTTTGTTTTTTTTTTTATATTGTTTTATTTTATTTATTATTTAGATTAGCCTTTAATATTTTGCTGTACTTTAGGTGTGTTTTATTAAGCCTAGTATTCAGGTATTAAACTGACAGTGTTTAGTTTTGTGTCAGATTACTTTATATCCTGTAAAGGACCATAAATTAAAGCTGTTCCAACCTTTAAAGGTGAAAGTAACCTTTGAGGAATCCTATCATATCTGATATATAATCTCTCCTTGGTTTATGTCGCTGTATTTTATTGGATGGATTGTGTTTAGTTGGAGTAGAATTTGTATCATAACAGAACACCTACTGTCTCCATTCTTCAGCTAACAGTGTGTTTATGAGAACTGTTATCACAGACCCTGGCACGTTAACTCTGATCTCCTTCCGTATGGTAGAGTCCTCACGGCTTGCCGATGAGACACAGCGGGAGTCCAAAGTTTGCGGTGAAGACCAGGCAGGCGTTCTACCTGCAGACCACCCAGCTGACCAGAGCAGCCCGTCGAATCTGCCAGGACCTGCTCAGGTCCCGCTACCTGGCCAGGCACCCATACACACCTGTCAACACAGCAGCCATCAAAGCAGAGTGTAAGAGACTAGAAACCACACACACACACATTCAGAAAGCTAAATACCACACACACATACACTAACAAGACTAAACACCAACACAAAGCTAAACACCCCCACACACACAAACACACATTAAGAAAGCTAAATACCACACACACATACACTAACATGACTAAACACCAACACACACATTTCCATTAAGGAAGCTAAACACCACACACTAACAACACCAACACAAAGCTAAACACCCCCCCACACACACAAGGCTAAACTCCACCACACACAAGCACTAACAAGGCTAAACACCAACACATACACACATTAAGGAAGCTAAATACCAAACACACACACACTAAGACTAACAAGACTTAACAACAACACAAAGCTAAACACCCCCTCCACCCTCCCACACACACAAGGCTAAACTCCACCACACACAAGCACTAACAAGGCTAAACACCAACACACACACACACACACACACACACATTAAGGAAGCTAAATACCAAACACACACACACTAAGACTAACAAGACTTAACACCAACACAACGCTAAACACCCCCCCCCACGCACACACAAGGCTAAATTCCACCACACACAAGCACTAACAAGGCTAAACACCAACACACACACACACACACACACATTAAGGAAGCTAAATACCAAACACACACACACTAAGACTAACAAGACTTAACACCAACACAACGCTAACCCCCCCCCCCCCCCCCCCCCCCCACACACACACATACACAAGGCTAAACTCCATCACACACACTATGAAAGCGACATACCACACACACACACACTAAGAAAGCGAAATACCACCCACATTAATAAAAGCTAAATACCACACACACACAAGGTTAAATTCCATCACACACACAAGCATTAACAAGACTAAACACTATATACAAACACAGGTAACAAGATTAAACAGCACACACACTCACTGAGATAAACAAGACTAACACTCCCCCCACCCCCCTCTCTCTGTCTCTCTCTCTCTCACACACACACACATTTAACAAGGCTAAACAGTGGGTTAACAGGGGGCCTTTAACATGACCAGTTGAGGTTAGTCATACATACTGTTGTTTTGAGTATTTTTGCATAAATTATGGGTTTGAAATGCAATGAAATTTCTTTTTGTTTTAAAGGTGCTTTGCGGTTGCCAGATGGTTCCAAAAAGCCTGCATCTTTGAAACAGGCAGCACGGAAGCCTCTAGAGTCTGTGGTCAGATATCTTGGTGAGTGGAAATGACATCTGCACCTCGTTTTTTTTTTTTTTTATCGCCTTCATTTTCAAATGTATGTTGCAAACTCACTCTTGGTGCCTTGAAACATTCTGGACATGGTCAGTTCAGAGAGTTTTGGAAACTGCCTGCAGTGCTCTGGAGGGGTTAGATGTGGGTAGCTCAAGATGTCAAATGGCGAGGATGGATATAAGCTGCAGGAAAAAGAACAGAACAACAAAGTCTGCATTTGTGGATTGGCGGTTCTCTCCGAAGCTGTGAGGGTGATTAATGTGATGAAATAGAATTCGTATGATATTTTTGTGGATGTGTCTGTTGTTCAGTCATACACCCATAGGATGTAATTTCCATTAAGAGCCCCAGAGTAATTAACAAATGCATTCACAGTGTAGCCAGTTTCTACACTAGGAGCAGCCCTGTTGTTATTTAGATCCTTCATTTTTAATCAGACTTTAAAGGAACGCTACGTAATATTTTATTTAATTTTTTTTGTAACCTTAAAATCACAGCTTAAGTCATTGTGATGCTTCACCGAGCTGTTACAGGAAGAATAGAGCTTCTCTTATTGCTACACTGGTTTCAACACTGCAGAAACTGCACTTTATAACTTCTGGAGGCAGGTCTCCTTATTTATTTCAGTATAGTGCTTTAAAAATGATTAAATACTAGTCGTGTCGAATTTTTAACCCCTTTACTTTGTCTTTTTCTAGAGGCCCATCCGTGCCCTCCTAAACCAGACCCCCCTCGAGGAGCTTCAATTTCCACAGGCAGTTTGACGCCCATCAAGTCGTCCCCCATTCTCAATAACGGCTCACCCACCATTCTGGGCAAACGCACCTATGAGCAGCACAATGGCCTGGAAGGTGAGAGAGATCTGTGATGAGAGATGTGTGAAGGCGTGGGATTAAGACATGAATCTGTTTACTTGTCTGTCTACTACAGTTTGTATCAGGCCATTTCTTCCATGCACCCCTCACAACTGTCTCTGCTTTCTTTCCTGTGTCCCATCTACTCCCCAATCTTATTTTCT
Organism: Hoplias malabaricus; assembly: GCF_029633855.1. Lineage (NCBI taxonomy): Eukaryota > Metazoa > Chordata > Actinopteri > Characiformes > Erythrinidae > Hoplias > Hoplias malabaricus. Next base: position 79,619,395 of record NC_089800.1, read on the forward strand.
CTCTCTCTCTCTCTCTCTCTCTCTCATGGTGCTCTCCCTCACTCTCATACTCTTGGTCTCTAATCTCTGAATGACTGCCAGTGTTGTCATGGTAACCGATCAGCAGTGTCTTGCATGGATCTCTTGCAGGATCAGACCCCGAAAAGAAACACACATCAACAAGCAACACAGTCAATATCATGGTTTTCCTGATCAGAGCTAAACACACACACACACACACACACAAACACACGGTCTGTATGCTTGACAAGCTGGTAGCACTGGGTTTGCTGGCTGTGTGCTCCATCCTATTCTGCTGTGGTAAGGATCTGGAAACCTGGCCTCCACTATAAGAAAAACTCTCAGTACCTTTTAGTTTGGCAACATGATTGTACCATATTCTTCATTAATTGTAATTGATTTTTAAGTTGCATTGATTTCATATACTGCATTTCATCTCTAGGACTTTATTTTACACAGTCCTCCAATGAAAACTTACAAATTCACCTCTCCTTCACTTTAAACACAAATGGACTTTAAACCCACTGTTTGTACCTTTTAGAGAACAATGAGATTCCTGTGTTCTGACAGTGTACAGGAGCTTTAATTACATCCCTTTTTAAATCCGTAGCCACAGTTTGCTCCCCCTTTTGCATCTATAACAGCGTCCACTTTTCTGGGAAGGCTTTCTTCTGCTTTCCTTTTCTTCTTCAGCTCTTAGCTGTTCGTTTGATAATGGCCCTAGATTCATCTTAATGGAGAAACAAAACATTAGCGTTCAATGTTAGTGAGAATGGAGTACTTTTTACAGCCAGTAGGGGGCTATGGTTAGCTATAATAATGGGTGTTTTCAAACCATGGCACTACTAAATTATGACTAGTTTTAAACTGATCAATAATTTGAGCATCAGCACTTCAGCATGCAACCACTTTAGTCTTGTTAGACGGGACATCTGAGGGAAACTCATCATGAACCGTACTCTCTCTCTCTGTGTGTGTGTGTGTGTGTGTGTGTGTGTGTGGGATGTATCACTACATGTTTATTTTATGAGAAAATTTGGCCTGGCCAATAACCCCCCCCCCCCAAAAAAAAAATAAAACCCTACATTCATTATCCATCTGAGTAGCATCAATGCATTTTGTAGTAATACAGACAGACTGTTGCTCTGCATACTTTGTTAGCCCCCTTTAGATCCAGTTCTTCAAATCTCTGGGAGCCCACAGAGCAGGTATGATGTCAGCATTGGATCGTTCTCAGCACTGCAGTAATGCTGACGTGGTGGTGGTGTGTTGGTGTGTGTTGTGCTGGTGCGAGTGGATCAGACACAGCAGTGGCTGCTGGAGTTTTGCTTCCCATTGTCACTGAAAACAGCCCACCAAATAAAAAAATATCCAACCAACAGTGTCCACTGATGAAGGACTAGAGTACAAAACTGTCTGATCCACTTTTGTGAGGCCCACAAAAACAGATGCCAAATGCAGTCTCAGAGAATGATGATTCTGGTTGTTTTTCCATGTAATACGTATTGTCCTGCACTCTGTCTCCATTTTCTTCAGTGTCCAAACCCAAAGTCCTTGGGCCACAGTGGGACATCATGGCCAAGCGTGTGTCCGAGCACAGCCGTCCTCCCTCCACCATCCAGGATAACGAAGTTCATGAACTTGACTGACCCTTTCTGTGGTTTCTGCCTACTAAACCATAGCATGGAGAACAGGTACAGCTGGATGTTAAGGCACCGCTTGAACAGTGTGATGTGCTTAAAATTTTAAACTTATCGCAAAGCAGTTCAAGAAATTAAACTGATGTTAAATTTGCAGGTGAAGATGGAGGCGTTTCCCCAACTCTCAGTGATGGAAGGACCTATGAAGAGGATCTGTACTCAGCCCGGGCTACAGTAGATCTGATGTCATTCAAAAACTTGAAAGACGCAGGAGGTTCATGGGCTTTGGCCAATGATAGGACTGACCTGATTGTACAGGACTGCATTCAATAATTACCATTTAGTGACACTTCTGTTTGTTATTATTATTATTGTTATTATTATTATTATTATTACTATTAAGTCTTGTTGCTATTCTTTATTTGTGTTTTTTTTTAACCAAATGTAATCATTTTTTGTTAAATGTTGATAAAGCCGGGAAACTAAAGTAGTTCTTGTAACAACATGCTCTCAGCCCCTGAGGGGGAAATGAAACCTGACTCTTGTACTGGCTTCTTGCATCAAAATGGTTCTGAAAAAGAGAGACATGTCGTTAGGTATCATTTTTAATTCTGTTTGTTTGGATGCTTGTAGGATTTTTTTTCTTTTTAAGTCCGTCCTGACACCATAGACATTTAACTTATTGATAAATATGACGGAACATGCTCTTTTTCTACCTTTTTCCACTAGTATTGCATCTACGCTTCTATTGTGTAATTACAGAAGTTGTTTTTCTCTTTTGTGAATATGTAAATGAAAACATTCTGGAGGCGTTATTGTACAGTGGTGCATTTTGGGCCTCTGGTGTTTATCAATGCTTGTTATAATGAATTTGTCATGTACAGCATATTCTTTTTTTGTAAACTCTTGCATAAATGGAGAACTGTTAATGGAGATGATGGAAATTCTGAAAGTGTACTGCTCCATGAATACAATGCACCTTCTTAAGAATGAAACCACATACGTGTTGCATATATTTCTTCACTCTTGCTCACATCCTACTTAGGAACGCATGGACAATCAGCTTCTCAGCAGGTGATATTAGATATGCTTGGGTTTACGCCATGGCTCGCTTATTAAATATTAATATCTTTAGGGAGCAAGAGGTAATGGAAGTCCTCCTGTCACATTCTTCTCTCTTATTTAAAGCTGCATGTTTGTTAATCAGCCTTTTTCCGGGTCTTTTCTCCGATGAGTGTGACACACCTGCTCCCTGCTCATAAACTTTTGCAGGTCAAATCTGGATGCCAGTGACCAACTCGTAAGTGGTTTGTTGGGGTAAAATTAAATGAATCGCACTGTAAAATGCATTACCAATTCTCCTCAAAATTACAGACAAAACAGTGTGCTGAATATCTTGATATTGGGTCTACTGGCTTACTCATTCATTCATTCATTTAGTGGAATCGCTTCATCCTGCTCAGGGTTGTTGTGGCCAGAGCCTGAATCACTGTGTGAAAACAGGAACACACACATAGCCCCTTACACACCCATCACTTTATCCCAACTAATTCACCTACCAACGTGTGGTTGGACTGGGGGCAGAATCCCACACAGACACTGGGAGAACACAAAAGTCACCACAGACAGTGACTCGAGGAGTGGACCCCACCCCAGGACCCTGAGACCCTGGAGCATCATAGCATCAGTGACAGAGATTTCTCACATTAACCCACTCATGTCTAAAAACTAAATTCAGTATAATGAATACTGGAGACCCCTCTGGTGGATATGTGTTACTGCATGCAATGTGGAAAAGAACTTTCTCCTCTCTCCCTGGCTTGCTTCCTTCGGCCAGTGCTGACACAAATCCTGTGGTTCCTCAGTACCGTCACACACTACAGTTTTGTCACCAGTCATCTCTCAGATCTCGTACACTGCTGCGTTGTCCAAATCCAGGCTAGACTCAGTATTTCTGCAGTGCAACAAAAAAATACAGAAAATGACATATACAGGAGGTCATCGGGTTACGTCAGTCCCGGGTTACAATGTTTCGTGGTTATGACACATCTCCCATTTATTGTATAAAGCCTTGTTTCGACTTGTGGTTTTGCGTTGTAAACGTTGTAACGCGAACTTCGTGTTTGGTGTGCGCGGCGGAAAAATACACAGTTACACGGCTCGGGACCGAGGAGGATAGGTGTTAGGATAGGATAAGTGCTTACAGTATGTTATTTAAGTACAGTATGTACGTATGTTCCGACTAACACCGAAAATCAGTTTACGACGCGACATACGTCGGATCAACGTCGTAAGTCGAGGACCTCCTGTATTTGAATTCAGACTGGAATGTCATTATCTGCCAGGCACTAACATGGCTGATCCAGCAGGAAATAAAACACTGAGCTGGACCCCAGGACCCATGCAGGCTACATTAATCCCATATTGGAATAAGTCTACTGATGCAAAATGCACCACACTTGAGTGCTACTAGCGCCCCTTGTGGCCAATCTCAAACCTGCTAAACGTGGCTGAGACTTATTTGTGGTCTGCCCGAAATTTAGTTCCAACACCTGTCCTACCTCTGTCCTGGAGGAACTGTCCCTGTTACTGTCCAGGGAAGTGTAGACTGTAATCATCTGCCCACTTGCCCACCTGCCCACCAGAAGAATGAGTCCATCAAATGAAGTAATGAAACAAACAAAAAAAAAATCTTCCTATGTTCCATGATCCAAATGGCCACTAAAATGATTACATCCTAATTACTCCGGTCTTACTGTCCACAGAAGTGGAGGGGCTTTGCCTCTGAGGCACGAGTGAAAACAAACTGAGACCAGAAATGAAAGAGTTAACCCCGGCTGACAGTGCTGGATGCCCGAGCTCTGAGCATGTGCTGTTACTGCGGCAGTGAAGTAAAATGTGTCAGTTGCCATTGGAGAGAGAGAGAGGTTGACCAGAGAGAGAGAGAGAGAGAGAGAGAGAGAGAGAGAGAGAGATTGACCAGGGAAATGCAGAGTGAGACGGCACCGGTGCGACGGTGTTCCTGATCTGAATCCTCATCTTCCACAAGTAACAATGCATTTCCAGAGGCCGGATCCCAGCCACTCGACGCCCGAACAGTAAACACAGGGTAAGGCGCTTTCAGGATGTTGATGCAGCGTCTCTCTCTCTCTCTCTCTTTCTTTCTTCCTCTCCTCAGGGTGACCGACGGGATTTCACCTACGCTTCACCCATTTCTCGTTTCTCGACAGTGTAAATTGTCTAGCCCTGTTTTCATTCCCGAGCTTCAGCGCCTTTAAAGGGCTCAGGTGTTTTTGCCCTCCGGCATTTTCTTTGTTTGGCTTCTCTTCTGCTCCACTTCGCACGGTTTCGTTCCTTTGGACACACTCAAGACATGAGCCAAGATGTTATGTGTTGTGTCAGGAGACCTGAATTTAAACTGAGCTAAACTGCTCTGTAATTACAGTAGTATAACTACGGAGTCCGGCTGAAAGTGTTTTAACGTTTGCTCTAGGGGACAGAGGCGATGCAGTAGCTCCGTTTAGGACTGTGGATGATGAGAGGATGGAGGGGTGAAGGTAACGGCTGAGTGGGCTTCGGGACGAGAGAGAGAGAGAGAGAGAGAGAGAGAGAGAGAGAGAGAGACCGGTGCAGTGTCTATGGAAGTTGGCTGCTTATTCCAATGTTCCCTTCCACCTCAAATGAACGGTGCTGAAGTTCGCTCGTTATTACATTTCTGAATTCCACCTTAAATGATTGGTTCTTAAGTTGGGCTCTCATTCGGCTTCACAATTCCATTTTAAATGAATGTTTCTGAAGGTGACTTCTCATTCACATTCTCCGTTCCACCTTTAATGAGGGGTGCTGCAGTTGAACCCTCATTCAAATTTCTGCTCCACCTTAAGTAACTGACGCTGAAGAGGGCTTCTTAATCTGAATGGTTCTGAAGTTGGATGTTTTTTTCAAATTTTTCGTTTCACCTTAAAAGAATGTTGGTGAAGTAGACTTATTTGAATTATGTGCTCCACCTTAAATAGTACTGTATGTACGTTCAGGTTTCTGGGTTTACAAGCGGAGAATTCGAATGATAAATCAACGTCAGCATATTTAAGGTGGAATGGAGAAGTAAGGCAATGAGCCAAATTTAGAGCCATTTATTTAAAATAGTGCTATGGGGAATTCCAGTTATAAGCCCATTTCCAGCCATTCTTATTAGGTAGAATGGGGAATCCTAACATGAAGCTGGGACATGATAATTTAAGGTGGAATGTGGAATTCAAATGATAAACCAACTTGAGCCAGATTAATTTAATGTGGATTGACGTATTAAAAGGAGAAGTTGTAACTACAGGTTCATGCGTGGTGAATGAACCAGGGCCTGAACCTGTGCTGGAGAGCTGTAATAATGTAAAGCAAAGCAGATTCACGTCGGCACATCCCATAGGTTGAATGCTTTGTTAAAGCTGCACAGGATGGTTTTATTAAGTCCATATTTGGAGACAGTCTGCATCAGCTTCCAGGCTTGGAAAGCCTCAGCAAAAATGTTTTAGATTCTCCACAGAAAAGTGCGCGCGAGACAGATTGCGTGATGGTGTAGAGGTCGTCTGAGGATCTTTTTTGTCCCTTGTGCTCTGTAGTCCCCCTACGCCAGAGAGAACACCAGATGAAACACAAGCTGATCCTCAGAGCACAGTTGATTAAAACTAGGGATTTGGTGAATGCGGAGGGACTTCCACTGCATTGCAGGCCATGCCACGGGTCCACATCCATGTCTAGTGTCCCTTACTGTCCACAGTTGTATTGAGGACACTTTATGATAATTTCCACAACACTGCACAACTGCAGTCTGTATTTGCGTCCCTGATATTGTAACCAAACTTGGTTTTGTGGAAGATGACACTGTGAATCTCTGCAATACATTCTCTTTACAGCATTTTAAGAAGGACATATTCTCCTTCTTCCTCACGAGTGAACAGAGTCTGTGACCTGCTTCGGTCAAAACCCCACGAGCCCCACAGCAGTGTCCCCCCCCCCGTCTAAACAGCCCTGTTCAGAACGCCCGCTTTCAGCACCTGTTCCTTTAAATGATATTGAGCCGCTCGCTGTTCACCCCGACCCTGAGCACACAGCAGTGAGGAGCGAGGAGCAGATGCTCTGGTTCGGTTCTCTTTCATCTCCATTCTCAATTTCTCTGTTTTTACTCAGTGCTCTTATTTCTCTGCGCTTGTTGTGTCTGTTTTGTTTGCGTTTAACCTCGTCTTTGCGCTCTCACATAAATGCGGGTAAAGGGTGGTCTTGTTTGATTGGGGGTTGTGGGTTGGTGGGCTCCATATCCCCAAAGAAAATAGCTTGAAATAACATTATATTCCCTTTGTTTATCATTTTCTAGTGGTACATCCTAATCTGTCCAGACCATTGTAGAATATCTTTGAAAGAGGAGGGTAGAGGAGGGTAAAAAAGCACCCCCCCCACCCCCCCTCCCCCGTGAAGTGAGCACTCTGCAACTGTAGGGTGAACCCAGGAGCAAAAATATCAGAACCTACCTAGTGCTTCTTTAATTTAATACATTTTTAGGAGGAATGAAGCATTGTTTCAAACAGCTGTAATGATACCAACTATGTGTGTAATTGTATTTTGGTGTCCTTGTATACGGGTAAGGATGATATATCACTCTGTACAGAACCACAAAAAGACACTGGAGAACCTGCACTCACCGTGAAATTTAGTCTTTGCCTGGCCTTTAATTTGTGCCCGTAGTGAAACCACTTCAGTGGACTGTGTAGTGGTCACACAGCAGGCCGAGGTCATTACAGTGCACTGATGCTCCGCAAGGATTCTCCTGAAGCTGCAATTTCATGCTGCTTTCTTTATTACGTGGCTCATCACAGCCACGTTGTTAACTCCTGTCTTTTTTTAAGCTTCACAAGGTCCTAATCCCCATGTGGTATGCAGCCTGGAGGGCTTAGAGCATTCCCAGGACCTGTCTTTCTCATGTAGGAGACTGAAGACCACTAATGTCTTGTAAGTAAGGTTGTTCAGCTTTGAGTTATTTGAATTTTCCGTCTTGTGTATCACAGATCAGATTGGTGTGATTTTACCTGATTGTGATTTACCAATAAAAAACAAACATAAACTATAGCTTATTTAAACTAGTTTTTCTATAATATCTTAAAAAGTATAAAGTGTAGATATGGAAAATCACAACCGCGATTGATTTAATTTTCTACGTTAAGCTGTTTTTGAGTTATTGATCCCAGAATAATAATAATAATAATAATAATAATAAGAAGAAGAAGAAGAAGAAGAAGAAAAAGTAAAGACGTTTCCATACCGTCTAAATAAACTGATCACACTGATCGTTCAGCTCTGCCTCTTCCACAGGCCATCATATAATCCACTGCAGTGTGTCACGCAGAAAAGAGCCGATGCTTTCACACAAGACTCAGCTTTATGTTTTTTAGCTGCTGTGGGCCAGTCATGCCGTATACACCCAGAGTCTCACTCTAAGAGCCCGCACTCACTTCGGATCACTGTCTTGTATATTTTCTGTTTCCATGCTTTTGAGACACACTGTATAATCAGAGACAGGATCAATGAATATCACATCAGTGTAAGATTGCGTAGAGATGATCTAATCATCCACACACACCTTAACAGAAGTAGTCACAGAAAAAAACATAAGCAACAGCTAAAGTAGAATTTAGCTTACAGCCCTGCCTTGAAGGTTGAGACCTATCGTTAGGTCGCGAGATGGAAATAAAAATCTCAGTTAAAGCGAGATGTTATTGAAGACTAACCCACACATTTTGGCTCACCCACAGTCACGGAGATGGTAGATGACACAACGTGAGGGTGGAAGTGAGATTGCTGTAGAGGCCTCAAGTGCCTTGATCCCTTCCTGCTTCTCAGAGCCCCTCAGAAATAGCATCCTTTTTTTGTAAGAGGCATCTTGTGCTGTAGCTCTACATATAACTTTCTCATCCAAGAAATGTTTTATTTAAAAAAAAAAAACTCCAGACGTGGACAGCGTTACAGCAAGCAAGAACAACAGAGCAGGTGGAGCACTCTCAGAGCTGGTGCGAGTGGATCAGACACAGCAGTGCTGCTGGAGTTTTTAAACCCTGTGTCCATCTACCTTGTAGATGTAAAGTCAGAGATGTAAAGTCCAGCAGCACTGCTGTGTCTGATCCACTCGCACCAGCACAACACACACTAACACACCACCACCACCACGTCAGTGTCACTGCAGCGCTGAGAATGATCCACCAACACATCACACCTGCTCTGAGGGGGTTAAAAAAGTGTTCTGTTCTGAATGACATTGAGGGAGAGTCATCGACCCAGAGGCGCAAAACAATGGACTGTCTTGTAGGGTGATATTTCTCACCGGACTGGGTGATATGAGATACTGATATGTATGTGAGAATGAAAGCACATTTGAAACATCATCCTAGATCCTAGCTCCCTACTCCAGAGACCTGTTGTACCTGAAGCCAGGAATGAAGGCTCCTTTGGCTGGAGAGCCAAGATGCTGCTCTTATGTAACCGAGCTGTCTCCATTATTGATCCACTGCCATTTATTTCGTGCAGAGTGGAGTGACCTCATGGCAAGGACCCAGCGCTTCCATCAGCCACCTCCAGAAAAAGGGGGAGTGAGAGTCTGTAGTCAATATTTTCAATGTTACAAAGCAGTGAGGGGAGGTTTCTTTCAGAGAAGTGGAGCTAAGTTGGTGAAGGTATCCCTTACGCGAATCATTTTCATCACATGTCCTCTAAACAAATGACATTCTGAAAAGACCGGTCTGCAGTCCTCCTGGGGGTGAAAACGAACCATATTAGTGGGAAGAGGTTGAACTCTGATTAAATCTAAGCCATCATGAATAAGTAAAACACAGTGCCATGATATTATACCATATACCTGCATCAACAGAGTCCATCCTCCCAGCTCCACTCTGATGACAGACTGTAGTCCATCTGTTGCTCTTTGTTTTTTGTTAGTACCCTCTCACCCTGTTCTTCAGCGCTCAGGACCCCCACAGAGCAGGTGTGATGTGGTGGTGGGTCATTCTCAGCGCTGCAGTGACAGTGACGTGGTGGTGGTGTGTTAGTGTTGCGCTGGTGCGAGTGGATCAGACACAGCAGTGCTGCTGGAGTTTTTAAACACAGTGTCCGCTCAGGGTTGCACTCTATTAGAGGCCCCAAACTCATTGTCCAGTGGTCCCAGGATGCTGCTGACTGGATATTTGTGGTTGGTGAAAATCACTGTCACTGGAGCACTGACAATAACTCACTACCCATATCATTGTTGCCCTGTGGTGGTCCTGACCATGGAAGGACAGAGTGAAAAAGAGGTAATAAGGTATGCAGAGCAACAGATGGAGTGCCTTCTGCAATTGTAGAGCTACAAAGTGCACCGGTAAAAAGAGTATATACATGCAAGTGATTTTAATGTTATGGCTGATCTGCGTATACAATCATGTAATAATATGTCATTGTAATTCCCACTCCTGTTTTATTTTAAATTAAATTAAATTCTTCAAATGCACTCCAGCTGTGTCCTCTGAAAGTGTTTTCTCAATTTCTAAATGTTAGCATTATTTAATACTTCAGAGCTGTTTGGCATTAAAGTAACGGTTAAGGCTAAAGGTAACTAAAACTCTAAACACGTGGTGGGCTTGAAGCTTTTCTGGCAGCAGGAATGTGGATTAGGAAATGATGCCCAAATAGAGAAGACCTAGACCTCAAACACACTCCCGTTAAAGGTGAATTAATCTGTAGCATCACTTTTCTAAGCTCAGTGTCTTTTGTAAAGCTTGTTATGGAGGCTGCAGGATGTGCACTCATCGTATTGGTTTTGCTGAATTTAACCTTGTCTTTGTGCTTTCACAGGTCCAGCGCTGTGATTGGAAAGACTCAGATGAGGGTGTTTGACAAATCTATTGAGTCTGCACTTGATGTCAGAAGCATAGCTGAATCAGAACTTTTTCCCCCCTGTTTTCCGACTTTAGCAGCCCACAGAAACCTGAGTGTGTTCTTGTTTGACACTGTTTATATGGGTAGGCACTCCAGGTTCCTAAATGTCTGTGCTTATACACTTAAACAATGGGTTTTCCATACTCCCCTTCAATCCTATGGAAACATGAGCATCTTAAATCAATTGCTGGATGCTAAGCTATAAATTCAATTTATTACCATAACCTAAAGCATAAGTGGTAATATTTTAAAACTGTGCACTCTGTGAAAATATAATGTTGCTATAAATAATTCCCTTTTGATTTTCCCATTCTTGTCGTCAGGAACAGACAATATTACTGAAAGGAAGCATGTACCGGATGGAAGACGTGATGGTGTCTGACTTAAAACATGTTGGGACAGCTGCCTGCGCTAAGGACATTTTGACATTGTCTGAAAGGACATCAGTCAGCTGATGAACACCTTCCTTACCAGGGTAGTGTCAGGGCCAGCAGCTTTGTGTATATTCTCCTCATCAGGGTTGTCTTTACATTAGCTGGAGGCACATGCCTCTTTTCCACTGCATAGCACCTACTCTGCTCAACTGTACACAGCTCTACTCGCTTTTTGGTACCTGGTACCTGGTTTGTTTTCCACTAGCAAAGTTCTCTCCCGAAATAAAGCCAGTGTCGTCTCAAAACTCGTCTCTAACAGTAGCAGCAGGCTTTAGAAAACGCAACAATAGCGACAGTAACGTTAAGTGTTGTTTACTCATGGTGTATTGGCATGTTGTTGTTGTTTGGGACTGAACACCTCTTCGTCATCAGTTCAGACAGTAGAGCTTGGAGATTTTACAAACACCTAGTTAGTGCTGGAAGTCTGCATTTCATCATGACTGACAGATCTCTCAGGCCACTCAGCGCTCTGAACCAGGAAAGAGCAGGTACCTATTTTACCTAATGGATAAGCAAAAAAGCAGAGTTGAGCCAAGCCAAGCCAAGCTGAGTTGAGTAGGTATCATAAAGTGGAAAAAGCACCAGTCGATCATCAATCATCAAGAAACTTGAGACCGCTGTTGCAGAATCATCAGTCAGTGTGACGATAGTACCAGGCACCATGAGCCTGCATGGCTAGCTGGCTTCGGGGTGCCTACTCAGCAGCCGCTGCTGTGGTTGAGAGAGTACGCTCATATCTGACACGGGTCAGTTTGGGTTTCCAGGAGGGTCAATAGAAGTCTAACTGGGTACAGATCAATAGCGATACTGCACGAACAGCAAACAGCTGGGGGAGGGGATTGTAGAACAACACACTGAGGCAAACAGGCAGAGATTTAAACCATCACCCATAACACTGAAGCCATCTCTACATTTCTGTATTCATTTATCTGTTTAATCAGCTTCACTGACCTAATGGATCAGACACATCAGTGTTGCTGGAGTTTTTAAACAGTGTCCACCAACTGTCCACTCTGTGAGACACTCTAACAACGTTGGTCCACCTTGTAGATGTAAAGTTCGCGACAGTAGCTCATCTGTTGGCACAGGCAAACTCTCATGACTTTCAGACTGAATTAAAGTCCTCTTTAGTTAAGGGTTATCCAGTATCAACCCCTCTCCTCCTCATTTTGCATCTCACCCAAATGTAACACTATGCTCAGGACAGACAGACAGACAGACAGACAGCTGGCGTGAGGTGAGAGTGTGGGTGGCGATTGTTTTTGAAGCTGTTTTCCCAAGCTGAGGCTCAGTGAAGAGGTCCTGGTGGCTCGCCTGTTTCCAGAAACCCTTGTTCACAAAGGTGCTCAGAGCACACAGTTCTGTTTCTAGTAGTGGGAACTGTGAGCCTGTCACCACACTCTGCTCTAATGTCATTCAGCAGACATCCCTGGAGAGCTGAATGCGTAATTGTCTCCTGAAACTCAGTTAGCATTGATGGAAAATGGCTGAAGAGATCCTGTGCTGTGGCAGGCTTTGAGGTGTCTGAAGGACATGGCCTTCTACTGGCCTCCTGACATATGATGGATTGACGTGGGGGTGTGGAAGGGATTTCTGTCAGTCTTTTTTTTCTGTCTCAGAACCATTTTGTTGTATATTCCCTGTATATATCACAGCAGGGGTATTTCCATGCACCAACACCCACCCACCAACAAATCTTATTTATATGTGGAGAGTGTGACATTATTATAATTACACTGTCACCTATTTGAGATCATTTCTGAGCTTGTCACAGCTTTAATCAACATTTAAACGGGCACTGACTCCATGTTTCTTTACAAAGACAGCATAATAAGACATGTTTAATTGGACTAATTGTAGAAAACTATGTGAAATATTAAAGTTTTCTTTTAATGTTTGGTTGTAGTTGATATTGCTAATAAGAGACATAACAAGGCTATTCTGAACACATGCCCAGCAGGACCAAAATTGGAGAACCCTGTTTTCTAGGAATATATTATGAAAAAACATCCCACGTTCAGTCCATGTACACATTAACATGTGGATCTGGAGCCCACCAACCCACACACTGTGAAACAAGACCAACCAGTCAGTTTCCTGTGGGCTGCCTAAGTCTGAAAACACGGCATAAAACGAGCTATTCTGATTTTGTGCAAAGATTTGGAATTGCCCCGCCCCCTCATCTGAGTCTATCCAATCACAGCCCTGGATCCGCGTTCATGTGACAGCGCAAAGATGAGGTTAAATGCAGCAAGAGTGCAGAGAAATAAGAGCACTGAATAAAAATGGGGAAGAAAGAGAACCAAGCAAAAACAGCTAAAAACAAGAGTTTCTGCTTCTCGCTGCTCACTGCTGGGCACTTGGGGTCAGGGTGAACAGCGAGCAGCTCATTATCATTTAAAGGAGCTGGCGCTGAATGCAGCCATTCGAAACTGGGCTGTTTAGACAGAGGGAGAACGCTGCTGTGTTTTGTCTGTTTTGTCCAAAGCAGATGTTTCAGACCCAGTAGTACATTCCCAAGTGGAAGCAGTGAAGTATTTCTGTTAAGTGGTTCAGGGCTTCATCTGTAAACTCTTGTCTGTAAACTTTGATTTGAGCTGAACATTGTGCAGCTAGAGATTCAAGGTTGTACATACACAGCTTACTTTCTTTCTCTCACTATTCTCTCCTTCTCCATTCAGACTCCCCCACGGTTTGGAAGAGAGCGCCTGGGATGGTCACCATGGCAACTCCTGAGCCGCTGACCGCCCTGTCACGATGGTACCTGTATGCCATCCACGGCTACTTCTGTGAAGTCATGTTCACGGCAGCTTGGGAGTTTGTGGTCAACTGCAACTGGAAGTTTCCTGGCGTGACCAGCGTGTGGGCTCTCTTCATCTACGGCACGTGCATCCTCATTGTGGAGCGCATGTACCTGTGCCTGCGGGGCCGCTGTAACGTCTTGCTGCGCTGCATCATCTACACGCTGTGGACCTACTTGTGGGAGTTCGGCACGGGCCTCCTGCTCCGTCAGTTCAACGCCTGCCCGTGGGACTACTCCGAGTTTAAATACAACTTCATGGGGCTGATCACGGCGGAGTACGCCGTGCCTTGGTTCTGCGCCTCCTTCATTGTGGAGCGCCTGGTTATCCGCAACACGCTGCGGCTGCGTTTCGATGAGGGGGCAGAGCCTGTCTGGACTGGAGGACAGTCTGACGGCAGTGGAAGAGGAGCAGGTGGAGGTCGGAGAGCAAGAGGAGCCAGAGGATTGGCCACTAATGCCAACGGCTACGTCAAGGTGGACTAATAGAAGGGTGTCGTCTTTCCCTTCTCTGTCTCAAAGATATATTTGCCCCAGATCTATCCCCTTTACCCTCTGCTTTTTCCAGACCTCCGTCCAGCTCCCTCCTGCATCACCACCAGGGAGGAAGATCTTGGGGCGCAGTTATTGCGAATCGATAGAACCACAGCTGTGGAGAGGAGAAGTGTGTGGTATTATTGTTACACAAAGAAAGCATGCAGCCTCTCCGCTAGTGGCCAACTTCTCATGACCCTCATCTCCCAGCAGCTGTTTAGACCAGGGATGATACATGAGACACGTATGCTAGGGCACGTGGTGGTATTATCTTCCTCTCATCAGTGTACAACACCTCCCAGACCTGTTAATCCACCTCAGACTCTGGGGGGAAGAGAAAGACAACAGCAAGGACACGTGTTTCACTGGGGAGATTGATGCCACCTTAAAAGATGAAGAATAGCAACACAGTCGTAAAAAATATCAAAAGCTATTCTAAGGATCTTTGGTTGACGTTATTAATGAAGTCAACAGTGTGTAGAAGCAAAAGCAAAGAACTGTTAGAATGAAAACACAGTACTGTGCAAAGGTTTTACACGCCTAAGAAAATAAGATATTAAAAGCTACTTATTAGAGCAGTAGGTCTTTATTTGCTCAAAATATTGATTAAAAAACCCCCAGAAATGATATTATTCCAGTAAATGTGTTAGTGTGTGTGAATGTGTTGTCCACGTCTCTCCTCATGACTATTATTTGAGGTTATCGTTAATAAATATCTGGAAACACACTCATAACACATGCAATCCTTTACTTTTACTGTATTTATGTTTTTGTGTGTGTGTGTATAAAGTTATATAAGCACCGTGCTAATTGAAATCATTTTAAATGATAATAATAATAATACTCTTTGATGCCTAAGACTTTTGCACAGTGCTGTACCTCTTGAAGTTTGTTAATATTTATCTAAAAGGTAGTAAAGCAACTTAAGCATAAAATAGGCTGAGACAATATCATGTACTGTGCCCTAAAGCAATGCATTACTTGTACTTGAATCTGTTGTTTTTATACAGAACAAATCCCCAGAGCTTGAACATGCATGAAGAGCGTCTTCCAGGTTTTTTCATACAGAGTCAGATCTGAAATGTATTCTGTAAAAAGAACTGAGTGTTTTATTTTTATTTAACCACACGGACTTTCAGAGGAACACTGTTTTGTTTTCTCTTGTACTGTAGCCGTGAAATCTGCTGCTGATTTTTAGGACGGAGATCTGGGTAGGTCCAAAT
The DNA here is from genome assembly GCF_029633855.1 of Hoplias malabaricus. NCBI lineage: Eukaryota > Metazoa > Chordata > Actinopteri > Characiformes > Erythrinidae > Hoplias > Hoplias malabaricus. Next base: position 79,634,978 of record NC_089800.1, read on the forward strand.
ATCCTGTGAATTCACTGGAGAGAGTGTTTAGCGAAGTGTGGAATATTGTGATCTGGTGCTATGTTCTCACTCCAGCCACAAAAAAAAAAAAAATGTCTATGGATTTTAAAGAGTTTGGTTTGGCAAGAGCACCGTGTTAACAGGTCACGTTTCTGTCCCTTGATTAAAGACTTGTGCAATGTGCATGGAAAAATATGGATGACAAATCACAGAGCTTGGAGCATCTGTTTCTCATTATGATTATCTTGGAAATGATAGGGTGATGATAGGCCCACATTTCGTATTAAAATCTGAATGCCCCATCTGTTCAATAAAGCCATTATACACTGGTTTGGAGATTATTTATGTGCAGCACATACAAATCTGCTCCATAATCATGTGCCTCTGTCTTTAATAAGAAATCCCTAGCTCCTGAATCACACTTCTTTGTTAAATACATGGGATTTCCACTGGTATTTCCAGAGAAACATGCACCAAAACACTTAATAACCTGCAAGATTACAAGGTAGAGACTTAGGTCTGGTGTCTAAAGCACTGGTGGCGAAAGGGTTTGGTTCTCGTTTATATCTCAATGATTAAATCATGCATATTTTTTAAGAAGTGAAATTCCCCTTTAATAAATAAATTAAGTAACATTTCGCTATGTTCATTACTGCCCCCTGGTGGACGTACTGTGGCGGTACTGCTTTCGACGTCACCTCAGCAGCAGGTCGAGTGACGTGTATCGGTCCACTGGTATAAAAACGCTGGCACAGCACTGACTGTAGACCACTGCTGGTCCACTATCGGACCGCTCAGATTACTGTCCTGTACAGGATATGACTAATTTATAATCTCCTCAAACAGATTTTACATTCACAGAGACTTTTATTTTGGAAAACAAGCTAATACAAATATTACCAACAACTATGAGAGGTATAATAATGAGTATAACCCTGATATAAAATGATTAAATGCTAAAAACGTTGACACTGTGCTGGATTAACATTATTTACTAATCTTATTAATAAAGATTAACAAAAGAACCTAATGAAGGGGAAAAAATGTAAATTGGACTGTGAGGGGGAAAGTGCTAATGTGGCATTTTATCTAAAATTCTGTTTAATCACCAGCGGTCTGCCCAGAAAACGTTCAACTGTTTCAAAACACTAGTGGACCTCTAAGTTTGCCCTCAGTGGGTCAACAGTGGTCTGCCATCTTCTTGCTCTCAGGAATAGAGATTTAAAAGTAGCTTAGATTTAGATTTGCAAACCCATTAGCAATTACCATTAGCCATTAGGGTAATTACTTGAGAGCTGAGGTAATGTAGGTGACTGAGAGCCTTTATTAAAATAAAGAGATTAAAGAAGTGGGTTGTAAATGTGATAAACAGCAACAGGTTATTAATACACCATACAGACACACAACGTATGTACGTAGCAAACTGGACATTCTCTCAAGCTTTAAACTAAACATTTATAGGTTTTCGAGTGGAACTACTGTTCGTCGTTCGCGTGAAATAACCAGACTTATTTGCGGTGAGGCCTTGAGTGTTTTTAAAAAATATACCTCACGGTGCAGTGTCGGCTTTTGTCCACAAGGTGTCATCATCTCCCCGCCAAAAAATAAAAAATAAAATAAAAATCAAGGTAAGCCTCTGAGGCCTCGGGAAACTCCGTGCTGAAACAGTTTAGTTGTTGTATGTTTAGATATTATTGTTTCAACTTTTACAGATCGGGACAGGGTGTAGTTTTATGGCCTGTGGACACCACATGTGAAATGTGCTTTCTTTGTCAAAAAACAGTAGTACGGCGAAATTGTGCCTGTGGGCATCCAGGGCAGTTAAGATAAATACACACTAGTGCTCTAGGAACAGTGAGCACACACACACACAGCAGAAACCGCCTCAGCGACCGGGGAGCAACTGAGGTAAGCTTAGCTGCCCTGTCCAAGGGCAATTCACCCATGGATGCTGGAGGAGCAGCACGGTGGCACAGCAGGTAGTGTTGCCGTCACACAGCTCCAGGGTCTGTGAGGAGTGTGGTGTGTTCTCCCTGTGTCTGCCTGGGTGTCCTCCAGGTGACTGTCTGTGAGGAGTGTGGTGTGTTCTCCCTGTGTCTGCGTGGGTTTCCTCCGGGTGACTGTGAGGAGTGTGGTGTGTTCTCCCTGTGTCTGTGTGGGTTTCCTCCGGGTGACTGTCTGTGAGGAGTGTGGTGTGTTCTCCTTGTGTCTGCCTGGGTGTCCTCCAGGTGACTGTCTGTGAGGAGTGTGGTGTGTTCTCCCTGTGTCTGCGTGGGTTTCCTCTGGGTGACTGTGAGGAGTGTGGTGTGTTCTCCCTGTGTCTGTGTGGGTTTCCTCCGGGTGACTGTCTGTGAGGAGTGTGGTGTGTTCCCCCTGTGTCTGCCTGGGTGTCCTCCAGGTGACTGTCTGTGAGGAGTGTGGTGTGTTCTCCCTGTGTCTGCGTGGGTTTCCTCCGGGTGACTGTGAGGAGTGTGGTGTGTTCTCCTTGTGTCTGCCTGGGTGTCCTCCAGGTGACTGTCTGTGAGGAGTGTGGTGTGTTCTCCCTGTGTCTGCGTGGGTTTCCTCTGGGTGACTGTGAGGAGTGTGGTCTGTTCTCCCTGTGTCTGTGTGGGTTTCCTCCGGGTGACTGTCTGTGAGGAGTGTGGTGTGTTCCCCCTGTGTCTGCCTGGGTGTCCTCCAGGTGACTGTCTGTGAGGAGTGTGGTGTGTTCTCCCTGTGTCTGCGTGGGTTTCCTCCGGGTGACTGTGAGGAGTGTGGTGTGTTCTCCCTGTGTCTGTGTGGGTTTCCTCCGGGTGCTCCAGTTTCCTCCCACGCTCCAAAAACACACGTTGGTAGGTGGATTGGTGACTCAAAAGTGTCCATAGGTGTGAGAATGTGTGAGTGTGTGCCACCCTGTGAAGGACTGGCGCCCACTCCAGGGTGTGTTCCCAGCGGGTAGGCTCCGGACCCACCGCGACTCTGAACTGGATAAGCGGTAACAGACAATGGATGAATGTATGTTGAGGAAGGGGAAATAACCATTCCTTTACTTATTACACCCCCCACATTTTTTGGGGGGATAGATCCAACTGTGAATTTTCCAGTCTTAAGCCTGCTTCTCTAACCATTAGACCACAGCTGCTGCCACAATTCATTTTAGGGCCTTCATCATCTTACCCTGCCTTACTTCAAAAGTTACATAGTGCCATATCTGCAGTGATGAGCCTGGAGTAGCAATGACAGAGGCCTAGAGTTAGACCTAGAGTTCCTTTATTAAGTCATCCTCTATGTACCAGTGATTATACTCGAGTTAAAACATTACACAACACTGACACCTACTTTAATTTGAACTTTTTAAACGTCATCCCTACACAGTGCAGGAGCTCAGTCGGGACACGTGAGAATATCTGTCACTTTCTTCTGCCTTTCTTTTCAGGGACTTTCTTCACAGCCTCAAATTATTTTTAATCACTCGGATTTCCTTTCCTTCCATCGGCTCCTGTTCTTTTCTCTCTCTGTCCGGTTTCTTATGTGGGTCAGTGGCTGTTAGTGTTAATCCTTTAACTGCTAATGGCACTGCTCCTTTCTGGTTGCTTTGTTATTGTATGAGCTCACCTTTCTGTGGGCGTGGCTCTGTACGCAACAGCACCTGAGAAAAGTCCTTAGAAGTGTAGCAGCCTATCAGGTGCCAGCACTCCTTATAAGGAGAAGCTGCGCTCTCATAACATAACAGAGCTTGAAACATAGATGGCACTCCCAGAGGGGACATTTTATTGTTCCGCGACAAAGGTGTGTATGTGTGTGTGTGTTTGTTTGTGTTAAAACGTGTGTGTGTGTGTGTGCTCACGCGTTTGAGCATGTGTGTCAGCTTGAGTGTAGATGTTTTTCCCCCTCTCTAGATTCTTTGCTTTTCTTGAATCCATTCCAGCGTAATGAAGCAGCAATGAAACACACAATTGGAGACGCTAGCCCGAGCCAGAGCCAGCGCGGACGTTTCTGCTGAACCGCAAGGGGTTCTGGAGGCCGTGAATGAAGAGAATAGAGCCACATGAGAACAGTCTACATGTGTGTCTTTGGGTTGGGGCCTGGTAGAGTTTGGGGGGGTACACAGTGCTCTTAAAAGGTGTCAGTCAGCAGAGCTGTCATCTTGTCAGAGTGAGGCAGTCGAGCAGAGGATGGCGTCATGCTGCATTTGAGGGGTGTGTCGAGTAGGACAAGGTGAATGGTTTCGAGCCTCAAGGCCTGGGGCTACTGAATAGCCCCTTGAAATCTGTTCAAAAGGACACCGTGAAAAGGAGACACACAAATGGACAGAACTTGCTTGATTGGCAGGCTGACACCACAAGGCAGTGGAGACATAGATCAGCGGCCAGAGGGGGCACCGGAAAACGGCACCGCACCGAGTCTCATTTTATTCCAAATGTATGGTCAGGCATTAAAGGAACAATAGGTAGAATTTTGACCTTCTAATTACAGCTTCAAAATTATTGTGATGTTCCACTGAGCTGTAATAGGGGGAACAGAGTCTCTGTTGTTGCTTCTCTAAGCTTAGCACTGCACAAACTGCACTATGTAATGTTTGGAAGAGGGTAGGAAACCACTCCACTTCCCCTTGATTTCAGGGCAGTTTTAGGGCTAGTGTTCCTTTAAGAGCCCTCTTTGCAAAGTGGCCTCCTTCAAGTAAATCTTTTTAAATGTGACATAGATCTGATTTTTTCCAGGGCTTTGAAAACATGTCAAATCCCATCTTTTTAAATCAGATTTGAATCACTTTCAAAAGTCGTCCTAGATCAGATACATATCAGATTTGTAGGTGTGCACATAAAAGTGAACAGTCAGTTCAGATTTCATGCCTCTTTTTTCCTGTACCCATGCACATATTTCTGTGGTCATCAGCCAGCAGCAGCATCAGCAGCTGAGTCTCAAACGGTTCCATGCTCCCTACTTAGTGCACTTTGTAGGTGATTAAATTGCAGCATTTGTACCACAATAAAGCACTGAATGTGAGCCATGTCGGTGTGAACGGAATATAATTAGATTTGTATTCGATTTATTGTGCAGTGCCTGGGTGTAGAAGCTGTTATTTATGGCATAGGGATTAGGGGCACATTTACGACAGAGCAGTATCATTGTGCACATGTGTGCTGTTTCAGAAACATATACTCTCTCATTACAGACAGATACAGATCACATATATTCATGAATGTGAGCCGTCAAGATAACCAAATCTAAACACAAATCAGGATTGGTGGATGACGCTTGTAACATGAACGCAGTGTACGGTGTCTAGCCGGTTCTCAGTTATCATGATTGTGCTGGTTTTTAGCATCTTAGTTGGACTTGCAAGGTTATGTTAGTTTAAAGTTAATTTCATAATGGTGTTACCATAACTTTCCTTGGACTTAATACCAACTACGGTGGCCGTGGCCCAAATACAGGCATTTGAATGTTGTAAATAATCTCAGTAATGTATCCTTCTGTTTTGAACGTAGCGAATTCGCAGAGTCCTTCAGTTAATATCACAGTAATTTTAAATAAAAGGAATGTGTCTATTCTCTTTTAGCAATACACACAAAACATACTTGATGGTGGAGAAAAATAATATCCCATCAAACAGCAGGATAGTGTTTATACCACCTGTCATGAGTTGACGGTGGTCTCTCAGGTTTGCACGTTGGTTCCACATAGTGCAAGGCATTCCCTTGCTTAAGGGCAAGGCCTCCCGGTTGGAGTTACTCTTCATCAGAGGTGCGCACCACGCCAGATTCTGAGGTGAGTTAGTCCTTTTTACAAAACCATAAAAGATTTTTAGGTTTGTTTACAAGCGTCGGGGGGAAGAGGATGAGTCGTTTCCCTGTATAAACACACAAACAGGAACAGTTGGGTACGTTTCTGGTTTTATGATCCCCCTCCCCCAGCTGTCTCCCGCTTGAATCCAGCAGGTATTTCCATTGGTGCATTTTCCAGCTCGTCGTACATAGTGGCAATACATTTCCCCCCAACAATCCTATTATCAAAAGCCAAAACAAACACCGGCCTGCTGGAGGGTGTGAGTTACAACAGTTTAAAAAAACGGTGGACAGCTGTACCTTGCGCCCGTGGAGGATGCTGCCGTTATGTAAACGGCTGTGGCTTATCTCTAGAACAGCTTTGCATAACGAGATGTGAAGGTTCCCATACTGCTTTGCATTTTTACAGGAGCGTTTGAGGCAGGCTCTCCTCGTATTTGGAGTAGATAAGGAGGTTGTTTTCCCGCCATTTTCTGTCATTTAGGTTTGTTCAGTTATGGACTGTGGACAAATCTCTCTCTCTCACACACACACACACATACACACACTAATCACATGCATTGCCTCTGCACAGGTGAACACACCACATAAGCTAGCAAAGCAGTATAAGTAACAACGACATTTGTAGTCTCCATACATGCTGATTGCTAACTCTTTCTCTCTCTCTCTCTCTCTCTCTCTCTGTTCCCCCTCCACCCCCCTCGCTCTTCCCTTCTGAAACACATCCAGGGGTTTTACAGCACACCATAGCCAGGTACTGTGCAGAGTGTGGTTCCTGGCAGGAGAGAAAATAAGTGCACTTATTAAAATTAATGACCGCTGCTCGTCTTGCGGTCCAGCCCCCAGGCAGGGGAGTATAGGGTGGAGGGCCAGACCTCATGGATCCCCTCCCTTGCTCCACCAGAACCTTCATGAGTGTGTACGAGATACGTTTGTGTGTGCACCTTTATCTTCCAGTTACATTTCACAGTTCCTCTCTTGCCTTTGGATGGTTTGGCCCGGTGCGCTGGCACGATGAGGCCGTGTGCCAGGCACTTGACAACCATTTGAGGTTTCTGGCCCTCACATCTTTAACTAGGTCCACAGGGCTGCAGACAGACATGCCTCAGTTCTGCAGTTCCGTCCTCTAACTCTACGCTTTGAAGTGGGAATCCTAGTTCTCCACGGGCTCTGACGTAAGAGCCGCTTCTGACGGGACCCAAAGGCCAAGCCGTGCTCTGTAGCCCAGTCTTATTGGCCTGTATAGACATCCACACAAGCACTTCTTTCTCCTCCCATTTCCAGCTCCTGTCACACTCCAGTTCTCTCACCTTAATGACTGATTCAACCCACAAAGTCTGTCTCCGCTTAGCCCTCCGTTTACAGCAGCTGGGGGATTGAGGAAGGCCTATCAAATTGGTTTATTCAGTTTGTCCATTGCAGCCTATAAAACACCTATAAAGGGCAGGGTATAGACTAGCCAAGCACTGTGATTTTGCTACTAGAATGTGCTCTTTGTTGGTTCAAGCACAGCTGTAGACGTTAACTCACCTTCGGTGCACAACATATATTAGCTTCTGCTTACTGGGAATGGATACGTTGCATAATTTGATTTTCAACACCAATTTTCAGAAAGAACGTGTGTTCTTTGATAAAAGGGTTGTCCAACTGCTTTAGTGATACAGTACGTGTGGTTGGAAAGCTTTACCCATGTTACATCAGTTAGCAGCAGGTTTTTACACCAGTCCATGTGTAAGTCTGTTTACCACAGACTGAATGCAGGTCACTGTCACTGTCACACAATCAATATAAGCTTACAGTCAGAGGCCTATCTTATAGTGTACCCTGCTGCTTTCATGATCAGCCAGATTGGGGATAATCATAGTTACCACAATGGAGATTTTCAATGTAACGTCTATAAGCGTTTATCCAGTTCAGAGCGGCAGCGAGTCCGGAGCCTACCCGGGCGCATGGCAGGAGCACACCCTGCAGGGGGCGCCAGTCTTTCTCAGGGCAACACACACTCACACCTATGGACACTTTTTTTTTTTGAGTCGCCTACCAACATGTGTTTTTGGACTGTGAGAGGAAACCGGAGCACCCGGGGGAAACCCACACGGACACAGGGAGAACACACCAACCCACTCGAACCCACTGCCCCAGGGCTTTGATTTCATATTCTTCATAAATATGGAGGATGAACTTGAACCTATCTCAGTAATCCAGGCCACAGATCCTCACCTGGTGGACTCAAGTGGCCAGTGGCTCTTATATATCCGTCCACTGTGGCCATTAATTCTGTACCAAAAGCCATGCAGAACATTTGTAGCAACAGGCATCTCCCAGCAGCAGCAGCTGGGTTTATGATCTTTATTATAAGTGAGTGCTGCGTTGAGCTGTGTGTGTGTGGGTTTCATTTAATAAGGAGTTTTGGCTGCCGAAGAATGACTAACTGTTGTGAGACGTGTATGTGTTTCAATGGGCTCCAAAGAGACAGTGGCTTTATCCTCTGAGGTCATTAGCTTAGCTGTATATCTTGCTTGTTATCTACAGTGTGTGAACATGTGTATGGGCTGCATCTGCTTTATCCCAGTCGTCTGTAACTCCATTTCTCAGCGCTGTTTTATGAATGATTTACTCCAGATTGGAGCTGCTTTGGTTGGGCAGGCCGTGTGTTTCTGCGTGTCAGTCTGAGCCGTGGTGTTTGGTGAAAGAGCGCTCCGCTGGGGTACACAGAACAGTGTGACCTGTGTTATTGCAGGTGTGTGCAATATTACGTCTGATTATGAAATATGTGAGACATTTACTACTTTTATTTTCTCAACCGCTCAGATGGTGTTAGAGTGGCCGTCTGAGGTTTTAGCAAAACAGTGTGATTTCCTGGGGAGAGAGAGAGAGAGAGGGGGGGGGGGGGTCATGGGGGGTGGGAGTAAAAGATGTTTAACTTTATTTAAAGAAATGTTAAAGAAAGGTACGCTGAGCAATGGCTTTTGCACTGAGTGGGGTTTGCAAGTCACAGAGAATTTATACACAATAACTGAGAAACACGTGGAAACTGAATCATGGCTAGATAGGTTTGATTAAAGGTAGCATAGGCGATTCTGGACAACTACTGTTCTCACAGCAAAACAAACTCCACCTTCCCGTTCGTGTTCATTCTGCAACTTCACTACTTTTAAGGTGGAACTGTGTGTTTGAGTATGAATCTGACTGTAGCTTGTTTGTGGTTGATGTTTAACTTGTCAAAGTTATTTTTCACTGTTTGAATTCATTCATTCATTCATTATCTGTAACCCTTATCCTGTTCAGGGTCGCGGTGGGTCCAGAGCCTACCTGGAATCATGGGACACAAGGCGGGAATACACCCTGGAGGGGGTGCCAGTCCTTCACAGGGCAACACACACACACACGGACACTTTTGAGTCGCCAATCCACCTACCAACGTGTGTTTTTGGACTGTGCTAGGAAACCGGAGCACCCGGAGGAAACCCACGCTGACACAGGGAGAACACACCACACTTCTCACAGACAGTCACCCGGAGTGGGACTCGAACCCACAACGTCCAGGTCCCTGGAGCTGTGTGAATTGCCAAAACAGTGGCACGTTTTCCTCACTTTTTGCTGTTCCCGAGTTCGTTTGTGTGTTGGAAACCAGTCTAATGTGTTTACGAAGCCCCAGTGTCTGTAAATACGTAAAAAAACAAACTGGCACGGTGTGATATGCTAGCACTCTGTGTCTCGGCTCATGGCAGAGGCATCTGGAGTTTTTTAAGTCAGCAAAGACAACTCCAAATGTTGAAATGCACAAACTGAGATGAGGATATTGCCCTATTCCAGCTCCACAGGTGAGTAAAATGTACTTATTTTTGCTGTTACAGATCACTTAGAAATGTAGAAATGTCTCCAAAGACGGCTAACTGCATTACAGACAGTGCTACAAAACTAAACAGCTCGAGTTACAAATGAGTTTCACTTCAGACACTGACAAACAACAGTTGTTATATTCCCTCAGACATACTGTTCCACCTTAAAAAACGTGGAGCTTAGAGCTACGTTTTTCCCTTTAAGTAATTTATCTTAAACAGCAAAAATACACCAATAATGCCCGCATATGGAGCAGGAATAAAGCAACATCCTCATCTATTTTCATGTTTTTCATCAATCTGAGGTTTCTCCTCAGCAACAAGGTCTTGCCCAGCTTCCACAGGCTCTTTGAGTTTCTTCCCCAGGTCCCAAGAGCCCAGACTTGGGGACAGCTTCCAGTGTTCCCTGTGGACCCGTAAAAAGCAGTGGAACCGTATAAGCCAAAGCACGAAGCCCATTTGTGTTTCTATAAAAAGAGCGGGATAGCAAAAAACACACTTTAGTGGGGAAATCGGGCATGTTGTTTTTGGATCCATGCTCAGGCAGAGTTTTGAAAAGGAGCTGCGGCCCCTGGTCTGCTTATTTTCCTCAGGGGAGAGTCTTTCAACTCCTTCGTTTTGATTCTCATGAAGGCGTTTGACATAATGTCTGCGCTCCGAATCATTTCAGCCCCCGCTCGTGTTGTTTTAGAAAGCAGAGGCTGCTGCAGTCATATGTAAACGCGCGATAGCAGTGTAAGTGATTGCCGAATAGTCACGGATCCACACCCATGTTGTGCAGCTTTGTGGAGGTGGGAGATATGCTGACGCGGTGACTATTCAATTCTGAGACAGATAACTGACTCATCAGCCTCTTAATGAACCACATTTCACTCCCATCTGATTGATATATGAGATTTGTTTAAACCCAGTGAAGCTGCTTGGGGCAAGTCTGAGCTGAGAGTTCATGAAAAAAAGGTCTAATGTAAAAACTGCTCCAGGGAATGAAACGGCTCAGAGCCCTGGTGGTTAACTGCAAGAACTTGTAGTAAACAAGGAAGTAGTGTAGTGTGTTCTAGCATTATAATGTGTGTAACAGGTGGCGTACAACAGAATTTCAACCTGTGAGGAGTATGGTGTGTTCTCCCTGTGTATGTGTGGGTTTCCTGCCACAGTCCATTGGATTAGTTATTCCAAACTGTCCACACTGTGAATGTGTGATGCCCTCTGATGAACTGGTGGTCAGGAAGACTCTGGACCCACCATCATCCTGAACAGAATAAAGTAATTGACAAACAGTTTAAAACATGCATTCAATAACATGCTCTGGTTTCCTCCCACGCTCCAAAAACACACGTTGGTGGGTGGATTGGAGACTCAAAAGTTTCCTAGGTGTGAGTGTGTGAGTGAATGTGTGAGTGTGTGTCGCCCTTTGAAGGACTGGCGCCCCCTCCAGGGTGTGTTCCCACTTTGCGCCCAGTGATTTAGGGAAAGCTCCGTACACACCACAGCCCTGAATTGGATAAGGGTTACAGACAATGAATGAATGAATTATTTCTTAATTTATTGTGTGGCATGGTGAAGCAAAATGTAGTGTCATTGTCACACAGCTACAAGGTCACCACCTTGGCTCTGGACAAGACAACAAGACAATTTTTTTAGAAAAGTAATCCATCTTGTGAGTTTGGACTGCGGGTGGACACTGAAGCACCTGGGGGAAACCCACGCAAACACTGAGATCACACAGGGTCCTGAGACCCTGGAGCTGTGTGGCAGCTTACCCCCCGGCACCATCATACCACCCCCAGGTAATAACCTGTATTTCACAATAGAAAGAGTGTGCTGTTTGTGCAGACGTGGCTTGGTCCTACAACCAATAGTTGAATGCAGAATGTAGAAGATGAAACTCACAAGTAGTTTCACACCTTTCTGAATTATAGCTCATTGAGCTCTGTCTTGTCTGACAAGGTTCATTGAGTGCGATTTTGATTGGCTGACAGCCAGTCACCAGATAGAGGGCAGAGCTTGGCAGTGCTGTGATGTAACTGCAGCTTTCCTTTCAGCGGACTTCCCCAAGGCTCTGTCTCAGTGATGTGTTGAAGAATATAAACACACACACACACACACACACACACACACACACACACACAGAGACATTCAGCACACCCTGTCATTACCTGCTTGTGTTTTTTCTGTACTTCTGACATGTCAATCAACTTCTCTTACGCCCCAGTGGCAGTGAAAGGAGCCTGGCTGAGCGGACAGGCCGGTTTAAGCACTTTAAGTCAACATTGGGCCAGAGCCAGAATCATCACATGTTAAAGTATCTGACCCTCCATTGCTGGCCCTATTGTGTTAAATCTCCTTCTTTAAGCCGTGACCTTTATGTAAATACTGATCTCTTTGACAGCTCAGAAAGAAGCGAGGTAATGAGAATGGCTGAAACTATTTGGTCATGGCTAAGTTACTGATTGACCCCGTTTCAGAGACAGCTAAGAGAAGTAGGTCAGATTTGCATTGTTTAATTGCTGCGTGAATCATTCATTGTCTTGTGGAAATACTTCACATTTATTTGCTGTTTATGTTTTGTTTGTGAAGAGCTCACCCTAGTAATTATCCAACTGTATGTGACCTCAACTCAATGGATGTTAACATTATGAAAAAATAAAAACTGTGCACATTAACATATGAATCCAGAGTCCACCAATGCACACACTGAAAGAACACCACCCAGTTCATTTTCAGTTGGCTGCAGAAAATATGATATAACAAGACGTTATGATTTTTCTCTGCTTCTGACGTCAAGTGCAGAGACTTTAAAATGGCTCCGCCCCCTCATCTGAGTCTGTCCAATCACAGCACTGGACCTGTGTTTATGTGAGAGCACAAACAGGAAGTTAAATGCAATACAAAAACACAATGAGTGCGGAGAAATAATAGCACTGAGTAAAAACAGAAAAAAGGAGAACTGCTAAAAACTGCTGTGCACTCAGGGTCGGGGTGAACAGCGGGTGGCTCATTATCATTTAAAGGAACAGGTGCTGAAAGTGGTTGGTCATTTCAGGGCTGTTTAGACAGGGGGGAAATATTACTAATTTAAAAATGAGCATTTGCACTAAATCAAAAATCCCTGCAATGCCTATTTGTGAATGTGAGACAAAGGTCAGTGTGTCACTGGTCCAACAGGAAAAGGCAGCTTGGTATTGCCCTTGACCTGCCGTGCTATGTGGCCACTGTCCCTGTGGCTCCCGTGAGAGTGTGTAACGGATCTGAGAGGCCGCCGCTGCGATCCAGCTCAGCAGCAGCTTGAGCACTGTGTGGCACACACAGTCGTATGCTATATCGGGTCACCCCAACACACCAGACCAGTCTGGCCTCTGTGTTTGATGTGGCCTCCTCAGTTTTCTTGACATTTGGTGCGTCTGTGCCCTCTGCGATCCACACATTCCTTGGTCACATATCGGACCACCCTGAGACGCATGCCTCGCCCTAAACCCCTTGCCCCCTGCTCTCAGGCCCATCTGGACTCTTCTTAACCTGCTGCGTTCCACAAGCAGTTACCGTATGCATCTGTGTGTGTGTGTGTGTGTGTGTGTGTGGCCAGATCCCTATCATACACCGGACACTGTATCTGTGCTATCTAGTATCTCCTGTCTGGATGAAGGGGGCTTGTGTAAGACATACAATATTCCCTTTTTCCTCATTAAAAGGGATCAGGACCCCCCTTTCATCCTGTGTAGGGTTCCAAACCTTAGCTTTCTAGCGCTAACGTTTGAGGTTCAGCTTCATAAAGGGTCTGTTATGATGGCCAGCACTGATTATACTTCTGGAAATGAATGGGAGGAAATGAATGAGTGACAGTATAAAAGCTGAGGCATGGACCAGTGTGTGTATGACTCAGAATAAATAAAAACACACACTGATGTAATCCTAAACTGAAAGCAGACGGATAAGATCTGCTTGTAAAGAGGAGTCTCTCTCTCTCTCTCTCTCTCTCTCTCTCTCTCTCTCTCTCTCTCTCTCTCTCTCTCTCTCTCGGCACCATAACAAATGTGGGCCTGCTTGTGATGCAAATCTGCCTCTGAAGGGATTCAACAAGCGTGCCCAGGGAGATCATTGCCCATTTTCGTAGTTCTACAATTTCAGACTGTTGTCCTTTTGTTGCTCTGCATACTGTGTTAGCCCCCTTTCACCCTCTTCAATGGTCAGTGGTGGTGGTGTGTTAGCGTGTGATGTGCTGGTGTGAGTGGATCAGACACAGCAGTGGCTGCTGGAGTAAACCTTGTGTCCACTTACTGTCCACTCTGTGAGACACTCCTCCCTCGTTGGTCCACCTTGTAGATGTAAAGTCAGAGACAGTAGCTCATCTGTCGCTGCACAGTGTGTGTCGGTCGTCCTCTAGTCCTTCGTCAGTGACACAGGACACAGGTTTCTTCACCATTTGTTAGCTCTCTTGTCTGTTTATGTGCTGGAAAATCGTCTGGTGCTTGTACAGAGCAGTGGCTCCGTAAATGGGAGACGAAATTAAATATCTGAAATGGCTCACAGCCAAGAAACAGCACCTGGTGGTGTTTGGACGGTGGGGAGACCTCTGAACCTTGACAAGCATCAAAAAGGGGTTGAGGATATTGTTTTATTCCTGCTCCATATTTGGAGCAATACTGAATTGTTTTTGCTGTTTCAGATGTTTACTTAATGTGGAACTGAATGTAAACACATGCCGAAAGTGCTATAAAACAAACAGAATCATGTACAATGCTTTATGGCTCACATCTGGCCTTGACTAGCAGTGTTGATTCAGGCTGCCTCCACTCAGCCACAGTTCCACATTAAAAAGGGCAGTAGATATCAGGTGTGGTGTTGACCAAATCTGGGCCAAATCAACAATAGTCCCACGTCAACCCTGGCTCACGAACTTTGTCCCACGTCTGGCTCTCACAACACACAAGTGAGACAGATTAGGCCTGAACGCTCCCCTCTCCGCCTCGATTTGCAGGTGAATGTAGGTCAATGGCAAAGCCGTTTAAAAAAGTTGAGTGTACTTTGCTAATCTGTTATTTAAAGGACTTTAGCCCTGCTCTCTGTTAGTCCTTGAAGATCAAGGTCCATGGCTTCGGCCGGAGTGATCTCTGACGGCTGGACTGGCTGCTGAGTGTATGGGGGTGTTTATGGGCGTCTGGAGCAGGTGTGTGATGTGATGCGAGGCAGTAACGGAGGCTCGGTTGCTGATAAGATTCTGAGTTGTCTTGTTTAATAGGAGTGTCATTTCAGTGTCGTCAATGTGTAACCTGCCTGTGCTTAAAGCCCGTGACTCTCAGAGTTCAAAGGATACCTGTAAACACACACACACACACACACAGTCTCAGACAGCACACACTTACTGTTGGCTATATAACTATCATTATAATTCTTCTCTTCAGTTTTATCTAAATAAAACATTTGGTTCCTGACCTTTCATCAAAGCTTCTTTCAGCTCCACAGGAGCACTTTGTAGTTCTAAAATCACACACTGTAGTCCATCTGTTGCTCTGCATACCCTGCTCCCTTTGTTCTTCAATGCTCGGGACCCCCACAGAGCAGGTAGCCCAGTGCGTGTTTGTGTTTTTGTGACGGATCAAATGGTGGTGTGTTAATGTGTGTTGTGCTGGAACGAGTGGATCAGACACAACAGTGCCACTGGAGTTGGGTAGTTATTCACTGTTCTCTGATCTAAAGGGTTTAAAGGGCCGTTCTGGTCCACAGTCGCCCTGGCACTCACTGCTCGGTCACGGTCTTCATCGGATTCAAGAACAGAACTGAATTTATAGAAATCACTCTGATATTTTTGGCATTTAGATCTGTCATAGAGTGCTGACCAGCAGGAATGTCACATAGGAAGTGCTGGAGTTTCTGGAGTCTTCCATTATGTTACGGTAGCGCCTAAAACCCCATGGTGACATACAGTACTTCCCCAGTCACTCACACACTTTCCTTTGTTTTGGGCCATTTTCCACATGTTGTGAATGTACAGCACCAGTCAAATGTTTGGACACATCTTGTTCAATTGTTTTTCCTTTATTTATTTAAGTTTTTTTAAATTATTTTCTACTAGGGCTGTGCCATATCGTAGCGTTAAACCATGGTGTTATGTTAGAAATGAAAGAAGTCTTTCATGTTTTGTTCATATCGCCAAGAATATCGGTATCATCAACATACCCTGATATTATTTTAGGGCCATATCGCCCACCCCTATTTTCTACATTGTAAATGAATGTGGAAGACATTAAAACTATGAATGAACACATACTTTAGACTCTTCACAGTAGCCCCCTGTTGCTTTGATGACAGCTTTTCACACTCTCTCCGTTCTCTCAGTCAGCTTCATGAGGTCGTCACCTGGAACGGTTTTCAGCGAACAGCTGTGGCCTCGTCGAGAGTTAATTTGTAGAACCGCTCCCTTCTTAATGTGTCTGAGACTTGTGCAGAGGTACTGCCTGGTAGACAGTTCAATACAGTGACTACCTCTATTCCACCAATCACTAATGAGAAGAGGTGTCCAAACTTTTGACTGGTGCTGTATCACTACCCTTTTATAAGATCTGGAAAATTCCCTACACAGCTTTATCCTTCGCTTTAAATAAAAGGGACATTTTCTAAACATGCAATCGCATGTGTGACTTTGTGTAGGTGGGACCTCATTTATAGAAGGATATTGTGTTTGGTGAGTACAGAGGCCACAGACCACATAGTCAACACATCCTATGTCGCATACATTTTGTAATGCAAGTTACAAAATGGCGGTTGTGATGTTTGTGTTACACTGGGGTTTTAACCCAAAGGAAATGACAGAATTCTACAAGAAAGGTGATAAACAAATAGTTTAATGTGTTTCTTTGGTCTGTTTTATATTTCTCACTCTTTGGTTTATGGTGAATTGAGTCTAGGCTCTTATGAGTATTAACCTTCTAGGGTCTATGAATGTACTCCTGCACCAAATTTGATATTAATTGATGTTGTTATAAATATCCATAATGATAACACAGGTTCAAAACACTTTCTGAAGCTATAGAGTCTGCCCTGTCCACTCCATCCCATCACCAGACCCCACTCTCCTCACATCCAGAGTTATGAGGCTATGAAGAAGGGCTGAGACACCCTGCACGAGATCTGCCTCTCAGTGTGTGTGACCAGTGGGCCATTCAATGTGATACTGACCGATGCTCACTCTGGGTCAAACAGGGCTCAGTCCAGAGAGAGCAGAGGCTGTTCTGAACAGTGCCATATCAAACAGGTGGAGATCAGCTGCGGTTAAAGTTTAAGAGCATGCCATCGGTCACCAGAGAATTAATAACAAGACTTTTTTTAACCTTTTTCATTTTCTTATTTCACAAATAACTCCCTCATTTGAGGCACAAACAAAAACGATTCTTCTCTGGTACATCAGTGTGTGTGTGGTATGGTTATTTTGGAGGTGAAGGAGTGTGTGGTTAATGACTCAGTGTTCTAAGACTGTACCTCAGACTAAAGGAGAGCACATGAAGACCTGTCTATTTGAAAAGACAAAACAATGCTATTCCCAATTTCCTCCTTTCCTCATGCTTGCTGTCTGCTGCTGTGTCTCTTTGGCAGAGTCTTACTGAATATTTTGTCTCTGTCAACGCGCCGTCACTCCCTCTGAATTAGAGGCAGTCTGGGCTCTTTCGGTAAACACGTCTCAGAGCTGTTTCCTACTTAACTGGCAAATGCTCTCCTCCTGCCTATTGTCTTTTCAACAATAAGCTCATCAAGCCAAGCACACAGCTCCGTGCAGAAGTGCACCGCTCAACACAGTGCTGCCTTTTGTTTTGGCTGAAGAACTTGTATCTGCGAACAAATAGGTTAAATGAGGGAAAATGTTCGCATGTTAGAAAGCTTCACGATCGCCTTTTCCACCAGCCTTGCCAGTCATAATGTTTCTGAATGCAGTTCTAAGAGGGAAAAAGCGCAAACACACTCCAAACTTGTTTTTCTTCCATCCCACTCTTTCCTGTTGAATACAGTTTAAACAGGGACTTGTGGTACAGTTCCGACTACCACCTAATGGCTCTTAATTGGACCTGTAAAAGATTTACAATAAAGCTCAGTTACTCACACTTTCACACACTCACTCACTCACACACACACACAGTCACTCACACCTGAGGACAATATCACACACTCAACCAGTCACTCACACACTCACCCAGTCACTCACACCTGTGGACAGTTTCACACACTCACCCAGTCACTCACACACTCACCCTGTCACTCACACACTCATCCATTCACTCACACACTCACACCTGTGGACAGTTTCACACACTCACCCAGTCACTCACACACTCATCCATTCACTCACACACTCATACCTGTGGACAGTTTCACACACTCACCCAGTCACTCACACACTCACACCTGTGGACAGTTTCACACACTCACCCTGTCACTCACACACTCACCCTGTCACTCACACACTCATCCATTCACTCACACACTCACACCTGTGGACAGTTTCACACACTCACCCAGTCACTCACACACTCACACCTGTGGACAGTTTCACACACTCACCCAGTCACTCACCCTGTCTCTCATACACTCACACCTGTGGACAGTTTCACACACTCACCCAGTCACTCACACACTCACATCTGTGGACAGTTTCATACACTCACCCAGTCACACACACTCACCCTGTCACTCACACACTCGCACCTGTGGACAGTTTCACTCATTCACCCAGTCACTCACACACTCATCCAGTCACTCACACACTCATCCAGTCACTCACACACTCACCCAGTCACTCACACACCTGTGGACAGTTTCACACACTCACCCAGTCACTCACACACTCACACCTGTGGACAGTTTCACACACTCACACAGTCACTCACAAACTCACACCTGTGGACAGTTTCATACACTCACCCAGTCACTCACACACACTCACCCTGTCACTCACACACTCACACCTGTGGACAGTTTCACACATTCACCCAGTCACTCACACACTCACACCTGTGGACAGTTGCACACACTCGCCCAGTCAGTCACACACTCACACCTGTGGACAGTTTCACTCATTCACCCAGTCACTTACACACTAACCCAGTCACTCACACCTGTGGACAGTTTCACACATTCACCCAGTCACTCACACCTGTGGACAGTTTCAAACACTCACCCAGTCACTCACACACTCACTCCTGTGGACAGTTTCACACACTCACCCAGACACTCACACCTGTGGACAGTTTCACACACTCATCCAGTCACTCACACACTCACCCTGTCACTCACACACTCACCCAGTCACTCATACACTCACCTTGTCACTCACACACTCACACCTGTGGACAGTTTCACACACTCATCCAGTCACTCACACACTCACCCTATCACTCAAACACTCACACCTGTGGACAGTTTTACACACTCACCCTGTCACTCTCACACTCACACCTGTGGACAGTTTCACACACTCACCCTGTCACTCACACACTCACCCAGTCACTCACACACTCACATCTGTGGACAGTTTCACACACTCACCCAGTCACTCACACCTGTGGACAGTTTCACAGACTCACCCAGTCACTCACACCTGTGGACAGTTTCACACACTTATCCAGTCACTCACACACTCACCCAGTCACTCACACCTGTGGACAGTTTCACAGACTCACCCAGTCACTCACACCTGTGGACAGTTTCACACACTCACCCAGTCACTCACACACTCACCCTGTCACTCACACACTCATCCAGTCACTCACACACTCACCCTGTCACTCACACACTCATCCAGTCACTCACACACTCACCCAGTCACTCACACACCTGTGGACAGTTTCACACACTCACCCAGTCACTCACACACTCACACCTGTGGACAGTTTCACACACTCACACAGTCACTCACAAACTCACACCTGTGGACAGTTTCATACACTCACCCAGTCACTCACACACACTCACCCTGTCACTCACACACTCACACCTGTGGACAGTTTCACACATTCACCCAGTCACTCACACACTCACACCTGTGGACAGTTGCACACACTCGCCCAGTCAGTCACACACTCACACCTGTGGACAGTTTCACTCATTCACCCAGTCACTTACACACTAACCCAGTCACTCACACCTGTGGACAGTTTCACACATTCACCCAGTCACTCACACCTGTGGACAGTTTCACACACTCATCCAGTCACTCACACACTCACCCTGTCACTCACACACTCACCCAGTCACTCATACACTCACCTTGTCACTCACACACTCACACCTGTGGACAGTTTCACACACTCATCCAGTCACTCACACACTCACCCTATCACTCAAACACTCACACCTGTGGACAGTTTTACACACTCACCCTGTCACTCTCACACTCACACCTGTGGACAGTTTCACACACTCACCCTGTCACTCACACACTCACCCAGTCACTCACACACTCACATCTGTGGACAGTTTCACACACTCACCCAGTCACTCACACCTGTGGACAGTTTCACAGACTCACCCAGTCACTCACACCTGTGGACAGTTTCACACACTTATCCAGTCACTCACACACTCACCCAGTCACTCACACCTGTGGACAGTTTCACAGACTCACCCAGTCACTCACACCTGTGGACAGTTTCACACACTCACCCAGTCACTCACACACTCACCCTGTCACTCACACACTCATCCAGTCACTCACACACTCACACTGTCACTCACACACTCATCCAGTCACTCACACACTCACCCTGTCACTCACACACTCACCCAGTCACTCAAACACTCACATCTGTGGACAGTTTCACACACTCACCCAGTCACTCACACCTGTGGACAGTTTCACACACTCATCCAGTCACTCACACCTGTGGACAGTTTCACACACTCATCCAGTCACTCACACACTCACCCTGTCACTAACACAGGCACAGTCTGGGACCTTCATTTTCTTACCACCACTTCCCCGATGTTAATCTAGCTGTTTCTTCTAACTGCACGATGGTGCGGGTAACCTGCTGCAGTTGCATCTGTTGCACACACCTAACCCCTGTTTATGTGAGTGTACAGACGGAAGCTAATTTCGCTGCAATGTTGTACTTGTATAACTTTGTATGTGACAATAAAGATTATCTATCTATCTATCTATCTATCTATCTATCTATCTATCTATCTATCTATCTATCTATCTATCTATCTACACACTCACCCAGTCACTCACGCACTCACCCTGTCACTCACACACTCACACCTGTGGACAGTTTCACGCACTCACCCAGTCACTCACACCTCACACAAAGCCATCCCACCAATGAACCCGTGTGTTTGGACTGTGGGAGGACACACCACACCACACTCCTCACAGACAGTGACCCGCTGAGAGGATCCCACCCAGGATCCCGAGACCCTGCGGCTGTGGGGCAGAGACACCACCTGAATACCTTTATATTAAATTCTGTTGTACTTTTATATAGGCAATGGACCTTTGTTACGTCTGAAAGGGAAACAGATCAATGTGACAAGTCTAATTAAGTACATTATTTAATTACGACTCTCCTCCCTGTCATTATCGTAACTGTGGTTATCCCGGCACTGTGACCCAATTTCGAACACTGCCCTTCACGGCCTTTGCGAGAGGAAACCTGAACAGCAGTGTTTAATAGGGTGTGGTTGCATTAGTGGTGTTAGGTGATGGCAGGTTACCTCCTCAAAGAAAACAACAGAAGCAGAGATGTATAGAGAGATAAAAGAATTAAAGTGATACACACTGAACCGTTGCTGAAATGACAAAACCATGCACTGAACATAACCCATCTCTTACGTAACAAGTGGTGTGTGTTTTCCTCGTCCTGTTGAAATATTCTGCTACCTTTGTGACTGATTTCCATAACTGGAAAACAATCTGTTATAGCCATCTCTCAGTGAGAGCACAGTCTTTTATTAACAGAAAGCACATACATCATTTCAAAGGTGCTTTAAGAGACGTATAAACGTTGCTCTTTGTCTCACTATAGTATATTGTCTACTACACAAAAAGGCAAAATATGAGTATAGTAAAAATCTACTTGGATTCATATTTAGTGTTAAAGAAATAAGAAAAGCTGAGTCTAACACCAGCAGGGGGCAGTATGACAGTTCCCAAAGGGTTTTGACAGGGGGACTCTCTCAACAGACCACTAATGTGTGCAGTGCATATATATGTGTATTGCCTGTGTAATCACCAATCCCTGTTTGAGGTGTGTAGAGTTGGGGAATCACAATAGCTCCAGGACTGAGGCTAGAACTGCTAAAGGCCTGACTTCACTCTACCCCCCTCAACAGGATATTGTTTTGTGCGCATATGTTTCACCACATTCATGCTTGTAAAAGTTCTACATTTCACACCTTTGCATATTGCATTTGAACCTCTCATCGCCTATGCACTGCATTTCTGACATTTAAGACACACAGATGTATATCTAGACCTCACACACACCAGCTCCATCGCAATCTCTTCGACCTCACCATCCTCACAACTTCAGTGGCACCTTGATTTAAGTGCAGTCAAAGTTCCTCGCATGGTGCGTGGATGATGTGATGGATTCATCCATTTAACTGAGAATAAACTGACTGCTGTACATCATTAAAGATGCATTACATGATCCTACTGTTGATAACAAGCTGCGTCACACAACCACAACTTTAGATGGTTTAGTGGGGATTGTGTATGATATTTTTCTCTTGTGGTGCATAGACCGTGTTGTGACCGAGCCATGTGTGTTTTGCAGATAACATACATCTATAACATACAATCAGTTACTGCCCTCTGGTTTCTATTGTCAGTGGGTTTCCTGTTCTTTCTTTAAAGGTACAGTAGGTAACTTTAAATAATGTTCTAAATGTTCTGTTTGTTTTTCAGCAAAAACATGAACACAAGTGTATTCTCTTCCTGAGAAATCCATACTCCTGGAAAACCATAATCCTTATCGAAGCTGTCTTTGTTGTTGTAATTTACCAGCTTGGCCACCGGATGTCAATCCACATACCTACCCTCCTCCAGACGTTTCATAGTGCAGTTTCTACAGTGCTGAGCTTGGAGTAGCAACAACAGAGGCTCTATCCTCCCTATTACAGCTCAATGGAGCATCAAGATGATTTTGAAGCTTTAATAATAAGGTAAAAATGCTACCTATTGTTCCTTTAATAGCAATATTTTAATAGACACAAATGAAAATGGAGATTCTCACTTATATGTACCCTTACATATTAGGCAACAATGCTGCCTGGACATAAGGAACCATAGCAATAGACTGGGGTAGCATTAGAGTACGGGTGGTGTAAGTGTGGTCTTCTTGCAAATGAAATAACCCTGGTGATTGAACAAGTTTTTACAGTTTTGTTCCTTCATGTGTTGTGAAATATATACACACCACACACACACACACACACACCACACACACACACACACCACAGTCCCTAATTTGCATGAGGTCTGAACTAAGATGGTATTTTCAAAGACTTCGTAGGAATTCACCTTCATTCAGTAAGCGGTTTGGCCAAACAGTTCCTCAGTGATCAGTGAGTGTATAGTTCTGTAGAGCGAAGATCATCATGGTCCTTTCAGGGAGTTAGATTACCAGAGTTTGAGGAAGTGAAAGCCAGACTGCTCAAAATTGCCATTTTCTGCAAGTGTGTGGTTGCTTTTTAAAGCATATTCAGTTTGATGAGGCTGTGCATTTTTGAGGCTTGTGTGTGTGTGTGTGTGTGTGTGCGCGCGCATGACAGTTTATCTGCGTATGTGTGAATTTCTAGGCAAATGTGTGTGTGTGTGTGCGAGAGAGAGAGAGAGAGAGAAAGAGAGAGAGAGAGACTAAAATCTATTCAAACAACACTCATATTGTAGGGACTTGGCTTCTTAAGGGGACAAAACAACACGTCCCTGAAATGTAACTAATGAAATCATAAGATTTTAAGGGGTGTGTGTGTGTGTGTGTGTGTGTGTGTGGCTTGTCTGGATGAAGATGGAAGCTGATCGTTCCAGAGGGGAGCTACAATGATTCCCCTGATATGGCTGAAAAGTGCAGCGCTGCAGAAATGCATTCCAGCCCAGAGAGAATGAGCATGGAGGCTTCCACGACTATCAGGTTCTCCTGTACGCCTGTGGCTTTGGCCCATCTCAGCCCTAATGGCGGGGGGAAGAGAGAACTGAAGAATATGTGTGATTAGTTATGAAGTGGGTAAAGCGGTGTGCTCAGCGGTGTATTCTTGTTTATGGACAGATGATTCTGCCAACACACAGATAAAAGCCGAGAGATGAGAGAGAAATCCAACTTTGCAGCAGAACACACATCTCTCAGACTTTCCCTCTTGGACTTTGTGTATGTCTGTGTCTGCCTGGAAAAAACTGACCCCTCAAAATGCCAGGGTCTGTATGTGGGCCAACACATCAATTTCTCACTTTTATAACGCTTATTTATACAGCAACAAAACAAAGTTGTCCAAATTGTTTTTAAAGGGGACATATTTTGTCCCTTTTCCAAAAGACCCACAGCAGTGTTCTCCCCCTGTGTAAACAGCCCTGTTCAGAACGCCCGCTTTCAGCGCCTGTTCCTTTAAATGATAATGAGCCGCTCACTGTTCACCCCGACCCTGAGTGCACAGCAGTGAGGAGCAAAAACCTCTGCTTTTTAGCCGTTTTCGCTCTGTTCTCTTTCTTCTCCATTCTCGCTTTCTCTGTTTTTACTCATTTCTCTTATTTCTCCGTGCTCTTTGTGTTGTTTTGCTGCATTTACCCTTGTCTTTGTGCTCTCACGTAAACACCGGTCCACTGCTGTGATTGGATGAGGGGCCAGGGCGATTCTAAAATGTCTGCACTTGGTGTCAGAGCAAAATCAAAAGTTTATCGCAGCACACAGTAGTGAATTTTCAAAGTATGTCCCCTTTAAGAATATAACAGTACTGTTAAAAATAAGTTGAAAAATAGGAACGAACCTAGAGACAAGAAACACTAAGGAAACAAAACTGTGAAGCAACACAAGCATGTGAGCTGGGCATTAGCATGATTAGGGTAAAATTCGTAGCATGGGGAAACAGCATGAGGTAGTATTTACCAAATATCTTATTAATAGTAGTTACTGAAATATTAACTGTTTACTGACTAATGAATAATACAGAATAATATGTCTGCAGTTAAAGGATTAAACCAATCCTCTTTCCCCAGTGTTGGGTTTATCCACTGAACCAGTGTCCACTGTAAGGCTAGTCATTCTATGAAAACTGTGTTAGAAAGGCTGGATATTTTTCTTATCACTGTAGCTTTTCGCAAACAATACAGTCAACTGCTAGCTCAGTAGCATACAGTATGAGTGTCTGTGTGAACATGTGGCTATGTCTCTGACCTTCCAGATTGAGTTCTTTTGAATCCATGATCTTTGTGTGTGTGTGTGTGTGTCTTCATTTGAGAGAGGAACAGAGAGTGTAGAATAGAAAGCAGTGCAGCAGGCGAAGGGGATTTTGTGACTACTAATGAGCTGAGGACCTGAATGTGCTCAATAGACCCTTTTAAGCATCTTAGTCTACATTAGCATTAGCATTAGCAACTGAAAACCGCTCTCATGCATACACATTGGTTTCTGAGCGCGCATGCTGATGCTTAAACAAGAGTCAGTGCTTCAAACGTTCATCAAATACTTTACACAGTGTGTTTCGCTCTCCGAGTTTGGTGGAATCTGTTGGAGTGCGGGCTCCAGGGGCAACCGGTTGTTCTTCTGGGGGGAGGCGGGCCCCTCCACTGGGCTTTTGCCTTTGGCCCGACGTTGAAATTCTTTGTGAAGGGCCCTCGGTTGCCAAGCAAGAGGCCAGGCAAAGCAGGGGAGACGTGGATGGGTTAGAGGGAGCTAGAAGGGGGCTTTCTTTGCCTCTGTTTTTGCGCTCTCTCTTTCTCTCTCTCTCTCTCTCCCTTGCTTTCACTCTTTGTGGCCTGTCTTTAGTTCTTTTATCCTTCTCTGTGAATGAAAAGATAATATTGATTCGTGTCACTCTGGTTTATTATTCTCTGCAAAGCCAGCAACACCGATGGCAAATCAGATACGGAGCATAGCCTTTATACTTATTAACTTTGCTTTCTAAGGATGCACATTTCCATGAGTGACTGTGTGTGTGTGTGTGTGTGTGTGTGTGTTTGTGTGTGTATGTGTTTGTGTTGTTGGCCCTCTTTGTGAACTCCAGACAAACAGAGTGGTGTGTTACGTGGTTGGGTTTTCTGAAGGAGCGGTAGCAGATGTTGTTGAGCTGGACTTCTCTCAGTTCCTTTTACCAGTCACACTGTCCTCCTACTTCTTCTTTCCCTTCTTCTTTTGCAAATTGCAGAAGTGACGAAGACTTGTTTTGAACACTCGGCCATTACAGTTTTACGCTGCGTGTACACATTTAACTTATTATTCATATGAGTTCAAATCTTTCATAAGAGTTGAGCAATGTTTTTCACTGTTTCTCTATCTCTGAAGGGTTGCCACACTTGACTAGCAAGAGTCTTACTCAGGACGCACACAAACACACAAAACGCTCACACCATGTGTCTCGCGCACCTACGTGTTTTTACACATATCTGACCCAGGAGTGTTATTTGTGATATTTCTGTAACACTCATATGGCTTGTGTTTGTACTCAACATATCATGTGTTACACACGAAACACGAAACACAGTTAACAGCAATGATATTTAATTATTTATTTGATTCATTTAACAAGATAAAGCAGAAAATATTTCAAAACACTCGTACAAAATGTCCTCGTACAGACCAAGTCTTATCACACATTCAAAAGTAAATCCTGAGATGGTGAAGGGCCTTTTAGAACCTTAATCTAGAGGTAGGCAGTATGGTTAATATATATATATATATATATATATATACATATATGACTGATAAATATATATGAATATGGTACAAGGA
This sequence comes from Hoplias malabaricus, assembly GCF_029633855.1. Taxonomy (NCBI): domain Eukaryota; kingdom Metazoa; phylum Chordata; class Actinopteri; order Characiformes; family Erythrinidae; genus Hoplias; species Hoplias malabaricus. The sequence continues at coordinate 79,661,516 of NC_089800.1, forward strand.
TACATCGCGAATCCATCACTTCAAAATCAAGTGAACGAACAGTTTTCCATTTGTTAACGACATACTGGACTTTAACGTGTTTAGATAGTGTTTAGGTTTAATAGTAGGATATGATTTGATTTTTGATTCCCTTAGTTTCAGATCCTGGTCATGTCTGTTGAGTTTAAGACTCTCAGAGGAATTGTCTACACCTGATGTGGATTGAGTTTCCTAGAGTCCAATAAACGCTTACGCAAAATAGCTGTGTTTTATTTTAGTTTATTGGGTGTGTACTAGTCCAATATGTGATAGATCCTAGGCAGCTAAATGTATTACTACTATATTATTATTATTATTTAAAATTATGTATCACATACTCAGACATGCTGACACACACACACACACCTTCACACACCTTATTTTCGCTTAAATAAGAAGCCACACATTTTGTCGAAGGTAAAACAGGACAAATGAATCATGTGAATGTTGGGGGATTTTTTGGGCCGCAGTGCATCAAGCACCACAACCGCCTGTGAAGCTCCTCCACACACTCTGAGGCCTATTTTGGAGTGTGTGGGTGTAGTGAAGGAGGAAATGATTATTTATATGTGCGCAGATAGAGCTGCCTTCACATGCTCCGGTGTATGAATATTTGTTTTGTGTTCCTGACCGAACTGAAACTATGATGAAAGTGTGCTCTTTGGTCACATTAGCGTACTACACCTGGATATGAAACTACTGTAGTTACCGAGACCAGTGTACTTACTTTCTGTGTGCCGTTTATGGAACTGTTTAGTATCACTGCACCAGGCATGTGTATGAAAGTCTGTGATTGTGTGTGTGGTTGTACAAATGCACAGTAGATAATTGAATCTCTATACAGTATTATCTAGCACACCTGTTAGCAAGTGTGTAGTGTGTAATCTAAACCCATGGCTGTGTCATGTAAAAACAACGTTTTCCTCTCTGTCCATCTGTCCTGGGACAGGAGGGAGGTTTATAATGGCCTGTATCCGATTCAGCGCTTTCATGTGAGTGTAATCAGATAATCTGATTAATATCTGCTCCAACATTATACCGCCTTTTTTTGCCTTTATTCCTCTCTTTGTGCCCCACCTTGTCTCCTCCCTGGTCTCTTCTTTCAGTCTGAGGGATGTGCTTTCCAGTTCTGCTGGTTACAATTTCAGCATCGTCTGGTTTCCCTTGTAAACACCAGGGCTCATACCAGTTGTCTGTATTGCTATATGGATATGACAGAAGGCCACAGAGTTCAAATAAACAGTCTTACTAGTCACAGTTTTTGTGTGTGAGCAAGCGAGATAAGTGTCAGGTTGGGTTCTGATGTTGGGTTTTGATTAAACTAATGGAATTGTAGTTTTACGTTTATCACAATCAAAATATTCATTGTCTGTAACCTTTATCCAGTTCAGGGCGGCGGTGGGTCCGGAACCTACCCAGAATTACTGGGCGCGAGGAAACCCACGCAGACATAGGGAGAACACACCACACTCCTCACAGACAGTCATCTGGAGGAAACCCACGCAGACACAGGGAGAACACACCACACTCCTCACAGACAGTCACCCGGAGGAAACCCGCGCAGACACAGGGAGAACACACCACACTCCTCACAGACAGTCACCTGGAGGAAACCCACGCGGACACAGGGAGAACACTCCTCACAGACAGTCACCCGGAGGAAACCCATGCAGACACAGGGAGAACACACCACACTCCTTACAGACAGTCACACGGAGGAAACCCACACAGACACAGGGAGAACACTCCTCACAGACAGTCACCTGGAGGAAACCCACGCAGACACAGGGAGAACACACCACACTCCTCACAGACAGTCACCCGGAGGAAACCCGCGCAGACACAGGGAGAACACACCACACTCCTCACAGACAGTCACCCGGAGGAAACCCACGCAGACACAGGGAGAACACACCACACTCCTCACAGACAGTCACCCGGAGGAAACCCACGCAGACACAGGGAGAACACACCACACTCCTCACAGACAGTCACCCGGAGGAAACCCATGCAGACACAGGGAGAACACACCACACTCCTTACAGACAGTCACCCGGAGGAAACCCACACAGACACAGGGAGAACACTCCTCACAGACAGTCACCCGGAGGAAACCCATGCAGACACAGGGAGAACACACCACACTCCTCACAGACAGTCACCTGGAGGAAACCCACGCAGACACAGGGAGAACACACCACACTCCTCACAGACAGTCACCCGGAGGAAACCCGCGCAGACACAGGGAGAACACACCACACTCCTCACAGACAGTCACCCGGAGGAAACCCGCGCAGACACAGGGAGAACACACCACACTCCTCACAGACAGTCACCCGGAGGAAACCCACGCAGACACAGGGAGAACACACCACACTCCTTACAGACAGTCACCCGGAGGAAACCCACACAGACACAGGGAGAACACTCCTCACAGACAGTCACCCAGAGGAAACCCATGCAGACACAGGGAGAACACACCACACTCCTCACAAACAGTCACCTGGAGGAAACCCACGCAGACACAGGGAGAACACACCACACTCCTCACAGACAGTCACCCGGAGGAAACCCGCGCAGACACAGGGAGAACACACCACACTCCTCACAGACAGTCACCCGGAGGAAACCCACGCAGACACAGGGAGAACACACCATACTCCTCACAGTCACCCGGAGCGGGACTCGAACCCACAATGCAATGCATTTCCTAATCAAAGTCAATCATAGAAAATCTTCTTAAACTGCAAATATGGTCAATAATCATTCTTCTTAAAGTTCCAGATCTAACACAGTTACAGCTGTGTGACTCTAACAGCTACAGAGGTGTGGTAGACCAAGAGCAATTTATTATTCACCTGTCACCAGATTTCTGATACGAAGACTAGCACTATATTAACTTAAGGGCGTTTAGGGACGAGATTGTGCTGCTTAGCTTTGTCTGAACACCTTTATTATGTTCCTAGTAAGCTGCGTCAAGAGACGTTGAGTGTGGCAGAGTGGTTTGGGAAAGCATCCACGTACAGTGGAGATCAGACAGAGTGAGATGAAGTGTCAGGTAAACCGCAGCAGCAGAGGGACACATGTTCTGGGTTGGCCTGTGATGAAAATGATTTCACAGATACGTCACACCTTTTTCTAGCCCTTTCATTTTCCCCCAGTCTGGACATGTGGTAGACATATGTCTCAGTGCTGTCTTCTCAGATTCTGTGTGGTGGAGCCCTAAGCTGTTCACTTTCAATCAGGGCTTTTACTGTACCATTGTCCCACACACTTGGTGTTATGTTTTTGTATTTATGGCTTTCATAGTTCACTTACTAGGCTTGTACTGTAAATACGCTCCAGTATTAAAGGTGGGATATGTGTTTCTAATGTCTCTGTGTTTGAGGGGCATTAACTTTGGTCTGTTTTTCCACAGTGTTTACATTTCACTTCTTTATGTTCAGTCTTGCGGCACGGTGGCACATCAGGTAGTGTCTCAGTCACAGCTCCAGGGTCCTGGAGGTTGTAGGTTCGAGCCCCGCTCCGGGTGACTGTCTGTGAGGAGTGTGGTGTGTTCTCCCCGTGTCCACGTGGGTTTCCTCCAGGTGACTGTCTCTGAGGAGTGTGGTGTGTTCTCCCTGTGTCTGTGTGAGTTTCCTCCGGGTGCTCCGGTTTCCTCCCACGCTCCAAAAATATTGTTGGTAGGTGGATTGGCGACTCAAAAGTGTCCGTTGGTGTGAGTGTGTGTGTCACGCTCCAGGGTCACGGCGTCCCCTCCAGGGTGTGTTCCCTTATGCTCAGTGAGTCTGGGTAGGCTCCAGACCCACCAGGACCCTGAACTGGATAAGGATAACAGACAATGAATGAATGAATGTTCAGTCTTCACTAAAGTCAAACCACGCCCACCCCACAGATGCTGCGATCTCCGTCTGCTCGGTCCACCTCCATATTTAGCTTCTCCTTCATGTGTCAGAATGAATGGGACTACTCTGCGGCAGTGTATTTTTAAAGGGACAGTACACACATTATATACATGTGAACAGAATAAAAAAAACCTTTTATAATTGAAATAGGCCCAGCCCTATTCTGAGTATCTTTAACATGCTGCGGTCTGTTCATGATCTTTGGTGTGAACTGGAGCATTCAGGGGTGGTTCTTAAGGGTGTGTTGTTCTTCAGTGTGTGATATAATGATGTCTGCATGTGCCTCGATCACTCAAGCCCTTCTAACTATAGTTCAGTCAACACATCTGTCCTCAGCAACCACAACAGGGAAAGCATGCAGGCAGTAAACATGTTTGTTCTTAAAGCCTCGTGTATGTAAAAACTGCTCACACATGCAGCATGCTCGTCAGTTTCAAAGAGTTTACATCTTTAGAAATAATGGCTGCTGTTATAGGAGCTAAACTCTTAAAACATAAAGCTGGCGATAAGGGCTGCTTTGCACGACACTTTAGCAGATCCACTTTTGCTTGGTTTATTAAGAGGTTACTTAAAAATCTCATCTGAAAGCAGTCAATCGAAAGGATCCGTGTGGAATCTGGTTATTTTCTGTCATTTAAAGATGACTTATTAAAACAAATCACATGGTCAGTGCAGTAGCACGTTAATTTGGCTAGCTGAAGAGCATGCCAGCACATACACTGTGAGATAAAACAACCTAATTAGATTTTGGTCTAAAAACAGGGCGGCATGGTGGCGCAGCAGGTAGTGTCGCAGTCACACAGCTCCAGGGACCTGGAGGTTGTGGGTTCGATTCCCGCTCCGGGTGACTGTCTGTGAGGAGTTGGTGTGTTCTCCCCGTGTCCGCGTGGGTGGGTTTCCTCCAGGTGCTCCGGTTTCCTCCCACAGTCCAAAAACACACGTTGGCAGGTGGATTTGCGACTCAAAAGTGTCCGTAGGTGTGAGTGTGTGAGTGAATGTGTGTGTGTGTGTCTGTGTTGCCCTGTGAAGGACTGGCGCCCCCTCCAGGGTGTATTCCCGCCTTGCGCCCAATGATTCCAGGTAGGCTCTGGACCCACCGTGACCCTGAACTGGGTTACAGATAATGAATGAATGAGTGGTTTGAAAACAATAGCATACATAGATAACACCCTTTAGAATTGCCCCGCCCCTTCGTCTGAGTTTGCCTAATCACAGCGCTGGAGCAGTTTTTCGTGGGAGAGCAAAGACGAGGTTAAACGCGGCAAAAAAATAACTGTTAATATAACTATATAATTTCTTCTATATCTGTAAAGATATAGAAGAAAGAGAACAGAGAGAAAACGGCTAAAAACCAGAGATTCTGCTCCTCGCTCCTCACTGCTGTGCGCTCGGGGTCGGGGTGAACAGCGAGCGGCTCATTATCATTTAAAGGAACAGGCGCTGAAAGCACTTACTGGGGGTCAAAGATTGTTCAGGCAGAAAGACAGTGCCTGAAAGACAGTGCGAGACATTACTCAGGGATATAAGAGGGATATTACGATAGCAAGCGACGTCCTGTCCCTGTGTGTCCTGCTGTCACTTGGACAGGAAGCTGCTGGTATTTACCCCCACCATCCCCCCAAACTCCGCCAAACCCCACCCCATAGGGCTCAGAGCGAGCTCTTCCTTCATTCATCTGCTCGTTTATTTTCCCTACCCCTGGACTCATCCAATGGGAGCTTTGCAGTGACCTACTTTCATGAGGACTCAATAGCAGACGCTATGCCAAGAGCTCCTGCGAGCCAGCGGTTTAACCCAGAAAGACAGGTCTGAAACCCGGCTTTGCAGAAATGCGTGAGAGTGAGACACCTATGGTTTGAGGGGTCCAGGCAAAGATAGAGTTAACTCTACAGTCACATGATGGTCCGAGCAGTAATTAGATTTACACAGGTCTCCCCTTATAGTCCAAATGAAGTCAGTTGGCCAAGAGGCACAGGAGTGTGAGCCAGGTTTATGAAACATAAGGAAAGCTTATACACCGCTAATGGGTTTTCACCCTCCTTAGTCCGAGTTGACAGGTAAGCTCAAGTAAATGTATTTATGTAGTTTATTATGTGATTTATCTATTAATATTTTGCTATGATTTTGCCATTTTTCCTCTCACCTTCTCTTATTTCTCCATTCTCGTTTTCCCTCAGTTCTCCTTTCTCTGCTCTGTTCCTGTCTGTCTGAGGTGGTTTAACCCCACCTTTGTGTCTGGCACAATTCTAACATTCCCCCCTCATTACATTTGTGGGTCAAAATCAAAAACTGTATCTTGAATTCCACATTTGAAGCTTGGAATGCAACACGTGTCTTGGCTGAGTGATGAATTCATGGTAAGGGTAAAATAATGGTGTACATTTGATTTCCTGCAGCTCCTTCTCTTTTCGTTGAGCGCCTGTCGACAGACAT